>NC_064616.1:975708615-976333615 GCF_023898315.1 Schistocerca nitens
GAGCTTCTCGTGGTCTCTGTTGTACAATGTCCTATTCATCATACACAATCAGCACCAAATATCTTATTATAAAAACATAGTTTTGCATGTGACACAATATTAATGCCCACTGGTGACTCCAGGACCATGGACGTAGATGTCTCCCAGTTCTTCCTTCTGTCTGTCTGGAAAGCTGAATCAGTATCTTCCCTGATAACTTAGATGTTGAATTCAGGAGAATGGCTAAACACTACTATCATGTACTATAGATCTTGGAACATGTGCTTGTAAAAGTATTACATTGTCCTGTAATGTAACAGGATATTGTAATTTTCTCCTTTTGTTACTAACCACTACTTGGAGTCCTCTAAGTAATTTTTGTGTAGTATACTTTAATTTTGAAGTATGTATTAGCTACCTTTTCAAATAGATGTATTTTAGGAATATTATTCATCATCTTGGGCGCTTTATTCTACAATTTTATTCCCTGGTAGAAAATGCTGTTTTTAGTTTTTTGTTTGTTTTCACCTCAATAAATGTAAGTCAAAAGTGGCTGTTGTTCCATAATTGTGTATAGAACTATTAGTGAAGTACCTAGTCATGTTTACCCTGATACGTACAACAGATTAATAGATGTATCCACTTCGTGCAGTTAGGATGAGCAGGTATTTTAAAAAAATAGTTCTTTACAACGAACCCAACGGCTATTGTTCTTATGGCCCTTTTCTGCAGTTTGACAACTGTGTCCATGTTTCACACCTTTGATCTCCAGAAAATAATCCCATAGTCAAGAATTTAGTATACGTAGGAGTAGTATGTCACCACAAAACATAGCCTGTTACAACTGTAGGAGCGTAACATGCTGATGGCATTCTTTTTGCCAGTATCTTGGCGTGCACATTACATGTCAATTAACAATCAATGTGCATCCCTAAAAACTTTGTTTGCTACACAATCTATAAATTCATCATTTATACTTGATATGGCAAAGTTGTTTATTCACTGTATTCTGATGTGCACACAGTTTGTTTACTTTATGTTCAATGTTAATTTATTACATACTGACCAATCATAAACATCCCTGATGGTTTTATTTGCTTTCTCTCATAGGAGTTCTGGTTTGTTATCAGTGACAATGTGGTTATCATCAGCAAATACATTTTCTTTATATCTTACACTGCCAAGAAAGTCATTATGTATATTAAGAACAGAATTGGACCCAATCCACTACCCTGAGGCACACTTTTGTATGTGTTTTATCTTGGACAGTTATTTTAACAAGAATTTACCCTCAGCAAACAGCATCTGTACCTTTTGCACCCACTTACTTGCTATTCCTCATACACTTAATCCTCCTAGTTTGTTTAATAGTATTTCATGGTCAACAACATCAAAAGCCTTGGGCAAGTCTAAGGATATGCCTGTCATCCTTGTCAGGAGCTTCAACTATCAGTTTTGTGAGCTCTCTTATGGCAGATATTGTACTTCTTGCACTTTGGAAACCAGACTGTACTCCGTTAAAAATATTGGACTTATTCTTGTAACTTGTTAGTCTATCTTTCATGATTAATTCAATTATTTTTAAGAACGACAACAATTGTGACAGTGGCCTGTAGTTTTTCACACTCTCTGCATTACCTTTCTTTAGCAAGGCTGCAAGTCAAGTGTTTTAAGTACTCAGGAAAAATATCATATTTATGGAATGCATTTATTATGTTTGTTAATGGTGTTGGTATGCTGTATATGCACACCTTCTGGACAGAGACTGAAATCTCATCTAAGCTTGCTGACTTCTAATTTTTAATTTCTGTATTGTTTTCCTGGTTTTATGGAAAGAATAGACTGCTACTCACCACATAGTGGAGATGTTGAGTCACGGGCAGGCACAACAAAAGACTGCTAAACATATAAACTTTCAGTGAAAGGGCCTACTTTTGAATTAATCAGTCTCTCTCTCTCTCTCTCTCTCTCTCTCTCTCTCTCTCTCTCAAGCAAACACAACTCTCTCTCTCTCTCTCTCTCTCTCTCTCTCTCTCTCTCTCACACACACACACACACACACACACACACACACACACACACACACACACACACACACACACAACCACTGTCTCTGGTTGCTGAGGCCAGACTGCAACAGTGCCAGGTGAGTTAAGCAGTCTGGGTGGTGGGAGTACAGGAGAGGCTGACAGGAGGGGGGGGGGGGGGGGGGAGATAGCAGGGTATGGGTGGAAGAAGGTAAAATGCTGCTTGTGGGAGCATACAGGGATGAGGTGGAGAGAGGGTAGAGCAGCTAGGTGCAGTTGGGAGGTTAGACAGACGGTGTGGGAAGGAGAGAAGTAAAAAGACTACAGGTTTGTTGGTGGAACAGAAGGCTGTGTAGCGCTGGGAAAAAAAAAATGAGCCCAGGAGGGTTACAGGAACATAGAATACATTGCAGGGAGAGTTTCCACCTGCATAATTAAGAAAAGCTGGTGTTGGTTGTAAGGATCCAGGTGGCACAGGCTGTGAAGAAATCATTGAAATGAAGAATGCGGTGTTGGGCAGCATACTCAGGAAGTGAGTGGTCCAGCTGTTTCTTGGCCACAATTTGTCGGTGACCATTTGTGCTGGGAGGCTGTATTGGACAGCTCTTGCAGCTAGGTCCATTACAGGCAATGAATTGGGATCAGTGGTTGTGTAGGAATGGACGAGGATATTGTGTAGGTTCAGTGGGTGGTGGAATACTCTGTGGGAGGAGTGGGAAGGATGGTGAGTAGGGAATTCCTCATTTCAGGGCATGATGAGAGGTATTCAAAACCCTGGCAGAGAATGTGATTCACCGGACCATGGGACTTTGGGAGGTGTGGGGTGCCTGTCTGCGAATCAACGTCTCCACTACATGGTGAGTAGAAATCTATCCTTTTCATAATATTGTTGTTATTCTGTCCTGGATTTTCCATTGTTTGACGTCAGGTTTTATCAGAGGGAACAATATTATTGTGCTTGCAGTTTAATTCACCGTGGGTACTAGACATGTCTTACAAAGATTTTGTTCTACCTTCTCTGTAATCCCACAGAAATAGTCATTTACAAACTTTGTCAACTGCAGAGGATTTGAAATTACTCTGCTCTCGACTTCAGTTTGTATGTCTGTTCAGTAGACCTTTCCCAGTTTCATGGTTTGTGACATCTCGTACTGCTTTGCTCTTATTTTCTGCTTTATGTGTTATTTTGTCATTCAGTCTTTTTCTCCCCAGTAAACAGTAGCCTCCTGTATATCATTCTTCATCTGTAGTAGTAATTTAGGAACAATGTATTAGTTTAGCACTATTGTAAACAACTGAGAAATTTGTTTGTCTGGGAGGACTTTCAGTTACTTAAAGGTATCCACCCATTTTCCGCAGCTTCTGCTGTTGAAGTGGCTACTTTTGGAAATACCTCCTCAAAAATTAATTTACTGTTTGCAGAATTTAGAGAACTTAGATGCTAAGTTGTTTTCCACTCACACTTCATCCCAGGTTTGTTTTGCCAGTGCCCTAGAAAAAGTATGTAATTTGCATGCTGAGAAAATCCGTTTGTAGACCTGTACAGTTTTGGAGGTTTTACACTATACAGTTTGCCATGTCAGTATTTGTCTGTACATGGTCTAAGATTGATGCTGAGCTTTGCTATACCATAGCAGCAGTGTTAACGTTTTTGATATTTCAAAAGTGTTGAATTTTTAGGAAGTTATTACTAATTTCACCCTCAACACCTGTATTAATATTCATGTTTCCACATATTATTGTATTAGTTTTGGGACTGAGGTTCTTTCATATATTTATGTGGCTGTTGCAAGAAAAATACACATTGTGACAAACAAACTGCTAGAAGTTCTTGCAGCTGGTCCAAATCCACGTGTATGGTTCATAGACACGATCACGAAAAAGTCGTGTGTGGTAGAAGACCAATGGTGTGTCATGACTTGCACAGCATGGCAGAGTGTTTCCAACATTGAAGAGCACACTCATTTAACACCTGAGTGCAAGATGGTTGAAGACTGTCACCTCTTACCCATACTTACCTGGAGACAACAAGGGAGGTGATATTTTATCCACATTGAAAGAGACCAACACATAGGTCGAATGTGTGCTTCTTTGGAGTAAGTAATTTGAGGAAGTACTGTGAGGAACCCCTGACTTTCCAGAGATATTAGGATGACACCACTTAACGTGATGCTAGGTAACATACATAAGGAAGGAAAGAAGAAATAATTATCTGAAGATGATGTCCATCCACACAAACCATCCCTAGCCTAATAGTACCCGTGGAATCACAATGCTGCAAGAATAGAGTGGACACGTAGATGTATAGACCTTAGATATTCTGTGCATATGTGAAGTTCTTTGTTGCCCCAATGCTGACAGGCCCTTCCCTCTCCTCATATTCCACAAACCCTGAAATAATTTATCACTAAAAGTCACGTATGCAGGGTAGAAGTCGAGGTGTTTCACTTACCTCCGTACAACTGAACAAAAGTCTCATTTGAGTAGTACAAATGTTCTCTCTGAAGTTATGACAACTATATTGCACTGTGTAGTGTGTAAGTGATGAATGTGTGCCTGCTGCATTCATACTGCTGTTGCCCTATGCTCCTCTGTTGCCCTCAGTTCAAATTAACCTCCAGCCTTTTTTGTGTGTTTTCCCAGATTTTCCTAAATCATTTCATATGAATGCTAGTGTGATTTCTATCTCTAACCTTGGCAGAATCCTTTGCTTTAGCTTTCTCCAAATGAGATAGCAGTGACAGCTGAAATTTTCTGAGTGTGTTAACAGTTACTGGCATCATGTAGTTTGTGCATTGCTATGTAGGTAACCATTCAATTACAAATTACTCATTTTTTGAGATGCCTCATTGTCATGTTCCTCATGTCTTCCACTGGAACACTGTTTATAATCTAAATGGTTGTATATACTTCGTAAGCCACAGTTCAATGCCTGGCAGAGGATATCTTGTACCAGTATTAACAATTTTTTGTGCTATTGTATTCATGTATTTTGTAACAGAGAAATTACTGTTCCTCCTCCTCCTCCGTGTGCATCCCAATCACTGTTACTTTCCCCCCTGCAGGTCCGGGGGTTAGAATAGGTCTGAGGTATTCCTACCTGTCATAAGAGGAGTCTCACACGTTTCGGCCTTTATGTGATGGTCCCCTGTAGGGTTTGACCACTATTTTTCAAAATTTTCCCGAAGAGCGAGCCAATTGGGGAAAGGCACCTTACGTGGTGCATAGTCTCCATCATGCGCTGAAACCTCTCGCATCCTTCATCGACGTGGATCTGCACTTCCATTCATTCTCCAGCTGTTGGGTGAGGTCACCCTTCTGGGTGCATTTTCCTCCATCCTCTGTGCAGTATTGCTTTCTGCGCTGTCGACGATAATGGACTTCTTAGCTCATTTGCGCCTGATGTCCAGCACGGTAGTCAGTCTGTTGGGGTGGGGCCACCGTGTACCCTGTTGGTTGTAGCCCCCTGACCACACAGGGATCACTCTGTTGATGCCTGCACCGTTAACTCCTCACGTATGCGGAGGAGTAAATGCCCATCACCCTGGGGCATCGGGACTCCTGGCAGTGGCCATCCTGCCAGGTGGCCTTTGCTGTGACTGGGTGGCGCCCGTGGGGTGGGCCCCTGGTCAGAGTGGGTGGCATCGGGTCAGATGACTCGCCATGAAGTGCAGTGTGTCACCTCTAGGTGGTGGTCAAGCACCAGCGGTCTCTAAGCAGTCAAGGTCTAACTTCAATGCTAAGAAATACGACCCCAAATCACCTCCCCCTTCCCGGCCACACCGTGGGAGGAACGCCAGGCTAAGGGTGGCAGTGAAGCTGATTCGTTCTGGTACCTTGTATGTACGAGAGTTGATGGGGAATCTTTCTTGTCAGTAAAACCCTTAGTTTTTTGTGGAGTATTTAGAGGACAAGTTTGGGGAGGTGGAGGGCTTGTCCAAATTGCGGTGAGGGTCAGTCTTGATCAAAACAGCATCCTCTGCCCAGTCATGGGCACTACTCACCTGTGACAAGCTGGGGGATGTTCCTGTTTCCATCGTGCCCCATAAGAGCTTAAATATGGTCCAGGGTATCATATTTCACAGGGACCTTCTTTTGCAGTCTGATGATGAGCCGTGTGCCAGTTTATAGCGGCGAGGTGTCCATTTCATCTGATGTGTACACTGGGGTCCGAGGGATAATCAGGTTGCCACTGGTGTCTTCCTCTTGGCCTTTGAGGGTGATACGTTACCCGAGAAGGTCAAGGTGATGGTCTACCTCTGTGACATAAAGTCATATATCCCTCACCCGATGCGGTGCTATAAGTGCTGGATGTTTGGCCATATGTCGTCCTGCTGTACTTCAGCATCACCTGTTGGGATTGTGGACGTCCTTCACATACTGATACTCCCTGTGCCCCACCTCCCATCTGTGTCAACTGCGGAGAGCACCATTCACCTTGGTCACCAGACTGCAGGGTTCTCCAGAAATAGAGAAAAATAATGGAATAAAAGACCCTTGCCCCATTGATGGTGAGGGGCACTTCCCTCTCTGTTGCTCCTGCACAACCTACTTCAGGAGCAACACTCCCTCCAACCATCAGGGACACCAGTCCCCTCTTCTCAGCCGGAGAAGCATAAGTCTTCTTCAGCTCATCTTGCCAGGAAGGGATCCCTTGGGTCACTCCCTTCCCAGGTTTCTACCAGTGGCAAAGCTGACACCCGCCAGTGGCTGAAGCAACCACAGGTAGCTGGTCGTAGGGCTTCATAGTCCTCCTCAGTGCCTGAGGCTGAATGAGTGAAGCCATCCCAGCCAGACAAACCTAAGAAGCAGTGAGAAAAACCTAAAAAGAAAAAGACCCCCAAGAACCAAGGCACTGTGGTGGCACCCACACCACCACTACCTACAAGCTCTGTGTCTGAGGATGAGGTGGAGACTCTGGCATCCGCAGAAGACCTATATCTCGCTGGTCCCTAGACACAATGGATGTCGATCACATAGGTACTCATCTGGTGGCAGCAGGTGACCCTGAGGCATAGACTGCCTCATTGAGTGTTTCTCATGATCATATAATCCTCCAGTGGAATTGCAGCGGTTTTTCCACCACCTGGCTGAGCTGCAGCAACTGTTAAGCTTTAGGTATGCTTTCTGCATTGTCCTCCACAAGACCTGGTTCCCAGCAATGTGGACCCCTGACCTCTGCAGCTGTAAAAGATATTACAGGAACCGTAGCGACTATAATAGTGTGTCAGGTGCAGTTTGAATCTATGTCCTGAACTCAGTAAGTAGTGAACCTGTGCCCCTTCAAATCCCTCTTGAAGCTGTGGCTGTCAGGACAAGGACAACACATGAAATAACTGTCTGCATTGTATACCTTCCTCCAGATGGTGCAGTACCCCTGAATGTATTGGCTGCACTGATTGATCAACTCCCTAAACCTTTCCTACTTTTGGAAGATTTTAACGCACATAACCCCTTGTGGGGTGGCGCCATGTTTACTAGCCGAGGTAGGGAGGTCGAAAATTTTCTTTCCCAATTCAACCTCTGCCTCGTAAATACAGGTGCCCCCACACATTTCAGTGTAGCACATGGCACATATTCGGTCATTGATCCCTTGGTTTGCAGTCCTGGACTTCTCCCATCTATCCACTGGAGAGCACATGATGACCTGTGTGGTAGTGACCACTTCCCCATCTTCCTGTCACTCTGCCGTCATTATGCCCACGGACGCCTACCCAGATGGGCATTAAACAAGGCAGACTGGGAAGTATTCACCTCTGCTGTCACAGTTGAATCTCCCCCACATGGTGCCATCGATATTGTCGTTGACCAGGTCGGTAGAATGATCGTTTCTGTGGTGGAAAACATGATCCCTTGTTCTCTAGGGTGCCCCTGGTGAAAGACAGTCCCTTTATGGTCGCCGGAAGTCACTGAGGCAATTAAAGAGCTTCAGCGAACTCTACAGCAACATAAGCAGCACCCTTCCCTAGAGCACCTAATAGCCTTTAAGCGGCTCTGTGCCCGCATTCACCAGCTTAGGACTGGTTTTCGATGCCCAGTTGACTTGGTTACCTCACCTTCATCAGCTTAAGCGGGAGTGCTGACAGCAACTCAATACCCTGTGCTGCCTGAGCAACACCAACTGGGTTGCAGATCACTCTACTCTGCTGCAGCAGCTCTAAATAGCCATTTCTTGATCCCACTTTGACTATGAGAGTGTGGTTTATGGTTCGGCAGCACCCTCAGTGTTGCATTTCCTCGACCCAGTGCACCACTGTGGTGCTCGTGTAGTTACAGGAGCTTGTAGAACGAGTCCAGTGACCAGTGTCCTGTTGGAGGCCAGAGTCCCTCCATTGAAGATTAGGCGTGCACAACTGCTCGCCAGTTACTTTGCACACGTTTGTATTTCTCCAGCACATCCGAATTACCATATCCTTTTCCAAACCACGGCGGTTCATCTCCCGCATCGGCTGCCCAGGTCAGGGCTTATGACTGTGGTTCGTGTCCGGTCCCTTCTGTCTGAACTGGAGTCCTTCCCATTACCACTTCTCCTCGAGGTGCATTCATGTACACCTCCATGGTGTTCACCTAGGTCACAGATTCTACTGGACCTTTTGCATGGCCCTGAGGACTCCGTTAACCCTGCGGCTCTCCACTATCACTTCCTCTCGATTCTCGTCGTGTAGTGGGGCCATGAAGTGGTTTACACTGACGGCTCGCTGGCTGATGGTCACGTAGGTGTTGCGTATGTTCATGGAGGACATATTGAACACGACTCCTTGCCAGATGGCTGCGGTATTTTCTCTGCCAAGCTTGCAGCCATATCTCATGCTCTTGAGCACATCTGATCATGCCCTGGTGAGTCATTTCTCCTGTGTACTGACTCATTGAGCAGCCTACAAGCTATTTACTTACACTACCCTCACCATTCTTTGGTAGCGTCCATCCAGGAGTCCATTTATGCACTGGAACCGTCCCGCTTCTGGAGATTAACATCTCCAAAACTGACCTGCGTTCTGTCTTACGCCACAGGGTTTTTCAGCTTTGGGAGACGGAATGGCATAACAGTACACACAACAAACTGTGTGTCAATAAGGAGACTACAAATGTGTGGAGGTCTTCCATGTGGTCCTCTCGCAGGGAAGCAGTTGTCCTCAGCCGGCTCTGCATTTGCCATACGTGGCTAATGGATGGTTACCTCCTCTGTTGTGAGCACCCACCTCGGTGTTGCTGTGGCTCAGAAATGACGGTCGCCCACCTCTAGCTGGACTGCCCACTTTTAGCCACTCTGCAGCAGACATTTAGCTATCCCAGCACCCTACCTTCGGTGTTGGACGACAATGCCTCAACAGCAGCTTTAGTTTTATGTTTTATTTGTGAGGGTGGGTTTTATCATTTGATCTAATTTTTCGCGCATGTCCTTTGTCCTTCTGTGTCCTCCACCCTAGTGCTTCTAGGGTAGAGGTTTTAATGTGTTGCAGAGTGGCTGGCTTCTCCTTTTTATTCTGATGGTCCGCCAGTCATGGTAATCTGCTCTCTTGCTTTCATCTCTTCTACATGTTTCTTGCGTCTCTCTGTGGTTTTAGTGTCCGATTTTGACCATTTTAGTGTTTGTTGCCCTTGTGTCATTCTTTCTCCTTTCTTCCAGCTGTGTTTTGTATGTCTTGACTATTTTAATCCAACCCTTGTGGAATTACTTTAATTGGAATGAGGGACCTGTGGGGCGGCGTGTTTAGGAAAAATAACTATTGCTGTATAAATGTTTGTTTGAATGTAAAATCAGTTCCTATTATTTAGTATAATTATAGGCCTATTTCGCTTACGTCAATCTGTTGTAGAATAATGGAACATGTTTTATGTTCTCGTATTATGACGTTCTTAGATAATACAAATCTCCTTCATCATAACCAACATGGATTCCGCAAACAGAGATCATGTGAAACTCAGCTCGCCCTATTTGTCCAAGAAATTCACAGTGCCGTAGACACTGGCGAGCAGATTGATGCCGTATTCCTGGACTTCAGGAAGGCATTTGATACGGTTCCGCACTTACGTTTAGTGAAAAAAATACGAGCTTACGGAATATCGGACCAGGTTTGTGATTGGATTCAGGATTTCCTAGAAGAAAGAACACAACATGTCATTCTTAACGGTTCAAAATCTGCAGATGTAGAGGTAATTTCGGGAGTACCGCAAGGAAGCGTGATAGGACCTTTATTGTTTACAATATACATAAATGACTTAGTTGACAACATCGGTAGCTCCGTGAGGCTATTTGCAGATGACACGGTTGTCTACAAGAAAGTAGCAACATCAGAAGACTCGTACGTACTCCAGGAAGACCTGCAGAGGATTAATGAATGGTGCGACAGCTGGCAGCTTTCCCTAAACGTAGATAAATGTAATATAATGCGCATACATAGGGGCAGAAATCCATTCCAGTACGATTATGCCATAGGTGGTAAATCATTGGAAGCGGTAACGACCGTAAAATACTTAGGAGTTACTATCCGGAGCGATCTGAAGTGGAATGATCACATAAAACAAATAGTGGGAAAAGCAGGCGCCAGGTTGAGATTCATAGGAAGAATTCTAAGAAAATGTGACTCATCGACGAAAGAAGTAGCTTACAAAACGCTTGTTCGTCCGATTCTTGAGTATTGCTCATCAGTATGGGACCCTTACCAGGTTGGATTAATAGAAGAGATAGACATGATCCAGCGAAAAGCAGCGCGATTCGTCATGGGGACATTTAGTCAGCGCGAGAGCGTTACGGAGATGCTGAACAAGCTCCAATGGCGGACACTTCAAGAAAGGCGTTACGCAATACGGAGAGGTTTATTATCGAAATTACGAGAGAGCACATTCCGGGAAGAGATGGGCAACATATTACTACCGCCCACATATATCTCGCGTAATGATCACAACGAAAAGATCCGAGAAATTAGAGCAAATACGGAGACTTACAAGCAGTCGTTCTTCCCACGCACAATTCGTGAATGGAACAGGGAAGGGGGGATCAGATAGTGGTACAATAAGTACCCTCCGCCACACACCGTAAGGTGGCTCGCGGAGTATAGATGTAGATGTAGATGTATGCTATTTATGCTGTCTTTCGCCGTTCTCAACACTGGCTCTCTAATTACACTTTAGCAACCAGAAAGTGATTAGCAAAACGTGAAGCCTGTAATTAGAATTCCTAGTGCCCACTTCATCTGAGAATACCATTATAGCTGCAGCTTATAGCTCTGAGGAAATGAGAGATTGTCCAGGATTTATAATCAAAAACGATTTTCTAAAATAGTTGAGTATATTCCGAAAGTCACAGATGAAAAACACAAGTATCCATACAACCTAACTAACAGAGCAGTTCAGAGTCTAATGCGCTGATGCAACTATAAATGTCCGAATTAAATGTTGAAATGAATGCTCCCCATAATTTGATGATAATATTTCATCAAACGCCACGCTAAGTAATTGGTAGAATGTCTGTCCCGCGACGGCACGTGAAAATACGACAATATGCAAATCATCCCAGAATTAACACTTCACTTGAAAATGATTTCCTGGTTACGCGCATCTCGAGTAACTTAATACGGCATCTGAGGCTGTTTGTAGCAGTGATACCGATGCGACGCGACTCCCGACACAGATGGCGTGTTATTCAGCGCCTGGAGAGAACTGGGGCCTTCCTTCCTCGCGCAGCGTTCTTATATATAAAGCCGCGGTGCGGACGGCTGAGGGAACGCCTGATCAAATTGGCTCTCCCGACTAGCCGCTGGGCTAGTAATGCACCACTTTAAGTTACCTAATAAATCATAGCTTCTCTTGCTGATGGCCGATGAACCTCTTAATTTAAATGTGCATTCAGCACGCAGGTAAGTATTGAAAATAAAATTTTAACGTGGCTAAGTTAAATATTTTGGGCGAGAGAATGAATTTAATTACACTGCACGCAGTAGACAAGCTCTGAACTAGCCCTTTGGAGATACGCTATCGCTATTGTTTTATGGGTATTCAAATGAAACTTTTCACATCTTCATAGTTATAGCGGATCTCCAACCTATTTAAATCTAAACATCCTAGCCTTATTTATTAGCCTACTTAATCTATCTTGCTTCCTTAAGTTTTGAGACGAAAACCAGAAAATCATGAATTTCCACTAAAATTTTAATTTGTGAAATCCAAAGTACTGTTTTTATTAAATTATTATGAAAGATGAATTTAAATATAAATTTTGAAGTTTCTAGCTCTTTTCTGTTGCGCCAATGATTTTTACAGAAAACGTCCAAATTTCGAAAATGGCTAAAGTTATCGAACTGATATTTAACACACATTAATTTAGTATTACTTCTGACATGCTAGAAAAGTTTTAGGTTATTTGGTTGATTTTTAAAGTATTGCGCAACATTTATGATGTCAGAGCTAGTTACAGCAGACTGGCTGGCACACAATGGAAAGACTGATGTGAATTTACTACAGCGTGAGTAGGCTGCTTCCCTACAGACCGACGACCTAGCAGTTTGGTCCCTCCCCCCCCCCCTCCCCTTCTCCCCCCTTTTAAACCAACCAACCACTGTTACTTTATCCCTATGATCCCTACCCAAGATATTCAATGAAGGCTGCAAAATTTGAAAAATTTCTTTATCTCATCCGTGGAGAGGTCACAGCGTATTGCAGTGCCCTCTTGTGGCTGGACACCACATGGGCTTGATGCACAAGCCATATTGTGAGACTTATTGCTTCAAAGATTAACTGGGGCAAGGTTTATTGATAAACATGGATGGATATAATGCACTACTACACGTACAAAACATCTTAAGTGGTAGCCAGCCTTGCATTGATTCTGTGAAAGTGATTTAGACTTCCCAGTGCTTCATAACTAATGGTTAATACCCTCCAGCTATATAACTGCAGAAAGCTTTCGAGATTAGGCCACTGGACTGGAAAAAACACACCACTAACAGTCCAGTATGCCACCTCCAACTGATTCCAAACAATTTATTCCGAAAATCTCTGCTTAGTCACATTTAGAGAACAGCTCAAAGTCAGTAACTAAAGAGTCATACAATATGCCACACTTCAGGTTTTCGCAGTAACAAAGGTAATTTATTAATTTCAGTTAAACCTCACCAAATGTCTCTCTTATTAAATACCATCTCCTCGTTAATAGCTCCACATTGATACGAGGGCTCTTCCTGTGAGCATTGCATGCTCACTAAACTCCAGTACTTGCTTACAAAACCAGAAAGTGGCTTATCAGGGTTTTGTGCCTGCACATGAGAATTCACTTGTTAATCCTTGGAGGCTTCATGTATTTGAAAAAATGACTTTGTTGATCAGGAAGGATCACTAACTTGTGACTTCAGAAATGTTTAACACTTTGAAAAATCTGAAACACCCTCTGCCCTTCCCAGGGGCCCACAACTTGTCCCTACACCTGTGAGTGCTGCCAGCCGGCTCCACAATTTTCTTAGCTCCAAGGAACTCTATTCAGACCTATCAACCAACCAGCCTTTGGAACAAAGTGCTTGCACTACCAGTTGTCATTTTCTGCTCCTGCTAATATCACTACTTCCTGCAGGATTCTCCTTGAGTTAATTTCCAATAGGTTATGGATGAGATACCAATTCTGGTGTGCCTAACCATCTTGGGTACTGCGTCACAGCTTGGCTGGGAATGATACATTACAAATTCTAACAGTCTTCCTCAAATAGAAGTTATTGAAATTTACCCCACAGGGTATCGTGAGAACATTATCACTTTCCTTCTGAAGATTTTCATTTAAGTTGCTGAGCATCTCTCTTACACTTTTGTGTGGGTTAAACTGACTTGTTAAAGCCTACCAGTGCCTATTCAACATCATATGGTGTCTACTGTCATGCCTATTTGATAAGGGCACCAATTGCTGGAGCAGTATTCTGGAATTGGTTGGACTGTTACCTTGTATACAACTTCTTTTGCAGGTATACTGAACTTTCTCAGAATGCTTCCAACAAGTCCAGGTTTTTGACTCAGCTTTCCTGAAACTGATTCTGTGTATTCATCTCATTTCATATCACTTCTTTCATAAATCTAAAATAACAGAATCTACCATTTAACTAGCATGTACTGTTTGCAAGATGTCATTATGTGAACAAAGCAAGCTGTGTTTCACACGGATGTTTTTTCCTGAGCCTATGATGATTATTTGATATAGACTCTTTTACCTCCAGGAGCTTCATAATCGTTGAGCTTAGAATTTGCCCAAGAGTTGGTTGCACTCTTTTCTTTACATGTTTCTAATATGTAGTAGATTCTTAATAAAATAAGTGAACTAAGAGGCTGATTCCACAGTGTACATAGTTTACATTATGATAGGAATTCAATTGTGTCCTTGAACTGTTTGCACTGATCAATGGTTGTCAGTACTGGTGTTGCTTATTTCAGTTTCTGATTTTTGAATGTGTGTGACAATCAAATATTGAACTCCTCATGCAGGAATATGTTTTTGAAGTCCAAATTTAATATTTTGACTTACTATTTGCTGTCTCCAGTTTCAACAGGCGATTTGGTTGATGGTTTTTGGTCATTTCATTTACTTTACACATGACTAGAACTTCAGTTTTTGTGGTAGATCCTACACCCAGATGTGACTGTTGAAATTGTTGACATAGGACTTCATGTGGATGCACTAGTTTCCATTAGTTTTTTTGTCAGTTTCCTCCCAGATTCTCTTTTTTTGCAAAAGTGTAGCAACATCCGTTTTTGCAATGTTATCTGATGAATCTTACCAGTAAACCAAAACTGATCTATGGCATTCCATTTTAATCTGTATGTATTTGCTTAGAGTACAGTTCATAATGTCTTTGCGCTTTAAATACCACCAAATTACACATCTCTGGCTGCAACCCTTCTTTCCACCATGGCCTCCATCTGTTTAGATTACACCAGTCCTTAACCCTCACCTTAGTTCTCTTTGCTGATGATACAAGTATAGTAATCACACCTGACAAACAAGAATTAACTGATGAAATTGTCAATACTGTCTTTCAGAAAATTACTAAGTGGTTCCTTGTAAACGGACTCACTGAATTTTGATAAGACACAGTACATACAGTTCCGTACAGTGAATCATATGACGCCATTAATAAATATAGACCTTAATCAGAAGCATATAGCTAAGGTAGAATATTCCAAATTTTTAGGTGTGTCCATTGATGAGAGATTAAATTGGAAGAAACACATTGATGATCTGCTGAAACGTTCGAGTTCAGCTACTTATGCAATAAGGGTCATTGCAAATTTTGGTGATAAACATCTTAGTAAATTAGCTTACTACGCCTATTTTCACTCATTGCTTTCATATGGTATCATATTTTGGGGTAATTCATCACTGAGGAATAAAGTATTTATTGCACAAAAGCGTGTAATCAGAATAATAGCTGGAGTCCACCCAAGATCATCCTGCAGACATTTATTTAAGGATCTAGGGATATTCACAGTAGCTTCTCAGTATATATACTCTCTTATGAAATTTGTTATTAACAACCAAACCCAATTCAAAAGTAATAGCAGTGTGCATAACTACAATACTACGAGAAAGGATGATCTTCACTATTCAAGATTAAATCTAACTTTGGCACAGAAAGGGGTGAATTATACTGGCACTAAAGTCTTTGGTCACTTACCAAATAGTATCAAAAGTCTGGCAGATAACCAACAAGTATTTAAGAAGAAATTAAAAGAATTTCTGAATGACAACTCCTTCTACTCCATAGAGGAATTTTTAGATATAAATTAAAAAAAAAAAAATAAAATAATAAAAAAAAAAGTTGTTATATTAACTTAAGTATGTTGTTAAATTAACTTAATTATGTCATGTATTGGAAAATTTGACTCGTTCCACATCATAACGAAATATCGTATTCATGATCCATGGAACTAGTATTAATCTAATCTAATCTAATCTAATCTAATCCAATGTAGTACTGCAAAACCATATCGATCAGGCCTAAACTTACTTGCATTACCCCCTCTCCATCTGTAAAATTCTTCTGCTGTGAAATCCCAAATTACTGGATCCCATCTCTCACATTGAAAATCTTGCCCTCCAGGAACTAGAGCTACATGATGCCACCTTGTAAAACTCACCAACCTATTTACTTCCTACTCTTGCCTTGGACTACCAGTAGCCACCACCTCTACAACAGCTTCCAAATCTCCTCCACATCCCCTCATAGCTGACAAACCCTGCCTTGCAGACCTGCTACATATACACCCTACCGTCAAAATTTCCCTCCCACCACCATACAGAATCTGGAACCTAAACAGACCCGAAATACAATTGTGAACCTTTCCTCCAAAAGCCTTAGCCCCATGCAAGTATCAGCCCTTTCCAAAGTCCTTATAATCGTACCTGCTGACAAAGGCTCCACCATTGTTGTTTTGAACCACAAGGGTTACCTGGCAGAAGGACTCCGCCAGCTGTCCGGATCTCCATTCTCTCCTTAGATCCTTAGCCCCATCCAAGAAACCCCTTGCGGGTCTGGGGGTTAGAATAAGCCTGAGGTATTCCTGCCTGTCATAAGAGGCGACTAAAAGGAATTTCACACGTTTTGGCCTTCATGTGATGGTCTCCTGTAGGGTTTGACCTCCATTCTTCAAAATTTTCCCTAAGAGCGAGCCAATTAGGGAAGGGCGCCCTACATGGTGCATCGTGTCCATCGTGCTTTGAGATCTTTAGCCCACTTTCTCGTTGTTGCATTGCAGTCCTTCCCATTCTCCATCTCCTGGGCGAGGACACCTTCCTGGGTGTGTTTTTCACCATGCACTATGCAGTGTCGCTTTGTGCGTAGACGATGACCATACCCAGCACGGTAGCCAGTCTGTTGTGGAGCCACCATGTACCCTGTTGGTTGTAGCCCCCTGACCACAAAGGGTTCGCTCTGCTGATGCCTGCGCCGTTAACTCCGCACGTATGCCCAGGGGTAGATGCCCAGCCCCCTGGGGTATTGGTACTCGCGGCAATGGCCATCCTGCCAGGTGGCCCTTGCTGCGGCTGGGTGGAGCCCGTGGGGTGGGCCCCTGGTTGGAGTGGGTGGCATCAGGGCGGATGACACGTGATGAAACGTAGTCCATCATCTCTTGCTGGTGGTGAATCACCAGCAGTCTCTAAGCATCATGAGCTCCATTCAGCACACAGAAGTACGACCCCCAAATCGTTCCCCTCCCTGGCCACACCATGGGAGGAACGTCAGGCTAAGAATGGCAGCGGATCTTCTTTGCCGCGGTACCTTGTATGTTCAAGAGCTGATGGGGACTCTTTCATGATGATGAAGCCTCAGTTTTTTGTTGAGCATTTAGAGGACAAGTTTGGGGAGATGGAGGGCTTGTCCAAAATTAGATCTGGGTCAGTCTTGATCAAAACAGCATCCTCTGTCCTGTCACGAGCGTTACTCACTTGTGACAAGCTGGGGGATGTTTCTGTAACCATCACGCCCCATAAGAGCTTAAATATGGTCCAGGGTATCATATTTCGCAGGGACCTTCTTCTGCAGTCCGACAATTTAGAGGGGCGAGGTGTACATTTCGTCCGGTGTGTCCACCGGGGTCCGAGGGATAATGAGGTTGCCACTGTTGCCTTCATCTTGGCCTTTGAGGGTGATACGTTGCCTGAGAAGGTCAAGGTGATGGTCTACTGCTGTGTTGTAAAGCCCTAAATCCCTCCCTCGTTGCAATGCTTCAAGTGCTGGAGGTTCGGCTATATATCTACCAGCGTCACATGTCGAGATTGTGGACGCCCATCACATACCAATACTCCATCTGCCCCACCTCCCATCTGTGTCAACTACGGAGAGCACCATTTGCCTTGCCTGCCGCAGGATTCTCCAGAAAGAAAGGAAAATCATGGGAGTACAAGACGCTGGACTGACTGACCTACACTGAGGCTAAGAGAGAGTTTTAACCCCTGCATCCTGTGCGTATGACATTGTCTTGCGCCACTCCTACAGCAGTTCTGGCACCATCAGCTCTGCCAACCCAAGTCACCTCTTACAGTCGGAAGACTACACCTGCCCCCTTGATGGTGGGGGGGCATTTCCCTCCCTGTTACTCCTGCACCACCTATGCCAGGAGCAACATGCCCCCAACCATTGGCGATGTCTGTCCCCACTTTTAAGCCAGAGAAGCGTAAGTCTTCTTCGGCTTCTCTTGCTAGGAAGGATTCCCTTGAGTCACTCCCTTCCCAGATTTCCGCTAGTGAGAAAGACACCCGCCAGTGGCTGAAGAGCCCAAAAGCAGCTGGTCGTAGAGCTTCACACTCATCCTCTGTTCCGGAGACTGAGCCAGTGAAGTCCTCCCAGCCAGGGAAACCCAAGGAGCAGTGAGAGAAATCCAAAACGAAAACCCCCTAAGACAAAGGAAATTGCGGTGGCACTCACACCACCGCTAACTACAAGCTCTGCGTCTGAGGATGGGGTGGAGATTTTGGTGTCCGCTGTGAACCTAGATCTTGCCAGACCCTCAGACACAATGGATATAGACTGCTCAGGCATTAAGTCGGTGGCAGCAGGTGACTCTGAGGTACAAACTACCTCATTGAAAGTTCCATGCCTCCCGAGTCTCACGATGTCATTCTCCAGTGGAATTGCGGCAGTTTTTTGTGTCAGGTGGAGTTTGTGTTTATGTCCTAAACTTGGTCTGTAATAAACCTGTGCACCTTCAAACCCCTTTTGAAGCTGTGGCTGTCAGAATAAGGACGACGCAGGAAATAACTGTCTGCAGTGAATATCTTCCTCCAGATGGTGCAGTACTCCTGAATGTATTAGCTGCACTGATTGATCAACTCACTAAACCTTTCCTACTTTTGGGAGGTTTTAATGCCCGTAACCCCTTGTGGGGTGGCACTTTACTTACTGACCGAGGCAGAGATGTCAAAACTTTACTGTCTTAGTTCGACATCTGTGTCTTAAACACTGGGGCCGCCACAAATTTCCATGTGTCTCATGGTAATTACTCGGCCATTCATTTATCAGTTTGCAGCCCAGGACTTCTCCCATCTATCCACTGGAGAGCACGTGATGATCTGTGTGGTAGTGACCACTTCCCCGTCTTCCTGTCACTGCCCCAGTGTCAACCCCTTGGACGCCTGCCCAGATGGGCTTTAAACATGGTGGACTGGGAAACTTTCACCTCTGCTGTCACTGTTGAATCTACCCCATACGGTAACATTAATGTGATGGTTTAGCAGGTGACTACAACAATAGTTTCTGTGGCAGAAAACGCAATCCCTCACTCTTTAGGGTGCCCGAGGCGTAAGACAGTCCCTTGGTGGTCGCCGGAAGTCGCTGAAGCACTTAAGGAGTGATGATGAGCTCTACAGTGGCATAAGCGGCACCCTTCCTTGGAGCACCTCATAGCCTTTAAATGGCTCTGTGCCCGTGTTCGCCAACTTATCAAACGACAGAAGCAGGAGTGTTGGGAGAGGTACGTCTCAACCATTGTGTGCCATACGTCACCTTCCAAGTCTGGGCAAAGATCAAACGTCATTAGGTACCAGGCCCCAGCAGGTGTCCCCAGTGTTAGCATAAATGGCATGTTATCTACTGACACAAACGCGATTGCCATCACTTTGCTCGAGCCTCTGTGTTGGAGAATTACCCCCCAGCCTTTCGCACACTGAAATGGCAGCTGGAAGGGAACGTCCTCTCATTCACTACATACTACAGTGAATCCTATAATGCCCCATTTACAGAGCGGGAACTCCTCAGTGCCCTTGCATATTGCCCCGACACAGCTCCTGGGCCCGATCGAATCAACTGCCAGATGAATAAACATCTCATATCTGACTACAAACGACATCTCCTCGTCATCTTCAACCGGATCTGTTGCCATGGCATCTTCCCATTGCAATGGCGGGAGAGCACAATCATTCTGGTGCTCAAACCTGGTCAAAACCCACTTGATGTGGATAAGTACTGGCCCATCAGCCTCACCAACTTTCTTTGTAAGCTACTGGAACATATGGTATGTCGGCGGTTGGATTGGTTCCTGGAGTCACGTGGCCTGCTGGCTCCATGTCAGGGCGGCTTCCGCCAGGGTCGCTCTGTCACTAATAATCTTGTGTCCATTGACTCTGCCATCCAAAGAGCCTTTTCCAAATGGCAACACCTGGTTGCCGTCTTTTTTGACTTCCGTAAAGCATACGTCATGACCTGGTGACGTAATATCCTTGCCACATTGTACGAGTGGCGTCTCCGGGGCCTGCTCCCGATTTTTATCTGAAACTTCCTGTCGCTCCATACTTTCCGTGTCCAAGTTGGTTCCTCCCATAGTTCCACCCATATCCAGGAGAATGGAGCCCTGCAGGGCCTTGTTTTAAGTGTCTCTCTATTTGTAGTGGCCATTAGCTGCAGCTGTCGGGCCCTCCATCTCACCTTCTCTGTATGCAGATGACTTCTGTATTTTGTACTGCTGCTCCAGTACTGGTTTTGCTGAGCGGCACCTACAAGGAGCCATCCACAAGGTGCAGTCATGGGCTCTAGCCCATGGCGTCCAGTTTTCAGCTGCAAAGTCGTGTGTCGTGCAATTCTGTCGGCTTCATACCGTTCATCCGCAATCAGCACTTTACCTTAATGACGATCCACCCACTGTAGTGGAGACATATCGATTTCTAGGACTGGTTTTCGATGCTCGGTTGACTTGGCTCCCTCATCTTTGTCAGCTTAAGAAGAAGTGTTGGCAGCACCTCAATGCCCTCCGTTGCCTGAGCAACACCAATTGGGGTGCAGATCGCTCTACACTGCTGCGCTTCTAGAGAGCCCTTGTCCAATCCCGAATTGACTATGGGAGTGTGGTTTATGGTTCGGCAGCGCCCTCAGCATTGCATTTACTCGACCCTGTGCACCACTGCGGGGTTCGACTAGCGACAGGATCTTTTAGGTCGAGTCCAGTGACCAGCATACTTGTGGAGGCTGGGGTCCCTCCATTGCAGATCAGTCGTGCACAGCTACTCACCAATTATGCAGCGCACGTTGGTAGTTCCCCTGAGCATCTGAATTACTGTCTCCTTTTCCCACCCGCGGTAGTCTATCTCCCGCATCAGCAGCGCAGGTCGGGGCTAACGATTGCGGTTCGCGTGCAGTCCCTTCTCTCCAAACTGGAGTCCTTCCCTTTACCACCTCTACTTGCGGTCCATTCATGTATGCCTCCATGGTGTACGCCTCGGCCGCAGCTTCGTCTGGACGTTTCACATGGCTCTAAGGACTCCATTAACCCTGTGGCTCTCTGCTGTCACTTCCTCTTGATTCTTGACATGTTCCGGGGCTCTGAAGTGGTTTACACCGATAGCTCAATGGCTGATGGTCGCATTGGCTTTGCCTGCATTCACTGCAGCCATATTGAACAGCATTCCTTACTCGATGGCTGCAATGTATTCACTGCATAGCTGGTGGCCATTTCTCATGCACTTCAGTATCTCCGTTCACACCGTGGAGAGTCTTTTCTTTTATGTACTGACTCCTTGAGCAGCCTGAAAACTGTCGACCAGTGCTACCCTGGTCATCCTTTGGTAACATCCATCCAGGAGTCCATCTATGCCCTGGAACGGTCCAGTAGTTCAGTGGTGTTCATCTGCACCCCTGGTCACATCGGAATGCCAGGAAATGAACTTGCTGACAGGCTGGCCAAACAGGCTACAAGGAAACCACTTCTGGAGATGGGCATCCCCGCAACTGACTTGCATTCGTTATTTCGCCACAAGGTTTTTCAGCTTTGGGAGATGGAATGGCAAAATCTCAGTATGCACAACAAACTTAGAGCCATTAAGGGGACCATGAATGTGTGGAAGTCCTCGATGAGGGCGTCTTGTGGGGACTCTGTGATTCTCTGCAGGCTCCGCATTGGCTATGCATGGGCCACCCACAGCTACCTCCTGCGCCGTGAAGATCCACCTCAGTGTAGGTACAGCACCCGGTTGACAGTGGCCCATATTCTTATGCTATGTCCTTCTTTGGCTGCCCTGCGACTTCTTCTTCAGTTGCCAGACTTTTTATCATTGATTTTAGCAGACGACACTTCATTGGCTGATTTGGTTGTGCGTTTCATCCGTGAGGGTGGTTTTTATCATTCTATCTGAGTTTTAGTGCATGTACTTTGTCCCACTGTGTCCTCCACCCTAGTGCTTTTGGGGTAGAGGTTTTCATATGTTGCAGGGTTGCTGGCTTTTCCTTTTTATTTTCATGGTCGGCCAGCCACTGTAATCTGCTTACTTGTTTTACTCTCTTGTAACTGTTTCTTGCATCTCTCTGTTGTTCTCTTGTCCTCTGTTGTTCCTTTCTGTGTTTGTTGCCTTTCCTTCATTCTTGTGGTTGTTAGTTTCTTTCCGTTTTGTGTTATGTGTCTCGTTTATTTTATTCTCACACTTGTGGCATTGTTTTATTAGGAACAAGGGACTGATGACCTCGTAGTTTGGTCCCTTTCCCTCTCTTTTAAGCCTTTCAACCATCCCAGAACCTCTCTCCCCAGAGTCTCTCTCTCTCTCTCTCTCTCTCTCTCTCTCTCTCTCTCTCTCTCTCTCTCTCTCTCTCTCTCCTCACCCCTACCCCTACCCCTACCCCTACCCCTACCCACACTCCTACCTTCTACAACCTTTTTAAATCCATAAACCCAACCACCCAGGACACTTCATTGTGGCCAGCTACTACTGTGCCCCTACTGAGAGACACTCTGCTCTTGTAGACAAACACTTTCAGCCTACTTACCCGCAACCTACTCTCCTATGTAAAAGATATCAACCATTTCGTCCACTGACCCTCCACAGCTGTTCCTTTACTACACCGTGCCCTGCTTGTCACTGTTGATGCCACCTCCCTTTGTGCAAGCATCCCTACTATCTGTGGCCTAGCCACTATTGATCAGTAGTTTTCCTGCCACCCGACAGATTCCAAACCCACATCTTCCTTCCTGGTCATCATGACCAACTACATTCCCACCCACAATTACTCCCCCTTTGAAGGGGTATGGCAGTGTGGCACCATCCTGTGACTATGTATTCATGGGCCATCTAGAGGAGTCCTTCCTAACCTCCCAGAGTCCCAAACCTCTCATCTGGTTCAGATTCATTGATGACATCTTCGCCACAAATTCCTCGAGAACCTCTGCACCACCTTCCTCATTCGCTTTCCCTAGTCTTCCTCAACCCAACAACCACCTTCCTTGATGTTGACCTCCACCTCAAAGACAGTTTCATTTGTACCTCTATCCATATCAAATCTACCAGCCACCAGAAATACCTCCACTTCGACAGCTACCACCCATTCCATACCAAAAAGTCCCTTCCACACAGTGTAACATCTGTAGTGATGAGCAGTCAATCTTGAAGTATACCAAGAGTCTCACTGAGGCCTTCACACTCCGTAATTATCCTCCCAACCTTGTGCAGAAACAGATCTCTCCAGTCACCCACTACGTCCCAGTGTCCCACTGTCCAGACACAGAGCAGCGGTCCCCTTGTGACTCAGTACCGTCCAGGACTGGAACAACTGAATCATATTCTCCGCCATGGTTTCCACTACCTCTCATCTTGCCCTTGAACGAGGAATGTCCTTTCCACTATCCTTCCCACCTCTCCCATAGCGGTATTCTGCTGCCCACCGAATGTACAGATATACTCACTCATCCCTACACAACTCGTGATCCCAACCCCTTGCTCATGGCATATATCCCTCTAATAGATGCAGCTGCAAGATCTGTCCCATACATCCTCCCACCACCACCACCACCACCACCACCACCACCACCTACTACTCCACTCCGCTCACAGGCATCATCTCTCCTATCAATGGCAGGGCTACCTCTGAGACCAGTCATGCGATTTGCAAGCGAAGCTGCAACCAGTATTCTACATTCTACATGGCCATGACAGTCAACAAGCTGTCTGTCCACATGAATGGCCACCGACGAACTGTGGCCAAGAAACAGCTAGACCACCCAGTTGCTGAGCACACTGTGCAACACTAAATTCTTCATTTTAATGACTGCTTCACAGCCGGTGTGGATCTTTCCTATCAACTCCAGCTTTTCTGAACTGCACAGGTGGGAATTCGTGGTGCAATATATCCTACATTCCCTTAACCCTCCTGGCCTCAAGTCTGCAGCTCGTGGTCACATTCTCGCTTCCCGAGCACGGGGTCCCAGGTTCAATTCCTGGTGGGGTCAGATATTTTCACCGCCTCAAGATGACTGGGTGTTTGTGTTGTCCTTATCATTTCATCATCATTCATGAAAGTGACGAGATTGGACTGAGCAAAGAATGGGAATTTGTACAGGCGCTGATGACCGCACAGTTCAGTACCCCACAAAGCTATCATCATCATCCTGGCCTCAACCTTCATTAGTCATTGTCCTTCACCCACCTATCTTCGTCTCTGTTCCCATTCCAGCACAACACAGCCCTATATTCCGCCAGTGCATCCACAGTCTTTTTACTTCTCCCCCCCCCCACTCCCCCCTCTCCCTCCCCTCTGCTACTTGTGTAACCTCCCAACTGCACCTAGCTTCCCTACCCTTTCTCCATCTTGTCTCTGTTTGCTCTCACAAGCAGCACTTCACTGTCACCCAGATATACCGTGCTATCCCCGCCCCAGCCTCCTCCTTATCCCACCACCCAGAGTTGCTGGGTTGCTCACAGTCTGGCCTCGGCAGCCAGAGACAGTGGTCATGTGTGTGTGACCTGCATTTGCATGAATATGTGTGTATGTTGCCTAATTCAGGAGGAAGCCTTCTGGTCGAAAGCTTACTTGTTTAATAGTCTTTTGCGCTGTGCGTGTCTGTGACTCAACATCTCCGCTATTTGGTGAGTAGCAATCCATCCTTTTCACAGTATTGGCATTACATCCTGGATTTTCCATTGGTTTTACATTTGTTGGATTTGAACTAAAAGTTCTCAACTCATTATTTAAGTAATTTGTTACTAACTTGATACCTCTTTGACCAAACACAAGTACTCCCCTACCGTTTTATAGCATGTTTGCCTTTGATGACAATCGTCCCTGTTACAGCATGATGGTTGCTAATTGCCTATATTGATGACTCACTTGAAAAAAATGGGGTTGTTTGTAAGGTAGAAGGTGCAAAATATTATTTAAATATTTGTTCTATCAGACTAGTTGTTAACGGCAGTTGTCTGACAATGTGTTCAGTGCTACATTCCAAGACTGTCAGCCATCACAGCTGATAAGATATGCATAATTTTCCAAGATGATGTATAGCAGATAAAGTGACTTAATAATGCCAACGTATAATACTACTTTTCTGCTGAATTCATTTTGTAGGATCAAGTAGGTAAAAAGATGAGGGCTAGTAGAAATCCTTAGGTAACAGAAGCGATATTGAATTTAATTGATGAAAGGAGAAAATATAAAAATTCGGTAAATGAAGCAGGCAGAAAGGAATACAAATGTCTTAAAAATAAGATCGACAGGAAGTGCAAAATGGCTAAGCAGGGATGGCTAGAGGACAAATGTAAGGCTTTAGAGGCGTATATCATTAGGGGTAAGATATTTATTACCCACTGGAAAATTAAAGAGACCTTTGGAGAAAAGAGATCCACTTGTATGAATATCAAGAGCTCAGATGGAAAACCAGTTATAAGCAAAGAAGGGAAAGCAGAAAGGTGGAAGGAGTATATACACTCCTGGAAATGGAAAAAAGAACACGTTGACACCGGTGTGTCAGACCCACCATACTTGGTCCGGACACTGCGAGAGGGCTGTACAAGCAATGATCACACGCACGGCACAGCGGACACACCAGGAACCGCGGTGTTGGCCGTCGAATGGCGCTAGCTGCGCAGCATTTGTGCACCGCCACCGTCAGTGTCAGCCAGTTTGCCGTGGCATACGGAGCTCCATCGCAGTCTTTAACACTGGTAGCATGCCGCGACAGCGTTGACGTGAACCGTATGTGCAGTTGACGGACTTTGAGCGAGGGCATATAGTGGGCATGCGGGAGGCCGGGTGGACGTACCGCCGAATTGCTCAACACGTGGGGCGTGAGGTCTCCACAGTACATCGATGTTGTCGCCAGTGGTCGGCGGAAGGTGCACGTGCCCGTCGACCTGGAACCGGACCGCAGCGACGCACGGATGCACGCCAAGACCGTAGGATCCTACGCAGTGCCGTAGGGGACCGCACCGCCACTTCCCAGCAAGTTAGGGACACTGTTGCTCCTGGGGTATCGGCGAGGACCATTCGCAACCGTCTCCATGAAGCTGGGCTACGGTCCCGCACACCGTTAGGCCGTCTTCCGCTCACGCCCCAACATCGTGCAGCCCGCCTCCAGTGGTGTCGCGACAGGCGTGAATGGAGGCACGAATGGAGACGTGTCGTCTTCAGCGATGAGAGTCGCTTCTGCCTTGGTGCCAATGATGGTCGTATGCGTGTTTGGCGCCATGCAGGTGAGCGCCACAATCAGGACTGCATACGACCGAGGCACACAGGGCCAACACCCGGCATCATGGTGTGGGGAGCGATCTCCTACACTGGCCGTACACCACTGGTGATCGTCGAGGGGACACTGAATAGTGCACGGTACATCCAAACCGTCATCGAACCCATCGTTCTACCATTCCTAGACCGGCAAGGGAACTTGCTGTTCCAACAGGACAATGCACGTCCGCATGTATCCCGTGCCACCCAACGTGCTCTAGAAGGTGTAAGTCAACTACCCTGGCCAGCAAGATCTCCGGATCTGTCCCCCATTGAGCATGTTTGGGACTGGATGAAGCGTCGTCTCACGCGGTCTGCACGTCCAGCACGAACGCTGGTCCAACTGAGGCGCCAGGTGGAAATGGCATGGCAAGCCGTTCCACAGGACTACATCCAGCATCTCTACGATCGTCTCCATGGGAGTATAGCAGCCTGCATTGCTGCGAAAGGTGGATATACACTGTACTAGTGCCGACATTGTGCATGCTCTGTTGCCTGTGTCTATGTGCCTGTGGTTCTGTCAGTGTGATCATGTGATGTATCTGACCCCAGGAATGTGTCAATAAAGTTTCCCCTTCCTGGGACAATGAATTCACGGTGTTCTTATTTCAATTTCCAGGAGTGTAGAAGGGTCTATACAAGGACGATGTGCTTGAGGGCAATATTATGGAAATGGAAAAGGATGAAATGATGAAGATGAAATGGGAGCTACAATACTGTGTGACAGAGAAATGAAAGACCTAAGTCGAAACGTGGCCCCGGGAGTAGACAACATTCCATTTACCTTAGGAGAGCCAGCCCTGGCAAAACTCTACCATCTGGTGAGCAAGATGTATCAGACAGACGAAATACCCTCAGACTTCAAGAAGAATACAGAAGGCCAAGAGATGAATACACTAAGCAGATTCAGAAGGATGTAGGTTGCAGTAGTTACTTGGAGATGAAGAAGCTTGCACAGGAGAGAGTAGAATGGAGAGCTGCATTAAACCAGTCTCTAGGCTGAAGACTACAACAACAGCAACAGCAACAACTGTAAACACTCCACTTCAATTGGAATCCTAATATGTCTCATCTATTTACATTCTACTTGTTGCAGAAATTTGCCTTCATTTTGTGTATGTGTATGTGTGCGGGAGGGGGTGTACTGCTATTTAGTAATAGTCTGGAGTGGAGTTATTTGGTGTCAACAAGACACAGCAATGTAAAATAGATCAACTTGGTGTGAAAGTAATTGTTGTGACATGAAACAACAGTTGCTAAGAATATTACAGCAGTGCTGCTGTCTTTCATAATTTAAAAATTATGTTAATTGAGAATTTAAACAGTGTTCATTAATTGGCTGTTAATGGACATTGTTACATTTTCATAGAGTAACAGTTAGTATCACTATGCTGTTTATCCTATAAGTGTAATTGTTTTCTCTTCATGCAGTTTCTGGTCCACCAGCGAACGTGACAGTGACATGTCAAAACAGTGGTATACAGGGTGGAAGTGTTATATCGGTCAGCTGGGCTTCACCACAAAATCCAAATGGGAAAATAAGTTACTATAATGTAAGTATTTAAGAAAATATTTTCAGTAAATCTGAATTAAAAGAGGTTTGCTTAATCAGTATTTTCAGTTGAATGTAATACATATGTCATTCTTAAAACACTGAATGTAGCCTATGCAGATTTCCAAGGAGCAAGTGTGTGTGTGTGTGTGTGTGTGTGTGTGTGTGTGTGTGTGTGTGTGTGTCTGTGTGTGTGTGTTTTTTTTTTTTTTGCCTGCTTGTTGTTGGTGGGGGGGGGGGGAGAGGAGGTGTTCAGTGTTTTAGGTGTATGTTCATATGCACTCTGTATTGGCTTCATAAATGGGAAATATTATTTAAATAATAAGTTGTCCACTATATGCAAAATCAAAATTTGTCTGAGACAACAAATAAGTTACATGAAATTAAACTTCTAGCCTGTCATCTCAGTGGTTGCTAGTAATTTCCCTAGAGGAAATGTGGTGCATATGTAACACTAGGATGTGCTTAGCAATAGATCACTGTCATATTATTATTACCACTAACTCTGAGTGATGAAGAGTAGCTTCAACAAGTGCCTCAGTAATGTCGTTCAAACACAGTGTACCGTACGGTGGCTTACATAAGCAGTTACTCACAGACCATAAGTGAAGACAGCAACAATGTCAAGGGATTAGTTCTTACTGAGTGCAGTACTGAGTTAATTGCAAGAAACAGTTCAGTTCATTATAGCAGACACTACATCTGATGTTAGGCAAATGCTGTGCCACAAGAAGCAGTTGAGGCTATAGCATGCAAAAGAATGTATACACAAGCAGACTATGATGTTGATGACTGAGACAACAGACACACCAGGAATAGCAGCAATGATTTCTGCATCAACAATAGAGGGGCATCCACTAGCAGTTGATTATTTCTTTCATCAGCAAACCTGCTGCAGCTGTGTCATATGCACATATACCTGAGAATGAAACATGTATTGTGATTTCCCAATGAAGGGAACTGAACCTATTGACATGTAAATGTATAATGTATGCACTACAAAAAGCAACACAGAGTGTGTAACAACGCCCACTATAAACGTAAAATCTTCAAAACTCTCAGAAATTGTAGAGTCAGGCACACTTAAAGAAGTAATGAAATACAATGCCTGACAAAAAAGTGAATCGCCCAGGAGACATGAATAGATGTCATGTAACTTCGTATTTGTACGCACCATTGGAAGACTTCCTATTTCTGTGACAGGTAGAATGGTACACTAGTGTTGTTATCAGACTGGGGAGGGTATATAAGTGGCACTAACTGAGACAGGTGTTGAAAGATTACTGTGAAGGACACAGAGATGCCACATACTCATGCCGAAACAGAATTATCTGCACCTGTGAGAGTTTGAAAATATGCGACATTGGCCAGCTGATCAAATCTTGCAATATCCAGATTTGTGGGGCATTTGGATATGGCAGGGGCCAAGTGTTGTGCTGCTTGGGAATGTTGGGGTAGGCACACCTGTTTATCAAGGTTCCAGTTGACCATATCTGATCGCCACTCACTTCCACACATGGCTACATTCCATACAAATACTTTCTGGAAAGACTTCCTGACACTTAAATCTATACCCGATTTTTAACAAATTTCTCTTCTTCAGAAGCACTTTCCTCACCATAGCCAGTCTACATTTTATATTCACTCTATTCCGCCCATCGGCAGTTATTTTGCTCCCCAAATAACAAAACTCATTTACTACTTTTAAGTTTCTCATTTCATAATCTAATTCCCTCAGCATCACTTAATTTAATACTAATACATTCCATTATCCTCGTTTTGCTTTTGTTGATGTTCATCTTATATCCTCCTTTCAAGATACTGTCCATTCCATTCAGCTGCTCTTCCAGGTCCTTTGCTGACTCTGACAGAATTACAGTGTCATCGGCAAACTCAGTTTTTATTTCTTCTCCATGGATTTTAATTCCTACTCCAAATTTTTCTTTTGTTTCCTTTAGAGCTTGCTCAATATACCGGCTGAATAACATCTGGGATAGGCTACAACCCTGTCTCACTCCCTTTGCAACCACTGCTTCCCTTTCATGCCCATCAACTCTGACAGCCATCTGCTTTCTGTACAAATTGTAAATAGCCTTTCGCTCCCTGTATTTTAACCTGCCATCTTCGTGTCAACATTGTCAAAAGCTTTCTCTAAGAGTACAAATGCTAGAAACGTAGGTTTGCTGCTGGAAGAATTTTGTCATGGCTGGCTGTCCCAAGGCTACCAGTAGTTCTAATGGAATATTGTCTACTCCCGGGGCTTTGTTTTGACTTAGGTCTTTCAGTGCTCTGTAAAATTGTTCATGCAGTATCATATCTCCCATTTCATCTTCAACTACGTTCTCTTCCATTTTCATAATATTGTCCTCGAGTATATTGCTCTTGTATAGACTCTCAGTATACTCCTTCCATCTTTTTATCTTCCCTTCCTTGCTAAGGACTGGATTTCAATCTGAGCTCTTTGTATCCATGCAAGTGGTTCTCCTTTCTCCAAAGATCTCTTTAATTTTCCTGCAGGCAGTACCTATCTTACGCCTAGTGATATATGCTTCTACATCCTTACATTTGTCCTCTAGTCATCCTTACTTAGCCATTTTGCACTTCCTGTCTGCCTCATTTTTGAAATGTTTGTATTCCTTTTTGTCTGCTTCATTTACTGCATTTTTTACATTTTCTTCTTTCATCAATTACATTCAATATCCCTTCTGTTACCCAAGATTTCTACTAGCCATCGAATCCACTGAGCACATTGTAACCCCTTCACCGTTGCACTTGCCATCTGACAACAAGTAAAGGACTCCATGCAACATTCTGTGTCATCCAGCACCATTGGCCAGAGACTAGCAACAGCCAGATGGCCATGGCACCTCTCTAAACGCAGCTATCTGTGTTAATGGCAGCCTAGATATGGGATAGTAATTTCCTACTCTGGCTGTTGCTAGTCCTTCGCCAATGGTGCTGAAAAACAGCACGCAGGTCATGAATCCATTACCTTCAGGCTGTAATATGTAATAAACTCTTAGCAAGAAACTAGTATGATATAAATAATTAAATTTTCAATTAGTTTGTTTATAAGGGATGCTACTCACTTTTTATTAGCAGAATACAAGAAACTGCACAATTATATTCCTCTTCATGAATTACAAATAATTTCCATTCTTCACACTTTCAAAAAAAAAGTAATGTACTGCTTTTTTTGGTAATTACTATCAAACTGCTTCAGGCACAATCCAAAGATCTCTAAAGTGATTTGTCTGCCTTTTTGTTTAGCTGTTGTTTATTATTCTGCTGGTAATTAATACTTTTGAAATAATAGAATGATAGCCTGCTAGTGAGAGATGCTTTTATATGAAAAACCAACTAAATTCTCTGTTTAGTTTTTCTGATATTAATAACAGAAGTTTATCATTTTGGTGTGCTACTTCCGAGTGCAGCAGCCAATTGCGGAGGAGGACCATAATTTAGGTGGTCTTTCTCACGACCGTACTGAACAAACCATCTGTTATCAGTACCTCACACCACATTGTCGTCTTCCTACTACTGCCTTCTCAGCTGCTGTAAGAAGAGATTCTTGTATCCGAATATGATGGCTATAAAGCCAGAAATATTACATAGTGTACATCAATGAGAGAAGGTGCAGTTTACCACAAAGATTACTAATGCAAAAATACTAGAGTGAAACACTAACTCACTCACTGGGCAATATTGCATGTAGTTCTGACTGGTCATACAGAACAACAAGACAAAGAAAATACCAGGCATAGGGAGGAAAATAAAAGTAAGACAGGGCAGACATTTGATTAGTGTGACAGCCACTGTTCAACTTTTTCAGACAGTTGCTTCAGAACCAAAGATCAAAACAACGCAGCATGCAAGGCAGCACACTATTCTTCAGATGTAAAGACAAGAAAGGTGCAAGACTACACATACATATTTCATGGAGCTAATTGCATGAAAGAGTGAAAAGGTAAAAACTAAGAAAATAAATATGGCAAACGATGTACTCATAATGAAAGCAGAAATAGAAAAGATAGGAGTTAGCTTATTCGGAACACGGAACTAAATAGAGACATGATGTGAGAGCCATGTAGGAAATAGAGGCTGCTATTGGTAGTACCTTTATGGTACTTGAACCCTGCAGGGAATAGTTTATCAATGGGTTATCAGAATATCTGGAGGAGGAATGGCAGCCCATTCTTCCTCAAGAGCTGAAACCAGATAAGATAGCCGGCCGGAGTGGCCGACCGGTTCTAGGCGCTATAGTCTGGAACCGCACGACCGCTACGGTTGCAGGTTCGAATCCTGCCTTGGGCATGGATGTGTGTGATGTCCTTAGGTTAGTTAGGTTTAAGTAGCTCTAAGTTCTAGGGGACTGATGACCTCAGAAGTTAAGTCCCATAGTGCTCAGAGCCATTTTTGAACCAGATAAGATAATAACATTGATCCACAAACCATTACCTCACAGATGCTGCTTTATGGCAGGTTGCGTTGTCATGCTCATAAAATCAGTCCTTGCCCCCAAACTGTTGCTCTACTACACTGAAGAGCCAAAGAAACTGGTACTTCTACCTAATATTGTGTAGGGCCCCAATTAGCACGCAGAAGTGCCACAACGTGCCATGGCATGGACTCCACTAATGTCTGAAGTAGTGCTGGAGGGAAATGACACCATGAATCCTGCAATGCTGTCCATAAATCCGTAAGAGTACAAAGGGGGTGGAGATCTCTTCTGAACAGCATGTTGCACGGCATCCCAGATATGCTCAATAATGTTCATGTCTGGGGAGTTTGGTGGCCAGTGAAAGTGTTTAAACTCAGAAGAGTGCTTCTGGAGCCACTCTGTAGCAATTCTGGATGTGTGGGGTGTCACATTGTCCTTTTGGAATTGCCCAAGTCCGTAGGAATGCACAATGGACATGAATGGATGCAGGTGATCAGAAAGAATGCTTACGTACGTGTCTTCTGTCAGAATTGTACCTAGACGTAACCCAGGTCCCATATCACTCCAACTGCACATGCCCAACAACATTACAGAGCCTCTACCAGCTTGAACAGTCCCCTGCTGACATGCAAGGTCCATGGATTCATGAGATTGTCTCAACATCCATACACGTCCATCCGCTCGATACAATTTAAAACAAGATTCGTCTGACCAGGCAACATGTTTCCAGTCATCAGCAGTCCAAGGTCGGTGTTGATGGGCCCAAGCGAGGCATAAAGCTTCGTGTCATGCCTTTGGATACGAAAGCCCATATTGATGAGGTTTCGTTGAATGGTTCGCACTCTGACACTTGTTGTGACCCAGTATTGACATCTGCAGCAATTTGTGGAAGGGTTGCACTTCTGTCACACTGAACAATTCTCTTCGGTCATCATTGGTCCCATCCTTGCAGGATCTTTTTCTCGCTGCAGCGATGTCAGAGACCTGATGTTTTACCAGTTTCCTGATATTCACGGTACAATCATGAAATGGTTGGATAGGAATATCTCCACTTCATGACTACCTCGAAGATTGTGTGTCCCATCGCTCGTGCGTCAAATATAACACAACGTTCAAACTCACTTATATCTTGATAACCTGCCAATGTAGTAGCAGTAACTGATTTAACAACTGCACCAGACACTTATCTTGTATAGGCATTGCCGACCGTAGCACTGTATTTTGCCTGTTTGCATATTTCTGTATTTGAATACGAATGCCTATACCAGTTTCTTTGGTGCTTCAGTGTATATGCAGGACACAATGCCATAAAATGTGTTCATATCCTTCTACTTTTAGTGTTTTGTTAAATGCAACAAGAGAACCACACCCTAATCATGCAAAACACCCCTATACTGTAACACCTCCTCTTTACTTCTCTGTTGGCACTACACATGATGGCAGGTAGCATTTTCCAGGCATTCACCAAACCCAAACCCAAATCCCAAACCCAAACCTTTCCATCAGATTGCTACAGGGAATAGAGTGATTCGTCACACGTTTCCAGTCATCCAGCGCCCAGTGCTGTTGCTCTTTACACCGCCTCAGTCATCACTTAGCACTGACTACAGAAGTGTGTGGCCTATGAGGAGCTGCTCGACCCTTATACTGTATTCTTTCTAACTCTGTACACACAGCCATTGTGCTAGCTGAACGACTAGTAGCACTTCGGAACTCGAGTGATTTCTTCTGCTGATTTCATGTGATTCTTTTGCAGCAACCCTGTGCATTGCTGGACAGTCCCTGTCAATCAGCATGTGATGTCTGCCTGGCCTTGGATTAGCTGTGAATATTCTAGCATGTTTCCACATCAGAATCGTATCACCAACAGTTGACTAGGACAGCCTTAGGAAGGCTGAAACATCAATGGTGGTTTTGTTATTCAGTGATATCCAATGACAAGTTCATGTTCAGTGTCACTAAGCTCTCCTGACTGACCCACTCTTCTATTACCGCTTCTCTAATGACAACACAATATTCCCCACCTCATTTTACATTACCGGGTCCACCTCTCATCACATCTATAATCTGTCCAAAATTACTGTAGCATTGACAGCAATGCCATAAGCGGTAGGGGGGAAACCCGTGTGGCAGGACCAGCCCATTTTCCGCCAATACCACGCTACCTTCAGCTACAGCAAATCCCTGAAGTTGCCAAGCCTTTACCCCACACAACACTTCCTGCCTGCAGTGGGTTTCAGTTGCAGCTAACTTGCTGTCCTGTGTGATTGTTGTGCCCTGTGACTTTTTGTGTGTTCATTTTTACGGTTGTAGGAGTCTTCACTGTTATTTGTTGTTATCATTGTTCATTGTTACCGTTATTTGTTGTTTGGTACTCAGTGATGTCAGCGGGAATTTCATTGAAAGTTATAAGTGGGAAAGTTCGTTGTCATTCTCTTGACTAGGGAATTGCCATACGAGGGCAATCAATAGAAATGATTTGCATGATACGTGCCTACTTTGAGAATTAAAACATTAATAGTGGCTCTTTGCTCTCCATTACCAAAGTGATTGGCAGAACTGCTGCAGCTTTGAATATGAACAAAAACACTGGTATGAAGATTGGGAAGGAAATGTTCGACAAAGAAAAGGGAACTGAAGAACCATCAAAACTTATAACCCCTTGGAAAAAATGTCATATGGATCAGCGGATTACCACTGTCGATTCATTTGCAGAGGATGCGATTCATTGCCATGTTCATGATAACTATCACAGGAAGGAACATCCAATGTCCAGAAAGTTACTAGTCACACTTGAAGAATCAGGACTTTCTCAAAGCAGTCGTACATCCTCGTCCAAAGTTTTACGCAACCTTGGATTTCACTATGGATATTTCTGTGATGGAGAGGGAGGATATAGCTGCATGCTGATTTTTAAGGGACATCCATAGTATAAATATCGATGAAGTGAAGTGGTGTGGCTTGACAAAACATGTCAATTGTAGTCACATTGTCAAGCAGGGCTGCACAGACGACACAGCAGAAGGAACAATAGTAATGCTTTTTAGCAAGAGTGGCAGACTACTACTTAATGCAGGCACCTTGCATGATTTTCTCACAATCAGTCTCATGCTTTCTAAATCAAAGAAAGCAGGAGATTATCACGAAGAAATGAACCATGTTACATTTACAAAGTGGTTTGAAGATTTGCTAGCACCAAATCTTGAAAAACGGTCAGCAATTGTACTAGATAATGCTCCTTACCATTCAGTTGTTGTTGACAAGGCACCTACCATGGCAAACTGAAAGGAGGAAATGATTGATTGGCTTCAGCATCATAACATTGATGTAAGTGATGACCTCAAAAAGGTGGAGATTATGGAACAAATACCTCTCCATAAGACACAATTCCCTCTATACGAAATTGATGAACTGGCAAAAAAACATTGGCATACAGTTGTTAGGCTATCACCATACCACTGCCGTTCCAACCCAATAGAGTTAACATGGACCCAGATTAAAGGTCCCGTTGCCAGGAAGAATAATAAATTTACCCTTGCTGCAGTTGAAGCACTCACAAGAGAAGCTGAAGACTGGAAGAGAGCCATCAAACATGTGCAGAACACCATGGAAAGGGCATGGCAAAATGAAGCTCTTTTGGAAAATTCATTAGAGGAGATGATAATTTCACTAAACCACAACACTGACAGTGACACTGACACTTCAAGAATATGTCATAGAGATGAAAGCGACATGGGTGGAGTTTCTCCATTATCCTCATAAGAATGGTGCACAGGTGGACACAGCTACCTGTTTGGTGTGCGCAGCTTACATCTGTAAGTGCCTACATAACAAGATTATATCATCTGAAATTTCAATAATAAGGCATTAATAGCAACTAATTTCAAAGAAAGTTCATCTCAGGCATTCAGTACACATCACACAAAATAAATATTACTGTTTACAATATAACTGCTGAAATACAGGGGCCCTGTTATTTGTATTGTTTTTGTTCTTTCTAAACAATAGAGGTTGGCCTATTTAATATACATTTTCCCACCGTGATAAACACATTTAATCTTATTTTTGGTTGCATTAGAATTAAGTAGGTGGATCCCAAAAATTAATAACAGTTTCATTGCAAACCTATAGCTATCTGTTTCCCGTGTCAAAACTGTATGGGCGCCTGATTAGTAGTTGATGTGCGAGTGGACCATTGTGCGTCATATTTAACTCCAATTATTTTGCATTAGAGATCTCTGACAGTGTTCTTGTTTTGAACATACGAAAGTCTGATGCATTCTTAAGATTTCATTCACTTAATGTATTCATCTAACTTCAACAACAAAAAGAGTTCCCCGCATTTTGAAAATTCAGAAACATCATGAGAGAACGTACTTTCGTAAACTGTCCTGGTATCATCTTAATCAATTGTTGCCACAGATAAAACTAAAATCAAAACATAGTGTAACTCTTTCAGAACACATTGATGAAAGTTCCATATTTATAAAGTGAATAATTTGCCTGTTTGAGCGAGTTGAATTAAATGTTAGATTACAGTGTGTTCCATGTGGGATGTAGCAACTCTGTTCCATATCTCCACATGCTCCTCCTGAAGTGTCAATCCTAAAGTAATTTTGCACAGACTATAGTGGTCAATTCTGCATTACATACGTTGTTCATATACTTTCAATCAGTTAGTGTAAATGATATTCCAGTAACTATGCCAGAAAGTGAACTCATGTAGCCAATATACAAACAGAACTTTGAGGGAACTACAGATAAGAACCAATTCTTAGAAGAAACAAAAGCCACATTTAAAACTGTTCAGAGAGAAAGACTGACGGTAGATTGTGCTGGAATTAAATGAAAAAGTCAGACCATAGATAGTTATACGGAAAAGAATGTACATTCAGTTTCTGTCAATTACTATGATGGATTATCTTGCAGTCACCAAATCGCACAACTGCCAGGAGTACAGTCATTTTGCAACGTTTTGTAAGGAATACGGACCAGTTTCATCCATTCTGGAGAATCAGGCAATCTAGAGGAGGATTGCAAAAACAGTAAGCAATGTGCGAAAAGGAACAAATAATGCAGCTAGTGATACAAAGACCAGGTGTTCTTCGAAGGGGGCAATGAGAGGAACTGAATATGGATTCTAAACATGTAAGTAATCTCCTAATTTACAACACAGGAAAACTGGAGAATAATGACACATGGAATACTGTCCAAGAAGAAATACAGAAAACAGCTTAATTCAGCAAGCTAAAAAATTACTTGTTACCTTTGTAAGAAGCAAAAGCCTTTGTTGGAAAGTAAACAGTATGCAGAAATTAAAAAAGATATTGGTCCAGTGTGAAACATGAAACAAAAAGAGTTACAGCCACACCAGAAAGCACACCAATTTCTAGAGAAGGAAGCCCCAAAGTGTGACGTACTGTAAGATTCGGAATGAGTTAAAAGTCCATTTATGATCAGATGCTACCACCAGAGATTGAAGGGAGAAACAAAAAAAAGAAGAAAGTTTAATCTGTTCTGTCCAGTCAAAGAACAATATAAAGAACTATGACAGAAAATACGAGTTGAAAAACAGGAGTCAAGGCATACATTAAAGATCAGTTTGTAACTTTATATTAAAAAAAGGGGGGAGGGGCAAAGACACTAGATTATTTATTTTAAATTCTCAAGCCAAAACATGTGAAAAGCTCCTATGCAGCGACCTCAGGACACAAACGTGGTTGGCATGAGCCCCATGCAGTACAGTTTCAGAACAGGGATATCCACTTAATATGTTTTGAATCATGCACCACAGATGACAAATAGCTCGTAGATATAGGGTGTCCCAGGAGGAGTGGTCGGTATTGAAGGATATGATAGGAATGATATTTTGAAGCAAAAACACCTCATATGGACATATGTCCTACTCCAAATCATTTCCGAGAAAGAACACGTTTCGTGTTGATAGATCCAGTCATTTTAGAAGCGCTTGTGATAGGACAGAAAAACTTGCATTATTTGAAAAGTTTGTTTGTTCAACACTTTGAAAACGTTTCTTTGGCCATGGGGACTGTAGTGTACTGCCAACATGATGAAGCCCATCCACGTTTTACCAGACATATGAGGGAACGTCTCAACCACACTTACCGTAATCGCTGGATTGGTACTTGTAACACAATTAACTCCCCGCCATGATTGACAGCCCCTGCACCATTAGATTTTTGTATATGGGGTTGAAGTCTGAGATATAAATATGATATGTGAATATGTGAGATTAACTGCTTGGTCGCATCATGGAGGCTACTGCCCTCACCAGGGAATGAGCAGAGGCACTCAGACAAGCAACACATGTTCTCCTAAGAGGCACCAAGGGCTCTGTACAGGTCCTTACATGTAGCTGAGAGCTTTGGTATGGTGTCATAGAGTCACAGCTGAAACAGACTCAAAATAGAAGAAGCACTAGAGGATAGATTGCCTATGCTTTTGATCTGGTAATAATAGATGTTGCGAACACTGGGGCAAAATTAGAACAGAAGAAAAGTTCAGAAAAACACTAAATGATTGATGCACAAAGGAAATTACTGATAGTAGTACACAGAACAGTTTATAGTTTGTGAGATGGAACATTTCGAGAGCAAAGAACCCCACAATCAGAATAAATGACCAGCTAGTGAAGAGAGAAGAAATGTGTCGATATCTTGGTGTAAATACCAACAAGAAACAGAAAGATGTAACACATGTCTTCACCATGTATTACATATTAAGTGATATATTTTTCACTTAAGTATGATGATGATTTAAAAAATTACTGCCTTCTCACATCTACAGTGAGCTTCGCATTAAGATGCAAGGAATTTGGGTCCAGGAAAATCTTTTTGAAGTCACTGCTAGCCATGTGATAAGATATTTTATTGTCCAGACAGCACTCTGAAGCTAGATTAATAACCAAATTATTACAGAATGTTTTCCACAGGGATTAATGTTCCTAGAGAATGTCATGAAAAGATTACCCCAACAAAATGCTGCATGTACCTTCTTGTGTTTTTCCAGCAGTGGTGCTACAACTGTTTGTCCTATGAGGTAGAAAATGTCTCTCATCATAGAAAAGTTCCTGTCACCAGTGAGAAGTAATCCAGCTTCAGTTCTGTTGAGCTGATTAAAAATTATTTCTGTTGATACACTATAGTGAGAATGGATGCAGACATAATCCATCAACTTCAAAGTCCCATATGCAGTAAGGTTATCAGAGCTGTTATGTTAGGCACTAATCTCTCTATCCCACTGTTTTTTAATCTCTTTGTCAGCAGCACAATGGTTGGATGTTACACAGTATCGTATTTGACGCCCACCATGTACATCAGTGGCACATGGAGCTCCAGAGTTTTTGTGATGGTCACTGTTCATAAGCTCTCAAGCAGAAGGCACTAATTACTGGCAGTTCACTCGGAGAGCCTCAGTGCTTAATTTATGCATTGCATATTCTTTAGTTGATTGCATGTTTCTGTGTTGAGTTAAACAGCAAAATAATTTTGGTTGTGCTTAATGATACACACTGGTCATTAAAATTGCTACACCACGAAGATGACATGCTACAGACGCGAAATTTAACCGACAGGAAGAAGATGCTGTGATATGCAAATGATTAGCTTTTCAGAGCATTCACACAAGTTTGGCGCTGGTGGCGACACCTACAATGTGCTGATATGAGGAAAGTTTCCAACCGATTTCTCATACACAAACAGCAGTTGACCGGCGTTGCCTGGTGAAATGTTGTTGTGATGCCTCGTGTAAGGAGGAGAAAAGCGTACCATCACGTTTCCGACTTTGATAAAGGTCAGATTGTAGCCTATCGCGATTGCCGTTTATCGTATCGCGACATTGCTGCTCGCATTGGTCGAGATCCAATGACTGTTAGCAGAATATGGAATCGGTGGGTTCAGGAGGGCAATACAGAACGCCGTGCTGGATCCCAACGGCCTCGTATCACTAGCAGTCAAGATGACAGGCATCTTATCCACATGACTGTAACGGATCGTGTAGCCATGCTTCGATCCGTGAGTCAACAGATGGGGACGTTTGCAAGACAACAACCATCTGCATGAACAGTTTGACGACGTTTGCAGCAGCATGGACTACCAGCTCAGAGACCATGGCTGCGGTTACGCTTGACGCTGCATCACGGACAGGAGCGCCTGCGATGGTGTACTCATCGACAAACCTGGGTGCACGAATGGCAAAACGTCTTTTTTTTTTTTTTTTTTTTTTTTTTTTTTTTTTTTTTTTTTTTTTTCCCCCCCGGATGAATCCAGGTTCTGTTTACAGCATCATGATGATCGCATCCGTGCTTGGCAACATCGTGGTGAACGCACATTGGAAGCGTGTTTTCGCAATCGCCACACTGGTGTATCACCTGGTGTGATGGTATGGGGTGCCATTGGTGGCTCGTCCCGGTCACCTCTTGTTTGCATTGACGGCACTTTGAGCAGTGGTCGTTACATTTCAGATGTGCTACGACATGTGGCTCTACCCTTCATTCGATCCCTGCGAAACCCTACATTTCAGCAGGATAATACACGACCGCATGTTGCAGGTCTTGTACGGGCCTTTCTGGATACAGAAAATGTTCGACTGCTGCCCTGGCCAGCACATTCTCCAGATCTCTCACAAATTGAAAATGTCTGGTCAATGTTGGCCGAGCAACTGGCTCGTCACAATACGCCAATACTCTTGATGAATTGTGGTATCGTGTTGAAGCTTCATGGGCAGCTGTACCTGTACACACCATCCAAGCTCTGTTTGACTGAATGCCCAGGCGTATCAAAGCCGTTATTACGGCCAGAGATGATTGTTCTCAGTACTGATTTCTCAGGATCTATGCACCCAAACTGCATGAAAATGTAATCACATGTCAGTTCTAGTATAATATATTTGTCCAATGAATACCCGTTTATCATCTGCATTTCTTCTTGGTGTAGCTATTTTAATGGCCAGTAGTGTATTAATTTCTGAATTCATGCTCAGCTCCAGAGATCTCTTTGGGCAATGTAGCAAATAACACAAGACAGTAACATGTGACTTAAGGCTAACTGAATACTTATACCAAATAAGTGAGTAGGTTTGAGGTATTACCTCCCACTGAAATTAAGACAGACCCAGCAGGGATTGTCTGTTCTGCTCCAGTAGCAGCCGCCTCTTCTTCAAGGTCTGGGCAGACATGGAGGGGGAGGGGAAGGGGATTGCTGGATGTGTGTAACTTTAACATAAGTTGTGTGATTATACTTGGCAAAAGAGTTGTAGGAGGTTCAAAAAGTTAATGTGCACATGATGTGTAGATTGGAAGGAATATTGCAGATGGCAGAGGAAGCACCTCTGGGAGCAATCAAAAGTATTGTTTGCAGTCAGCTGCAGATTGTCATTCATTCTATCAGCAATGACTGAAATCTTGAGACGTTAGACAATTCTTAGTTATTTCCTGAGACTGATGGAAATGGTGAAGACAAGAAGCCTCACTAATTAAGTTTGACATGAACTGTCAGTTTACAGCAATATTCGGAGGGTTGACTACTGTCTAACCTCTCACTGAGTGGAAGGTCTGAACTGGAGGCCTCATCAGTTCTACATTGAGCTTGACTGCTGATTCCTTGCGTGCAATGAAGAACTGATACTAATAGAATTGCTCTGGGTAGTTCACATGTGTCTTTGGTTAGGCAAAACTCCAAAACCTGGCGAAGGAGACACTGGTTATGGAACTGATTTGATAAAAATATGTCAAATGAAAATATTGAAATAGCAGTTTTTAACTGCCAAAGAATTTGCCGCAGATTTCCAGAACTCGTGCCTTTCCAAAAAAGCAATTAGCCTCACATAATAATCAGAGGATCTGAGCTTATGTTGAAATAAAAGTTAGACAGTAGGTAAAGTTTCAGTGACATGTAAAACGTATCAAAAAGATAGATTACACCTCCGAGAAAATTGAAGGTCATAGCAACAGGCAGCAGAAGCATTAGATCTAAAAAAGGTCCAAAATTAGTACAGCTGCAAATTTTAATGCAGCATAGTTACCAGTGGCGACAGAGTTAAATTAATAAGTGGATGTTTCCACTGGTTGTCATACTGACATACTTTTAGAGGTACACCCTATTCGGCAGCATAGAAATATCCTGATCTTATGGTGGCGTAGTGGTGTGCAACTAAGATGGTGGCTCCATGATGAGTTCTGTATGGAGAGAGATGGAGAACGCTTTGTGTTGTCACCAATGTGCACTCTCTCTCTGTCCCAAGCTACCCCCTTCATCCATTGCTTACTTTGGTAACGGACAACGTGGGGTAAGTGTCACACTGGACCAGAATTTCTACTTCTGAATCTCACTGCAAACATTTACACACTTGGGAAACTATCACCATCTCTTCTTAAAGTAATACCTGTCGTGCTTGCTTTATGCCATCCATAGTGAACCCTACAGTGGCTAAACTCCTTCAGCATACGTTAACTAACATGAAAATCAATACTGAAAATTGTATATGCATACTACAGACATGTTAAAAGCATGCTATTGGCTGAAGCATCACGTGATACACTGCAGCTTACCGTGTATACTGCCCCATGATCCACTTTCTTATTTGCTTACAACTTTAGTAGGAGGTGACTTTAATTTACCTAGTACCGACTAGGGAAAACTGCAGATGTACTATTGATGCAAACATAGTTTGGTGAAGTAATACTAAAAATGTTATCATCAAACTGATTTGACCAACTAGTCCAACACACATGCAAGAGAGATTTTGGACCTGTTGGCTACAAATAGACCTAAAATTTTTGAGAGAGTTATCATAGAGACGAGGATAAGCAATCAACCATGTTGCTATTACAGACAATGGTCAGCAAAGGCAAGAAGTTCATCAAGAAAGCAAGGAGAGTATTTGTGTTTGAGAGAAAAGATAGTCACTAAAGTGTACATAACAGGTTACATAGTAAACATTGGAAGATGTGTCATTAAAGTCCACACACAGTAAAAATGTTGCTTTAAATACATACATACCAGGAAGGTAATAAAAGATTGCATAGGGCTCAACTTAGTTTAATGGTTCCATTTGAAGAATATTGCATTACAAAAACAGAAATTGTTACTCTCTTCCTACATTGGGTAGTTAGTTTAAATACAGAAAACTTGCTGGAAACTTGCATGTCCAGAAGGTGATCTATGCATGAAGCCTGCAACAATGTCCCAGTCAGATTCTGACAAAAGATTTATCAGAAAATTGTAGGAAGCTGTGCTCATACCTTACATCAATCATTTGATTGAAACATTCCTTATAGTCTCTAGTAGACAAGTGTGCTGTTAAAACTAAAGAAAATAGGCAGAAAGCTGAAATATTAAATTCTGCATTTAAAAATGCATTCTATCTAGTGTACTAGTGCTTAACTGCCACACACAGTCATTAATGGTTGGCAAGGAAATAAGCACACCCAGTATTAAAAAACAGGTAAAAGTACTCAAAGTGAACAAGACATTAGGCTTTATTGGAATTAATACTATTTTTTACAATGAATACGCTTTGGATTTAGTGTATATACTAATTCATATTTATTGAGATCTCTTACATGTGAGTAGTAACTCCATCCACAGGCCTTGGTAGGCCCATCGGTACTTACTGAGCATCATGACATCCTCTGCCAGTGGCATCATTGGATGCGGTATGGAGTGGTGTGGGGTCAGCACACAACTCACCTGGACACTGTCAGTTTTCAGCACCTGGAGCCACTACTATTGGGTCCAGTAGCTCCTCAGTTGACCTCATGAGGCTGAGTGCACTTTGCTTCAGCCCTCCCACCAAGTAAATATTCCTAGCAGTACCAGGAACAGACTGTGGGGCCTCCGCATGGCAGTCAACTGAGCTGACCACTCTGCTATGGAGGCAGAATTTACATGTGAATAAAATGTATAGTTAGATGGTAATGCAAGAAATCTTGTTATCTTTCTGTTGAGGTAGCACTGTGTTGAGATGGCAGGTGGTATACAAATATTTGCATAGATGGACTTCAGCAAGTTTGTTCTTTGTTCCAATTATAACTACTCACAAATTATAATTTTTTTACAGCATTTAACATGAAATGGAAATTACACACACTGGATGTGTCATGTTGAGCAAGAAGTGCTGCCATTGAAGGTAGTATTAATGGATTGAGCTGTCACAGTATTAGTAAGCATGTGGTTTTCAAAAGAAGCAAACTATTGAGAAAAAAATGGAGTGTGATTATGACCTTATTTTTATCCTTAAACTATTTAACTCCTGTGGAGTGATCTTTGTTGTTGATTGTAGCTGTGAAGTTGTTGATTGTGATTTGGGGGATCGACATATTAATCTGTTTCATGATATGTGACAATGACATTTTTGTTCTTTAGGTTTCCATTGAAGGCACAGCAATGTTTAAGAATGAAAATGGTGTTATTGAAACACTTGATTGGAAACGGCGTGTTCGTACTGTTGATGGGAAAGTGTTTACTACTCGTTTTGATAACAATGTTCCCCCAAATACAAACTTTACTGTGCGTGTATCGGCTGTCACACGCATTCGCACTGTGGGCGAAATGGCTGTAGCTCATTGCCATACACCTCCTACAGTACCTGACCGAGATAAATTGGCACATTTTGTTTGGGACAAAGTGCAAGAACAAGGTCGTTGGTTGTTCAAACTATCAATGTCCCGAATATCAGAAAGAAATGGACCCATATGTTGCTATAGGTGAGTTGTTTCAGTAGCATCAGCTATTTCATTATTAGATGTGAATTAATATATGCAACATACACTTTTTCTCTAAATTGTGGTAGTGGTAGTGACAACACAAGTATGGAGATACATGGTTATGTTCAATTTATACATGCATGCATTGTGAATGATTCGGAGTAGGAAAGGTATGAGTAAGAAATCTTCCCAGTTCTTCATAATTGTTTGTGAAATTCATCCAAAGCATATATGTGTGTGAGTATAATTGTACAAGATGACTGCAGCTATTCATTAAATAGTCATTCAGACTAGATAGAGGATTTCATACACACACATTTTTTCCTTTCTTCTGCATGTGAAGAGCAGGCAAGATAATTGAGAGCAATAGTTGTCTTAGAATGGACATTCTGGAGAGACTGTGAATACAAGCCCTCTCATTATTTTTCATACTGTTTCACATTTCAACCATTACAATACAGATTTTAAAGGAAGACACACATTCTTTGGTAGTTCACTGAAGTGATTCATTATTTTAAGAGCAGTTTTCCATGTGAAACATTGCATGTTAGTTGTATTCTCATCAGAATCCTTTATCTGTTAATATTCTTACACTGAATGAGAAAACATGCATATCTTTTTGTGATTTATCTATACGGGCATGCTAAGGATCCTACAAAATCAAACATTAGTCTGATAGGTGGTCACACTTGACTTTCTTAGTGACACTCTTTTTAAATGAGCTGCACGTCCTCAGAATTTTACTGTTTGGCACGTGCCTTTTTCACTATGTAGCCGCAGTGCTAATGTAGTTGAAAATTATTTGAGTTCTATGTTTTGATTAATGTAACATTCACCTTTACTTTTGCCTCTACCACTAGTTAAAAAGATATATTTGAGTTTATGTTATATTTTAGTATGGGCTATTCCATGTCAGCTCAGCAAAAAAAAGGCTGTTTCTCACCCACCCTTTCGTATTGGGATGAAACTTGACTTATTTGTTCTCCATACATAAATAAGTCACTATACCAAATTTTTTGAAATCTCCAATTTTAAATAGCATTTGAGATTTGGAAGTTTCTACATATTTAATGCTGTGATTGCACAAAATTACTCTTACTAGTTTTCTGAAAATAAATTAAAAGTTGTTTCATTTATCATCCGATCTGTGTGAAATTTGTTGGTTATGTACTCTGAAGTGTAAGGATTGTAAACAGATTTACCGAAAGCCATCAAATAAGCCCACCAATGCAATTAAAAAAAGGTATTCTTATATTTTTGTGTTTTATTTACACTCCTGGAAATTGAAATAAGAACACCGTGAATTCATTGTCCCAGGAAGGGGAAACTTTATTGACACATTCCTAGGGTCAGATACATCACATGATCACACTGACAGAACCACAGGCACATAGACACAGGCAACAGAGCATGCACAATGTCGGCACTAGTACAGTGTATATCCACCTTTCGCAGCAATGCAGGCTGCTATTCTCCCATGGAGACGATCGTAGAGATGCTGGATGTAGTCCTGTGGTACGGCTTGCCATGCCATTTCCACCTGGCGCCTCAGTTGGACCAGCGTTCGTGCTGGACGTGCAGACCGCGTGAGACGACGCTTCATCCAGTCCCAAACATGCTCAATGGGGGACAGATCCGGAGATCTTGCTGGCCAGGGTAGTTGACTTACACCTTCTAGAGCACGTTGGGTGGCACGGGATACATGCGGACGTGCATTGTCCTGTTGGAACAGCAAGTTCCCTTGCCAGTCTAGGAATGGTAGAACGATGGGTTCGATGACGGTTTGGATGTACCGTGCACTATTCAGTGTCCCCTCGACGATCACCAGTGGTGTACGGCCAGTGTAGGAGATCGCTCCCCACACCATGATGCCGGGTGTTGGCCCTGTGTGCCTCGGTCGTATGCAGTCCTGATTGTGGCACTCACCTGCACGGCGCCAAACACGCATGCGACCATCATTGGCACCAAGGCAGAAGCGACTCTCATCGCTGAAGACGACACGTCTCCATTCGTCCCTCCATTCACGCCTGTCGCGACACCACTGGAGGCGGGCTGCACGATGTTGGGGCGTGAGCGGAAGACGGCCTAACGGTGTGCGGGACCGTAGCCCAGCTTCATGGAGATGGTTGCGAATGGTCCTCGCCGATACCCCAGGAGCAACAGTGTCCCTAATTTGCTGGGAAGTGGCGGTGCGGTCCCCTACGGCACTGCGTAGGATCCTACGGTCTTGGCGTGCATCCGTGCGTCGCTGCGGTCCGGTTCCAGGTCGACGGGCACGTGCACCTTCCGCCGACCACTGGCGACAACATCGATGTACTGTGGAGACCTCACGCCCCACGTGTTGAGCAATTCGGCGGTACGTCCACCCGGCCTCCCGCATACCCACTATACGCCCTCGCTCAAAGTCCGTCAACTGCACATACGGTTCACGTCCACGCTGTCGCGGCCTGCTACCAGTGTTAAAGACTGCGATGGAGCTCCGTATGCCACGGCAAACTGGCTGACACTGACGGCGGCGGTGCACAAATGCTGCGCAGCTAGCGCCATTCGACGGCCAACACCGCGGTTCCTGGTGTGTCCGCTGTGCCGTGCGTGTGATCATTGCTTGTACAGCCCTCTCGCAGTGTCCGGAGCAAGTATGGTGGGTCTGACACACCGGTGTCAATGTGTTCTTTTTTCCATTTCCAGGAGTGTATTAAGAAACGTAGTTCAGCATTACAGTAAATATCACCTAACTGGAAAGGCACAACACCAAGAATCTGTTTTTCCAAATTAATGCTCAAAGTATAGGCTATCACAGGGAAAATAAAATAAAGGAGGAACTTTTGTTCCTTTGTGAGTTTTCCCCCCACTACATTATATATTTTAGGTATTTTTTATGAGATTCTCACACAATCTGTTTTTGTTCAAACATCAGTAAACATCTTTTTTTTTAATTTTTAACATACTTTCAATGTTGTTATTAATGTCAATAACTGTACAGAAGGGCATGCAAAAGTGAAACTTCCAAATTAGGGCTAAATATAAAAAGAAAAGAAAAAGTGGTTTAGTCATTGAAGTGCCAGAAAACGATATTGTATTTGAAAATACTGTTGAAGAAAACGTTGCTAATGTGGATTTACTGGTTGGCAATAAAAGGAACAATGTGGATCAAACTATAAAGAAGAAACACCTTTACTAGCAAAGTATACCTACTTCGCTCTACTGGTCATGGCATGAAATTTGAAATACATTCCAAATTTCTGACTACTCAGTGCAGCAAGTACAGTATTTTATTTAAATAAAAGTGTTTCTTAGAAGAACCCAGCCTGAAAAAATAGGAACAAAGCCAAAACTTGAAGTAACTTAGTTACAAATTTTTATCAAAGTGATGAACAGTCTAGAGTTTTACCAGGTATAAAGGTGTGAAGTGCACAAAGGAGGAGCAGGAGGCAGGGATAATATGAACTAAAAAGTTAATTTAGGTAATGTTCATGAACTTAATTCTAATTTAAAAGTGAATATCCTGAAGTAAAGTATATTCCTTCAATTAACCCGGCCCAAAAACATGCATTTTAGTTGGCACTAACGGTAGCTACTTAGTACACTAGTGTGCAAAACCTGAGAACAAAAGTAACTTCCGCATGATGTGTCACTACCAGGTATCATAGCTCAATGAAACTTGGACCATACATACAAGAACTGAAACGATATGGTACAGAAAGTAACTGAAATAAGTGCACTGAGAGATAAACAGAAATGACACTTAAAATAATTACACTACTTGTCCCTGATTTTTATGATGGTCTCTTGGACAATACAGAAAGTGGGACATGGTTCTTAACAGGGTGTGTGATCACCACAGGTGGCAATGCATGCTCAACAACATGCTCCTGTGCAGCCCACAAGGTTGGTAAGGAAGGAATTCTTGTGGCAGGGTATTTCTTTCCTCCTCTGGTGCAGTTGACAACTGCTTCATGATAGTTCGTGCATGTGAGCATTCTGCAGTACATCTCTCAAACGCATCGCGCACGTGCTCAATGGGATTTAAATTGGGCAGGCAAGCCTATTTGGCAGATATCTAGTTCCGAGGATGCCTGCACCTGTGCATTTCAGTGCAGTCACATATTGTCATCGATAAAAATGAAATCAGGGCCAGATGTTCCCCTGAAAAGATGCACATGGGGAAGGAGTACAGTGTCACAATAGCATTGACAGATGATTGTATCATGTTCAAAGATTTGGAGGTCAGTACACCCACACAACATTATGCCTCCCCACACCATTATGCATGGACCACCAAAATGATTATGTTCGATAATGTTCTTGGGTGCATCACGTGTTCCCACTACTCGCCATATGAGAATATGTAATGGACCCAGGAACATTGTCAAACACAATTGATTTGGTGGTCCAAGTATTACGGTATGGAGAGGCATAATGTTGCTTGTGTGTTCTGACCTTCAAATCTTTGAACATGCTACACTCACTGGTCAATGTTATTGTGACACTGTACTCCTTCCTCATGTATTTCTTTCATTGTCGGATGACAATGCATGGCTGCATCAAGCGGCATAGATGGAGCAGCTCTTGGAATGAGAGGATATTTGACGAATGGACTAGCCTACCAGTTACTGTGACTTAAATTCCGTGCAGCACAACCATGTGCAGCAATGAGCATTCAGCACTTGTCAACTGCACTGGTGGATGATTGGAACACCCTACCACGAAAACTCCTTACCAGCATGGGAACATGCTCAAATCGTGCATTCTGTCATTGATGATCACATACACTATTAAGAACCATGTCCCACCTTATGTAATGTGCAGGTGGTCATCATAAATCTTGAAGACTTCAGTGTAATTACTGACTTTAAATAAAAGTGTCAGTTACCTTCTGTGCTATACTTTAGCTGTACTTTCTATGTGTGTTCCAAGTTTCATTGTGCTATGTTACTTGGCATTGACATCATGCAAAAGTTACTTTTGTCCTTAAGTTTTGCATGCTAGTTTATGAGTCTGCACCATTCCTGTGAATGTAAGTTTGCTAATTAACATAGCCCCAATTGAAGAAAACTGTGAAAATGTCAAAATATGTTACACTGTTAAAACTCAACATGCACATGTATAATACGGAACTGTAATGCTCTCCAAAAGAAAATATAATGAGTTTTCTTTCTTTTTCTACTCCTACACCTAACTTCTCCTTCTCCATCTCCACCTTCTCCTTCTCCTCCTCACGGCATTAAAATTGTGTGTGGGTCTTCACCTCTTAAACGAGCTCTCTCTATTCTGCTCTCTCTCTCTCTCTCTCTCTCGCTCCAGTTTGGTTCTCCACCCTGTGACTTTGAGGTATTTAATGTCTTCTTTCACTTTGTTTATCCACTGCTGTCTTCTTCCAGTTGGCCTTCATTCAAAACCCATTTTAGTCATCCTTCCAGTATGCATCCTAAGGACATGCCCGGGCCGGACTATTCTCCTACTTTTTATCGATCTTACAACGTCACCTCCCTGTGTGAGGTGATCCGACTTGGCATTTGTTCTAGATATCCAGAAACTTCCCCATAGATGTTGCCGAGAACCGTACATTAAAGTATCCCGAGCTGCCACTCGTCAGTACTCACCGTTGTTAACATGTCACATCCGTCTGTCACAGTCAATCCGATTGTGCTGGCACGTGACCCTCTATACTTGCAGTTTGAGCTGTCTGTTTAGCAACCTGGAAGCCAATAATTTCTTAGGTGTGTGGAAGCACATGTTGCTGCTTATAGTGAGATTAAAATCACTTGCTAGTTGATATTTGTCACTTTTCACTGCAGTGTTTTCACATCTGCTGTTGGCTACAGCTCGGTTAGTGGTGACAAACAAACATTGCAGATTACTTCACAAGTGCTGTTACTTATGTGTAATACGGAGCAATTTTGGAAGCAGCTGCCACGAGGTACGATGGAAACATGAGATGCTCCATCGGTAACCGATTTTAAGTGATCAGTAACTAAACTACCGTAGACAGTGCATTTTGTAGCCCTGAATTTAAACTCACTAAGCACGATCTGATGGTGTTCTATGTATCCAGGAAATGGTGGTCAACAATCTGCAGCAGAATTGTTCACAGTAATTAAAACTAACCTATGTGAGCAAGGCAAAAAATTTCAGTTTGAGCACTAAAAGCATCCTGTAATTTTCCCCTTTTATTGGTTACCTGCAACTGTCCTCACAATGACTACATGAGCTGCCAGGTCACTAACCGATGAGCAGTCTCCTTCACAGGTTTCTGTCTACATGTGCAGATTCCAAGTGGAGAAAGAAATACCTTGTTAATATTAGATCCTAGAAAGTCAAAGTTATGTACATGTTCAGAATTGAGGCCTGCTGCTGATAGCTTAAGTTATTATTTTCCTTCCTGGTGAAATTCCTGTAGACTTCACTTGATAACAAGCCCCCTAGGTTGTGTCCTTCTTTCATTCACATATTGTTCTCTGTAATGAAACTCTTCTTCTACTAATAATTGCTGCACCATCGGCATTGACTTTGTTGCTTGTGTCACCACACACTTGAAGCTTCCAGACGACTGACTGACCAGCATTCTGAAGAGGGCACTTCATTGTCTCACTCCTTTACTAATGCTAAATCCTGTCTCACTGCAGCTTTGGAGCTAGCCAATGTTGCCCAAGTGAGAGAAACATACTTAGACAGCATATTAAGCAGTAACAAATTGCTTAGCATTTCTACCCTGTCAGGACTATCGGACGCCCGCTTGAAGTCTACATAGAAGTTATGAAGATAAATACAGTATTATGCGCGTATGCCTTTTCGTGTATTTGGCTTGGCACAAATATCTGAGCTGTTGTGTAACTTTTAGACCGAAATCTACATTGATATTAGCCCAGAATCTCTTCTGCATGTAAAGCTAACCTATTGTAGGTAAGACTAAAGAGAATTTTATATGTTACAATCTGTGGTGTAATTTGTCAATAATTTGAATAATGAGACTTATTTTCTTAAGTTTGTGGATTTGCTTGTGGAGACCAGTTCCCACATTTTCAACAGTTCGGCAGTTTTTCTGTCAGTTCCTGGTACTTGGTAATTTTTTAAGCAGTGTACTACCTCTTGTACTTTCTGTAATGTGTGCTCTTCTATCGTTGGATCCTCTGTGCAGTAGAGTAGCTGCTCACTCTCAGTAGGGCTGCCCTCCAAAATTCCCTCAAAGTATTCTCTCCCTGTATGCAAATTTCTCCCTTTGTCCTCACTTGCTGTTACTTTTGGAGTATGTTCTCAAGTTCCTTCTTTAATTTTCTCGTAAATTTTTCTGCTTTTATTCCTTCGCTAGTGCTCTACCCTTTCTTAGCTACGTGTGTTACAGCACCACTTCTGGGATGGGGAGATGTGCCAGCTCTGGATCGAATCTCTCCAGAGGATTAACAGGAGGGTGGTGTGCCAACCAGCCTGGATGTGGTTTATAGGCAGCTTTCCACATCTCACCAGATGAATTCCCAGCCAGTTTAGAAGTTCCACATATGTTACACTATTTGCAAGTATTTATAATATTTCTGCTCTCTTTAACTTGAATAACACACAAAACAGACAGTTGGCATACACACATTCCATCCCGGTGGTAACGGGCTGGTGACAGGAAGGTTATCTGGTCACACCTTAAATTAACCGTGCCAAATCCAGAAATAAACATACCGACCTTGCACCATTGTCCAACAATCGTACGAGAAAAAGATGGTGATACTTCGACAGTAGACCTATATTTCAGTTCTTCTTTATTCCATTTCTTTACTTGGGTACCATCTCCTTTAGTAGTCATAGCAAGTTTCTGCCTCATTTTTGCTCCTACTAGGTAACGGTCAGAATCGGAATTATCTCCTCAGAAAGTGCACACAATTTCCGTGTCATGTGCCCGTCTCTTCGATACCAGTATATAGTCTGTTGGTTTGCTACATTTTTTCCTGTCCCTTTGTAGATTTTTCCCCTTGGGAAACAGGTACTTACTGCCTTTAACTTTGGTATTCCTTTGTTTTTTCATCCTTTCCCGTGTGCTACAGCGAGAATTTCTACTTGTGTATGTCACCATTTCCTGTCCACCTGAGTTCCTGGAATACAACAATTCCCATTCCATATCTCAGTGTCCTTTCAGCGATGCTGTTTATAGTTAGTATCTGCAGTAGTGTACGCATATTCTGTATTTAAAATTTAAGCATTGATATATCCATATTCCTGTTCCTTGGTGCAGTATGTCTTCATTAAGACAGTCTGTCATTCCGTATTAAACTGTACACGGTGGTAGGCTTTTTACAAGGCAAGGGTATCAACAATGCACAGACGTTAAAGTAACCTCTGGCGTGCCACAGGGGAGTGTTATGGGACCATTGCTTTTCACAATATATATAAATGACCTAGTAGATAGTGTCAGAAGTTCCATGTGGCTTTTCGCGGATGATGCTGTAGTATACAGAGAAGTTGCAGCATTAGAAAATTGTAGCGAAATGCAGGAAGATCTGCAGCGGATAGGCACTTGGTGCCGGGAGTGGCAACTGACCCTTAACATAGACAAATGTCATGTATTGTGAATACATAGAAAGAAGGATCCTTTATTGTATGATTACATGATAGCGGAACAAACACTGGTAGCAGTTACTTCTGTAAAATATCTGGGAGTATGCGTGCGGAACGATTTGAAGTGGAATGATCATATAAAATTAATTGTTGGTAAGGCGGGTACCAGGTTGAGATTCATTGGGAGAGTCCTTAGAAAATGTAGTCCATCAACAAAGGAGGTGGCTTACAAAACACTCGTTCGATCTATACTTGAGTATTGCTCAACAGTGTGGGATCCGTACCAGATCGGGTTGGCGGAGGAGATAGAGAAGATCCAAAGAAGAGCGGCGCGTTTCGTCACAGGGTTATTTGGTAACCGTGATAGCGTTACGGAGATGTTTAGCAAACTCAAGTGGCGGACTCTGCAAGAGAGGCGCTCTGCATCGCGGTGTAGCTTGCTCGCCAGGTTTCGAGAGGGTCTGTTTCTGGATGAGGTATCGAATATATTGCTTCCCCCTACTTATACCTCCCGAGGAGATCACGAATGTAAAATTAGAGAGATTCGAGCGCGTATGGAGGCTTTCAGACAGTCGTTCTTCCCGCAAACCATACGCGACTGGAACAGAAAAGGGAGGTAATGACAGTGGCACGTAAAGTGCCCTCCGCCACACACCGTTGAGTGGGTTGCGGAGTATAAATGTAGATGTAGATGTAGATGTAGAACCCCCAATCTGAAGGGCTATGCTTTAATTTTGAGGTTCGAGGTTAGCTCCCTGAGGTGGGTTGAAAACTGTGTCTCCTCCCCTTCACCACTACCCTATGGTGTAGGCCACACTTCATCTGACTCCTGCACTGAAGCCAATCTGCCATGGGTGATCGTGCGTGTAGTTACACTACCAGTGGCATAGCCCTAGCTCCCTCAAAGCACTCGAGCCTTCCTGTCTGGCACAGAAGGTGCCTTCAACAAAGTGATGTCCCCTGGGGATGCAATAAGTTTCTTACAAGCAAAAATTGAAAACTGTGATGAAGATTACATCATTGAACTTAATCTGTGGATTTCAGTTGACGGAGCACAATTGATAACATGTTCTTACAAACATCGCTGACTTCGTTGAGGGCCTTTCATATAAATTAGAAAAAAACTATTCCACACTCTTACATTGCAAGTTCTAAATCAGAATATTATAAGACACTTAAAGAATCATCTGACTTAAACACAGCCACAGTACCAACTGACTTGAGTGTAAATATTGTTTTATTGTCCGTGACAAAGCCTAAGAATACTTCTTCTTCATAGCCATAAATGTATTAAATAAAGACAGCTTTTCCTATTGAGATTCAGACTGGATTTATTTTTGTATTCAGGCTGCATTTATTTAGACCTCTTTTCTATTTGACAGTTATCTTCTTTAAACCATTATGAAGTATTTACTATATAAAAAGCACACTACATTACCACCAGAAAACAGGAACACACTGGTGTGTAACTTAGCAGAAATATAGTTTCTATAACAAGGTGCAATGAAGATGGCAGTGTATTCACATGACATGCTTCAGAAGTGGACAAATGCCACCTTCATTGCCAAGGGTACAATTGGACGTATGACTCTTGCACTGCAGGTGAAAAATTAGTTAAATGTCCTTATGTTGTATCTGAAAGCACAGAACATAGTGTCTGTATAGTGTACAAAACTCTAAACCTATGATAAATTTCATCAAGGAAATGTATTCAGGTGTTGCAAAAATCCACTGTTGCAGCAATAGCTGTGCGAACCAATATGAAATTAAACTTAATTTTATAAATCTGTGTCAGCATCAAAACGATTTTAAAATTGATTGAGGCTTGAGTGACCATTCTTTGCAATTAGCTGTGGATAGTATAGGAGCAGCAGTTGAAATGCCAGCATGAAATGGAAATTTACCAAGACATCTACAAAATAAAATATTATAGGCATTAAAGTTTTTTCAGTTTTGTGACTTAACATCACCAGCATTAATTTTATTTAATTTATGAAGAGTCTGTAAATGAGACACGTTGAGGACTTATATTGCAAAAAAATAATACACATGAAAAAGAAAAAAAAATTGCTGGTGTGCTGTTCTCTTCCTGTTTGCACTTGTACGAGATCACACGGCACATCATCATTTTGTCACGGGATGACGCACACATCTGGTATCAGTAGGCTCACTTAACCCAACTGTTTAGTTTGTTACTGAAATAAATTACACTTTATAGAAAGAAAAATTCAAAGCAACTGTTCTGAGTGACATCATCAATCTTGAACTGAACTCTGAGTCAAAGCTCCATTGTTTACACATTAGGCCTTGGTGAAAAGTAATGCCAATGAATTATTTATAGGAAAACTCTCTTAAAACTTTTTAAATTAAGCGAACATTATTATTATCCTGCATCTTTATTCTTCATGTGTACGTATTTATTTCTCAACGTAAGTCAGCCTGGCAACAAACTCATTTCTCCCAATGAGAGAGCAGTTTGTTGATACCATTACCTTAGGATGTTTGACCTTGTTTACGGAGACACAACCTCACCTCTGCTTGCACCGCTTCATCACCATCAAAGTGCAGTCCTAAAGTAGTTCTTAAGTTTTGGAAACAGATGAAAATTGGATGGTCCAAACTGAGACCATATGGAGGACAGTAGATGATAGTGAACCTGAGACGTTGGATTGTTGCAAATGTCGCAGCACTCGTGTGTGGTCTGGCATTGACATGCTGAAGGAGAGGGTGCTCCACATGTGGTTGAACTCTTTGAATTTGTGCTTTCAGTTTTATGAGGGTCTCTAACACATCGATATAGTTACATTACACACCACCATGTTACATGATACAGTTCGGAGCCTTTTTGTGGCAGAGGGCTGCAAATGTGTAGACGTGGAGAATAAAGATGTAAAATGTTAATAACGTTATTTTATTTAAAAAGCTTCAGGAGTTTTCACCAAAAAAATTCTGAGACGTTACTTTTCAGCACACCTTTGCACATTTTTTATGATGGCGTGTAATTGCTGCTCCACAAGTATGCTCCAGAAAGTATTCTTTGAAATATGCATTTTATGGACAAATTGATGGGGTGCGTATTGATAGGTCTTCTTCCCTATGATCCAATGCGATCACTTCAAATTCAACTGTGCAAACAATTATGTGCTGAGGACATTGCTCAGCTCTTTGTGGGCTGAACAACCAACCCTATCATAAGTTTCTTTCGACAAAGATAAAATTCTGGTAATTAGGATGACATTTGTTGTGAAATACATGTCTGCAAGTTTCTGTAACAAATAATGCTAGCAACCAATAATGAAATGATAACAGCAGTAAACTCCAACTTGAATGCAGCAAAGACAATTTTATATTGTTTTTCGAGGGAACACTAACAATATCACTGTAGCAGGCAACTGTACTGAAACATAAGTGATTTACAAGCATGTGCTTCAGACACATTGTTCAGTTCAGACACCCTACTGCCTGAAATATTCATTTCTGACAATTGGTTTCTTATCTCAAAATACTCAGTTTAAGTTCCTCTTGTGTCAGATCAACTCTGGTAGTTGACTTTTTCCTGATAATCATCACTCCTTGAAAAGATTGTCACTAAAGCCAAGACACTCTCTACTCTGGCCTCTAAATACAACTGTGTGTCAGTCATCTTCTAGCTGTGTGCTAAGATACAATGAAATTTGAGAGGAAGCTCTGACAAGCAACACTTTCATTCACAGCTTAGCTAATGTAAGTGGGATCTGATGGTGCTAAAAAACATTGGTCATACAACATTGGTCCTAATTTTTACAGCAGGTGCCATGCAATCGGCAATAACTACCCAACTGATGTGACAGTCATAATATGAATCTCTATGCAGCTGCTGCCTGGAACAAAGATGGTGAGAATGCTCCATCTTCCTGATCTACCAACACCAACATTGACCCCTAAGTAACATCTCACACCTAGCCCACAATGTGACATCACAAAAGTTCTCTCTGCTGCTCCATCATGGACAGTGAACATCAGCTGGTTAAGTAATTGTCAATGTCAAAGAAATTCTCCAACAGCTGTTTAACTTAAAGACATTATTTTATTTGGAAGGCTACCAGTTTCAGCTGAAACTAGTAGCCTTCAAAATAACATAAAATAACATCTTAAGTTACACACAGCTGCTGGAGAATTTCATTGACATTGACAATTACAAAAATTCAGTTAATTTCAATAATTAATGCCATTCTGCCCTGTATACTAACCTTGTGCCATGATTAAAACATTGGACAGTGCTTCATTGTTTCAGAAAATCTAACAGTTGCTCAGTTTTCAGTGTTGTCATGCTTATGTGAGTCTTACTTCGTACACAGTGAAGTGCCTGGAATGTTTGCCTCAAGTGCTCTGTGATCTTTTATTTGTTAGTTAATTAGGTAAGTTGTTAGTTGGTTGGCAAATTGTGTGTTCCGTAGATCATTTGAATGATTGTTCTATGAAAAAGAAAGTCAGTTTATGTGTATACTTGATTAGTTTTAATGTTAATGTGTGTATTATATTTCAGCTGCATGTTATATTTCAGCCGCATGTTATATTTCAGCCCTACCCATGTAGCTACACTTAAGATTTTTTTTTTAATACAGGCTAGTAATTTTTAAATAATAATTTGTCCATAGAATAGGAGGAATTATCCAGAAGAAATGATTATACGTTAGATTTAAAACTTGCTTTGCTACCTGTCACACATCTTATGTTATTGGGCAAAAGATCAACAAATTTTGTTGCTGCATTTGGAACTCCTTTCTGAGCCACTGACAGCTTTAATAAAGGGAAATAAAGGAAATTTTTTCCATTAGTTTGTAGATATGGACATCATTATTCTTTCCAAATTGTGGTGGAATATTTGTAGCAAATTACATTAGTGAATACACAGGATGAACATTAATAAAACCGACAAACTGCAGCGATGAGTTCCTGTCTGCAAATGGAGCAAAAAGAGTTCCTATGAGACTTGTCCAGAAATGCATCATTACCGTGATAGGTGCCACTGATGAATGAAAATTCCTCTGACCATGTGCCATGTGTTTCTTGTATGTTGGAGGCTGTGTGATTGATGCAGCCTACTGTAAGCAGCAGAATGGTGTTTGTGTGTGACCAAGCAGATGGAAACGGTCAAGAGGCAGCACAGCTATACTGAAACAAGTACTCTCATAGATGTCAACCACATCACACAACATTTCAAGCCCTTTTTGGGTGTTTGTGTGATCATGGGTCCTTTCAGACGGACGGACGTGCAGGCAGGTGCTCGACTGTGCGTACGTCGGATTTGGAGGACTCGGTTCTGCCTCTTGACAGTTTTCATCTGCTTGGTCACACACGAACACCATTCTGTTGCTTACAGTAGGTTGCATCAATCACACAGCCTCCAACATACAAGAAACACATGGCACATGGTCAGAGGAATTTTCATTCATCAGTGGCACCTATCACGGTAATGATGCATTTCTGGACAAGTGTCATAGGAACTCTTTTTGCTCCATTTGCAGATAGGAACTCATCGCTGCAGTTTGTCGGTTTTATTAATGTTCATCCTGTGTATTCACTAATGTAATTTGCTACAAATATTCCACCACAATTTGGAAAGAATAATGATGTCCATATCTACAAACTAATGGAAAAAATTTCCTTTATTACCCTTTATTAAAGCTGTCAGTGGCTCAGAAAGGAGTTCCAAATGCAGCAACAAAATTTGTTGATCTTTTGCCCAATAACATAAGATGTGTGACAGGTCCCCGATGTGAATACTGGACCATTCAGCCACTTACAGTATGCTGCATCAACCACATAGCTGGCAACGTGTGAGGAACACACGGCACGTGGTCAGAAGAACATTCATCAGCACCATCTATCATGGCAACAATGCTTTTCCGGGCACATGTTCATAGGACCTGTTTTCCTCTGTTTCCAGTCAGGAATCTGTCCCTGCAGTTTGTCGGTTTTATTAATGTTCACAGTGTTTGTATGTGTATAGAGCAGTTAAAATGCCTAATTCCTCAAAGAGGTACCTACGTGTTGGCTGTGGGTGAACAGGACTTTTTTGCAGTCAATACTTCCTTTCTAAGTGATGAGTTACACCAGAAAATTATTCCGTAGGACATTATTGAGTTGAAATATGTAAAATATGTTAGAAGATTGATTTGTTTCTTCCCAGGACTAGCAATTGTACGAACAGCGAAAGTAGTTGAACTTAATTGTTTTAGCAGCTCAGTAATATGCTTTTTCCAATTCAAATTCTCGTCAGTGTGTCCACCCAAAAATTTGGAGCATTCTACCATGTTTACCGATGCCTGGTTCGTGTGCTATATCAGTTGTTGATATTACTCTCTTTGTTGCACAGAACTGAATATACTGTTTTTCTCAAAATTCGGGAAGTGTTCATTTTCAGAGAACCACTTAATAACTCTTTGAGAAACATCATTGACAGTTCCTTCTGTTGCTTTCTCTTCAATCACATTTATTGCAACACTGGTACAACCCTCAAAAAATCATCTTGATGAATGTTAGGTGGGAGGTCATTCACATATGTCAGGAATAGAAGTGGACCAAAAATTAAACCCGATGAAATCTCTTCATTATTTCTCCACAGTCACTAAAATTTTTTTCTCCTGCACACAATGTTTGAACTATTCAGCACAACTTTTTGCATTCTTTTTGTTAAATAGGATTCAGACCCATTGTTTGTAAAGCGATCAGTTCCATAAAACATAAGTTCGTCTAAGTTTCTCCATGTAGTAAGAGTTGTACAGTTTTTGTTACCTTCTAGATTACTTCATATGAGCACCTCAATTTAGTATTTGTAGTAACACTGTTCACGTTTACGTCGCACTTCACTTAGCGTAGACTGGGACTGTGTCCTAGGCATGCCCGATGTTGACTGACTGGGCACGGCCCGTGCTGCTGGAGTTGTTGTTACGCCGGCAGAGGTTACATCCGAATTCTCGCGTGCCCTCTGGTGGACGGGACTCTACTTGCGGCAACTACCGCCCGTGACGCGCCGTGCCAATGTGCGCCTCCCGCGATCTTTCTGGTGGCTACTACACTCCTCCTCCTTCGGGGGGTGAAGCCACTGTGATCCACTGTGGCGGAAGGTGAAGCGTCGGGCAGGAGCGATGACCTCCACATCCATTGGATGGCCGGAGTCGAGGGGATCTGCCAACCCTCGAGCTGGAACCTTTGAATACGGCTGGAAGTGACCCACACAAAGAGGCCCCCGTCGTCCCACAACCGGAGCTCGGGACAGAACGGGTGACAAGCTGTCGAACTCCGGGTCCCGTTCCACCTCGGGAGGGGCAAGACCCAGTGGTGGGGACGAAGGGGAAGGGACAACCACAGGTGAACTAGCCCCCCGAGAAACCGAACCTGCTAGGGGGGCCGGCTCTCGCTGGGGCATCTCGAATGATGGCGATGCCGGTGCTGGAGCTACTGGAGGCTGCCCAGGCTGAGAACCATCGCAGTGCGGCAGAGTCACAGCGGGGAGAGGAGGTAACGTCCCCTGTGAAACCAATACAGGTGCCGGCAATGGGGAAGCCGGTGTCCGAGAGGTCGGAGGGTGGGTGCCCGAACGTGGACGTAGCTGATTTTGGTGACGACGTACCACCTGATCCCCCGCCTGCAAGGTTTAGAGCCGGCGGCCATTTCGGCGCAGGACCACCGCCGGTATCCAACGTGGATTGCGACCAAACCCACGGGCCCAGACCGACATACCCAGTGGAAAGCCAGGTACTTCGTTTTGTGAAGACTGGCGAGGACCAGGCCGGAGGAGGTGTAGCAGAGTCCTAGGTTGACGCCCATGGAGGAGCTCTGCGGGGCTGCGGTCGCCCATTGGTGTGGTCCGGTATGCCGTCAAGAAAAACGTCAAGGCTTCCTCTGCAGGAAATTCGTGCACATACTTTTTCATCTGCGTCTTAAATGTGCGCACCATGCGCTCGGCTTCCCCATTCGATTGTGGATGGAAGGGGGGAGAGCAAACGTGCCGAATACCGAAGCGCCTACAAAAATCCTGGAAGGTCTGCGAAATAAACTGCGGTCCATTGTCTGAGACCAGGGTGATTGGCAGACCTTCCACAGAAAAGATTTTTGCTAGTGCCTGGATTGCAACTTCTGAAGTGGTTGAGGAGCAGCGAACCACATACGGGAATCGGGAATAAGCATCAATGACAATGAGCCAAAAGCCATTGAGAAACGGGCCCGCAAAATCGATGTGAACACTTTCCCATGCTTGTGTTGCCGGCGGCCATGAAGAGAACGCTGCCCTGGGAGATGCTTGTTGGCTCGCACACTGGGAACAGGCGGCCACCAAGTGCTCAATTTCTCTGTCAGTACCGGGCCAGTACACATGTCTGCGAGCCAAGGTTTTAGTACGGGAAACACCCCAGTGCCCCGCATGTAATAACGTGAGGACCTCCCTTCGTAAACCTGCAGGAACAACCATGCGAGGAGCTGTATCATCAGTAGCCAGAAGGAGAACTCCTTCCAAGACCGAGAGGCGGTCTCGTAGAAGAAAATAATTATGAAGAGGGTCCGAGGCCCGGCCTGGAGGGCGGGAGGACCACCCCTGCTGAATGAGGCGAACTACTTGCCGAAGAACCGGGTCAGCCGCCGTTTCCCTGGCGACTCGAGAACTAGTGATCGGAAAGCCATCAACTGCTTGGCGGGATGCCACATCCAAATGAAAACACATAATCTCCTCTCGATCGAACGTAGGATCCGGGCCCACCGGAAGACGGGAAAGAGCGTCGGTGTTGGCATGCTGTCCTGTAGGGCGAAAATGAATGTCATAATGGTACTTAGCGAGGAACAAGGCCCAGCGCTGTAGTCTGTGGGCCGCCCTATCCGGAATCTGAGAGGCGGGGCCAAATAACGATATTAACGGCTTATGGTCAGTGATTAACTGAAACTTCGTGCCGTACAAGAAAGGGTGAAACTTGGTAACAGCGTAGACAATGGCCAAAGCCTCTTTTTCCACCTGGGAGTAATGGGCCTGAGCGGGACTAAGCGTTTTAGACGCAAACGCCAGTGGTTGCTCGGAACCGTCTGCGTTGCGATGGGCCAGGACTGCCCCCACCCCATACTGCGAAGCATCTGTAGCCAGGACCAACGGCTTACGGGGATCAAAAGTAGCCAAACAAGGGGCTGAAGTGAGGAGGCCCTTCAACGAGGTGAACGCTCGCTCGCATGCAGGCGACCAATCAAAAGGAACACCCTTGTGCAGAAGGCAGTACAGGGGGTGGGCTATAGTGGAAGCCCTGGGAATGAACCGGTGGTAATAGGCTATCTTGCCTAAAAAAGCTTGTAACTCTTTCAGCGAAGTGGGCCGAGGAAGGTTGACGATACCTTGGACCAAACTTCCTAGTGGCTGTATGCCATGCCGAGATATGGTGTAGCCCACATACTCAATGGACGGTTGGAAGAAGGTTGACTTATGCAGGTTGCAACGCAAGCCCATAGACCTGAATTTGAGAAAGAGGGTGCGAAGGTTGTGCAAGTGTTCCTTCATGCTGCGGCCTGTGACAATTATGTCATCCAGGTAATTAATACAATGAGGGATTGTCGACGTGACATGCTCAAGATAACGCTGGAATATCGCCGGGGCACTGGATATTCCAAAAGCCAACCGCTGGTATTGGTAAAGGCCAAACGGGGTGTTGACGACCGTCAGCCGTTTGGAGTCCTCATCAAGATGTATCTGATGATAAGCCTCTGACAGATCGATTTTCGAAAAATATTGGCCACCCGCCACGACGGAGAACAATTCATCAGCACGAGGCAAAGGATAGGTGTCCACCACCAATTGGGAATTAATGGTGGCCTTGAAATCGCCACAAAGACGTAAGTTGCCTGAGGGCTTCTTGACAATAACGAGGGGCGAAGCCCACTCACTGGAAGAAACGGGAAGAACGACCCCTAGGGCTGTCAGCCGGTCTAGCTCTTCCTTTACCTGAGGGCGGAGAGCCAAGGGGATCTGTCTCGCGCGTAGAAAACGCGGGCGAGCCGACGCCTTCAATGTTAAGTGAGCTTCAAAATCGGAAACACGCCCCAGGCCCTCCTCAAAAATATCTGGAAAGTCTGAGATCAAAGATTCCAATGAGTGATAGGGAACGTCTTCGGAGACCAACTGTATGGTGTCAGCAATAGAAAAACCGAAAGCTTGAAAGGCATTCAGGCCAAAAAGGTTAGCGGAGCTCGCATCACTGACAACAATAAAAGTAATAGGCCGAGTGACTTATTTGTAAGTCACGTCGGTAGTGAATTGACCCAGTAGGGGAATGAACTGTTTACCATAACCGCGTAGACGCCGGTAAACTGGCGCTAACGGGGGCGATCCAAGGTCGGAATAAGTTTGTGCATTCAACAACGAAACTGCCGCGCCCGTATCTACTTGCAGTTGTAACCGGCGCGACCGAACCGACACCTCGATAAAGAGTTTGTGGGCCGATGCGTCGGGAGCCTGGCCCGATGAAACTTCCTGAATGTCAATGTCCATGTCCTCTGTACTTGCTTCCTTCAATGCCTTTGAGGCTGAGTGGCAAACTTTAGCAATGTGACCTTTTTTATTACATTTGCGACAAACGGCCCAACGCTGGGGGCACTCCGACCGATCGTGATGTATATAGCACGACGCACAGGACGGCAACAGGGGCCGGCGGCCGGAATTCCGTTTACGCGGCGTGCGGGAGCGGCCGTAACGGCCGGATTGTACCGCTTGCACGTCGTCCACCCCGGACACAGTGGACGCGGCCGCGCCACCCTGAACCTCCGCGACGTCGCACCACGCTTCCAGCTGTTGACCTGCCGCATGAGAGACTTCATACGATTGAGCAATGGACAGAACTTCCTCGAGGGAAGGGTCTTCTAACTGCAGGGCCCGTTGCCGGACCTCCCTATCAGGGGCCGAACGAACAATGACGTTGCGTACCATAACGTGGGCATAGGACTCTCGCAACTGCTCCGTGACAAAATGACACTTGCGACTAAGACCGTGCAGGGTAGCGGCCCACGCCCGGTAAGACTGATGGGGCTGTTTCTTGCATTGATAGAACTCGACCCTAGCCGCCACAACATGCGTGCGGCGGCGATAATATGAAGACAGCAACGAACACAATGCGTCAAAAGACAAGGACGAGGGTTCCTGCAATGGCGCTAGCTGCCGCAAAACTTGATACAGGGAGGGAGATATCCACGACAGGAAGAGAGCACTACATACCTCCGCATCGGCAACATGAAACGCCTGGAAATGCTGCCGAAGGCGATGTTCATATGCGTCCCAATCCTCCGCCGTCTCGTCATACGGGGGAAAGGGAGGAGGGAACCGCGCCGGAGCAGACGGCGTGGAGAGCAACGCCGGAAGCACTTGTTTCATGGTGGCCATGAGTTCCGTCTGCTGCGCAACCAAAACTCGCACCAAATCCTCCATGCCGTGGAGAAACTGCGAAACCGGAACAACGACGCAACACGCGAAAGAACGACCCAACTCGTCGCCAATTGTGTAGTAACACTGTTCACGTTTACATCGCCCTTCACTTAGCGTAGACTGGGACTGTGTCCTAGGCATGCCCGATGTTGACTGACTGGGCACGGCCCGTGCTGCTGGAGTTGTTGTTAAGCCGGCAGAGGTCGCGTCCGAATTCTCGCGTGCCCTCTGGTGGACGGGACTCTACTTGCGGCAACTACCGCCCGTGACGCGCCGTGCCAATGTGCGCCTCCCGCGATCTTTCTGGTGGCTACTACAGTATTGAATGTAATAATGATGTATGGCTGCTTGCTTCACAATGGGAACCCAACAATTTGTAGCATGTGCTGTTTACACATTTTTGAAAAGTGCATACCAAGCAGTGTCTGTTTTTTCTTATGGCGTACAGATAGCATTTAATTAAACTGGCTTCTGGCTGTATATTGTAGCTGATGTTGACAAGAGGCTAGTGCATGCGCATTTTGTCACACTGTTTCCATCAGCTTGTTAGGAGGAGACTTTAATGCATGATAATGCAGGCTTTCTTTGGTTATCAAACAAACATCTGGATGCGCCTTTTTGTCTTCCCTTATGGTGAGGGCAAGAAGTAAGAAACTTGGTGAAATATTGTGTTCAAATGAAGCTGACTGTCTGCTATGATCCGAGCAGGTGTCACCATGTGTTTGAAGACGGTTGGTTCATCATTTATTTGCATGTTAGTCAGTCAACCATATACTTCTGTCATAGCATTTTAATAAATGCTTAAACCTTTTTTACTCGTTCTTTTACCCTGTGTTGTAGAAACGGACTGAGACTGATTTAATGATTTTAGTGAGTATGGTAGTGTATACACACACACACACACACACACACACACACACACACACACACACACAAAAGAGAGAGAGAGAGATATTTTGCAGATGTGATTGATGAGGATGAAAAATGATTTTCTCAGCACTTAATAATCACACTTGTGTCACAACATTATTTCACCAAAAACATGAGACCGACCCAGTAACGATGTGATGAATGATCAGATCACAAATAATCACTGTAAGTATAATCTAAAAAGGTGTCACATATTAAAGCATCTCGTATGTGTACGAGCTCATGTTATAATCAGTTATTTATCAGGTGCCCTTTGTATAGTACTCTCTTCATGGCTGGTTTTAATCTTTAGAGTTTTGTTTCACATAGTATATGAAATGATTTCAGCATGTGTATCACTATCTTATCATTAAGTCAGAATTCAACACATTTCATCATTAAAGCTGTATCACCTCCCCAATCTAATTTTTCACAGCGGGGAAGAACCAAGACCCTGAATATCGTGTCTGATGAGAAGTTTTTGGAGGTCGGTTTGGGTATCCCTTCTTATATGCAGTGGTGTTAAAATTGTTTGTACATCTTGCCATGTTAAGCCATTCCTTATCTTACTGGAGCTTTGTGAGCTTGCCATGAAGTAGCATAAAAATAATTCTGCTTTATTGATGATGATGCTTATTGCAGGTTATATGCCATTAAACAAATTTCTGTACATTTCAACCTCAGATAGTAACACATTGCATACATAAACCAGTATATCTTGAAGCATGAATGATAATTGTCTGGCAGACTTGTTTCATGACTCACTTATTTCTACCATCCTTAAATGATAGAAACTATTGCAGGAGATTTATAAATAACACCTTACAGTATCCCAATTTGTGTGTAGCAGGAGATTTATAAATAACACCTTACAGCATCCCAATTTGTGTGTAGTTTGGATACATCTCACTATGAAACCATGGTAGAGCAGTTTTTATAGCCCATGAAGTAAATAGTTTCTCACCTTCTTCTTAGCTTTTAGAATGGGCATATACCGACTGCGTGGAATTGCTTGCTTGCTTTCTTTCCAACCCAGCCGTAAACAATCGGTGCCACCTTTTGTCATCCGTTCACAAAAGGCAAGTTATGTGTGCAAAGGCTGGAGGAGTTGACCCTTTAGTAATCCAGTGACCCATTGCTGGTGTGTGTGTGTGTGTGTGTGTGTGTGTGTGTGTGTGTGTGTGTGTGTGTGTGTGTGTGTGTGTGTTGACATTAGATGCTGTGGTGAGACACACCTCATTTTATCTGGCCTGGAACAAGTCACAAATTTAGGAGCTGTTTTTCTTTTTTTAATACAGCCAGCATGACTTGTCGACATCGGAGCAGTGGTTAATTGAGAGTTGTCCCCTCTTTGGGGAGATGCTTTCTTGGCCACAAGGTAATTGGAGGAGTAGGAAATGAGGTCCTTATTCTTTACGAAACTATCCTCCCTGAGCTATTCGTCAGAATATCACCATGGTGCCGACGTGACTGCAGCCACACCTACCCATGCAATGGCCATGTGGTAATATTTCACTGGTGGTCACATTCCTGTGTTCACAAAATAGTTATTGTCATGACAAACTGGCACCACACAGTTCAGTGAACAACAAACCTTTCCATTCGTGTGTGGTAAAAGCTAACTGGCCACTCGCTAAACTTCATGTGGAAGGGAACAGCAACTGTGCAGTTCTCTTGCTGATCGGTGGACCAGTAGTTGTGCAGTTTTAACTGGACGAAGCGAGCTACACATTTTTCTTACGAGAGGCTAAGTGAAACTGAGATGCGAAGTACAAAACACGTTCTTGTGCTAAGCTCAGAGAGGACAATAAGTATATTCTCATAGCAGGTTCTGAGAGGAGCAATCTTCGAGAATTTTGAGCGAGAGGTCTTCAATCCTTGTGGCTGACCCTCAGTGACACATACTCTGTGTCTCTGTCTGAAATGTGCAGACACCGTCTCCATTCTGTGATGGCAGGCATTAAACTTGGTAAGCACAGCGCTGTAAAATAGGGCCCTAGGCCTGAGCTTAGTTTTCGGGCATCATGGAATCTATGGCAGCTAGTTTCACTTTGCTTCATTTCATTAATTCAGCAAAGCATTTCACTGTAACTCATGAGTGGACAGCAGATTTGTGATATTGTATCCTTTGTTGAGCAGAACTTGTAGAATCCTCACTGCTATTGTGATACTTAAGAGAAATATTAAATAGACTAATTGTAGTGCTAAACGTGTACGTTGTTCGTAAGACAAAGTAATTTGGATGGAAATGGCCAGGTTTTCAAAAATATTAAATGGTGCTCTAGTTCAGAATCAGATGTCCTTTGCAGAGCAAGAGATTGGACATACACATTTAAATGCTTATGAAAAAGAAGATAAAGACTTTGAACATTCCCACTACAATATTAAGAATGGTGGAAAAGGAGTAAGAGATTAGTGCAAGGAATCAATTTCTAGAAGCTCTCGTAAAGAGTAAAACCATATGTTGAAGCAACAAAGAATCGTAGCTTATCATGGGCTACAGATGATGGTTCCATTAAAACAAATACAGATATACACCTATATCTACATAGATAGTCCCAAGACACCATACGATACCTGACGGAGGGTATCCTGTAGCTCCACAAGTCGTTTCCTTTCCTTTTCCACTTACAAATAGAGTGAGGGAAAAATGACTGTGTATATGCCTCCATATGAGCCCTAATTTCTTGTATCTTATCTTCATGGTTCTTACAAACAATGTATCAAAGAATCATTTTGCAGTCGACTTCAGTTGCAAGTTCTCTAAATTTTCCCAATAGTGTTCCTTGAAAAGAATTTCACCTTCCCTCCAGGGCTTCCCATTTGAGTCCACAAAGCATCTCCATGACACTTCCTTGTTGTTTGAACCTACTAGAAACAAATCTAGCAGCCCGTCGCCGAATTGCTTCGATGTCTTCCTTCAATCCAACCTGGTGCAGGTCCCAAACACGAGCAGTACTCAAGACTAGGTCACACTAGTTTCCTATATTCGGTCTCCTTTACAGGTGAATCACACTTTCCTAAAATTCTCCCATTTAATCGAGTGAACCAATTGTCTTCGACCAAGTGGGTTGCGCAGTGGCTAGCACACTGGACTCGTATTCAGTAGGATGACGGTTCAATCCCGCGTCCGGCCATCCTGATTTAGGTTTTCCGTAATTTCCCTAAATCACTCCAGGCAAATGCCGGGATGGTTTCTTTAAAAGGGCACGGCCGATTTCCTTCCCTATCATTCCTTAATCTGATGAGACCGATGACCTTGCTGTCTGGTCTCCTTCCCCAAATAACCCCCCCCCCCCCCCCCCAATTGTCTTCCCTACCACAGTCCTCGTGTGCTTGTTCAATTTCATTTTGCTTTTCAGTGCTATGCCCAGATATTTAAATGATGTGACTGTGTCAAGCAGGACACTACTAATGTTGTATCCAAACATTACGTGTTTATTTTGCCTACTCATCCTCGTGAACGCATATTTTTCTACACTTAGAGCTAGCTGCCATTCATCATACCATTTAGAAATTTTGTCTAAGTCATCTTCTATCCTTCTATAATCACACAACTTCAACATGTAGCCATACACCACAACAAATACTGGCCCTATCACACTTCCCTGGGGCATTCCTGACAACGCCATTGTCTTTAATGCATACATACTGGACAACATACTGGGTTGTATAACTTGAGAAGTCTTAGAGCCACACGCACACCTGAGAACCTGTCCCATATGCTTGTACCTCCATTAACAGCCTGCATTGGGAGACCGTGTTAAATGGTTTCTGGAAATTTAGAAATATGTAATGTGCTTGTTGCCCTTCATCCATAATTGGCAGTATATTGTGTGAGAAAAGGACAAGCTGAGTTTTGTACAATCAGTGCTTTCTAAAATGCTGCTGATTTGCAGACATAAGCATCTTGGTCTCAAGAAAATTTATTATATTTGAACTGAGAATATGTTCAAGGATTCTGCAGCAAACCGATGTTAGAGATACATGTCTTCAATTTTGTGGGTCAATTCTTTTGCCCTTCTTATATGCAAGCATCACCTGTGCTTTTTTCTAGTCTTATGGGGCTTTGTGCTGGGTGAGAGATTCATGATAGATACAAGCTAGGTAAGGGGCCATTGTCATAGAGTACCCTTTGTAAAACCAATCAATCTTTTGAAAGAAAAGTAAGAAACATACAAGGCCATTAATGTATAAAAAAAATGTTACACATAGTAGAAATCGTAACTGTTAGCATCAGCTGATAAAATAATAAACAGCTGCACTGGTAAACTAAAATATCTATTTCAATGAAATGGCTTTAACTGAATGGAAATGAAATTAGTGTTCTTGCGAACATTTTACCCATTTATCCACCTTCTTTCTTTAAAAAAAATCACTAATTACCCTTAAAATTCTGGGTTGTGGAAACAGTTTCAACTGATTGATAACAAGTTGTGGTGTAGTAAATAAAAAGTTACAAAGAAAATTGCAAGTAATGTTATAAAGTACCACAAACTTATCAAAATTACTCTGAAACCGATAGAAAATGGGAAGAGCCACTGTCAATGGAGACTCAGTACATTTGGTAAGAATGAAGTGTGAAGATGTCATTAGTAATTATCTTGCTTCACATGCTTCCACTAGCTTCTCCTTTTGTTAGTGGCAAGTTAAAGCTGTGTGTGGGTCCATAAGGCACATCTCAGTGGCTCAATTGTAAGAGTGCTGCAAGTCACGGGTAGAGGTCCAAGGTAAAGTCTCAGTCAGGTGTATAGCTTTATTTAACCTGCCAAAAATAGTCACTTATTTTAATTTTTTTTCTTTAGGTTGTGGCCCCACTTTCTGTCATGTTGATAGAAATAACAATGAATTGCAGTTTTGATAAATGATTTTACACCTTGTATTATATTTTGTTGAATTTACTGCACATTTGAGATGTGTTATGCTGTGACTGCAACTGAAAAAATGTCTGTTCCTACAAATGTGATGGAGTTTAATCAGTGACAATTTCATTTATAGTTATGTATTTGTAGCAACCTTGACCTAAAAAGTAAAAAAAAGTAAATCCTTTAATTATTATGAATTCCCTTACTAGTAGCAAAGTGTCTGATGTGTTAATAGTCTTGAAAAACCATCAGATAAGTGCCAATGAACTTAAAATTCAGCTACCCAGGCACACCTCAACATCCAACTGTCTGTCTCCTGTTTCAAGCTCTGCAGCGCTCTCCTCATCAATGTTATATGACTAGGGTAGACTCTCTTCCAGAACCTCTTTATATGAGTTTGAGTGGTTAAAACTATGTGCAAGACCAGGATACCAAACATACCACAAACATTTCCAAAATCTCTTTTCATCCATACATGGCAGGTTTAGGCTTAAAGTTGGTAAATGAGATGCACCCGGCAGGCACAGTCAAGTCATTGACACGACAAACAAGTGTTCACACTCGCGTCCCATTGTGGCAGACAGTTCTAACCATCATTAATATTTTAGTTGACATCTTGAGATGTTGGGTATTGTGCCTGGTATCAGTGTCGTTCATTAATAATATTTCAACTGCCGTCTGTGTCACGTCTGCTGTGCAGCGAGCTACATTAATTTAAATGTTAACTGTATGTTTCTTACTTGTCACTTCTTCTTCTGTGTGTTTTTGCTTTTAGGGAGCTTTAACTGTCGAATGCTAGTAATAGTGTTCCATAGATTTCGTGTTTGTTTTGAATACAGTCACAGTGAGTCCCTTTAGTCAGCCACAGTGCCAGTAGTGCTAGTGTTTGTTCTGAATACAGTCCAAAGACAGGTAGTGCTATTTTCATTGTTTTCTACAAGAAGTGTCTAGTAACCACAGTTTAGTCAACTATCACGAGTCTTTAGTGAATTAGCAGTCTAGTTAAAAGTTGATTAACTGTCTACAGTAAATTGATTTCTTATGATGGATAGGATGTGTGACTGCTGTGTACGGACACAGGAGGAGCTGGCCACTGTTGGCGAACAGCTGAATGTGTTGATGGCCGCAGTCAGTCGTCTTCAGGCTGCTGCCTCGAAGTGTAGTGGCAGTGGGGAGTCTGGTGCATTGCATGGTACACCCCAGGTTTTACATGCTTCACCCATTGTCCCTGCTGTCGAGGCATCTTCGCGGGTACCGGGTGCCGTTGGGCCACCCTCTCCCCGAGGGGAGTGGCGGGTTCAGCGGCGTTCGCGGCACACAAGGCGGGGAGTCAATGTGGAGGCTGGCCGTGTGGCATCGCCCGCTCTGCCTGTGAGTGGACATGTGACTGCTCCTTCAGCAGGATCCGAGCAGGCTCACGGGGGGAGGGGTTTATTAGTGATTGGGAGCTCCAACGTTAGGTGGGTGATGGAGCCCCTTAGGGAAATAGCGGAAAGGTCGGGGAAGAAGGCCAGTGTTCACTCTGTCTGCTTGCCGGGGGGTGTCATCCGAGATGTGGAGGAGGCCCTGCCGGCGGCGATAGAGAGCACTGGGTGCACCCGACTGCAAATTGTTGCTCATGTCGGCACCAATGACTCCGGCTGTCTGGGTTCAAAGGTCATCCTCAGTTCATACAGGCCGTTGGCGGAGTTGGTGAAGGCGGAAAGCCTCGCTCGCGGGGTGGAATCTGAGCTAACTATTTGTAGTATCGTTCCCAGAACCGATCGCGGTCCTCTGGTTTGGAGCCGAGTGGAAGGCTTAAACCAGAGACTCAGATGATTCTGCGGAGATCTGGGGTGCAAATTTCTCGACCTCCGCCGTCGGGTGGAGAAATGTAGGGTCCCCCTGAATAGGTCAGGCGTGCACTACATGCAGGAAGCGGCTACAAGGGTAGCGGAGTACGTTTGGAGTGCACATGTGGGTTTTTTAGGTTAGAGAATTCCCTCCCTAGGACCGACAAGACGCCTCCTGAGACGCGGCAAGGTAGGAGTAGGCAAAATGCAACAGGGAATAACAATACTAATCTGCTAATAGTAAACTGCAGGAGCGTCTATAGAAAGGTCCCAGAACTGCTCTCATTAATAAACGGTCACAATGCCCACATAGTACTAGGGACAGAAAGTTGGCTGAAACCTGATGTAAACAGTAATGAAATTCTAAACTCAGATTGGAATTTATACCGCAGAGACAGGCTGGACAGTGAAGGGGGTGGCGTCTTTATAGCGATAAAAAGTGCAATAGTATCGAAGGAAATTGACGGAGATCTGAAATGTGAAATAATTTGGGTGAAGGTCACAGTTAAAGCAGGCTCAGACATGGTAATTGGATGTCTCTATAGGCCCCCTGGCTCAGCAGCTGTTGTGGCTGAGCACCTGAAGGATAATTTGGAAAATATTTCTAGTAGATTTCCCCACCAAGTTATAGTTTTGGGTGGAGATTTGAATTTACTGGATATAGACTGGGAGACTCAAACGTTCATAACGGGTGGCAGGGACAAAGAATCCAGTGAAATTTTTTTAAGTGCTTTATCTGAAAACTACCTTGAGCAGTTAAACAGAGAACCGACTCGTGGCAATAACATATTAGACCTTCTGGTGACAAACAGACCCGAATTATTTGAAACAGTTTACGCAGAACAGGGAATCAGCGATCATAAAGCGGTTACTGCATCGATGATTTCAGCCGTAAATAGAAATATTAAAAGAGGTAGGAAGATTTTTCTGTTTAGCAAAAGTGACAAAAAGCAGATTTCAGAGTACCTGATGGCCCAACACAAAAGTTTTGTCTCAAGTACAGATAGTGTTGAGGATCAGTGGACAAAGTTCAAAACCATCGTATAATATGTATTAGATGAGTATGTGCCAAGCAAGATCGTAAGAGATGGAAAAGAGCCACCGTGGTACAACAACCTAGTTAGAAAACTGCTGTGGAAGCAAAGGGAACTTCACAGCAAACATAATCATAGCCAAAGCCTTGCAGACAAACACAAATTACGCGAAGCGAAATTTAGTGTGAGGAGGGCTATGCGAGAGGCGTTCAATGAATTCGAAAGTAAAGTTCTATGTACTGACATGGCAGAAAATCCTAAGAAATTTTGGTCTTATGTCAAAGCGATATGTGGATCAAAACAAAATGTCCAGACACTCTGTGACCAAAATGGTACTGAAACAGAGGATGGCAGACTAAAGACCGAAATACTAAATGTCTTTTTCCAGAGCTGTTTCACAGAGGAATACTGCACTGTAGTTCCTTCTCTAGATTGTCGCACAGATGAAAAAATGGTAGATATCGAAATAGACGACAGAGGGATAGAGAAACAATTAAAATCGCTCAAAGGAGGAAAGGCCGCTGGACCTGATGGGATACCAGTTCGATTTTACACAGAGTACGCGAAGGAACTTGCCCCCCTTCTTGCAGCGGTGTACCATAGGTCTCTAGAAGAGCGTAGCGTTCCAAAGGATTGGAAAAGGGCACAGGTCATCCCCGTTTTCAAGAAGGGACGTCGAACAGGTGTGCAGAACTATAGACCTATATCTCCAACGTCTATCAGTTGTAGAATTTTGGAACACGTATTATGTTAGAGTATAATGACTTTTCTGGAGACTAGAAATCTACTCTATAGGAATTGGCATGGGTTTTGAAAAAGACGATCGTGTGAAACCCAGCTCGTGCTGTTCGTCCACGAGACTCAGAGGGCCATAGACACGGGTCCCCAGGTAGATACCGTGTTTCTTGACTTCCGCAAGGCATTCGATACAGTTCCCCACAGTCGTTTAATGAACAAAGTAAGAGCACAGGGACTATCAGACCAATTGTGTGATTGGATTGAAGAGTTCCTAGATAACAGAATGCAGCATGTCATTCTCAATGGAGAGAAGTCTTCCGAAGTAAGCGTGATTTCAGGTGTGCCACAGGGGAGTGTTGTAGGACCATTGCTATTCACAATATACATAAATTACCTTGTGGATGATATCAGAAGTTCACTGAGGCTTTTTGCGGATGATGCTGTGGTATATCGAGAGGTTGTAACAATGGAAAATTGTACTGAAGTGCAGGAGGATCTGCAGCGAATTGACGCATGGTGCAGGGAATGGCAATTGAATCTCAATGTAGACAAGTGTAATGTGCTGCAAATACATAGAAAGAAAGATCCCTTATCATTTAGCTACAATATAGCAGGTCAGCAACTGGAAGCAGTTAATTCCATAAATTATCTGGGAGTATGCATTAGGAGCGATTTAAAATGGAATGATCATATAAAGTTGATCTTCGGTAAAGCAGATACCAGACTGAGATTCATTGGAAGAATACTAGGAAATGCAATCCGAAAACAAAGGAAGTAGGTTACAGTACGCTTGTTCGCCCACTGCTTGTATACTGCTCAGCAGTGTGGGATCCGTACCAGATAGGGTTGATAGAAGAGATAGAGAAGATCCAACGGAGAGCAGCGCGCTTCGTTACAGGATCATTTAGTAATCGCGAAAGTGTTAGGGAGATGATAGATAAACTCCAGTGGAAGACTCTGCAGGAGAGACGCTCAGTAGCTCGGTACGGACTTTTGTTGAAGTTTCGAGAACATAGCTTCACCGAGGAGTCAAGCAGTATATTGCTCCCTCCTACGTACATCTCGCGAAGAGATCATGGGGATAAAATCAGAGAGATTAGAGCCCACACAGAGGCATACCGACACTCCTTCTTTTCACGAATAATACAAGACTGGAATAGAAGGGAGAACCGATAGGGGTACTCAAGGTACCCTCCGCCACACACCGTCAGGTGGCTTGCGGAGTATGGATGTAGATGTAGATGTAGACTTGTTATCATCAGGCGCCACCTGAGACAGCTCGTCGATTGGCATGGGTCCAGTGCTTGTACCTATAACTTTCCCCATTCTTGGTTGGTGATATTTCAGTTACTTTTGTACTTGATATTGAGATAACATTTAAGTGATTATATCATTTGATTGTACCATTTCATTTTCTATGGTATTATGCAGAATACAATAGAAACTTCAGTGGGTGTACTCATTTGCAGCCAGGATTATGAAAATTTGGAAAAGTAATGGTGTAACCAACAGAAAAGCTTTTTTTATTCTAGCTGTAAGTAACTCTATATGTAATACTATTTTTGCTGTTGTTTCAGGGTTTTTCTTGTTAAATTGGAGCCACAGCAAAGCATCAGCCAGCTGCCATCTCCAGATAAATTTCCAATATCAACTTATGAAGAAGTTCATTTGAGCAAGAAAGGTGGTGCTTACATTGCTGAAATGTTTGAGAGGTAATTAATTGAGGAGTGAACATAATAGTGGTGAAAAGTGTACATTAGTGAGGAGAGATTTTTCCTGAGGCAGTGCTCCTTAGTGATCATTTTTACTGTAGACATTTCCTGTCTTGTTCGTGTATTACATGTAGTATGCTGCACAGTATATTTAAAATGTGTACTTGCTAGATTTGTTGTATAAACAAGTTTCTGTGAATGCAGGCCACTGATGAGTGTTTGGTGCTAGCATCTTTTGTAAAAACTGTCTTGTTGTTTTGGACATATCATCTGACATTTTGATGATGTGCTGAAATTGATGCCAGACAAAACTGGTAAAGAGAAATGAGTGTCACCACATATTACAGCCTGAGAACATGAAGTGAAGAACATTGAAATGAAGTCTCTCAGACAAACATAATGCAAAAGTGTACCACAGTTAATAACTCACTGGATTATTGTTTTGCAGATGAACCTCACCCAACCCTCCTGATTTAGGCTTTTTATGGTTTTTCTAAATCTATGAGGGAGACTACTGGGGGTGTGTAAATGAGGCCACGAATTATTTCAATCACCATCCTTGTCCAGTTCTAAGTCAAATGACTTTGGCATTGATTAGACATTAAGCTTTAGCCATCTTTATTTCAGAAAAATGTCCAACTGCTAGAGTAAATGTGATGACAAAGCTCAATATACATGTTGAAGATGATGACTGTATTATTCCAGGCTTTCCGCAGCAAATCTGTCGCAAATACTCTTCTCGAGTTTGTCGCCGGATAACATTGTGCCAGTCATTTCATCAAAACTAATGTTTAACGTCTTCAGGCAGTGCTTGTTGCTGTGTTCACTGTTGCAGTCGTGTCTTGCAGCAGTGAACACGGCAACAACCACCACCTGAAGATGTAAAACAGTTGTTTCAATGAAATATTGTGGACTTGCACAGTGTTATCTGGTGACATAGCTGAGAAGTTTATTTGCATGATTATATTATATTTATAACACATTTTGTAAGCTGTCAACAAAAAAAAATTTCAACACCAAGAAGGAATTGTGCGACATACACGAAAGTTGGTAGGCATGTTTCTATACCTGAAAGATGATGTCAATTAAAATTTTGCACTACCCACATAAGAATGGTGCCAGAAGCCCCGCTATGAGGGTACAAATCAGGTTTGCTTTAAATACATGCTGTAATGGTCGTGAGCATTAGATACCATTGTGATTGGACGTGGTGAGTTGATATTAGCTAAGAATGCCTTAAAGTTGACAAGAACACAATTATCACAACCTCACTGAGTTTGAAGGAGGACATATAATAGGGCTGCAAGAAACTGGATGCTCCTTCTGTGATATTGCAGAAAGACTGGGCAGGAATGTAGCCACTGTAAAGGCTGCTGGCAGTGGTGGTCACGAGAATGTACGGTGGCAAGAAGACCAGGCTGCGGATGGCCCCATGACAGTAATGAGAAGAAAGTCCATTGTGTTCGGCGTATGGCTGTGGCTCATCGTGATGCATCTGCAGCAGCAATTCGTGCAGTGACACAATAAACTGTTATAAATCAGTTATTTCGATGAAAGCTCCAAGCCAAATGCCCAGTAGCATGCATTCCACTGACCCCAGACCACCAACATTTATGACTTCAGTGTTGTCAAACGAGAGTTCACTGGAGGGCAGGGTGGAGGTCCATTGTATTTTCTGATAAAAGCTGGTTCTGCATCAGAGACGGTAATGGGCATGTGTTGCTCAGAAGGTTGCCAATTGAGAACCTGCAGCCAGCCAGTCTGTCTGTCTGGCCTAGACACACTGGACTTACACCTCGAGTTATGGTCTGGGATACCATTTTGTTTGATAGCAGAAGCAATTTTGTGGTTATCACATGCACCCTGATGGCCAATTTGTACATCAATCTGGTGATTCCACTTCTTGTACTGCCATTCATGAGCAGCATTCCAGGGGTGTTTTCCAACAGGAAAATGCTTGCCCCCATACCACTGTTGTAACCCAATATAATCTACCGAGTATCGACACATTGACTTGGCCTGTGCAGTCGTGAGATCTGTCTCAAATCGAGCACATATTGGATGACAACTCTAGTGTATGTAACAGGTATGTAATTCCATCCCACAAACTGATATCCAGCACCTGTACAATACAATGCATGCGCATTTGCATACTTGCATCCAACATTCTGGCAGTGACATTGGTTATTAGTGTACCAGCGTTTCACATTTGCAATGGCTTATGTCACGCTTACATTGACCTGTTATCTTGCAATGCTAAGCACTTCCATATGTTAGCTAGACAAATGTATTCCCGAAATTTTGTTATTCTACATTAATTATTTTTTGGTGTTGCGATTATTTTTCCGTCAGTGTACTTCAAGAATAATGTTTTTTTGTAACATTATTTATTCATATTTTAAACTGCACTACATGGTTAGTTCCCACATTCAGGCAAATCAACAACAAATATGATTCACAAACCATTTTGTTTACAAAGATTTGCTTCTACACATTGCGAAATGTTTACAGATACTACTACTACTACTATGATCAGTGGGAACTATTTTGAGGTTTCATATGAAGTTATTAGGCATACAAATGGATAATAAACTGTGAGAGGGTGCCAGTGCATGGGTAAGTCAATGAAGAAACTCGGTTCTGCTTGCTTCACACGTACAAATCTCTCTCGCTGTGTAGACTTGCAGAAAGGATAGCTAGCATATGTTGCATATCTCAAAAAGTATTTATTTCATCAATGTGTGCAGTAAGAATTTTCAAGTTGATAAATGAATGTCTTGCATAAGCTTCCTGAGGGACACGGAAACTGCCGAATCATTTACTCCCAAATGATGTTTGTAGTTAATAACAAGAGTGTATATAGGATGAACTGTGTAATTCAAAATCAGAGTATTAGAAGTAACAAATTACTTCTATATAGATCATATGTCTCGGTTCAGACAGAAGATCATCACTGTCCAATCACATTAATGTAACCACCACCCATGCTAGACGTTGGTGTGCAGTAACCACTCACAGATGGCAGGTGCCAACAGCAGTGGAGGTATATAAAGCATGTCAGAGGAACGTGGGAAACAGTACTATTGTCGTCGTAATGTGGAAAAGGACCAGTTTATCTGTCGTCCAGAAGTGCATGATCTTTTGCTTTTAGACCAAGGGTGGACACATTTCTGAAACGGTTAAGTTTGTAAACTGTTCACTTGCTACTGTGGTTAAAGTATACCATCCATGGGAAAATGGTGAATCCAAAACTGGTGCTGAGGCAACTTTGGTGCACCATGGGCCATAGATGACATGGGCGAACGATGGGTGCAGAGATGTGTACGGGCAAACAGACAGGCAGCTGTTTAGCAAGTCTGTACTCTCAGGTGCTAGTCGTATCAGGCCATTGAGATGCTGCACAACAGTGAAGTATGGCTGTAGGATCCCAACCAAAGGAGTGGCAGAGACCCCAGGTATTTGGGTGTCGCTCTCGACTGTACACTGACCTACAAGGAACATTGTCTGAAGCTGAAGCAGAAAGTATCCTCCAGAAACTGCCTTCTTTGGCAACTTGTGGGATTGAACTGGGGCACACATACACAAACGTTAAGAACAACAGCTCTTGCCGTATGCTATTCTGCAGGAGAGTATGCTAGCCCAGTGTGGTACAATTCAGTACATGCATAGCAGGTTGATGTAGCCTTAAATGACAGCTGTAGGATTGCTACAGGCTGCCTAAGGCCAACCCCCATGGACAAAGTTCAATCTCTCACTGGGATTGCGCCATGTGATATCAGAAGAGAGGTTGCCGCTAACATCGAGAGGCATAAATGAAATACAGGGACCTCACATCCACTCTTTGGACATCAACCTGCCAAGCCCAGACTGAAGTCCAGGAAGAGTTTCCTAACAACTTCACAGCCCTTAGAAGGATCAGCTGTGGCTACCAGACTCACCAAGTGGAAAGAAAGTTGCCAATACCTGTCAAACTGGATGACACCACAAGAATCCCTGCCACCTGGACACACAGAGAAGTGGGTCATCTGGAAGTCCTTGAACAGACTACATACCGAAGTCGCAAGATCGAGGGACAATCTCCTTAAATGGATCATCCAACTGCCAAATGCCAACACAACAGTGTGCGAATTAGGTGAATTGCATCTCTTCAAATGTAACTCATGCCCAACCAGCTGTAGCATGAAGGATTTCACGTCTGCAGCACCAAATGCTATCAAAGTTGCCCAATTCTGGCTGAACATGGAAATGAGTAATAGACACAGAGGTTGGTTAGATTAGATGTAAATAGTGGCAGTAGATGTGAACACCATGCTGTGGGGATCAGTGCTCATGTTGCCACCACACTAGTTTGATTAATCCAGCCATGGATGTGGCACTGTTCTCCAACCCACGATGTCTGTAGATATAGAATTTTATGCACCCCAACTCTGTAGCATTCTAAAAGCTTCCCTGCTGTACTTATATAGAGTGAAAACAACACATCCACGCATTTAGGTTTTTGTCCGTGATGACTGAAGCCATCAAAAATATGGGGTCAGTTATCATATTGGTGCAGCTTTACAACCAAGAAATTTTTACCCAAGAAGTGCACTATGAAATTTTTTTATGTACAGAGTGCTTGCACTGCCACCTAGAGACATAATATTAAGAGACTTGTACACCAGTGGATTTTCGACAGCTGCCTACCCGCTTTAATGTACTCACTCCATTTCATATACGAGGTGCATTCAAGTTCTAAGGCCTCCGATTTTTTTTCTCCAGACTGGAAAGAGATAGAAACATGCGCATTGTTTTAAAATGAGACCGCTTTCATTGTCAATACGTCCGAGAGATGGCAGCACCGTACGGCAGATGGAATTTTACTGCCAGCGGCGAGAATGAGAACTGTTTTAAATACTTAAAATTGTGACGTTTTCCTTACTTGAACAGCGTGCAATCATTCGTTTTCTGAATTTGCATGGTGTGAAACCAATTGAAATTCATCGACAGTTGAAGGAGACATGTGGTGATGGAGTTATGGATGTGTCGAAAGTGCGTTCGTGGGTGCGACAGTTTAATGAAGGCAGAACATCGTGTGACAACAAACCGAAACAACCTCGGGCTCGCACAAGCCGGTCTGACGACATGATCGAGAAAGTGGAGAGAATTGTTTTGGGGGATCGCCGAATGACTGTTGAACAGATCGCCTCCAGAGTTGGCATTTCTGTGGGTTCTGTGCACACAATCCTGCATGACGACCTGAAAATGCAAGAAGTGTCATCCAGGTGGGTGCCACGAATGCTGACGGACGACCACATGGCTGCCCGTGTGGCATGTTGCCAAGCAATGTTGACGCGCAACGACAGCATGAATGGGACTTTCTTTTCATCAGTTGTGACAATGGATGAGACGTGGATGCCATATTTCAATCCAGAAACAAAGCGCCAGTCAGCTCAATGGAAGCACACAGATTCACCGCCACCAAAAAAATTTCGGGTAACCGCCAGTGCTGAAAAAATGATGGTGTCCATGTTCTGGGACAGCGAGGGCGTAATCCTTACCCATTGCGTTCCAAAGGGCACTACGGTAACAGGTGCATCCTACGAAAATGTTTTGAAGAACAAATTCCTTCCTGCACTGCAACAAAAACGTCCGGGAAGGGCTGTGCGTGTGCTGTTTCACCAAGACAACGCACCCGCACATCAAGCTAACATTACGCAACAGTTTCTTCGTGATAACAACTTTGAAGTGATTCCTCATGCTCCCTACTCACCTGACCTGGCTCCTAGTGACTTTTGGCTTTTTCCAACAATGAAAGATACTCTCTGTGGCCGCACGTTCACCAGCTGTGCTGCTATTGCCTCAGCGATTTTCCAGTGATCAAAACAGACTCCTAAAGAAGACTTTGCCGCTGCCATGGAATCATGGCGTCAGCGTTGTGAAAAATGTGTACGTCTGAAGGGGATTACGCCGAGAAGTAATGCCAGTTTCATCGATTTTGGGTGAGTAGTTAATTAGAAAAAAAATCGGAGGCTTTAGAACTTGAATGCACCTCGTATTTTTAAATGTATAGTATTAGTGATTTTCTGTGCAAAGCTCAGTTTTAAGTGTAGTGCCTTTGCTTTCGCAACAAATAGTAATAAAGCCACACAAAAAATTTTTTTGGAAACCTGTATTTTCCTCTTTGGGCAATTTTGCTGTAGTTTGTTTCTCTGCCTTATATGATAACCTATTGTTTACAGTTGATGATCGAAAGGCTAGGGTAGTGGACTACAACCATTGACTTTAGATTGTCTGCTGAGAAAAATGTTTTTGTTAATTTTAACTGTACATATTGTGTGGCATTGTAGATGAGAAAAACCATTGTTTATTAAAACTATAGTTAGGTCTGTAGGCCTCCTGTTTGACAACATGTGACTTGGTTATTACACCTGCAATGGCTGTGGATGTGAGTGTTCAAGGCTTTGAACATGTTAAAATCCACTTCCAGAATATTTGAAGAGGAGACTGAGCCGGGCATGTTCAGATATTTCTTGATTACAGTGGCCATTGACATTGAGTAAGGTCCCACTGACATTATACCATGGTAAAGTAGCCATGGGCAACAATGTGTTGACATTATGCCCACAAAAAAATTTAAATACAAACTTTGTTAATTGTTGACTTTTATTAACCACATACATTTTTTAAAAAAGCTGCTGATATCTAAGTAGGATCCAGAACCTTAAAATATTGAATACTTATATGATAATTAAAGAATCTAATAGAAGACTTCATTGAAAACAATAAATATTTTCTTCAAAATTTTAAAATGTAAAGCATATGACCAGCATATAAAAGAAGTGAAAGGCAACCATTCACTCACAGTGGATCGATGCGTGGAGCACAGTAACAGACAACAGAAAACAGTATTCACAGTAGCTTTCCAGTGCTGTTCTTTTTACAGCCATAGTTCTCTCTCTCTCTCTCTCTCTCTCTCACTCACTCACTCACTCACACACACACACACACACACACACACACACACACACACACACACACACACACACACCACAACAACAACATGGGCATCTGGACACACACACCCATGACTATGGTAGCCACAGGAGTGTGCATTTGACTTTCTGTGTGGTTGTTTGTATGAATGTGTGTACTATTGCTGGGAAAAGAACAATGCTCGCGAAAGCTTGTGAGACTGCTGTTGTGTGTTATGTGTTACTGTGCACCGTGTATCAATACGCTATAGGTGAGGGGTTGGCTTTCATTTATTTCATATACTATTCCATCCAGCCCCCCCCCTCCCCCCCTTTACTGAAGTACCTGACTAAATTACAATATTTACAAAAGGTGGGTACACCCCTTCGGTGTTTCTAGGATTTGTAATGAGAGTAGTAGTGTTTTACATTTCTTGGTGTCGCACTCTGATAACAACTTGTTATTGTTATAAGAAAGATAAATGCTGTTCTACAGCGTGCATGTAAAGAATGACTGTGTGTGAGATGTACAGACAAATTCCAGCTTGTGTTCTAGTTATTGTTTACTGTACCACAAAGGAATGAGGATATAGTTATTACCCAGAAGTGCCTCAAAATTAGAAATTGTGGAAAACTGGAATCGACAGCCTGAAATAAATTTTTGAGCAGTATTTGCCATGCACTATATCTTAGCTGATTTTCAGAAAAAAAATGTTATAGTGAAATGTGCTTGTCAGAGTTTGGCTATACCATATTTAAGTTACTGATAGTCTGTTAATAAAACTAATCTGTTGTCCCCTTCATGTACAATTGCTGTATGGGGTAGCTATAATTAAACTTTCACAACTTGAGAGGGCCTCCGTGAAAAAGGAGTGGTCGTAAGATGATGAAACTTTGTGGAAACATTTATAAGAACATTCGAAGAAGAAATAACAAATGAACTATTGAAAGAAACATTTTAATTTGCACATGACAAGGAACCATTTGTTAATTGTGTAACACGTTTACATTCCAGGTTACAAATATTGATCAATGTGATGACCATTTGCATCCTCAACAGCCTGGAATCGCATAGAGGTATCATTCACAGTTGTTCGCAGCACTTTTACAATGGTAGACTGTGGAGTGTTCGGCTGTCGTGACACAGCTTGTGCACTGCATGAAGCATCACGGATTGTGCCCAGCATTCTCAGCCATGGCAACAACTACTTCTTCAACAGTTTGTGGTGTAATTGGCCATCAGCCTCCCCCAGGAGCCATTCCCAAATCACCAGTTAATTCAAACTTCTGATACATATTCTTCAACTGCAGTGCTGAAAGAAACCTCTATGTATTCTTTTAGTGTGCCAGTACTCACGAAGAGCAGCAGCACAATTGCTGCTGTTTCAGTGAAACAGCTTTATGAGTAAACAGTTATGCAGACTGATGCTTGTGTTTCAACCCTATGTTGCTGTACCAGTACTGGTGCCTAATGTCAAGTCATGACACTAACACTACTAACAATGCAGATCCCACTGTCTGAACATCATCCTGTAAAATTGGGTACTCAAATGGGAAATAGTTTTCCTGTCTACACCAGCTCAAGCAGCGAAAGTTCAATTATGACCATACTGTATATGAGACCGCATCATGTGCCTGATGGTGTTATATAAAATTTATCATCCCAAAAACAGTTGCCATAACTGTTAAACCTTTATGCCAGTGTGTGACAAGATTTTCGATCCTCGTTGCAGTTTATGTAGATTACTGCTGGAGGTGCAGTTGAAATTCCCTGTAATGCTTTGAGGCATTGTACTTTCCCATGACTGTGTCTGCCCACACATTTGGACACCACAAAGCCTACGCCTTCAATTCAGATGTTTTATAGTATGACTAGCACATTGTTGTGCTTAGAATAATATCATTAGTGGACATAGTTTTCCAGTGGATGAGAACATCAGAGGATAGCTACTGTTGTGATGCCATCATTACCCTAAACCTTTCTTTAATAAGGTCAGTTTCAGTTGTGTCTCCCTCAGGACATATTACTTGAATGGTTGAAGTGATTGCTTTTGGTATAAATGTGAGTTCAGTTATACTTTTTTATTTGTCAACCTCAGACCTCCAGCTTTTTACTCATGTTTGTGATTATTTGTGTCATTTTAACCAGGATATAAATTGTCTCAATTTCAGTGACATGCTCAGTGCAGAAGTTTTCTTGGGGGATGGACACGCTCAGCAGACAAATTACTCAGCGTGCCTTCAATGTGTGGGTCTGCGTATAACCCCTACAGCTTCAACCATGCTACCCACAGTGTCTTCACCAGCAGGAGACATTCCCTCTACAGTGGATACTGTACTTCGTGTGAAACGTTCACCATCGGTTGTACCTGACTTGCCACAACCTCCACCTGTTTATGATGGTCAGCTTGATGAAGGTAGCAACTACACAGGATTCATTGAAGTTGTAGGTGAGCTTTCCAAGATACTTTCAGTTAATCATGTTGTGGAGAACTGATATGTTCTTAGAATTTTATACCATTATTCTTTTCTGTAATCGTATTTACAGCCCATGAACTACTTCAGTCTATAGAAAAAATAACTAAATCATGCACTTCAGAATTATTGCGTTCTAAAACGAAACTTATCTCTTAGAATTATTACTTTGGTCTGACTATTTCTTTTAAAAATCTGACAATTATTGAGAGTAAATTATGCAAAAAGACAGATCCCTTATTAAAAAAACATAATGAATAGCTTGAAAGATACAGATACAAATTAATTCAGAAGGATTTAGAAGAATGCCCTTTCTGCATAACTTGAAAGTGGAAGGAAAGTACATAAAAATCAGTGAGAGGGGAATCATTTGCATAGAACTGTAGGACAGAGGACAGATAAATTTCTGTCTATCAATTATGTAACACAAACAATGTCTCCATCTTGCTGACACTTGTTCGGAATTTGAATTTTAGTAATTATACAGCGGAATCTCATTAATATGGTTACCCAAATGGCTTTGAGCACTATGGGACTTGACATCTGAGGTCATCAGTCTCCTAGAACTTAGAACTACTTAAACCTGACTAAGCTAAGGACATCACACATATCCATGCCCTAGGCAGGATTCGAACCTACGACCATAGCGCTCGCGTGGTTCCAGACTGAAGTGCCTAGAACTGTTCGGCCACACTGGCCGGCTAATAAGTCACTCATTTCTGCATTTTCCTGCATAGCACTTCCATTTGTAGAAGTCCTGGTACCAGCTGCATTAAACACATCTTAAAATGAGTTGTTTGTGTGTTCTCCTTCCTAGCTTAGTGCTTTCAAATTTGTCAGTATGAGTACTATTTGGCCACTGCAAATTTAGCCGCGGAAAGTGCCGGGAAATGTTGGGAGTAGAAGATTTGCAGCTGCAGGGTGAGGAGATGTGCGGGGAGACAGTGCTGTTCATTACCAGTAACTTTGTGTTTCATACAAATTGTTTGCTGTGGTAGAAATTATGCATGGAAAGGGTTCACCTAGGTTGGCATCAATTCCAAAAACTTCAGGAGTCTACAGAGAAGTACCGATCTGAGGTGAGGGTGAAGTTGTAGTGGCCAGACAATAAACCGAATATTTATTTCCGTATAACTCAGTTGTTGTTGTTATTTTTTCATGTTTAGCATTTGATTGCATTGGCTCCTTACCTAGGTTGCATTTATCATAAATCTCTCACCCAGCGCAAAGTCCCAAGTGACTGGAAAAAAGTGCAGATGACTGCTGTATATAAGAAGAGCAAAAAGAATGTACCCACAAATTTACAAAACAATATCCTTAACATCAATTTGCTGCAAAATTCGTGGACGTATTCTCAGTTCTAAGATAATAAATTCTCTTGAGACCTTAAAAGCTTATGTCCACAATTAGCATGGTTTTAGAAATTACAAAACTCAGCTTGCCCTTTTCTCACATGAAATACTGCGAACTATGGGTGAAGGGCAACAGGCAGATTCCACATTTCTAAATTTCCAGAAGGCATTAGAAACGGTGTCCCATTACAAGCTGTTAACGTAAGTACAAGCATATGGAATAGGTTCACAGATATGTCAATACCTCAAAGAGCTCTTGTTGTCCACGACAACGAGTCTTCATCATAGACAAGGGTATTGTCAGGAGTGCCCCAGGGAAGTATGATAGGACTGTTTTTATTTTATATATACATAAATGATTTAGTGGACAGGGTGCGTAGCGATCTCGACAGTCACCTCATTTAAATGTCTGGGCGTGACATTGCATTGCGATACGAAATGGAACAAGCATGTGAGGATTGTGGTAGGGAAGGCGAATGGTTGACTTTGGTTTATTGGGAGAATTTTAGGGAAGTATGGTTCATCTGTAAAGGAGATTTCATATAAGATTCTAGTGCAACCTATTCTTGAGTACTGCTCAAGTGTTTGGGATCCATACCAGGTCTGATCAAAGGAAGATGTTGGTTGGTTGGTTGTTTAGGGGGAAGAGACCAAACTACGAGGTCATCGGTCTCGTCGGATTAGGGAAGGAATTCGGCCGTGCCCTTTCAAAGGAACCATCCCGGTATTTGCCTCGAGCGATTTAGGGAAATCACGGAAAACCTAAATCAGGATGGCCGGACGCGGGATTGAACCGTCGTCCTCCCGAATGCGAGTCCAGTGTGCTAACCACTGCGCCACCTCGCTCGGTAAAGGAAGACGTCAAAGCAATTCAGAGGTGGGTGCTAGATTTGTTACCAGTAGGTTCAAACAACTTGTAAGCATTATGGAGATGCTTCAGGAAGTCAAACAGAAATCCCTGGAGGGAAGGCGACATTCTTTTTGGAGGTACACTATGGAGAAAATTTAGAGAACCCCCATTTGAAGCTGACTACAGAATGATTCTACTGCTGCCAAAATATGTTTCGTCTAAGAACCATGAAGTTAAGCATATTGATATTGCATGAAAAATGAACATTCTTCCATCAGCTTTAAATACAATAGTGAGCAATAAATAAATAAATAAATAATTTAAGCAGTGTGTTTAGCAGGAGGTTCTCCAAACAAAAACAAGTGCACAATGATCAGTTTCCAGAGCTGGAAAATATACTATTGAAGTGGATAAAATAAGCTTGTGTTTCAGATATTTCAATACATGGTACTGTAGTCCGTGCTAAAGCAAAATATTGGGCACAAAAGGTGGGACCAACAGATTTCAAGGCACCCAATGGTTAGATCGAAAGCTTCAAGAACTGACAAAGTTTAATGTATAAATGTGTTCGAGCTTAGGCTGGAAGTGTAAACATTGAAATGTTCAGTTGTTCAGTCATGGAAGAATACTTTTCGATCAATCATAGAAAGGCATAGTCCCAATGATGCTTTTAATACAGATTAAACAGGCTTATTTTGTACCTTCTGCATGACAGAACTCGTGTGCAGATGAGAGAAATGCTGTGACATAAAATTTAGTAAAGAGGGGTTAACTGTCTTATTTATTACGTTGTAATTAAAGTGGAAGAGAAAAGTTGATGCCATTAATAACTGGAAAGGCAAAGAGTCCAAGATGCTTTAAAGTTGTGCAGACATTTCCATATAAATATGCGTCTAATGTGAAAGCAAGAGTAACAGCAACTGCATTCCAACAATTCATGCATGCTTGGGATGCAATGTTGGGTTTTAGAAATAGGAAAATCATCCTGTTTATTGAACAGTGTGCAGCACATCCCCAGGATACATCATATCTACTTATTATAAATGTAGTATATTTCCTCCCAGCTGTACAAGCCACCTTCAGCCACCAAACCAAGGAATTATAGAAAGCCTGAAACAAAAATACAGGAAGATTCCTGTAAAGAAGAGGCTGACCTGTCTTCATACAAAAGTGAGAAATGTAATGATATTGGACTCTATACATTTAGTTAAAAGTGACTGGAATTCCATGCAAGAAAGCACAATCTTAAAATGCTTCATCAGATACTCCTAGAAGACATCATATCAGGAAGTGAGGGAATTGCAGCTGAACAATGATAGCAAATAATGGGGCAAGAAAAAAACACTGACTATCTTAGCTTCGATGCATATGTAGAATGTGACAAAGGTGTTGCCGTCTTGCATTCCATGATAACTGGTGAAGTCTTGCTGGAACAGATGACAGAGAAACAAGAAGAAAGTGAAGATGAATATGTACCAGGACATTCCCAGTTCCTGCAATAGCAAAGGCTGTTGAAGCAATGGGTACAGTTAAACATTGTGCATTGAGTTTTGAGGTGGATGGAGTAGTTGCGGAAGTATTACCTAAGATGGACAATACAGTATTAAAATTAGGACAAAAAATGAACACTCAGTTATTCATATGTTTTTCAAACCTGTGTAAAGACGACTACGTACTGTATCTAATTGTATTTCAGTGACCAATATAGTGACTGACAATAGCTTTAAAATATTTATAAAACTATTCTCAAAAAAGACCTTGCCTAACCTCTACAAGAAATGATACAAATGAGTGCAGTATCTTAAAATGGTCACATCCTTCAATCAACTGACACTCGTTCCTCTCTCTGGGAAATCACTACATCAATATATCACATGCCACAAAGAAATTTAAGCATGGGCATGTAACCGTTATTAAACATACTTTGTGACATTAGTGTAAGCTCAACCCACTTCATGAATAAATATAAAATATCACATGCCAGGTTCATTTTTTGGAGGCTGGAGGGTACACACTGGCATCACGTGACTTTCCTGTATTCCAGTTGACTGATGGCAGAAGTGTACACACCCAACATATTGGATTTATCCCTTGTTGCCACAGTTAACATATTGTTGTTTCTTTTGTACTAAAATGTAATTTTTGGAGTTTCTGAGTGTAATATTCTAAATGTTTTCTCAGTAAGACACATTTTGAACTATAATTTATTGAGATAGAATCTCTGGAAGTGTGGCATTAAGGTATTGCATATTACCCCAAATCTTGAAATATGGTACCCTTAATTCTGCATTTTCACCAATGAAAAACTCGAATTATTACCATATTAGTATGGTCCCTCCTGCCCCCCCCCCCCCCCCCCTCCAAAACCAACCATCCAACCTCCTGCTTGTGACATTCAAAATCTGTGGTCCCTTCAAAAACATGCTAATGAGATTCCTCTGTGCTCATTGTTGCTTGCCGGATCTCACTTCATGCTTCTCTCTCTCCTGACCGGGGATTTGAAGACCGTTTTTCTCTCCTCATAACACCTCCATCCCACCTCCCCTCAAAACATTACTGTCCTTTGTAATGTTTTCGTCTTTATGAAGGAATTATTATTCAGATCTGAAAGCTCAGGATTCAGTAGGTTGTGTATCTGTGATACCTGCTTTGTGATTGCCCTTGTGTCAGCAACTGGTAAGCTGTTGCCTACTTCGTGTCACAATGCAAATCCCTTACAACTCTGATATTAATTCAAGTTAGGGTACCTAATGCCACTGCTTAAAAGACCAGATAACGGGTTTTCCAATATTTCACTTGGACATCGAATATAGACAATAGCTGATACCAGATCGATTTCATACTAATACAGAGTAAATTCCGGACATGGATGAGAAATGCCAAGGCTTATCCAGGAGAAGATATTAACTCTGACCACAGGCTAGATTGAAGAGAATGTTGGTAGGTAAAGTGAGAGAGAAATTTAACTTGTATGTTCTAAAGGAAGAAGAAATAATCAAAAAGCTTGAAGAGTTCAGAGACAAGTGGAAAATTAGAGAAAAGACAGAGGGCATAAATGAACAGTGAAACCAGTTCGGAGACACCCCGAAAGCAACCAGTAAAGATGTTGTTGGTGTGCTGAAGTGCAAGTGGAGAAGGAAACCATGGGTTACCAATGATGTGATATTGAAGATGGCAGATAGGAGAAATGGAAAAATGCCCAAACTGATTAACGAAAAAGGCAATACAGAAGACTGAACAATGAGCTGAGAAGAGTAACTGATCAGTCAAGGGAAAAATGGACGAGAGAAATCTGCTCAGAAATTGAGACACTGGAGAAAGAGGGCAAGTACGAAAAGATGTATCGAGTAGCCGAGGAAATAGTATTTCAGGGATGGAAGAACAAAACAAATATGTAGATAGAAGGGGGAGGTGGAACTCTTATAAGCGACCCACACGCTGTTCAGAATAGATGGAAAGAATATATTGAAACTCTCTATGAAGTGGATCAAAGACTTTCCGATCTGCAGAATGAGAAGGAAGAATCAGTAAATGAAGATGAAAAAGTATATTTTATCCTAGGTTCAGAGGTAAATAAGGCATTGGCAGAACTTACAAACAACAAAGCATGTGGTGTAGATGACATTCCGACAGAAATCTTAATGAGTTTAAAAGAAACAGGCAAAAATGGGTTGACCTCTCTTTGCAAGTACATCTGTGACAAAGGAGAATGGCCAGAAGACTTTCTCGGAAGTATAATAGTCCTGATCCCAAAAAGAGTGAAGACCACAGGACAGTCAGCCTAATATTACAGGCAGCAAAAGTAGTTCTTTGAATTCTGAATAGGAGGCTATATGGATTGCTGGAAGAAACACTTGGTGAAGAACAATGTGGTTTCACAAGGGGAAAGGGAACACGAGATGCCATTGGACTTCAAAGAACCATTGGTGAAAGATACATAGAAAAGGGTAAAGAAGTGTATGCTGTCTTCATAGACCTTGAAAAGGCCTTTGATAGAGTGCAGTGGGATAAGCTGTTAGATATCTTGAAAAAGAAGGGAATAAAGTGGAAGGAGACAAGATTAATCGCAAATCTGTACCTGAATCAGGAAGCTCGCATATGAATAGGCAATGGGATCTTTGAAGACAGCAACATTGGAAGAGACAGGGTTGTTGTCTCTTGCCGATCTTATTTAACATCTATCTGGAGGAAGTGTTGGAAAACTGTTTGAATGGGACAAGAGGCGTCAGGATAGATGGGCGGAAAATTGAATGTATAAGATTTGCGGATGACATGGCGATCCTCGCAGAAACTAAAGAGATGCTGACTCAAATGCTAAATGACTGAATGAAGCCTGTGCAGCATATGGTATAAAAATTAATTAAAAAAAAAAAAACAGAAGCCTGGTCATAGGCCTAAAGAAAAGAAAAGTGAAAATTAAGTTGGAGTCGGAAATCGTAGAACAGTAAGAGCATTTAAGTATTTAGGAAGTTGTATTAAAGAAGACATGGATTGCCAACAAGATATTAAAGCGAGTATGGCTCTGGTGAAAGAGGCATTTCAAAAGCAGAGAAGACTCCTAACTAGTTATTTAAACAAGTAATTAAGGAAGCGACTGGTTAAGTGCTCCATATTGAGTGTGGCCTTGTATGGAGCAGAAACGTGGACTTTCAGAAAGACGGATGTGAAGAGAATTGAAGCTTGTGAAATGTGGATATGGGATAGAATGGAGAAGATCAGCTGGACTGATAGTCAGGAATGAAGAAGTGCTGAGGATAGTTGGAGAAAAACAGAGGATCCTGCTGACAGTGAAGAACAGGAAACTAAACTGGATAGGCCACAATCTAAGAAGAGATTGCCTTCTAGTAGAGGCCATTTGAAGGTTTCGTTCCGGGAAAGAGAAGGAGGGGCAGAAGGAGGTTTCAGATGCTGGATGTCATCAGCAGGCCACAAGGAGGGTACCAAAGAATGGAGAGGAATGCAAAAGACAGAGAAGCATGGAGGGCTATGCAGTCAAAACCTGCCACAAGACAGACAACATGATGATGATGATGATGATGATGATGATGATGATGATGCCTAAATAGGGAGATTTGACAAACTCACACAGAATTAATGTAATTTGTGTCAAATATAATGTAATGGGAAAAAACTATCCCGTGATCTAGTTGGTAATAATGAAATAGCATTTATATTTCTTTAGCAACAAATTTCATTTTACACAGTAGCAAATAGAGCAAACAATAAATGTTGAAAGTTTAGGAACTATTTCTCATTTCTCTGTTTCCCAAATGCCATAGGGGCATAGTCTATATGAATACCTTTTACCTTCTTATTACCATTTATGTAGTTTTTAAGAAGCATTATGTATTTGTTGTGGAATCCTACATGGTAACACCTGTGCTGCAGTCATAAAGTGAATTTCTACAGCAGTTAAGATTTTGTGTGATATTTGGTTGTAGCAAGGTTTAAATTCCTGCCAGCCATTTGAATGTATGTTTCAATGGATTCCCTAATCCACTCAAGGCAAATGCTGGGATAGTTCAGTTAACAGGATCACGGTACGTTCTCCAGCTTTATGCTTGTCCAAACTGAGCTTGTGCTACAGCTCTAATGATCCTGATCTTGATGGAATACTATAATTTAACCTTTATTCTTTGTAGCTTGATTACCTGGTGTGTGTGTGTGTGTGTGTGTGTGTGTGTGTGTGTGTGTGTCACAAAAAACAAGTGATTGTAGGACAACTTCGTGGAAACATTTGGAAGGACATGTGGAAAAGAAATAACGAATAAACCATTGAAAGAAACACATTTTAATTACTACATGAGAGGTCAACATACACTAATTGCATATCATATTTACACTTCAGGTTACAAGTGTTGCTCATTGTGACAACCATCTGCACCTCACAAGAGATTTTTCTACTATTGCCCAAAACATCGCAGGTTGGGCTGCCTCCCTTACCACACTCAATTCCAACCTCCAACCTATGTTAGTGTCTCGTTGATAAATCCTGTTCTTCAGGTAACCCCACAGCCAAAAATATCACAGGTTCAAATCTGGTGATCTTGGTGACTACGCAGTTTGGAGCAATCAGTCAATGATTAGCTTTTCTCTTAATGTCTTATGGAGTAAGCAAGTGACCTAATGAGCAATGTGAGGTGGAGCTCCACCATGCATCCAAACAGTTGAGTCTAAAGTACCTCTCTCTGTTGGTAAATTAGATAACAGTATTGTTTGCCATTCATACTGCATGTCCTTGGTACTTGGGGTCACAGTTACTCAAAGAAAAAATGGTTGTTCACTATGCAGGGGAAGTTCATAAATGTTTGTTGGTGGTGGTAATCCCCAAATGTGACAATTGTGAGTGTTCACTGCCTCAGTGAATGTAAAGTGTGCTTCATCACTCCACAAAATGTTCCAGTGCCACATGTTGTCAACATCAAGCCTTGCAAGGAATGGAAGAGCAAAGTCTACTCTAATATTGACAAAAGTTGATGAGTAACGTGAAGTTTATACGGATACCATTTCACAGTTGTTTGCAGAACTTTTTGAATGGTGGACCATGGTATATTCAGCTCATGCACTGCTAAGAGATCACACATTGCGTCCAGCCTTGTCAGCCATGGCAATAGTAATTTCTTCAACAATTTGTGGCACAATTGGTTGTTGTCTCTCCTACGAGCAGTTCATCACCAGTTAATTCAAATTTGCAATTCATGTTCTTCAAACCTGGTATGGAAAAAGACCTCCCTGTCTTCCTTTAATGCATCAATATTCATAAAGAGCAGCAGCTCTTTTACTTCCGTTTTGGTAAAACAGCGCTATGAGTAAAGCCGTGCTCACCTTGTCTAGTCCTGTGTTGACTGTCTGCAACTGTAATGCACATTTATGCATGTGTTTCAACCCTACATTGCCGGACCAGTACCAACGCCTAATGACAAGTCACAACACTAACACTTCTAACAACATACATTATGTGATCAAAAGTATCTGGACACCTGGCTGAAAATTACTTACAGATTCGTGGCACCCTCCATTGGTAATGCTGGAATTGAATATGGTGTAGGCCCACCCTTAGCCTTAATGACAGCTTCCACTATCACAGGCATACATTCATTCAGGTGCTGGAAGGTTTCTTGGGGAATTGTAGCCCATTCTTCATGGAGTGTTGCACCGAGGAGAGGTGTTGATGTTGGTCGGTGAGGCCTGGCACGAAGTCAGCGTTCCAAAACATCCCAAAGGTGTTCTGTAGGATTCAGGTTAGGACTCTGTGCAGGCCAGTCCATTACAGGGATGTTGTTGTCATGTAACCACTGGGCCACAGGTCATGCCTTATGATAGGTGCTCGATCATGTTGAAAGATGCAATTCCCATCCCCGATTGCTCTTCAACAGTGGGAAGCAAGAAGGTGCTTAAAATATCAATGTAGGCCTGTGCTTTGATAGTGCCATGCAAAACAACAAGGGGTGCAAGCCCCCTCCATGAAAACCATGACCACACCATAACACCACCGCCTCCGTATTTTACTGTTGGTACTACACATGCTGGTAGATTACATTCACCGGGCATTCACCATACCCACACCCTGCCATTGGATCACCACATTGTGTACTGTGATTCATTACTCCACACAATGTTTTTCCACTGTTCAATCATCCAATGTTTACACTCCTTACACCAAGCGAGGCGTCATTTGGCATTTACCAGCTTGATGTGTGGGCTATGAGCAGCCACTCGCTCTTGAAATCCAAGTTTTCTCACCTCCCGCCTACCTGTCATAGTACTTCAAGTGGATCCTGATGCAGTTTGGAATTCTTGTGCAATGGTCTGGATAGATGTCTGTCTATTATACATTACGACCCTCTTCAACTGTCGGCGGTCTTTGTCAGTCAACAGATGAGGTCAGGCTGTACGCTTTTGTGTTGTATGTGTCCCTTCACATTTCCACTTCACTATCAAATCGGAAACAGTGGACGTACAAACATATGCCACAAGTGACACCCAATCACCTGCCCATGTTCGAAGTCTGTGAGTTCTACAGAGTGCCCCATTCTGCTCTCTCACAATGTCTAATGACTACTGAGGTCACTGATATGGAGTACCTGGTAGCAGGTGGCAGCACAATGCACCTAATATGAAAAACTTCCCCCCCCCCCCTCCCCCAGATACTTGAGATCACATAGTTTAAGTCCTGCAGCGCACAATCTGAATGTCATTCCTATAAAGTATAATACCCATACAATGAGTTGTTTCCCATCTACACTGGCTCATTGACGAAAGTTTCATCATAACCACCGTGTACTATCTGCAGGCAACCACCTCTTCGATCTTCTCTCCAGGTCAATGGAAAATCGCTTTAAAGTCTCTATTTCCCAGAAAATCATATTCATATATGGTATATCTATTGTTTATCTAAGGAAGTCAAATACCTGATATTAATTTTAATTTGAGCTAGGCCTATGTTAATTGTTTTGAAATGGATAAAATTTTGTCACCCAGGAAACAATTTCAAATTTGCCATGTCATGTCTTGAAAACTATTCAACTCATTGACATACTTATATTTTTAACTGCCTTGTCCGGCAACAGTTATTTCCAGAGTTTTCTATTACATTGTGTTTGTTATGCTGTAGGTCTCTGTTAATGTTTCAAATCATGTCAGAAATGTTTTCTTAGTTGTAATTGAGGCTGGAGCTATATTCTTTCTTGAAATAAATATGATTTACACAGCTAGAAATATTTTTGACTTTTGAAATGGCAGGCACAAAACTTTGTGCAGTGGAAGTCATAACACAGTGAGAGCCAATAAGACAGGCTCCCACTGCTGCAGTTTTCCTGGGAGCAGTCCAATCTGCTTGCTGTCAAATGACAGCTAATTTTAAATACATGAGAGAAAAAAATATTTACACAGGTTTTTAAATTAAGCCTCTACAACTGACACTGATATGAAGACTTGTTTTTAAGCAAAGAGAAAACAACTCTTTGCAGCTTGGTCCCAATCTTCCTTTATGCCCACTACAAACAAAACAAAACTTTTGGACAACTGAAAACCCACTGAATTTCAGTAATTAGTAGAAATAAATAATGAATGGCCTTCATTGCCCCAATAAGATTTGTAACTTGTATATTTTGGTGAAGGCATTAATTTACATAAGCAAGTATTTCGTGAAATAACAAACAGTACAGTACTGGAGAAATATATTGTATGGAGATGTTATGATAATAGACTGGAAGTATGAATTCATACTCCCAGTGTATTGAATACAGTCATGTTCAAAGCTGCAAAATATGGATGAAATTAATATGGTAATAGAAGTAGGAAGAAATGATACTTTCAATTGATGTAGCCTTAAAAGTTAATCAACCAGCCTATCTCACAAACCCCCTCTCATTCAAAAAAATGTGTAAATATTTGCCTAGACCAATCAGTTCTTTACAAATGTTAATACCCATTCTGATTAGCAGTTTCCCGTTTCAAATAATGTTGGTTTCATAGTGTGAAGTTACTAGATATAATGTCTGATTTTTCAGTGTATGGAGAAGGACGAGCATTGTTGCCAGCATACAGTTCGTACCTGACAACCTTGAGCCCAGGTCCTGGCCCTGCTGCCCTTCGGGCGGAGCCCTCTCAACATGTCCTGTCACTGGTGCTGCAATTACTTTGTGCTTTAACTGTGATCATGCTGGTGCTTCTATTGTCACTCTGTTTGCTGCAACGATATACAAAGCATGTTGCTGAGGCACAGGGTGTGGAAATGACACTTGCAAATTCATTTAGGTAAGTACAGTTCAGGCAACTTTGTGAGCCATATGCCAGCAAGCAAATTAACATCTTTACATTTTCCATGTTGAGTTATTTTGAATAATGTAATTTTTGATGTCATAATTGTGTATAAATATATGTTATGCTTGTGCATTGCCATTACACTGTAAGAAGATGCCCCATTCCTCAAATTTAATTGGTGGTGATTCAAGTCAGTTTTTGTCATTGCTTCTATCATTTAATCACTTGTTAATGGAATTCGGTATTGGTCTCTGAAGTATTACGGCTAATAATGAGGTCCCTTAGAGATAGTGTTGAAATCATTGGAATTTGGGTTTCGCTATGTTCATACGTGAGATTCAGGCCATCTCCTACATCTAACAAGACCTCCTTGGCAAGTTAACTTTACAGTATGTGTAGTACAGTAGCAGTAAATTAACAACAACAACAACAACAACAACAATAATAATAATAATAATAATAATAATAATAATAATATATAGGAATGGATGTCTGTTATTTGAAAAAAAGTCATTGTAATTAACACTGCTTTTTGTAATTTCCGCATTTCATTTTTTTCATACGTGAGCAGTGACTGCATTAAGTAGCATATGACTGCAGTATAAAAAGAACCAATTTGGGAAATAAGTTAACTGGTTTGGTGGAGAGCGCGAAATATAAGAGCAGTCAAATGAAAATGAGGCAGGCTGTATAATGAGCATGGCACAGATGTTATTAACACAGGTAGGCACGTTCACTGCTGTGCTATTTGTCTGTTAGACATGCTTCAGGTGAGCTCAGCAAGTAGTGTGTGCATCAAACTTCACTACAGAGGCCAGGATGGAAGAACAGAGAGGTGTAGTGCTGTTTTTGACTGCCGAAGGTGTGTCGGGAAATTAAATTTGTGCCTGAATGTGTGTTGTGCGTAACGAAAAAAGTGTGTCACATGTGTGTGTTTTTGCATGGAATCAATGATTTTTGAGAAGGTGATGTGTAATTGAAAGACAGCAGTCAACCAGATCAGGCTCATTATGCCATTACCCCTTCGAGCATAACTGTGGTGGTTCCTGCTATCAGAAATGATGGACGAGTGCTGTACCAACTGAGCTACCCAAGCACGACTCATGACCCAGCATCAGTGTGATGCCGACCGTTGTTAGTCGAGCAGTGGTCATGTACCAAATAGTTTTATCTTGTGAATTCGGTTTTAAATATTTTATGGAAAAGAATGACCATGAGAGCAGTTGTTTTTTGATTTGTTTTGATAATGATTTTATATCAGCTGTTCTGCCTCATGTATTGTTATATCCAAATGGTTTATAAATGTTAACCTATATTCAGATCCGATGATAGCACCTTTAGTGTGTTCAAAACCGGTTATCCAGTAAACAGTATTTAAGCGATCTTGGCTTTTGAATTATTTCTATTTACAGAGACCTGGCAATTCCTGAATTACTGAAGAAGTGTCTGCATGGTCAGACTCAAAATCCCAGTGAGTTGTTCAATAATCATATATGGACTCGCTTACCAAAAAATGTTTTTGTTGGAATGAAGACACTAAAGTGGGGGGTCAGTGATGCTCGTGTTGCTTTAATGATGGCAACATTGGTAGGGTGAAAGTGCATATGGCAATTAATCCTGGAGCAAACTGCATCAGAGAACTTGAACGGATGGACAAGGTTTGCATTGATAAAGCAGAGTATGCAGCACAGTTGGCCACTAAGGAGTCCAGAAAGAAGAAAAGAAGAAAAAACTTGGAAAAAGATCAAGAGGATGATATACAGTATGGTGCAGGGTGCTTCTGAGTGGCTAAAAATAAAAAATTAAGTATATATTATATGAGTTACAGTCTTTTGAAACTTTAGAAGCCATTCCAGAAAATTTACATTTTCTGTTGTATTTTTCCCTAAATCTCAGAAACCACTTCGAGTAGAGTATTCATATTTTCAGGGAGTAATAACATACATTTCCTGAGTCTACTGAACTAAAATAACAACATAATGTTACATATCATTAAAATTATTTAGGATAATGTATAAAAAAAGTACAGTACACAAAATTTTAACCGTGTAGTTAAAAAATTGTATTTCCCAAAGTAGTGGCTGAAATGTAATTATTGTAGTACAGTAGACTCGGAGCATACAGTTTAATGGCCTGTAAAAGATTCATGTCAATGGCTACAGTGGTTCCTGAAATACAGGGAAGCCAAAGTCGCTAAATTGAACATTGTCGGGATAGGGCGTTCCAACTCCCCTTAAGTGCTATTGACGTGTTTGTGTGTCCCATTCTGCCAACTGTCTCACTGCTGTGGATGAGCTAATTCCATATCTCAGTGAATAAAATAATTTCAAGCATTTATCATACAACATACCTGTTTGCATGCTATCGTTTGCAAAAAAACATCGTTTTGATATCCTGGACTATTGAAGAAATATGAAGATTGTTATGACCATACGATTACCCAACATGCGGGGACAGAATAGGGCTCGCAGCTCCCAACTGTCAACCAGGTGTAAAAAAACAATATCTTGAGAACAAAATGAGATACATCATTCTGCTCTCAGTTTTAAATAAAATTTTGATATCGTATCTACATTTCATGGATTGCAGTGTATGAGCTGAAATCAACCATACAGAGAGTCTACGCAACACGTTTTTACCTCTGCAAGCTCTTTGATACTCATGCAGTGTTTTATTTAATTTGATGCAGCCCAATAACTGTGATGAATAAAGAAAAGAAATTCAGTCCTTTGAGTGAAAATGTAACACTGTAATATGCATAATTTTACTCTCTGAGTGTTTTTCTTAAAATCGGATGATAAGTATTTCCCAGCGGCCAGAATGCAGTCTGTCAGCATAGTTAGCAGTATTAGGTGAGCAGTACAGCTAAAACAAAGCAACCCTGAGTGCAGAGAGTATGTCTGTAGCAGTCAGAGTGTGAATATTTTATCTTCATATTTTTTTGTAATGCAGATATATCTCCAGTTATTATAATGATCCATTTTATGTCCGTTATTTGGTTAGTGGAATAGTTTGACATTACGCTTTAGCTCTCCAAATTGGTGCCCTGTATTGTGTATCTGTGTGGCTGCTGTTGATGTTGTGTGTATAGGCTTTAATGTGTGTATACCTGGTGTTGAAATCTCTTCCTGTTTGTCCTAGGCAGAACATCCAGCATTCCCCACATGTTACTTTGTATATTCGAGAGCTTGAGTGTGGGGTCACAATTACACTTAGCTTTGTATTATTTTTTGTTGTAGTTTATTAGATGTACAAGTAGAAAACCCAATTTTTTATTTTGTGGTTTTTGAAAATATTTGCAATTTTCTGTGATATATTGCCAATGTAAGGGGTGCTAGATATACAGTTGTTGTTGTTGTTGTTGTTGTTGTTGTTGTTGTTGTTGCGTTTTTTCTTTTAGACACTCTTCGCCTTGTCCAGTATGGTGTTGACCATGCAAGCAGTATAATCACTGGCAACTGCTATCTGTTTCACTATGTTGCATGTTCTCATTGTTCAAAGGTATTTTAGTTGCCCTATGTAGCTCTGACCTGTATGCTGCCTGTTAGTGGATGTTTGGGTAACATGAGGCTGCAGGGATTGTGGTGTCACTCATTGTATTTTTCCTATAAATTTTGATTGTGCATATGGTGTTGTCTTGTGATATTTAGTTCCAGATGGTTGATGCTTCTGTTATATTCATGTTCCATTTTAAATGTAGTTTTCTCGTGTAGACTATTGAAACAATTTAGAATGTCTGCTGGGTCTTCAGAATCTGCTTTTACTAGTGGTAGTGTGTCATCTACATATGTCCCCTAAAATTCAGTTTTCTTTATGCAGGGTTCATGGCTGTTTAATTTTTGTTCCAAATGATTTATGTGCATGTTAGCTATAGTACCAGATGTACATCATCCCACTGCAAGGCCATCTGGCTGCTTATAAATGTTTCTGTTAAATATAAAATAGTTGTAACTCTAGAGTTAGTTGGAGAAGTTCCATGAATTCCACAATCTCTGTGTATGCAATTTTCTTAATATTCATAAGTTCTTTTGGATTACTGTTACAGCTTCTGGTATAGTTATATTTGAGTAAAGGCTGGTAATTAATTAAAAGTGATAAAAGCTGAGTGTATTGGATGAGATTTTTGGCTGTTACTTCTTCAGCTAGTATCTGCTGCTCTTACAGAAATGTTGTTTCATATTAATATTTTTTCACAGTATTTCATTCAGTTTCTGTGACAGTTTGATGGTCTGTTTATAGAGTTTACAACCATGCATATTGAATTAGCTTCTGTGTGTATTTTCGGCCGTTCTCTGAAACACGGTGCCTTTGGGTGCATGCATGTGAGCTGCACATGAAGTATGCTCCACTATATTCATCACATTATTGTTCTGTAGCATTCCAGCGTAGATAATACTCATATTGTTAGAAAGTAGTAGTCTTCTTTAATTCTTTGCAGGGCAAGAGTAGCTGGAAGTTTATATCTCCTGTAATGATATCATGCTGATTTCAGGTTGTTTAATAGATTACTCCAATCAAAAATTCCTGATTAGATACATTTAATTCGGGAAATGAGAACTCAGCTTCTCTATCACCATTAGCATCCGATGTATCTGATACCATCGGTTTTAAATAGGAGTGAAACATGCACCCACCCCACTCCCACAATGAGTTACACAGTCAGACCTTAGAAGTTTATAGTCACGTGAGAAAAACGGAATCCAAGGAGATGCCTGGTGTAAGCCATTTCTCAGACAGAAGAATTACATGGAAGCTCCTTAGCTAGAATAGTCATTAAATGTATCAAAATGAACTATCAACAGGTGCACATTGGCATAAACAGCCCAGAGGGATATTCCACAACAAGCAAAGTGATCTGCTGTGCCGCCAGTATGTGGACTGGTCTTTCAGAAGTCAGATGATGACCAGCATCCACTACACTGGATGACCAAAGCAATGTTTGTCCAGGCTGTGTAAGACAAGATGTGGAGGAAGCCTTACCTGTGGCTATCGAGCATGTAGAGTGCAGTTCTATGCAAGTTGTTATTCACATTGGCTTCAACAGTGCCCATTTTACATGGGTTCTGTAGCCATCCTCATTTCATACATGAGGCTGGCAGAAGTGGTGAAGGCTGCTGACCTCACTCATGGGGTGCAAGTGGAAATCAAAATTTGCAGCATTTTCCCTAATTTGGTTTGGAGTTGGGTGGAGGGTCTCAACTAAAGCTTTGTCAACTTTGTGCCGGTATTAGTTGCAGATTTATGGACCAGTGTTATCAGTTGGGGAATTGGGAATAGGCCAGGGCTGCACTACACAAAAGTAGAATATAATGACACTTCGACCGTCAAAATTTTATTAGTAAATTGTCAAAGTATTCGTAATAAAGTTCCCAAATTTACTGCCCTCCAGGAAAGTTCTCGTGCTCAAAATTATTCCATGGGACTGAGAGCTGGGTGAAATCTTAAGTAGAAGGTTCTGAGATACAGAGTGAGTCATGGAATGTATATTGGAAAACATATTGGATACCATAGGAGGGGAGTATTCATTGCAGTTGATGAAAGTATTGCCTCTATTGAGATTGAAATTGAGTGTGACAGTGAAGTTATCTAGTTGCATATAACAGGACTAGGTGAAATCAGGATAATTGTTGGATGCTTTTACCAGCCACCCGATTCTACTATGACAGTTGTAGAGTCACTCAAAGAAATTCTACAGTCTGTAGCACATAAAGACCCACATAATACAATACTACTTATGGGTGACTTTAAACTACTGAGTATAGACTTGGATGTCTGTGGAGTCTTTGCATGGGGTACAGACAGGCACTTTTTCGAAGTACTTCTGATCACGTTTTCCGAAAACTGTCTTGAGCAGCTAGTTCAACAGCCTACACTCAGTGGAAATATTTTAGACCTTGTAGTTACCAACAAGCCTGACCTTATCGATGGCGTCAGTAAAGAGACAAGAGTTAGTGGTTGGGACATCATCGTAGTGGCTATGGTTACTAAAGTTAATACATCAGACAAGAATGCTAGGAGAGTGTTTTTGCTAGAAACTGCAGGTAATAGGTTGTTAACATCTCACTTATTCAATGAATAGATATCATTTAGTTCCTGTGTGATGGACACAGAGGAGCTACAGGCAAGGTTTAAATTGATTGTAAATCGTGCTTTGGAGAAGTATGTGCCTAGTAAGTGGGTTAAGGACAGAAAAGATCCACCATGATTTAACGATGACATTTTGAAAATCCTGAGGAAGCGAAGGCTTTCACGACCGGATGGTACTTTTGTTAATAATTCTTCCGGGTTATATGGCCATGGAAGAATTCCATGGACCACGACCATATAACCCGGAAGAATTATCAACAACAGAAGCAAAGGCTGTTGCATTCTTGGTTCAAAAGAAAATGTGCAAATGATAACAGTCAAAGGTTTGTAGAGATTTGTACATCTGTAAAAAGATCTGGCCAAGAATCCGAGAAAATCCTGGTCCTGCATAAAATTGCTAAGTCAGTCTAAGGCTTCTATCCAGTTACTATTTGACTAGTCTGGTGTGGCATTAAAAGATAATAAATGTAAAGTCAAAGTTTTAAATTTCACATTTAAGAAATCACTCCTGCAGGAGACTCATACAAATGTACCTTTGTTTGACCATTTCACAGACTCCTTTATGAATGACATAGTAATAGGCATCCTTGGCATAGAGAAACAACTGAAAGAGTTAAAAACAAATGAATTGCCAACTCCAGATGGAATCCCAGTCTGATTTTACAAAGAATGCTCTAAGGCATTTGCCCCTTACTTAGCTTGCTTTTATCGTGGAACTCTCGCACCACACAAAGTCCCAAGCAACTGTAAAAAAAGCACAGGTGACTCCTACGTATAAGAAGGGTAAAAGAAGAGACCTTCAGGATTACAGATGGACATCCATAACATCATTTTGCTGCAGAATTCTTGAACATATTCTCAGTTTGAATGTAATAAATTAACTTGAGTTGAAAAGCATCTGTCCATGAATCAGCACAGTTTTTCAAAATATCAGTCGTACAAAACTCGGCTTGCCCTTTTCTCACATATCATCTTGTGTATGGTGGATGAAAGGTAACATTTGGATTCAATATTTCTGAAATGCATTTGACACAATGCCCGACTGTGTACAGTTAACAAACAAACAAGCATACACAATAGCGAGTGTTCATCAGAGACAAGGATATCATAAGGAGTGCCTCAGGGAAGTGTGACGGAGCTACTTTTATTTTCTATACACGTAAATAATATGGTTAACGGAGTGAGCAGCAATCTGTAGCTGTGCGCTAATGATGCTGTGATCTATGGGGTGGTGTCATCATTGAGTGACTTAGGAAGATGCAAGGTGACTTAAACAAAATCTCTAGTTGGTGTGCTGAATGGCAGGTAGCTCTAAATGTAGAAAAATGAGGGTTAATGCAGATGAGTCGGAAAAACAAACCCATATTGTTCAGATACAGCGTTAGTAGTGTGCTGCTAGACCCAGTCACATCATTTAAATATCTGGGAGTAATGTTGCAAAACAATACGAAGTGGAACAGGCATGTGAGGATCGTGGTAGGGAAAGTGAATGGTTAACTTCAGTTTTTTGGGAGAATTCTAGGAAAGTATGGTTCATCTGTAAAAGCAGACAGCAGATAGATGCTAGTGCAGTCTGTTCTTGAGTACTGCTCAAGTGTTTGGGGTTCATCCCAGGTCATATTATAGGAATACATCGAACCAGGTGAGAGGTGGGCTGCTAGATTTGGTATTGATAGGTTCAAACAACGCACAAGTATTATGGAGATGGTTTGGGAACTCAAATGGGAATCCCTTGGGGAAGACGACATTCTTTTCGAGGAACACTGTTGAGTAAATTTAGAGAATCGGCATTTGAAGCTGACTGCAGAACGATTCTACTGTCGCCAACATACATTTCCTGTAAGGACGACGAAGATAACAGAAATTAGCACTCATACAGAGACATGTGGACAGTCCTTGCTCTGTTTTTGAGTGGAACAGGAAGGGAAATGATTAGTAGTCGTACATGGTACCCTCTGCCATGGCTTGTGGAGAATGTAAATAGATGTAGATGAAGGTAGTAATGGGCAGTACTAATGATGTGGATATACATAAAAACCAATAGTCATAGGATAATTAATACCATAATACATTGAAGTATAATAGCACAGGTATCTTATAAATATACTGTGAACACAAACCAAAGTGCAAGTCATGTTGGCTCCTGAGGTTTTATGTAATGTCTTTCATTTCAGAGGTATTTGATACCAACTTTTTTTTCCTTCTGTAGTATTCACTTTTATTCTACAATCTTCATAAAATGTATTTTGCAATCCAAATAGTGAGATGGTGATGTTCAACATTTTTAGCCTTCTGTATTTGAGATCTTCTCTGACAGTAATTTCATTATTAAACATGCTATTCCCATGGAAGGCATAAGGAGATGACATCCATTAAATCTTATGATAACAGTTGGAACTTCAGTTTCTCTTTGTCGACCAGCTTGAACATTCGGGCTTTTAGGTATGTCAGCTGTTAAAATATTTCCATCCAACTGTTCTGAATCAATTCGTCAATCTAGTCCACCACATAACAAATCTGTGAGCAATGTCATTGTATGATATTTATGAACAAGTGAAACCTGTGAAGATTATTTCATAAGACATATGTTGGTGACCTCCTATTCCAGCTTGAAATGTGTAGTATGTCTTTACTTTTACTGTGGCACAGCAAGTCAGGCACAAAACACACAAGATTGTCTGTGTAAATGGTACAGTGATCTTCTGTCGTAATTACAGCTAATCCTAGATTATTATTAATGCACTCACGCATATGGGGTGATACAAAAAATGCTTCTTGTCATGTGGAAAGTGTTGTGCCCATCAAATGTGTGGGCACCAAAATCAACATTGAGAAAGTTGTTGCCCAAGAACATTCAAAGATGTACTTGCATTGACTGAAGTGTCAAATATGCTCCGGCTTCATTGTAAATTGAATGAAGTCACAGGACTGACAACACTTGCAGGAGCCATTTTTATTGTAAATACAATTGTAAACTTACTGAACACAGTGAAAGAAATTAATTTTACCACAAATCAACTCTTAAGACTGTGTGAAATAGCAGTTGACTTTTTCTTCTGTTTATCTTGCTCCCACCCTTTGTCTTCAGCACAGAAGTACCAGTGAAAAGACAAAGAGTGCCTAGAAGGAACTCCCTGTGTCTTTCCAGAAAACAGTCTTGTGCTGGGTATTGTGTGTTAGTGAAAGACGTAGAACCATATGACTTAACTGTAATCACAGGTGCCCTCTGAACCATTTGAAGTCATTCATTTTCCTTCAAAGGAGGTTTCTAACTGGCACCACAGATCTGATTATTTCGTAGGCTGCTTTTCTGGCCCAAAAACAGTACTTTATTTTGATTTGTGATTATCAGAATGATGCTTCCATACATTGTAAGATTCTGGGCTTCATGTTTTAAATAAATTAGAATTCTATGGTGTCACGGGCAGTGCTGCAAAATGGTTCAAGTCAAACCTAGCTAACAGGAAACAAAGGGTGTCAGTGCAAGGGACTGGTGAATTAAGTCATCTGTCATCATCAGAATAGGAAGAAATTACATGTGGAGTCCCACAAGGATCCATCTTAGGGCCATTGCTTTTTCTTGTGTACATTAATGATCTCTCATCAGTTACACTGCCAGAAGCAGAGTTCGTTTTGTTTGCAGATGACACAAGTATTGCAATAAATAGTATGTCGAGTGTAGTTCTAGAAAGATCTGCTAATCATATTTTCATGGATATTAATAAATGGTTTAAAACCAACTCACTGACATTAAACTTCGAAAAGACTCACTATATGCAATTCAGAACCTGTAAGAGGTTTCCACCCAGGATATACATAAAGTATGAAGAAGAGCAGATAGAAGAGGTTGACAGTCTTAAATTCCTGGGACTACAACTTCATAATAAATTCAGTTGGGAGGAGCACACCACAGAACTGCATAAACGCCTTAACAAATCTGTATTTGCAATTCAAGTGTTAGCAGACATAGGCGACATAAAAGTGAAAAATCTTGCCTACTTTTATTCCATAATGTCATATGGTATAATATTTTGGGGTAACTCTTCAAGTCAAACAAAAGTTTTCAGAGTCCAAAAGCGTGTAATACATATTATTTGTGGAGTAAACTCACGGACGTCTTGTAGAAACCTCTTCAAAGAACTGGGTATACTAACTACTGCCTCTCAGTATATTTACTCCTTAATGAAATTTGTCCTAAATAATATATCTCTTTTTCCAACAAACAGCTCAGTTCATACATACAATAGCAGGAACAAAAATGATCTGCACAAGGACTTTTAAAAGCACTTACTTTAGTTCAAAAAGGGGTCCACTACTCAGGAACACTAATCTTCAATAATTTGCCAGCAAACAAAAAATTTAGTTACAAATAAAGATCAGTTTAAAAGGAGCCTGAAAGACTTACTAGTGGCCAACTCCTCCTACTCCATTGACGAATTTTTTAATAGAAACAAATAATGTATTGTCCATATTCATACTATTAGTATTGTTATTTCAGCTTTTTTTTAAAAAAAAAAAAAAAAAAAAAAAAGGAGTGAAATGTTCCACATCCACGAGGATCTCCTCAACACGGATCTATGGAACGAAAAACTAACCTAATCTAATCTAAGTCACTTTCACTCTTGTGCACTAGTACATGTAGAGAAAATTGACAAACAACATTATTATTTTTAAGTAAAGAAGAAGTATGCATATGGTCTTGCAGTTTAATTCCTGAAATGATAAGTCCTTTTCTCTCTATGTTTGTGGTTAAGCGCAACATTTGATACTGACCACCTCATGCTTTTATGTCTGAGATAATTTGAAATGTATGTGTATTATGTCTGATTATAAATGGTTTTTGAAAGCCTGCGACTGTGAAAACAATAGATTTATTTATAGATAAATCTTCTGCTACCAGTCACTATTTTCCTTTATTTACTTTTCGCACAACTCATTTCAGGAAATGATTCCCATTTTCAAGTGTGTTTTTGTGTGTATTAAGCCATTTCTATTGATGTTGTTGATGTGTGACATAAAATGGATTTGCTAGAACAACTGGAGATATATTCACATTTCAGAAAATATGAAGATAATATATTAAACGAAAAGCTTGAAAGTGAATCAGTGAATTTCTTCTGATGTTTCAATAGTATATATACTTAAATAAAAATAGTAAAACAGAGAAATAAGCACAGTTGTAAAATCGATTAAGTAATTTATGAGGCAAATTGTTAAGATAAATAACTTGTGTACAAAAGCGTATCATAATCTATGGAAGACCTATAATGTTATCTCTGTGGACTACTTGTAAGAAGATCTTTGTAACTGTTTTGGTTTATATAAGATATTTTTGATGTCTAAAATGTACAAGAAGATGTGTGTGATGTTTAGTGTGTGTGAGATTCTGCACAAATGGATCATTAGAAAACTATAACTACAAATTCTTCTAAATTTTGCCACTTGCTTCACCCAAAGAATTGATAACCAACTAAACAAAATCAAATGTTTCTTACCTTATGTATTGCAGTAAAAGTCAATGAAATGTAGCAGACTCTCACACATTGACAACGTTAATAGAAATGACTCAATACAAACAAACAAAAAAGACTTGAAAATGGGAATCATTTCCAAAAACGCGTCGTGCGAAAAGTAAATAAAAAAAAAATCGTGACTGGTAGCAGAAGACTTATTTATAAACAAACCCATTACATGCATTATGGTTCAGCCAACCACAGCATTGAGTTTCTAAGTTTCAGTACATTTTTCTGCACTTTTATTTTCTGTACACTATACACTAATATGCCTTGGGACGTAGGCTTTGGTTGTCCAGGAAATAAGGGCATTCAGTTATATTTAGCAGTGGTGTTGAAACAGGTGTGTCTTTGTTACCATGCCCCATGAAGAGGGTAAAGTTGGACTTCCATATTTGGAGTCTTACAACTGCCTGTTCTCCATGTGAGAGCTGGATTTGGCACTGTCTTATACTTGTGATATAGACCCAGTCATGACCAGATCCAGTACAGCATGCTGCAGCACTTGCAAATGGTGTCAAACAAACTCCTCTTATGATGTGTTCATTTGATACAGCTGACAGGAAAATTTTCTAACTAGTAGAAACAGGCAATTTTGATACCTCTCCTCAAACAAGGAAAGGACCAAACATGCCACGATAGTTATCAAAGTGTTGCCTTAACAAGCTGTGTAGAAAAGATCTAGAGCATGTGGTCAACTATCATCTGGTCTGTATACTATAAACCAGGCAGCTCCTTATCCACTCTCAGCGTAGAATCAGGACGTGCCAATCAGCTATCAACAACCTGACCCTGCTAGAAGTGGAAATTCAGCAAACTTTCCAACATAACAAGCATTATCTAGGGATATTTTTTGGCATCAGAGTAAGGCATATGACACTAATTGGAGGCACAATATTCTCAGTCAGCTACACCAGTGTGGCTTTCGTGACCACCTCCCCATCTTCATTTGGTCCTTCTTCTCAGGACACCTTTTTAGGTACAGAGTCGGTGATCTCATGTCAGATAGTTTCATGCAGAATGATAGTGTCCTCTGGGGCAGTGTTTTAATTGTCACCCTCTTCGCCATAGCTATTAACAGTAAATGTCCCCTGCAAGGAGTCCTGTCCAGTGACCTTTTTTTGTGGATGTTTTTGCAGTATGCATGTCTGTATCAGCATCTCACAAAAATAGATGGATAACAGCATGTATTAAGAAGTCCTCCCAAACACTTACACCTCAGTTCCATGGAAAAAGATTCGCAATGATCCAGAATTCTTAAATTTCTGTCATAGATATGAAAAGATCTATAGGAAGGTGCTGATTGCTGTAAAAAAGTCATTTAATGACAAAATAATATATAAAGCAGAGAATAAAAGCAAAGCAGTCTGGGGTGTTATAAAAAAGGAAACGGGGAGAGGCTAATAATAATAATAATAATAATAATAATAATAAGATACTGCTAAGGGAGGGGGATAAGGTAATAAATGATCCACAGCACTTAGGAAACTATGTAAATGAGAATTTTTCAAGTATTGCAGAGAAGTTACAGCAAACATTCCCCCAAACAAATATAACTCCTGTAAATAATGTTGCACTAAATACAATACTGTTACTTCCAACCACAGAGAATGAAGTCAATAAAACTGTTCAAAAACTAAAAAATAAGTCAATAGGCTTAGATGAAGTACCAATGTGTGTACTAAAACAATGCATAGGGATTATACAAGGCCCCTTAACAAATATATTAAATGAATCCTTCACATTAAGGACATTTCCAGAGCAGTTAAAACAGGCAAGAGTTGTACCTTTGCTTAAGAAATGTAATGCAGAAGACATAGAAAATTACTGGCCCATTTCCCTGCTGTCGCCATTCTCAAAAGTAATAGAAACAATAATGAAAGACAGCTTAATGACTTAACTGAGTAAATACAATCTTTTAAGCGAATCACAGTTTGGTTTTCGAAGTGGCAAAAATACGGATTCAGCCATAGTAGAATTCACATAAGTTGTACTTGATGCTCTTGATAAAGATGAGTGTCACAGGCATATTTTTGGATCTTTCTAAGGTGTTTGATACAGTCGACCACAAGATTCTATTAAATAAATTAGAAGCATTAGGAATAAGAGGGGTAGCTAATGACTGCTTTTGATCATACCTAACAGATAGGGTGAAAAGAGTAGAGATAAGACATACTTCAAATAGATCTAAAAATTTAGTAAAACACTTATCAGAACCAAAATACATTAATATAGGAGTTCCGCAGGGTAGCATATTAGGACCAATACTGTTCCTGATATACATTTATTATTTATTTATTTATTGGTCCAAGAATCACTTTCATACATTGTTTGTACATGTGATATAGGGCAGTGGTAAACCTAGTTAGTTTACAATAATATAGTCATTTTGACTACATTGTTGACGTAATAAAAATGCATAATAATGTAGGTTGGTGTACTACATTGCTTCTACATGTGATAATAACAGTTATTAAGTGAGATGACATGATAAGCACAATGTAAACTCTATTATGAATTGACAATTAGTGAAATTTGCTAAATGAAGTTTACTTATTATGATGTTCCATAAACTCAGACAAAGAATAGAAGCAGTGGTCAAGCAAGAACTGTTTTAACTTTATTTTAAATGCATTTTAGGTAAGAAAGCATATGGTTATATAACATAGCTCCAGAATTATACACTCATCTTTTGCATAAGTTTGTGTTTACTGTGTTTCTATGTAGGTTCATCTTCTATCTATTTTTATATGTCTGTATATCATAGTTGTGTTTGAAGAGATTTTCCTTTTTTAAGTTGCTCCCTTTTGTGAAAATTAGTGTTTCGTATATATACAAACAAGGCAGTGGCAATATTTTCAGAGTTTTAAAAAGGGGTATACAGGAATCCTTACATTTAGCTTTTTTAATCACCCTGATAATCTTTTTCTATATTTTAAATTTTTTGTAGTATTTGTGGAATTCCCCCCAAAAATTATTCCGTACATAAGTAGCGACTGTATACTGCGATGATACATTTTCAGCACTGATGAGCAGCTTGTATTTTTAGTGAGGATCCTAACAGCATATGCTAGTGAATTCAGTCTCTAATTTAAATCGTTTAGGTGTACCTCCCACTTCCGATCTGCCTGAACATGTACACCTAGAAATTTTGTATGACTGACTTTCAACACATTTTTTCCTTCAATAGTGAAAACAGGGTTTGCAGGATGGAGGTTTTGTGTGGTATCAAAGTTAACTGCCCAAGTTTTTTCAGAATTTATGAAGAGTCTGTTGGTCTTGAACCAGTGTGTCAAGGTACGCATGACTGATACTGCAGCCTCCTGCAGATTTTCCTCATTCTGTAATTTAATTAGAATATTAGTGTCATGTGCAAACAGTACACTGGTTCCATCATGTATTTTACTAGCCAAGTCATTTACATACAACAGAGATAGGACAGGTCCTAGAACTGACCCTTGTGGGACTCCATACTTGATTTTCTGCTCATCGCTGTAAAAACTAGAATTTTTTTGTGTTTCACTATCTTCGTGTTTTATTTCTGTAATCTGCTGACAATTACTGAGGTTCGACTGGATCCACTTTTCAAACTGTCCTCTAATTCCTGAATTACTTTATTTACACAAGAGAATGCCATGATCAGTTACATCAAAGACTTTATTTAGATTCAGAAATATCTCAGATACATGTTGTTTGTCATCCACTGATTTTAATACTTCATTTAATAGGGCAAAAATTGTTGACTGAGTTGACTTTCCAGCTCTGAACCCATGTTGGGAGTCACTTATCAGCCTCTCTTTATTTACGAAAACTGTTAATTTTCTAAGGAACATTTTTTCCATAATTTTGCTGAAGCCTGACAAAACTGAAACTGGTCTATAATTAGCAATATCACTTTTTGCACCCTTCTTATGCAAAGGTGTTACCTCTGCAGTTTTTAGATTATTTGGAAATACAACACTCTCAAAAGGTGAATTTACTATGTTAGTGGTTCCACAATAAATGTTGCACTAGCTTTGATAATACCATCTGATATCTCATCACCATCCACTGAAGATTTATTAGGTAATTCTTCTAGGATCCTTGACAGTTCTTCAGGTGTTGCTGGATACAGGAATAATGTGTTTGGATGAATTTTTTGATCTGAGTGACTGGTTGGCTGTTTGTCATGGTGTGTATTTATTAACTGCTGTGCTACATTTGAGAAATAACAAACTGCCTATTGGCTTCTGTCTCGGGTTCTTCGGCCGACATTCATCTAATGATTTTTCTGACGTTTCGCCAGCACGAGTGGCTGGCATTGTCAAAGCTTCACCCTCCATTGCCGGTGGTGAACTGGAGGCGAGCTCACAGCCGCAGACTATATGTACCTGGCGCGCCAACGTCCGAGGGATCTCCGCGGTCATTTCCGGTGCGGTTCTCCTCTTGCTACCTGCGACGGTCGTTCGCTGCAGTACGGGAAGCCAGGATCCGTTTACCTTAAGGCTTTCCTCTTTCTTGTTGAAACTGTTCGCGTGTTTTTGGATTTCTACAGCTTCTCTGAACAAGCGCGTGTGATAGTGGTTCTCTACAGCCAGAACTTCCGTGTCGGCGAATTTTATTACGTGGTCAGTCTCATTCAGTGCGTGCTCTGCCACGGCCGATTTCTCCACCTGCCCCAACCTGCAATGTCGCTTATGCTCTTTGATCCTGGTGTTAATGGATCGTCCAGTCATTCCGACATAAACTTTTCCGCATGTGCAAGGTATACGGTATATTCCCGACATTGCAAGTGGGTCTCTTTTCTCCTTCGCCGATCTAAGATCTTCATCCAACTGTGGAATGCCTCTTTACCAATCATCCCCGAGCAATGAGACCATTTGGTATCTGTGTGAAGTTTGTGCTAGAGTCCCTTGGTATGGGGTACATACAGGTTTAAATCCTGTGTTTTAACTGACTGCATTCCTGGTTACTGTAGAGGCCCAGAATAATTTTAGATTTAGTGCAATTCAGGAGAGATTGCACTACTGATTATGTTTTTAATATATTTTCTGACATTTCAAATGAGCATCACAACTATGTAGCAATATTCACAGATGGGTCTAAGCAGGGGGATTCCATTGGCTTCACTGTTGTATCCCTGATTGTGTTATTAAGATTTGGTTGTCTCCAGGCTTCACTGTCTCTGATGCCGAATTATCTCCAATCTCGAGGGTTCTGGAGCAGATGAAATGTGTCGTGCCTCTTAAATGCCTCGTCTGTTCTGACTCCCTGAGTGCCCGTAATCCTCTGCAATGCTTGTATCCTGGACACCCTTCTCCACTTACCAAGCCTGGGGAATGAGATGTCTCTCTGCTGGGTGCCAGGGTACATGGGTATTGCAGGGAGTGAAAGAATGGATGTAGCAGCCATCCCTCTGTATGCTATCACCTTGTTGTTGAGGTAAATAGTCATGTGTTGATGGGCAGAGCAGCTGCTGAAAGTGGCAGACAATATGCGGCATCTAATAAAGTCTGCAATGCGGTCACGGGTTACCTACATCCATCTACAAAGGTGGGATGAGATACTCCATACCCATCTTCACATAGACTGCAGCCATATGATGCACGGCTTCTTGCTCCAGCGAGAGGACTCTCCTATGTGTGGTGCTTGTGGTGTACAGATCACTGTGTGCCGTTTCTCCTGTTACTTTCAGTTGTATTACCTTTAAGGTAGTTACAGACTGGCTCAACCTCTTTGTAAGTGGTCAGCCAATCACATTTGTCTGTGCTGTTATTTTAGCTTCTCTGTTGTTTTACTTTAGCTTCTCTGTTGTTTTACTTTAGCTTCTCTGTTGTTTTACTTTAGCTTCTCTGTTGTTTTACTTATGTTTTAATCTCAAGTACAGCACCAGTCACCCTTTTCCCGATGTCTTACAGTGTGTAAGATAGTGACTGTGTGGGTCAACACAAGTGAGGTGGGAGTGAGTGAGTGAGTGAGTGAGTGAGTGAGTGTCATTTTATAGGTTTACTCCTCAGTGTGTGACAACATTTTAGCCATTTTCTCTACAGTCTTTTCTTTTAATATTTGTAAGGGTGCTGATAACCTCGCTGTTGAATGCCCGTAAACCCCCAAAACAAACACAACACACAAAATTTAAAAAAAAAAACTGATTTTGGAACCATCTTTGCAACACACTATGATAAATAAAACACATTAAATTCTCTACTTTCTCAGAAGAGCAAGAATAAGTAATGAGACCTTATGAAAATATTGTAGGGGACGATTGTGGGGGAAAAGGGGAGAGCGAAGCACACCTGCAGCAGCAGGTCTAGTTCAGGTGCTTGGAATACAAGTGCTCAGACAAAATTGGAGGAAGAAAGTGAATGAGAGAGAGCTAAGGGAGTGGTTGAGTGTATGTGAGATGAATATGTTATTGCATTGCCTCACTGTTTTTACTTATTTCTCTTACATTGCAGACACCTTTGTCGCAGCCTTCGTGGTCGTCACATTCTTGTTTCTGCCAGTCCACCGGACATGGCACCCATTGCTAAATCTGATCTCATGCAGGCCTTCATAGATCGCCATAAGGATTCAGACTATGGCTTCCAGCATGAATTTGAGGTATTATTAGCTTATTTTAAAAAAGTAAACGTCTTTCTAAAAAATAGTCATTAATACTGGATTAGACATTTGTTGGAAGTGCTTCAGTGGTATATAAAGAAGCTGGTGTTTCTATGAAAGCTTTATGCTGACTATAAGAATGATTTTTGTTTTTGGTAATATGCCATCTTTAATTTTTCAGCAAATTTACTGTCTAATTTCATTGCAAAAAAGGAAAACTTTTTTTACTGTTTGCAACATTGTTAGCTTTTTCTTGCTTTATAGACAGAATACTTTAATCCACTATTTAATTGTGAAAAAAATATTAAACAGGAAATGTTTACCAGAAGATTATCATTTGGTTTCAATAGTTCTCCTTGGGGGGGGGGGGGGGGGGGGGGGGAAGACTGGGTGAAATGAAAGAGGATAAGAAATGCATGATTAAGAGGGGGGAAGTTGTGAAGATAAGACAGTTTTTTAAAAAAGTGTACACCATGTACACCTGAGGATGTGTCCATAGGCCATGAAACTGACCATCTCGCATTAAACATTGTCACACAGCTGTATGCATTGTTATTTTTGCAAGATGTATTACCACAGCTGTGGATGTCCAGAGTGCAGAATTGTTTGTTTTATTTAATTATCTCAAGATAACACTGATATTTTGCTTGAAATAAATGTGCTATATCTCATAGAACCAGTATCACTTATAAACAGACCAACCAATTTGTCAAAGATAATTCATGATGTGTTAATTATACAGGGTGTTACAAAGAGGTACGGCCAAACTTTCAGGAAACATTCCTCACACACAAATAAAGAAAAGATGTTATGTGGACATGTGTCCGAAAAAGCTTAATTTCCGTGTTAGAGCTCATTTTAGTTTCCTCAGTATGTACTGTACTTCCTCGATTCACCGCCAGTTGGCCCAATTGAAGGAAGGTAATGTTAACTTCGGTGCTTGTGTTGACATGCGACTCATTGCTCTACAGTACTAGCATCAAGCACATCAGTACGTAGCATCAACAGGTTAGTGTTCATCACAAACGTGGTTTTGTAGTCAGTGCAATGTTTACAAAAGCGGAGTTGGCAGATGCCCATTTGATGTATGGATTAGCACGGGGCAATAGCCGTGGCACGGTACGTTTGTATCGAGACAGATTTCCAGAACGAAGGTGCCCTGACAGGAAGACGTTCGAAGCAATTGATCGGCGTCTTAGGGAGCACGGAACATTCCAACCTATGACTCGCGACTGGGGAAGACCTAGAACGACGAGGACACCTGCAATGGACGAGGCAATTCTTCGTGCAGTTGACGATAACCCTAATGTCAGCATCAGAGAAGTTTCTGCTGTACAAGGTAACGTTGACCACGTCACTGTATGGAGAGTGCTATGGGAGAACCAGTTGTTTCCGTACCATGTACAGTGTGTGCAGGCACTATCAGCAGCTGATTGGCCTCCAAGGGTACACTTCTGCAAATGGTCCATCCAACAATGTGTCAATCCTCATTTCAGTGCAAATGTTCTCTTTACGGATGTGGCTTCATTCCAACGTGATCAAATTGTAAATTTTCACAATCAACATGTGTGGGCTGACGAGAATCCGTACGCAGTTGTGCAATCACGTCATCAACACAGATTTTCTGTGAATGTTTGGGCAGGAATTGTTGGTGATGTCTCGATTGGGCCCCATGTTCTTCCACCTACGCACAATGGAGCACGTTATCATGATTTCATACAGGATACTCTACCTGTGCTGCTAGAACATGTGCCTTTACAAGTACGACACAACATGTGGTTCATGCACGATGGACCTCCTGCACATTTCAGTCGAAGTGTTCGTACGCTTCTCAACAACAGATTCGGTGACCGATGGATTGGTAGAGGCGGACCAATTCCATGGCCTCCACGCTCTCCTGACCTCAACCCTCTTGACTTTCATTTATGGGGGCATTTGAAAACTCTTGTCTACGCAACCCCGGTACCAAATGTAGAGACTCTTCGTGCTCATATTGTGGACAGCTGTGATACAATACGCCATTCTCCAGGGCTGCATCAGCGCATCAGGGATTCCATGCGACGGAGGGTAGATGCATGTATCCTTGCTAACGGAGGACATTTTGAACATTTCCTGTAACAAAGTGTTTGTAGTCACGCTGGTACGTTCTGTTGCTGTGTGTTTCCAATCCACGATTAATGTGATTTGAAGAGAAGTAATAAAATGAGCTCTAACATGGAAAGTAAGCTTTCCGGACACATGTCCACATAACATATTTTCTTTCTTTGTGTGTGAGGAATGTTTCCTGAAAGTTTGGCCGTACCTTTTTGTAACACCCTGTATATGAAACGTTAACTGTTTTCAGCCTAAAACACCGCCCTCTGCCCACCTCTCTTCCTTCTACCCATTGATTCTAATGTGTAGGCAGTAGACCCTGTGATATACTTTGTAAATTGTACATTTGGAACATAGTACATTTGTGAGATGGTAGTGTAGGATATTCATATGCTGTAGCTGTCATTTTATTGCAATGAAGGAAACTGGTCTGGAGTATGCTTCACACTGTATGAAGAGGATGTGCCGAAAAGAAATACCTCCAAATTTTTGATGTGAGAACTCTGAAAGATTTTAAGAGATCTGTTTGGAGAAAAACTCAACATTGTTATTTTAATAATACTTATATTCAACTGACAGATGTTTAGTCCTGGTCTCCTTCAAAATACCCTCTCCTTTATTCACACTGTTAGCCCGGAGGAGTTTCCATTTTGCCATGCAGTTCTCAGTCTCTTCTGGAATATCCTTCAGGGCCAGTGCCAAGTTTTTCTTAATGTCATCAATGGTGTCACAAGCACAAATGTTGATGTTCAAAAAAAAGAAGTCATCACATGGAATGTGGTCTGAGGATTAGGATAATGGGATAAACAGTCATCTGATTAATGAATTAACAGTACTGTCATAGTGAAGGTATAGTTGGCAAGGTGTAGCATTAGCTGCGAGTTGCACATAAAGGGAAGAAAGTAGCAGTGTGGGGGAGGGGTGGGGGAGGATGCAAATGGGAGGTAGAATGCATGCCCTACTGCTACCTGCCTTAAAAATATTGGAGCATCAAATGGCATACACCTGCAATATGAGACAAAGATTACTCATTAAGTGATGCTGCTGTTGGTAACCTAAAAGATATAACTGCTGCTTATGTTAAGACTCTCACTGCCAGTAGTGTTGTTGGTCCGTACATTGACAATGAAGTTTTCTGTGATCATGTCAATAGTTTGTCCACTTCAGATTTATGAATGTAGCTGTAATGAGGAGGCTGGGAATATTCTTCTTTTGTAAATTTTGTTTTACTGTAGTGCAAATCAGATAGACTATGTTTCAATAAGGTTTAAGTAAGGAGATAATCTAAGAACTGAGTGCTCATTTATGGTGAGTATAGGATTAGTTTCAAATCTTTTGAACCTTTCCTTGTTGAGTTTAATAATACTGCATAATTCTGATTTTTATGTAACTTCATGAAACAACACACATTTTTGTGAAAGCCATTTAATTATTTCAGCATTGCAAACAGATGATAGGGTGTTCCAAATAAGTATGGGCACTGACAACAGCTCCATCAAAAAACTAAAGAATGGCTTACCACAAGGATCAGTGCTCGCACCACTGCTGTTTAGCCTCTATATTGCAGACCTGCCAGAAACACAATCAAGAAAGTTCGGGTATGCTGACGATTGGGCCCTCGCTACAAGATGTAGCACAATCGAAGCATCTGAGGACATCCTAATGAAAGACCTGAAGATAATGGGTGGATATTTCCGTAAGTGGAGACTTCAACCAAATGCTTCCAAAACAGAGGTTAGTTGCTTCCATCTCAACAACAAACTCGCTGGAAAGGAACTCGACATTCGATTTGAAAACACCATTCTCGGGCACAGTAAAACTCCGAAGTACTTGGGCACGACGCTGGACAGAACACTATTTTTTAAAGAGCACCTAACAAAGACCGCCGAAAAATTAAAGACAAGGAACAACATTATTCAAATGCTCTGTGGTACTACGATTTGGCTAAACAGCCCAAATGTAAAAAAAAGGTGGATGTCCAGTTGCATAACACTCTAAGGATGATTTCTGGAGTAATTAAACCCACTCCAATGCAATGGCTCCCAATATTAAGACACATCCCGCCGCTACACCTGCGACGTACTGATGCCCTTGTATGTGAATACAAAAACATCATGGTAAATCAAAGCCTGCCAATCCACCACGACACTAACGCTAATAGGCTTCAATCTAGGAACCTGCCAACAAGAACAGCAAGGACCTGTGTACAAGAAGGTTTCAGTATCACAAACACATGGTCTGAAAAATGGAACGCATAGCAAAATCATAACATGCCTTGCATCACACAAAAGCCACCTGGTTTTGACCTACCATGCAAAACGGGGTCCACTCTAAATAGGATTCGAACCTGTCATGGCAGATGGTGCTTACTCCCTGTATAAATGGGGTAAAATACCACCCCTCAGTGTGACTGCGGAGAAAATCAGACCATCAGCCACATTGTTGAAGAGTGTTCCAGAAGAGCCTATAATGGAAGCCCCAACGACTTCCTGTTCGCAACTCCAAACTTGGTAGATTATATTAATAGACTTGATGTTTGTTTGTAATCCTTAAACTTTGTTATATTAGTGATGTTTGTTTGCAATTATTAATGTTTGTTATATTAGTGATTTGTCTGTTTCTTTCTTATGTGCCTGTATTACCATACGATAAATAAAAATAAAATAATGATGAGAATGCAAAGACAGAACTGACACTATCCCTTCAGGATAGGGGCAGTTCTAGTACAAATTCATGAAGGTACTAGAAAGGTGATAGCTTATACTCCCAGAATATTCTCCAAGTTTGAGATGAACAACTTTATAACTGAAAAAGTGTGCCTTGCAGTTGTTTGGGCCCTCAGCATGATGCACCTGTATTATTTGGCAAACTCTTCACTGTTGGTGATGGATCTCATTGTCTGTGCTGGCTGACTAATGTGAATGAACCGTTCAGGTTGAATGGCAGATTGGGCACTGAGACTTCAGGAGTACATCATGATGATAGTATGCAGAAACAGACACAAACACAAAGACACTGACTGCCTTTCAAGGAATTCTTTAGCAGAACACAGCAGTGTGGATGAAATCTGTCATTGCTGCATTAAATGACATTGTTTCTTAACAGAGGGTTAATCCAGTGTTGCTGAAAACTGTAGAAGTCAGAAGTGGTTGCTTGTCACCCCAGCTCATCTGCGGCTGGCAATTCTGAAGTATTTTCATGATACTTCTACATCTGGCCACCTGGGATTGTGACAAATCTAGACAGAGGTATCACTGGTCAGGTCTCTACCGATCTGTTAGATGCTATGTAAGGGATCAAGACGTTTCCATGGAATTACTACATGCCAAGTCTGGATAGTCATACACCTTACAAATGGACGACTTCATCAGTCAAATGAAAGACACTATGTAAATCACTGTAAGGAGTCTCAATGATGGAAGTCCATGCTGCAGTTACCTCCGGAGCATCTAGTACCAATCTTGCACTGACAACCTCACCTGCTGTGCTGTCACCAAATCTGTGCCACTTGCCGAAGCTCCAGAAATTGCAAAGTTCTCTGTGGAAGACCTCATTTTGAAGCATGGAGCATCCCATTTGATGATCTCTGATCATGTAAAAAAAATTCAGTCCTTGTTACTTTGCTAATAATTCGTGTAAAAATCCCCCAGGAGACTACATGCCTGTTTGAGTTTAAAAGGAGAAACTTCTGCATTTCTTTCCCCCTCTGCAATTTCTTTTAACCATTATATGACAATTGTGTGTGTGTGTGTGTGTGTGTGTGTGTGTGTGTGTGTGTGTGTGTGTGTGCGTGTGTGCGCCCTTCCTCAAATTCCTACTTGTTTAATGGAAAAATTGTTATAGATCTAATTTGAAACTTTACAGATTTAAGTGATAGTTTAAATATTGGTTTTTATATTTCAGCTTCTTCCAGATAGATTTGCTGACAGAACAACAAGACATTCAGAAGCTAGGGAGAACATGTACAAGAATCGGTATCCAGATATAAAAGCTTATGATCAGACAAGAGTTCGCCTGTCTCAGATTGATAGTATAGTAGGTTCAGATTATATCAATGCAAATTTTGTTGTTGGCTACAAAGAAAGAAAGAAGTTCATCTGTGCTCAGGGTAAGTTCAAATAAGTCTTGTCTAATGAATGTTAACTGTGTAGAGTCCATTAAGGAATGCTAACGACATTCTGTAGCTACTACTACTACTACTACTACTACTCTGAAACTTTTGTACTCCGCCGCCCCCCCCCCCCCCAAAAAAAAAAAAAAAAAAAAAAGTTCTTTTTAGCTGCCCTACTAATTTTTCAAATGATTCAAGGAGTAAGGATAACAACTCGCCAAGTAGTGGAAGTGTTGAGTTTTCAAAAGGCGCAAGGCTGAGAACTTCGTTGGCCTGTGGACTAATCCTTTTATGACTTGTAGAGCATGCATGTGCGCTCTCTCTCTCTCTCTCTCTCTCTCTCTCTCTCTCTCTCTCTCTCTCTCTCTCTCTCTCACACACACACACACACACACACACACACACACAAAACTAAACTACCGGCAAAATTGTACAGGTGTGAGTTTATGTATGTACGTATGTGTATGTGTACTCTGTAGTTCTAAATAGGAGTCATCCATAAGCTAGCAAAGTTCTCTGTCTTGTTTATGTATCTTTTAGTGACTGAGTGCTTCTAGTATTCTGTGACATGTTATCTTTACCCTTAAAATTATTGACATTCCACCAAAACTTTGCATTAACATATTTATGATATACTTCTTTGTTGTTCATGATATAAGACATTTAAAAATTATTACGTTAGTGCTCACACTTAGTATGTCAGTTACAAATCAAAACTTATCATTAATATGATTTTAGGAAGTAGTCCCACAAGTTTGTCATCAGTGTGTCATGTGTAATTTGGGAAACTGCAAGTTGAATGTTGTCTGCAGGGTGATTTTTGCTAAATGGAGACAAACTGCGGGAATCCCTGAAAGGGTAAGGAGCAGAAAAGGTCATGTGGACATATGGTCGGAAATCCATTGCAAGGGAGGTACACCATTTGAAGGTGGAGACAAAAGATCTTTGACAGTGTATATTTAAGTGATTAAAAACAAACACAAGAACACACCAGGCAAGTGAGAATGTTGTGTTCATACTACTGTTGTACTAGCATGGGGGCAGCAAAACATGGGCACCGTTTCGGCTGCAGTGTGTGGTTGGGGTAGATGTTGTCGAGGTGTCTCAGCACGGAAATGTGAAAATTACATGGAGCTCTATCATGTAGTAGAACATTACCTATGTACTATGAAAGGCACATGTTCCAGCAGGGGAGGCACGTTCACCTCCAGGAAGTGCAGATATACCTCATGTGTGAGGCATAGTAGAAGACTGAGTGGTCCCACAAGGAAGTCGCCAGTAATCTGCACCCACACATTGTGGCTGAACCCATTTTGATGGTTCACTGCCACAATGCCACTAAAAACTAGTGCAGAAAGAACATTCAAACCTGCTTCGTGTGTTCTTGTGTCTGCTTTCAGTCAGTGCTGTCAAAGATCTATTGTCTCCACATTCAAGTTGGTATACCTCCCTTGGAACAAATTTCTGGCCATTTGATCTCTTCTTCTTCTCCTTCGTCCCCCCCCCCCCCCCCCTCCCAAAAAAAAAAAAAAAAAAAAAAAATCACAATTGTGGTTTATTGTATCGGGACATTGCAGCTCGCGTTGGTCGAGATCCAATGACTGTTAGCAGAATATGGAATATGGAATCGGTGGGTTCAGGGGGGTAATACGGAATGCCATGTTGGATCCCAATGGCCTTGTATCACTAGCAGTCAAGATGACAGGCATCTTATCTGCATGGCTGTAACGGATCATGCAGCCACGTCTCGATCCCTGAGTCAACAGATGGGGACGTTTGTAAGACAACAACCATCTGCACGAACAGTTTGAAGACATTTGCAGCAGCATGGACTATCAGCTCAGAGACCATGGCTGCGGTTCCCCTTGACACTGCATCACAGACAGGAGCGCTTACGATGGTGTACTCAATGACGAACCTGGGTGCACGAATGGCAAAACGTCATTTTTTTTTTCGGATGAATCCAGGTTCTGTTTACAGCATCATGATGGTCGCATCCGTGTTTGGCAACATCGCTGTGAACGCACATTGTTAGCGTGTATTCGTCCTCGCCATACTGGCGTATCACCTGGCGTGATGATATGGGGTGCCATTTGTTACACGTCTCAGTCACCTCTTGTTCGCATTGACGGCACTTTGAACGGTGGACGTTACATTTCAGATGTGTTACGACCCGTGGCTCTACCCTTCATTCGATCCCTGCGAAACCCTACATTTCAGCAGGATAATGCACGACCGCATGTTGCAGGTCCTGTACGGGCCTATCTGGATACAGAAAATGTTCGACTGCTGCCCTGGCCAGCACATTCTCCAGATCTATCACCAATTGAAAATGTCTGGTCAATGGTGGCCTAGCAACTGGCTCATTACAATACGCCAATCACTACTCTTGATGAACTGTGGTATCGTGTTGAAGCTGCATGGGCAGCTGTACCTGTACACGCCATCCAAGCTCTGTTTAACTCAATGCCCAGGCGTATCAAGGCCATTATTATGGCCAGAGGTGGTTGTTCTGGGTACTGATTTCTCAGGATCTATGCACCCAAGTTGCGTGAAAATGTAATCACATGTCAGTTCTAGTATAATATGTTTGTCCAATGAATACTCGTTTATCATCTGCATTTCTTCTTGGTGTAGCAGTTTTGATGGCCAGTAGTGTAGTTTGACAGTGGGCCGATGTGATGGCCTACAGGCTCAGCATGAGCACTTCAGAAACGGCATGACTTGTCAGGTGTTCAAGAAATGCTGTGGTGAACATCTTCAACACATGGTGAAATCAAGGTGAAACCACGTCCAGACGTCGTGGGGTTGGACAGCCACCCCTCATTACAGATGTCGGACGTCATAGGCTGGGCAGACTGGCAAAACAGGACAGGTGGTGAACTGTGGCCGAACTAATGTCAGACTGTTGGACAGAGAGCAAGTGTGTCTGAACACACAGTGCACTGAACACTCCTAATGATGGGCCTCGGCAGGTGACGACCCATATGTGTGCCAGTGTTAACACCACAATGTCAGTGGCAGTTATGGTTGAAATGGGCATGTGATCATTGGCACTGGACAGTGATGATGCAGTGCCAGAGTGTTGCATGTTCTGATGAATCCCGATGCCTTCTTCAGCATGCCAATGGGAGCGCATGAATCCGTCTTCCAAGGGAGCAGCTCCTTGACACCTGTACTGTGGGACGGAGACAAACTGGCAGCAGCTCCGTTGTGATCTGGGGAACATTCACGTGGACATCCATGGTTCCAATGGCCAAGGAATGTTGTACACTGGTTGCAGACCCCATACACCCTTTCAAGATGATCATGTTGACCTATGGTAGTGGCATTTCACATTAAGATAATGCACCATGTTACAATGACAGGAGTGTGATGAAGTTGTTCAGGGGAGCACAGTAGTGAGTTCCAGTTGACCTGTTGGCCCTCTAACTCACCAGATGTGAATACGATCGAACACATCTGGGACGTGATTGAACATGTCATCAGAGCTCATTGTGCACTCCCCAGAATTTAGGGGAATTAGGTGATTTGCATTTGCAGATATGGTGCTAACTCGATCCAGCGACCTACTGAGGCCTCACTGCTTCCATGCCACAACTTGTCATTGTTGTTATTGTGCCAAAAGTGGACATACTGGCTATTAGGTAGGTGATCATAATGTTCTGCTGATCAGTGTATGTAAGCTACTAAACAGCATTTCCATTTTCCGCTTTGGCTATTAGTGTAATATTTATTTCAGTGGAGACTGGAAAAAGATGTGATGCATATTGATGAAGAAAAGTATGTGAAATATGAGAGAGATTGATTTGTAAGATGTTTACTTATATAGATTTTAGAAAGTAACTGAAGTACTGTGCATTGCAAGTAATTTTCTTTCTCACAGTTTTCTAAAATGCACATGAACCTCTGATGTTATCAGTTTTTCACTGTGCTTTATGTGTAGTTAAATAGTGTTACCAAAATTAGACAGTAATATCCTTATATTTTGTGTACATCTCAGGGCCAATGGACAACACCGTATGCGATTTTTGGCGGATGATATGGGAACAACATTTAGAACTGATTTTGATGCTTACAAATTTGGAAGAGTATAGTAAAACAAAGTGTGCAAAATATTGGCCTGATTCAATGGATGGAGAGAAGATCTTTGGTGACATCAGTGTAGCACATGTTCATGAGAAGAGATACTCTGGTAAGTTTAAACTCTTACTTGGCATTGGTATTTTCAGTATATCAGATTTGTTTTACTGTCTCCATATGCTGTTGCAGTGTGTTGTCCACTTCTTGGATTTGACAGTGCAGTAGTTACTTTTTTTTTTTCAATATTTCCAAGGGAATCCCCATTACCAAAGGAGTGTCATTAATGTAAAAATAATTTCATATTATTTCATGGTGAATGTAGTGTGTTTTATTTTGTAAATAAATCTTATCATTGTTATATCATGCATTGCTTCAATTTCATTATTCCTTCATAGATAATATTTTTTCTGAAGTGTGAGTTGTCAGTACAAAAATAACTGAAACTTAGCCTGAAAGTTAAACAAAGAAAAATTTCAGCTCAAGTTCATTACATTCTCTCAAAACGGATTTAGTCAACTTCAATCAAATGTTATCAGGGTTACCACAAGTTCTGGAAATCAGGGAAATATCAGGGAATTTCAAACGCCTCAGGGGAATTTGAAAAAAAATTAGGAAAAATCTCATTTTTGTCTCAGTAGATAAAATTGTTTGTTTACTGATATGTCATGCTTCTCATCACTGGCTGGGTGCAGCGGAGTATGTGCGCTGCTTCCCTGCTCTCTGATTCTTACTGCTTCTCCCCTTTCCACCCATCCCCTCAGCTTGCAGTTAGTGTTGCCACTTCTTGCTTCTAACCTGGCAGCTGCAGATGAGAGGCAGGGAGGCATGAGGAGTGGTTTGTTTGGATCTGATTCTCAGAGATTGTTCATACAGCTGCCGGAGACAATGGTCATGTGTGCACGAGTTGAGTTTGAGTGATTGTGTGAATGTGTGTGCACTCTCGTTTTCTGACAAAGGCTATGGCCAAAAATTTAGTTATGAGAGTGTGATTGTCTTTTCTACGTGCCTGACTCGGCTCAGCGATCCTCATTAGTATTGATTCTCAGAGTATTTGTGCAAGTTATCTGTTGTGTGGGTGATCACTGCAGTCTGATTTCATCAACATGATGTCTGTGACATGTGAATAGCTGGCCACATGAGTGGACTTCCATGGCGGGCCAAAAGCACAGGCCATTTCTGTGGGTATCTCTAACGGATTGGGCCTGCCGATCTGAAGTCCATAGTTTCCCAATAATGTGCGGGCGCTGCCAGTCAGATTTAGTCTCACCGATCTGCCCACACGCTGGGTCTGTGTGTGTGTGTGTGTGTGTGTGTGTGTGTGGCGTAATGCAGAAGATTTTCATGATTTATCCATGGACCCAGGACTGTGGTGCTCCTTGGCAGACCAAAGGCCACAGGCGATGGATTTCAGGAATTGCGACTGTCTCACAGGAAGTACATTGTACCGTGTGGCGTTTTATAGAGATTTTATTTATTCAAGTACATCTTGGCACTTCAAAAGTGGTTTGTATTTTAGAAAGTACAGATGATAAGAAGAAGAAAATTGTGGCAGTTGCTGGCTGTTTATATGCTCTGTACTCATGTATTTCTTGAAAGAAAAATCACATGACACCTGTAGAATAATAGACATAACACAGTTAATAATAACTGACAATAACAAACATAGTAGAACCAACATTTTATTGGTGGTCACCTATACTGTTGGTTTACACAATTGTTCCCCATCATATACATTTCTTTCAAGAGGCCTACTTTTTTCTGAGGTTATTTCTGAAAGCAGTGAAGGTATTTTAAATGTCTTGCGACTCCAATGAAATGTGTATTTTTGTCACCAAATGTGTTTCACTTTATTGAAATAAAATAACATCAGTGGTCTTAATGAAACATATATACCATTTCGCTTGCTTTCTCCATTGAAAAACAGTTTATTACACAAGATGTTGATGTTAGTACTTAAGATTTTTAGTCACACATTTAGAGATTCAGAAGTCCTTACATTTTTTTGTCAACTTGAGATCTCAAAATTTGTCAGGGAAAAATGCTAAAACTTGTCTGGAAATCAGGGAAATATCAGGGAATTTCATTTGGGGAAACTTGTGGAAACCCTGGTTATATTAGTGTAATAGATATCCATGATACAAAAGATAATCAGAAAAAACATCAATTTATCTACAGATGAATTTGTGTTACATACACACACCTAACAAATCAGAAAATATTGTAAGCTTAGGGGAGAGGAAAGGATTGTGGCAGCTGGGAGAGGGTTTTTTTGTGGGGGGGGGGGGGGGGCGCAATCAGGGGTCAGGGCATGTGGAACTGTTGAGAACTAAGAGAAATATCTCTCAATCATATTGGCAAAATATGGGTACAGGTCAATTCCAATAAGTCATCTAACAGAGTAGAGAGATACAAGAGAAAGAGATGAGAGCAGGAAGAGAAGTGCAGTGTCTGAACAAGAGAGTAGTGGGGATGCAGAAATGGAGGATAGTGCTACAGGGATCATTCCTACCTACTCAGTTCAAATGGGATGATGGGGTTGTTGGTGTTGGGGGTATCCAGATGGCATGGGTTTTGATGCAGCTTTTGAAGTAATTGGTGGTACAGTGTGTAACCTGTGCAGCGGTCAAGTAATTAATGTTTTGGTTAGCCACTGTTTAGTGGTAGCCATTAACATGTCTATAGTGCCGATTAGTTGTTGAACCTAAAAAGAAACCTCCACAATTATTGCAGTATGGGTAGTATATCAGGGTGTATACGACCCGGGACAACTGGGAGAAACCCAGGAATTTTTTTCGTCCGGGAGAAAACCGGGAAAAGCGCAGGAATTTTTTAGAATTCTGGGAATTTTTCAGTGTTTCAATTTTCAGTTAAATTTTTGTAATTTTGACTGCTAAGAACTGATGTCTAACAAAGAATATTACTGTATCCTGCTGTTGCAGAATTTGACTGCAGCAGTAGAACATAAGCAAGAGAAAAAAATATAGTAAAACTTAAGTTGCAAAGGAAATGCTCCATTTACAACAAAACACACTGCACACGCAAGCGTCTGCCAACAGCAAAATGCGTTGAAGGCATCAGGACGAAAGACTATGCAGTACTTCATAACAACAAACTGCTTGGATGAGTATGACGTCACAACTGTTTACATTAGCTTCGTTAGAACAGTTGTCAGTGGGCTCATGCACCTGCGCAGTTGAGTCGCGTATGAACAGTACATTCTCCTGCTTCTGGCTACTTGAAGTGTGTCTGTTGGCTGTATCGGCTGTAACAGTAAGCCAGATGGTACCCAGAAAACTTTTCTGGCATGCGTTGTTTACGTTTAGTTATTTTGCTGTTTCCTCTTTGTTTACAGCTCTCACTTCAAATGAAAACAAAATGGATTTCTGCGGCTCGGAGCCATCAATTGTATTAAAATATATTCGCATAATTATGGAAGGCTAAAATGCGTTATTAGTTTCAGTATTTTTATTTTATTTTATTTCTAGGTTTTTGACAGTCAAACATTAATCGCTTTGCAGAACAATGAAGTTATTTTCGTCTGTTTGCTAAAGAAATTTGGCTGTTATTAATCTTTTCTGCTGAGGCAGTCAATTTATTTGAAACAAATTGTTTCATTCTAAACTATTGGTTAGTTTCAACTGTTTCCTAGATATCAAGCACACATTTTCATCGTCTTGAATGTATGGCATTATGCTGCAATAAAGAACCAAACACGAGATAATGCAATACTGGTACTCCAAAAAAATTTACATCCCGAAAACCACACTGAAACTCTTAATAGGTTGGGGTCTACTTCATTGTGAATCTTGACATACAAATGTGCACTTTAAGCCGAATTATGTATTTTAGGATGGTTTACAAAATTCTGATGTTCTTGGAGTATCATCTGATGTTCTGTTTCTTTTATGAAGTAATGTTAGATCTCTTAATGTTTTAAACGTACAAACATATAGGCTTCCTACGTCGTCATAGCTGCGCACACGCAGTAACGACTGTTGTTTGGTGGTCAATGGCAACTGCTGAAATGAACCTGTTTCTAATAGCTTAAGGGAAAATATTGAGAATGGTGGTTTGAAAAGCGTCACTTTCAATATAAATTTCCTTTTACGCAAGATTAATTATGTTGTGTATGAGGATGTGTGATGATCAGCCACGTAGAAGAATTTTGAGCCCAGAAGACCAGACATTTATTTCATTATTAAAAATTTTACTTGCATATTTGTGTGATGTATCGTAAAGTGTAGCACACGTAAGAGAAGACCTATTTATAAGTGAACACTTAGCTTTTCTGGTGACTCATTGATCTTTGAGACCAGTATTATACATGAAAGTGTAGCTTTTTTTGTAGCCACACTTGCATATTAATTTATACCATTAACTTTTCGTACTTGTGTGTTCGTACTACTTAACAGTGATGCTGTTGACTGACCACATCATGTGTTTTATGTTCTGAGTATCTGCTTTCACTGGCTGGCAGGATCACGTGATATGAGCTATGATTGGCTTATAAAAGCACATCACAATCACGATTTCAAAGTTTTGGAAACTTAACGTACTGTATTTGGTGGAATTCGAATGTATACTTTTGTAATATGAAAATATGCAGCATACTTGTTGCTGCACATGAAATATCCTTTCTTTTTTTCTGCTCGCAGTCGTTAACTAATGTGCCGAGAGGTTCAAGCCAGTGCATAAAACCTTAACCCTTTAAAGGATTGATAAGTTTTACAGTTCTGAGGGAAAGTATACTGTCACTTAACAGGGATTGGATTGGATTGTTTGGGTAGGAGACCAGACAGCGAGGTCATTGGTCCGTCAGATTAGGTAAGGACGGAGAAGGAAGTCGGCCATGCCCTTTCAAAGGAATCGTCCTGGCATTTGCCTGGAACGATTTAGAGAAATTACAGAAAACCTAAATCAGGATGGCCGGATGCGGGATTGAACCGTCGTCCTCCAGAATGGGAGTCCAGTGTGCTAGCCACTGTGCCACCTCACTTAATACTTAAGAGGGAAATAGTGTATTTTCATCTGGGAGAAAGTGTATTTTATCTGTGAAATCTGGGAAAAATCCAGGATTTTATTTTTTCCTTGTCCACCTATACACCCTGTGCATTATATAGCTGTTTCATATGCAAGTCTATCTTTGATGGGATAGGAAATTCCTGTAACTTGAGTGAGTAGGGGGCAGTGCATGGACATAAACACTATCTGATCAAAATTATCCGGTCACCCAGTTAAGAACATTTTTCCACATGAGTGACTTTTCATTTGGCACCCTCCTCTACCTCCACTCCCTCTTTTCTCCCTCGTACACTTACGTCCATTTCAGTTTTCACTGTTAATACTGATATGTACTGTATGCAAATTTTGCAGTTGGGTGCCCCTGGCATCCCTCTCAGCTCGTCACCCTACGGTTGTTACTAATTGTAACACATCCTGTTCAGAAATCTCAGTTGTGGCACATTCGGTGCAGGTCTCCGGTTTTCGCCGCAAGCAGCTTGTCCTTAAACCCGCACTGTGGGCACCCCAGTGTAATGTGGAATTGACCACTGCATGTCATGAGTGGCAGACCCACCAGTATAAAAGTAAAAACTTTTCTAAAGCTGCCGAAGTCGACAACAGGTGATGTGATGGTGAAGTGATATGTGAAGGAACAGGCCCAGCTAAGCCAGGTTCAGGTAGACCTCATGTAGTGGCAGACAAGGACCATCTACTATTGCAGTGTGTAGTTGTAAAAAATCACATGAAATCAGCAGGAGAAATCAGTCAAGAGTTCCAAAGTGCTACCGGCAGCCCAGATACCACCATGATTGTGCATAGGGAGTTAAGAAGAGTGAAGAACAATCACCGGGCAGCTCCTCATAAGCTACACATTTCTGTAGTCAATGCTGAGGCTTGTGGTGGTATGAAGAGTGACTTCACTGGACAGTGGATGACTGGAAATGAGTTTGTTGGAGTGATGGATGACTCATGCTATATACTGTAGCAATCCAATGGAAGGGTTTGGGTTTGGCAAATACCTGGAGAAAGTTACCTGCTGTCATCCATAGCACCAACAGTGAAGTACAGAGCAGGTGGTGTTAAGATGTAGAGGTGTTTCTTGTGGTATTATTGCATTTGAGAAAACACTAAATGCAGAAGGTTAAAAACACATTCTGCAGCTTTGCATACTGTGTACATTAGAGGAACAGTTCAGAGGTGATGATTGATTATCTCAAACAATGGAAAATCCAGGATCGAATAACAATAATATAATGAAAAGGTTGACGGTTACTCACCATGTAGAGGAGACTTTTTTGGCCTAAAGACCTACTTTGAAAAATAGAAAACACACACACACACACACACACACACACACACACCCTTACCTGTCTCCTACATTGTTCAGTCAACTGCCAGCACTTTACTGGCCCATGGCCAGTGTACTGGGTTGAGGTGGCGGTGTGGGGTGGAATGGGATGAGGGGATGGAGAGAGGCAGGAGGCAGGGAGGGCATTGGTGGGAAGCATCTAGTGGCGGGACCTATCTGTGTGCTAGCTGGGTGCAGGTAGAAGGGGCAGGTGGCAGATGACTGGGCACGTGATTAGTTAGAATAGCAACTTCACTCTGGATTCCAATCTCAAACAACACTACCCTCTCTGATTTCAGTTCTTGAGGAATATTGGGCTGCCATTCCTTGCAGATATTCAGATACCTCATTGAAAGCATCTGCAGCAGAGTTCAAGCCATCATAAAGGCAAAATGTTGATACACCCTATGGTAATGTCCACTAATAGGTATCTGAATGCTATTGATCAATAAAATAACACCCACAACCACGTGTGTGTGTGTGTGTGTGTGTGTGTGTGTGTGTGTGTAAAAAGTAATCTATATTACTAAACAATTATCTCAGGGCACGGGACCTGACCCTTTAAAAATCTAAACTGTCATCATAATCTACTCATTAAGATGTACAATCTGTTATGTAAGAGCGTGGTGGACGTTACAAACAGATGGTAAAAGATACTGCCTTAGTTCTTTCACAATCCAACAGCGGGAACCTTTGTCCTTCATGCACTGTGTATAAAAATGAGCTTTCTTGGATTTCTTGACTGAGATACACAAGAAGAGACAGGAACATCACATTTATCAAAAATATTTGGTGCTGACTACCAAAAGTTAGTTAATTGACAGAAATGAAGATTGCGTACTGTAGGAGGAGAATGATCCGAAGCACCGCAACAGGCTTTGCAGTGATTGGAAAAAGGGGAAAGGTGTGCAGGTACAGGATTGGCCCTTGCAGTCACCTGACACTAATCATACTGAAAATGTATGGCCTTACATCAAAAAGAAGTTGCAAGGAAAAAAGATCTTCTCTTTGAAACAGTTGTCGACACAAATTCAATGAACTTGGATGTGCAGGCAATGAAAACAATGAAAAGTGAATAAACACTTCTTCTTAAAATTGTAATAGGAGGAACTAGTACTAAAACAGTGGAGTTAACACAGCTGATTTTGTGTTAAATATTAACGTGTTAGTGAATTTCTAACTAATTTGTAAAGTTCTCTTACTAATTATTGCCTTTGACAATAGGTGATAAGTCAGTAGGAAAATAACAGATTTTGATCATTTGAAAGAACAAAACAAATGAGTACAATGAAAAGAATAAGTTTTCTTAGCATTGTGCCTGTCTGAAACTCTAATGCTTACTCTGTGTTGCGAGTTGCAATCAATCCTTTCCGTATTGTTGTTGTTCTAACCTGGTCTTTCCATTGTTTTAGTTTAAACAAAACACTTTGATAGTAAAGCAGTCTATAGCAGAAGAAAATTAGTTTTTTTTCCTCTGATTATGAAATATGCTTCATGGAATAAGATATTAAAAATTAAGATGTTTACATGAGACATATTTAAATTGTCTCATTCCTAAAGAGCCCTGCATGTACCATGACTGGCAACAAACAAGTTCTGCAAAACAAAAATTTATTGATAGAGATTTATTTCACTGCTTCTCTGTGGCAAAATGGGCACCGTTCATAGTGACTGGCATAGGTTATGTTGTGAATGTGTGATGTAAGAAATATGTTAATATATATTGGTCTTCAAATAATATCCCTAATCCACAGTCGGTGAAGGTGACGTTTGATTCTGTAATTTTGTTTTGCTGTTCTTTTCCATCTTTTATTTTCTCTCTGTAATGAATATAATTTGCAGGAACAGACATTGGGTAATTTTTGTAGCTGACATAGATAAAGGTATCAGTTAAAGGAAGCAAGTTTTTGGTATTATCTTTAGTGCAGCACCACTAGCCTGAGAAGTATATTGAAATTCTGAAAAGTATATTGAAATTCTGAAAAGTCTTTCATAATGACATTTTTGTATAAAACATTCTTGGACTTCTTTCCATGTCAGTTCAGTGTTAAATATTGAGTTTTCTATCAGCTGCAGTTGCTCCTTACGAAGGCAACGGTGGAAATCGTCGAAACCTCAAGGTTTTACCCTGAATTGACATGGCAAGAAGTGTGAGAATATTTTATACGTATTGGAAAATATAAATGCTACATTTAATCTGATAGTACTGGAGGATTTCCAGCTGCTCAAGCTGTAGCAACACTTTGGAACTGACTGTTTTAATTTTCGGTTTGAGTAAACTTCTATGCAATGAAAGTCATGACTCAGTGATTTGATGAAACTGAGCTGTACAGTATTATTTGAGAACCAGACTAGACCTCCCAAAATTTGTCATGAACTGTTCCCCATGTTGCAGGTGGAATGGTATGGAATGGAATGGAATGTTTGCTGATATCTTTTAGAACTTCGGAAAATCTCTTCAGTAGAGAGTAGTGTCTCTAATAATGGTAAAGAATTGACTGGTGTCATCCTGACAGTGTAACAACTTTAGAATAAATTATTTAGTAAGTGTGTCTTGTGTGGCATTAGTGATAGCATAATGTATATAACTTATGGTGAATGCTCCATGTTTCATATCCAATTAAGAGCAAAAAAGTTAACCGTGAAAAATTGCAGTGAGATTGAAGAACCCTACACAACACTGATGCAAATGAAATGCAACATGGCAGTTTTTTATGTTTACACTAGATGTATCTTGCACAGGTATTGCTACTCAAATATACAAAAAGGATTGTGTCAACATTCTATGCCTGCCACAAGAAGACACAATAACATTTTCTGCAAATGGCATAATTATCCATTATCTGCAGATGCACCACATAGTAATTAAACAGGTAAAAGAGAGGATTGACTTTCCCTTTGGTGGTTATAACCAAATACTCAACATCCAGAGATGCACAGTGTGTCTCGTGTTTGACTCCAGGTTAAGTTGCTGTACTCCCCCTCCGTCCCCCTCCCCTCACCCCCACAAAATAAATGTATGTTGTGTTGACAGCAAATACTCTGCGAATTAACATGACCCCAACTAATTACCATTTGCAATGAATGATGTCAATCATAACTGGTAAAATAGTGTTTTCCAATGAATCAGTGTTGTCTTTGGCAAATAATTGTCCATATCAGACGTCCATTTTAACGTCAAATATATCTGTGCGTCTTATACTGGATGTTCAAAAAGTCTCTTCGCAGTGCCGTATGATTGTTCGCCTGCCTGGGTTACTTCCCTTCAAGTGGACTCTCCCAACATTTTATTATGTGAAAATTTATAAGTAAAAATGAATATTCAATCAATTAATAACTTATATTTCACTGAGTTACATTTTGGTATCTTCACTGTGGCATACAGCACACGCGGCTAACAATCGTACAGCACTGCGGAGAGACTTTTTGAACGCCCCGTATGTTGTGCAAGTAATGAAATGATCACACCAGTCAGCTGCCATATCTTGAAGATATTATCTATGTCAACAGCAGGATAATGATTCCTCTCTTCTCTACAAGCCTCATTCTGCCACAGTGGCCTGCCTAAATCATTTAGAGTTAATTCTAGCTTAGGTACTTTCAAAAAATAACTCTGTCACAATTGTTTCCCAAGCTTTCCAATCCATGCCCATGCTATATCTCAAGAATTTCAGCATTAATGGGATGTTAAATTGTAATCTCCTGTCTTTCTGTTCTGCATACATCAACCACATTCACAAAATAGGTGATATGTGAAAACTAGCCTCAACCCCCACCAAGAACTGAAGATGTGTTGTCGAAAAGGAAGTGGCATGAATTGCCTGAATTATTGTCCACCTCATAGACACCCTTCCACACAGGACTCAATTGGTGCTGGAATTTCAAGACCCTTGGATAATACATTTAGTGGCATACTGTTTGAAGGTCCAGAATTTCTGAATAACTATTGTGATCTTTTGAATTTGTTAGTTTTGTATTTTTTGCACCAAAGAACATAACACAGTACCACAAAAACTGAAAAAAGTACAATTCAGAATGAAACACTGCAATCATGCTACTGAATTATAGTGTGTCGACAGACTGACTGAAGTGCCAAGCCAGTATGCTGTTTGCTCCAACGATCAGTTGACTGTACCTCACCATAGACAACATTTTTCCCACCTTTATAATCATAGAAACCAGCTAGCTCTGGTTTTCTTGGGTATTTTTAACCAATGTGTCCTTCACATTGATACTCAGGAAGGTGTGTAATTCCTCCAATAGCACACAGAATTAAAAGTGTTCTTTACCAGTATGAGCAATAGTATACTTTGTGTAATGTGATTAGCTCTTGCATAATAAGGTGAGTAGCTCAAATTTCAGCTCCAAAACACTTTTTATGCTGTCAATGAGGCATTGTCTGCTTCTGTGTACTGCAGGTGTGCTCACTTGTTACCCAGTATCTTGTGTTTTTGCATAGGTAGAATTGTTTAGTTAGTGCAATTCATGATCCAAAAGATGCCAGGGCTTTTTCTTCTCTTGTTTCCAATCATCGTAAGCAAAAGTTTTAAAACTGCAGTTTTGCACCATTCGCAGAACTAGCTGTGTAGTTTGATCTGATGGTATACCTGCCTCAATGTAGTTTTTACGTCATCTTCAATCACATGTATTAATAGTACATTAAAGTTACTGGCAGAATAAAACTGTGTGATGGACTTAGACTTGAACTGATTGAGTTATGTATGAGTCACAAGCTACCGTCACATGTTAACTTTCACTGGTACCTCCCTCATAGTTTTATATTTCATGGAAGTTCTCCTGCATACCTTGAGGAATTAGCAGTCCCAGAAGGAAAGTTATTGGGGACATTGGCTTTGCAGCAGAGTGAAAAATTCATTCTTTAAATGATCCTCTAGGTTGTGGCAGAGTGAAAGATTCATTCTGATAGTATTGCTTTCTTTTGTGTTATTATATGTTTCTAAATAGTAAAAGTCGGACGAGATCAGTATTTGTTGCATGCAGTGGCTGGGGAGAAACAGATATCTGCTTAGTCGCATTTGATAGGCTACAGGCTGCTCCGCTTGGTTGTGGCGGTGTAGCAGCTGCTGCAATGACTGTTGCATGATGGTGGCCTCAGCTGTTACCTAGAATCCTTCATTTCAAAACACCTCCCAGTATGTCTGACCTGGCTGGCTCATCCTCACTCAATAGTGGATGTGCATAGTGGCATGATTGTGTTTCTATGACTAGAAGCCTTATGTGGGCACAGATCATATGACGATCTCCTCACACCTTAGGGGATAGAGACAAGGTAGTGTTCATGCTGAGAGTACATCAGAACCAGCATGAGACACTTCATTTGTTGGGGCCAGAGATGATCTTTAGATATCTTGGCAGGACATAGACATGCAGGCTATTGGGAACTTCAATATTAGTCAGGTAACATACTGCCTCTGGGAAATAGCTAGGTCAGAAAGGAGGGCCATTGTGCCCTCAGGAAGTTTACCGGTGGTCTTGACTGGGATATAGGAGGAGACCATATCGATAGCTGTTGAATACTGGGTGTACCTAGATGCAAATAAAGATATGCCTGCTTCCATAGTTTAAAGACCATACTTCATTCCTTTGGATGGCGCAGTACAGTGGTAAGGTCCCATAATTAGTCTTAATTGATAATTAGTCCAGACAATAAAGGAAAATTAGGGGGGGAAATCATGTAGGGGCAAATTTTTGTACAGTGCCTGGAGGGAGTGTGATGAACAACATGCTACAAATCCTAACCAATGGGATGTGAGTGTGGGGGTGGATTTAAAGGTTACTTTTGTATGCTTTTCTCGAATAACTCAAAAACTGTGGCTTCTACTGAAAATGTGTCCCAGTACAAAATTGAACTACATTAAGTTTCCTTAAAAAAGGATCCTATTCATTTTCTTCTGTAGGACAAAGTTTTCGCATTCAGGTGATGAAAAAATTGCAGATTTTTAAAAATATTGTACAGTTTTAAACATGGCTGTTTCTCAGCAACCATTTATAATTTTCATGCATAGGAACTATATAGCCAACTGGTTGCAAATAACTGTTAGGTACATTGACCTAAGTTTTTGACACCTACTAAGGGTGTCTTCATTGGAATGAAATTTTGAAAAACCCTATAAAATAATACATAGAAATTAAGTATGACAAAAAAACACATTAAACAAGATGTCAATTGTTGTGACGTACAAAGGCTACTTATGTAAAATTACGTTGTGAGAAAGCAATGGTCAGAATTTAGAGCAGCTGTGTTAAAGTCAAAAATAAAAATCAAACACTTTCCAGCCTTGTCATGTATGCCCACCTAGGAACACCATTAGACTTATTGGCCCAGTGGTTTACATTGCTGCCACGAAAACTATACAAGTTACATCATTTATTGGGTGCGGACAGTGACGTGCCCATTTGAAATATTATAAGAGAAATAATTGAAAAACCGACAGTTAATTAGGACCTATTTCCTATAAAAGCCATCATATTCTCATTAAAAAATACAGATGCAAAGTTACTTTTTTCACTAACGATAATATGCAAAAAAAAAAGAGCTTATTCACAATCTCAAGTCCACAGTTGCTCCTGTACACAATTCAGGAGTGTATAAAATAACTGTCCTTGTTGTTATATAGGACAAACTGGAAGATCTTTTAGTGTCTGGTATAAAGAACATTTATTGAAAAAGAGGCACTAACGTACATAATTCCACTTTTGCTGATCATCTCTTAATTTCTGGTCACAAACCAAAAAGCATTAAAGAAATTTCCATTTTACGTAGAAAAAAGAATGGTCATAGACTCGACATACTCTAGAGCCGGAGTTTTTCAAGCATATTCCTAAGAATGATGGCCTCACCCTCAATTAATAGTTATAATTCGTAACAACAATTTTTTCAATGGTTTTAATACACTACTCGTGGAAGTTTGATTTCTCTATTTTTTACTCTATTTTTCTGCCTCTAGTTCTGAAACATCGTTTTCTTCGAATCTCGTAGATGTGTACTACTATCGTTACCTTCATGTTGATATTTTTTGGATTGTACAGCTGTTTGTATAAATTTTGTGTGTTATTCTGCCCATTATGTAATGGTAATTTCTGTAAAGTGAAATAGATGGCTCTTATACTTCCTCTACTTGACTACGGTGTATTTTCAGAAATACATTAAGCTCTCTTTGTAATTTGTTTTTATAATTAACTGTTGTTTTTTTAATTATTTCTGTTACAATGTTTAAACATGGTGTATGCGCCCCAGGACAACCGGGAAAAACCCAGATTTTTTTTTTTTTCATCTGTGGCAAAAAACCATGAAAAACCCGGGATTTTTCGGAATTCTGGGAATTTTTTATTTTTTTAGTTTTCAGTTAAATTTTTGTATTTTTCAGTGGGAAGAACTGATACTCTAATAAAGACTATCACTGTATCCAACTGCTGCAGAATAAAGTGCAGCATTAAACCATAAACAAGAGAAAAAATGAAAACAAAACTTGAGTTGCAAAGAAAATGGGCAATTTACAACAACAAAACAACATGCACACACAAGCGTCTGCCAACAGCAAAATGTGTCAAAGGCCTTAGGACAAAGACTGTGCAATACTTCGTAACAATAAACTGCTTTCTGTTAGCATGACATCAGAACTGTTTACATTCAGTTCGTTTGAACAGACGCCATCGGGCTCATGCGTATTCGCATTTCAGTTGCATGTGAGCATTTCGTTCTCCTGCTTCTGGCTAAGCCAGATGCTAACAGGAAAAATTTTTCTGGTGCGCCTGAGCTGCCAGATTCACGCATGTGCCGAGCAGTCTGAGTTGTTGTGGCGAGGGGACTAGTCTCCACATGATCTGTCTTTAGGTTTGGTTTTGCTGTTTCCTCTTTGCTTACACCTCCTATGTCAAATGAAAACAAAACAGATTTCTGTGGCCGGGAGCTATCAAGTGAATTAAAATACATTCGTATAATTGTGGAAGGTAAAACTATATTACTAGTTTCAGTTTCCTGATTTTATTTTATTTGCACGGTTTTGGCAGTCAAGCATTAATCGCCTTGCAGAACAGTGAAGTTATTTTTGTCGGTTTGCTAGAGAAATTTGGCTTTTATTAATTATTTCCGCTGAGGCAGTCAATTTATTTGAAATGAAGTCTTTCATTTCACAGTATTGGCTAGTTCCAGTTGTTCACTTACTTTCAAGTGCACATTTTCATCTTCTGGCAGATATGGCATTATGCCATAATAAAGAACCAAACATGATATAATACAGTACTGGTAATTCAAGAAAATTTACATCCTGAAAACCACATTAAAAAAAAAACTTGATATCAGGTGGGGATTACTTCATTGTGAACCTGGACGAGCCAATGTGCACTTTAAGCCCAGTTATGCATTTTAGTCTGCTTTACGAAATTCCAATGCTCTTGGAGTACCCTCGGATCTCATGTTTCTTTTATGACATAATGTAAGATCTCTTAATCTTTATACATACGAACATACGGGCTTCCTACATCATTGTAGTAGCACACGCGCAATAATGCCTGTTTTCTGGCGTTCTCTGGCAACTGCTAAAACGAACCTATTTCTGACAGGTCTTGGGAAAATATTGTGAATGGCTTTTTGAAAAACATGATTTTCAAAGTAAATTTCCTTTTATGCAAGATGAATTATGCTGTGTGTGAAAATGTGGGATGAGTTTATTATTAAATCACAGAGCGTGTGACTCTCGTTCAACACTTAACACTTTGAGGACCAGCTATTTAGAAGAATGTCAAGCCCAGAAGACTATAAATTTGTCATTATTTTAAAGTTTACTAGCACACTTGTGTGATGTGTCTTAAAGTGTAACACACGCAAAAAAAGACCAATATTACATATGAAAGCTTAACTTCTCTTGTAGCTTAGTAATCTTACAGTTCAACACTATATGTGAAAGCTTCTCTTGTAGCTACACTACGTATATTAATATAAACCATTAACATTTCCTCTTTGTGTGTTCGCACTACTTAAGTGATCCTGCTATTGGCTGACTACATCATGTGTAGTATGCTGTGAATTATCTGCTGTCATCAGCTGGCGAGATTACGTAACATGGGCTATGATTGTCACTTAACATGGAAAAAGTGTATTTTCACCAGTAAAAATAGTATTTTTTTTTAACTGGTATATCCGGGGAAAACCCGTGAAATTTATCCATTAATATGCCTCTACAGCACTTAGATGTGGTACACACATTTAATATTTGTTTTTAACGCACTTCATTCAGAGATAAACATTAATTTTATATTGTTAGCACAATTTTTTTACTAATCTACGATTTTTCCATCCCATGAACATGAAAACTATTAGTCCTAGAAAAAAAATTAATAAAACCTTTTTTTGTAGAAAATTTAATATAGTTTTTTTGCTAGATGCCACAGTTTTTGAGTTATTTGAGAAAAAAATAAAGTAATCTTTAAATCCACCCTCACCTCAATGCTCACACACAGCCAATCAGGGTTTTTAGTATGTTGTTCATGACACTCCACACTGTGTAAAAATTTGTGATGAAACAAACCTTTTGCCGTAATCAACCTGTTTTGGTCTTCATTGACTGGGATAAATGGTAGTAATGGCCAGATGGTACTGTGAAGAAAGTGTGGTGTAACAAGGTGTCAGTGGCAGCAAAATCATAATTCTGATAACTAAAATTCTATAATAAATAAAATGTTATAGAACATTTATTTACACCATCACCATTGCTGCTGCCATCTAGCAGTCATAGTGTCTGAAGACCAAATGCTGCAGTAAAGCGTTTTATCACAAAGATCGCCTGGATCCCAATGTAAATTGCATATTTATTGTCATAAAGCACACACATCTATTGGGGTTAGTGCAGATTTCGAATGTGAAATGATTTGGGTGGAGGTAAGTGTCAAAGGTAGACAAACATGGTAACTGGATAAATATAGCAAGAGATGTTACGACACAATGTAAATAATTTAGGAGTAAAGGAAGTCACTCACCAGATACGGTAGTAGAAACATTGAGTTGTCAACAGGCACACAAAAAGGAAAGGAAACAATGCTGGCTTTAAAGGATTTATCCAAAAACTAGCAAAATTTGCATTCCTTTTTATGTACCTTTTGATGAGTTAGTGCTAACTGGAGGGGTTTATAGGCAACTTGCCTCAGGATCTGTAGGGGAAGAAAGCTTAAGAAAAAACCTGTGCTGAAATTCCTGAAAAATGCTGTGGTATGTGCGATTTAAATTTACGAGCTGTAGACTGAGACACTCATGTGATCAGAATTGATGTTGGGAACTGGCATTCGTGTGATACTGTCATATATAAAGGATTAGTGGAAGATGATGATGATGATGATGATTAGTGTTTTAGGGCGCACAACAGCGAGGTTATCAGCGCCCGTTCCCAAAAGTTCAATTCAGAGCCGAATTGTGAGAGAATTGGTATTGTTCAAATTGCAAGATTGGACACAGCACATCAAAACAGGGAGATAAAACTAAAAATAAAATAGCAGTACAAACAGGGAAAAATAAGTAACGGTGGCTGAGTGACCACTTACAAAGATTAGTGGAAGAAAGTACTAATCCAAAAGAGCATTGTTTTGAGTTACTAAATGTTACATGTTTGATTACATTCAAAAACAAAAACATAAATACAATAAGACGAAGCAATTTTTTGTAGTAGGCAACGCTTTTTAGTAGTACACCTGGAAAAGCTTGTTACCAGTATTTGACGTGTTCAGAAAAACATCAGATAACATGATCAGACAACTTTGTCTTTTCCTTCTGCCTTTGCTCTTCATCCACACAGGGTCAGCATGGTTATTTGTGGATTTGGCATGGTTAGCTTACAGTGAGGCTGGATACTCCTCATGTTGCCACCACATTACTACCAAGACGTAATGTGTGTACCCCACCTGTTTGCATGTAGTGTTATTAATGTGGTAGTGTGCCAAAGTTTTTCTAAATGTTTGTGATTCATGTAACTGAGACAGGACTTGGGTACCAACCCAATATACATCTAACGGGATGTGGGGGAACCACAACCACCTAAAACCCACATCCAGGCTGGCTTGCGTACCGACCCATGTCATTATATTTGCTTCTTTAATGCTGGTCTTATTTTGTCAGTGAGTATGTGTCAAGTATGTATGTGTTATTTTATTTGAGAACACTGCAAGAATATTTTCATTTTAAATTTTGAGTATGTTTCATCCTACATGCATGTGATAAACATTTAATTATTTATCACATACATTTAATCCAGTGATCCCAGCAATACAGTCAGATAACATTGGTCATGGGAAACTGTGTGCCCCCATACCCTCTTCCTGGCTTCGAGGAAGGTAAGTTGTTTCTAGATGTACTGCCCCATATACTAAACAGTGGTTTGTGGGACCATCCACTCATCTACAAATTTGTACTGTAAGACCAATTTGCATCTCTTACAAGGGGAAGGCCTCAGACACGGCCAACCGATTCGGCTCAGATTTGGCAGGTCGCTTGTGTACAACCTAAAACACAGGAATCTAAGATATTTTGGGTCAACACCCACACGCTTTTGAGAAAATTACCCCTAAAGGTTATGACGAGCAATCGACTCAAAATTGGCGGGATTGATAGATAATTGTAAATAGAGCATTTTTCATCATCAGGTATGGGGTCTGAAAACGCATCCTTATCCAGAAATCGAGGTAAGAAACTTTTACAACTGCCGCCTCTGTACCCACATGGTAAACACTTTTCACCGACAGCACCGATAGTGCAACTGGCTGGGAATCGGAGAACCCGGGCTCGAATCTCGAAGAAACCTATCGGATGTTATTCTTTTCGTTTGTATTTTTCCATATCTCAATTCATAGGGTTAGGAGGGTTAATAAGGTAAGTAAATCAATATGGAATGATGATAATAAGGTAGGCAAATAAATTTCTCAAACCTCTTGGGATAGTAAACAACTAAAATGTTACTCCAGGACACTTTACAATGGCTCTTCCAGTCACTGTTACGTGTCCTCACTTTTCTTCGAACAACTAGATGGATGGTACTTGTCATATAAACATTCGAAACAAATATACTCACGGCACCAAGAACATCTAATGAATGCAATCTTTCGACAGCTACACTGTTCCTTCCAAAGAGTCGGTGGAAAACAAACTAGGTTTACATTTTAAAATATGTCTTTTTCAGGAATTAATTTTGATGCTTACCACACATATGATATCATTGCCTGAAAAATCGGTGCTGAAAGTTGGTTATGAATTATGCTGTGAATAGTTATTTCATCCGTGCGGTTTTGCAATTCCCGCTGGGTTTCCAGAAGCACACTGCAATTCTGATGCCTGGAAATAGTTTATAACCTGGCGATAGAAATAAATATCACACGGCTGGTACACAAGTGTGCAGTTTGGCGGTATTACTTTTACTGTGTACGTTGGCTGATCCTCGCCATCTATAAACATTGTGTGATATATTGCTGTATTAATTTTTCCACTCCAGGAATCCAATATTAGACAAAACTTGTTATCAGAAACATATGGTTTTAAAGCATTCTCAAGAAATGTTCTGTAAATCGCATTTGTCAGTTCCCCGGATTTGGAGCAGGTAATGTAAACATTTTTCAACGAGTCGGTTAAACGATTGATCTCTATTATAATCCGAGGACCAAATGTAACATTCGTTTCTTGTAAACACAGGAAAACCTTAGGCACAGTTTTCCAGAGGCTGTGATGGCATATTGCGCTATGTACAAATGTGTTAGTTTGTTTTTACTACCAACTGCGACAAGGGTTCATTTTTCTTCCATATGCGATAACATGCGTTGAATGTTCACCTGATACTCGCATCCTGTTTGATCGGTGTTGATCACGTAATCATGATTAAAACCAGTCATAAGTGACGCTGTTTGCATGCTGAAAAGAGCCACCACTTTCTGTGTATCTTCTATATTTTGTACCTCCTTATGAGAGACTTATTTAGTGACGTGCCGTTGATGAATTTTATACTCCGATATGAAATTTCTTGCCCAAGATAATGATGCAGCAAACGTAAAATCCTTGTTGGCTGTATATTGAAGCACTGCACCTGCAGTCCATTCCTGAAGTATTCTCGTTGTTACATTCTCGTTATGACAACGAGATTCGACAAATCGGTCGTATGTCCACTTATTTATCGTCTGGTATTTGTTGTATCTTGTCCCTCCATTAACGATATCAGCGTCACACAATTTCAAGACCTTCTTCCTTTTCAGGGCTGTTGTTGCTCCATTCTTTTGCAGTGTTTGTAAGTTCCAATTTGGATGATTCCTGGCTAGCGCCGTAGTTCAATCGTTTAGTAACCTGTTCGTAATACTCATTGGGAACAGATGAAGCACATATTCCCAGTGACGTGTAGAGTTCCAAAGTGTTATGACCATTTTGCGATTCATTAGTCGGGATACCTTCCACTGAATCACCTTCTGCTTTGTCTTCATGGTAAAGTATTTCAGTATCAACAAAAGTCATTACGTTTGTCAGCTCCAAAAATTGCTCTATGATAACCGCTAATTCATCTGTCTTGCAACACTTTTACAAACCAAAACACAGCATCAGTAACTTCCCGCTTGCCATCATCTGTGACAGGCTCCCAACTATATATTACAGCACTAGTCGAAGGGTGTACATCCTCCATTATTCAGATTATGCACCCAAAACAATAACTAGTTACTACAGCATAAGCAGACGAGCTAATTACTACAAACTACATAAAGTACTCGTGGTATGTTACTTACAGAAGAACACTGTATTCATTCATAAAATGTATTTCATTCGGTTCATTAACGATGGAAGAATCACTACATGTATCCACGAGGTTCGCGGCAGCCTAATCACAGAAAACAACTCTTTCTGAGTGACTTTTATATGGCTCGTGCTGGACACGTTCACTCTTCCAGGTTCACAACTACGATATGACGAAGAGGGAACTGGGACAACATAACTCTCCCTGCGTGCATTCTGTCTCGTGCCTCACTGTAAACAAGCATCGCTCGGTTGGCTATCTGTGACCCCTCGTGAGGAATTTGCAGCACTCTTAATCAGAGTTGTTTTTATGTGACAAGGCTTAAAAGTTTGATACTTTACTAACTCACGGCATTTGGGAAATTAGTTTGCCTACCTTATTATTATCATTCCTTATTGATTTACTTACCTTATTAACCCTCCTATCCCTATCAATTGAGATATGGAAAAATACGAACAAAAAGAATAACATCCGCTAGGTTTCTTCGAGATTCCAACCCAGTTTCTCTGATTCCCAGCCAGTTACCTCGGCCGTTGCACTATCGGCACTATCAGCAAAAAGCGTTTACCACGTGAGTACAGAAGTGGCAGTTGTAAAAGTTTCTTTCCTAGATTTCTGGAAAAGTTTGTGTTTGCGGAGCCCATACCTGATGATGAAAAATGCTCTAGTTACAATTATCTATCGATCCCTACAATTTTGAGTCAATTGCTCGTCATAACCTTTAGGGGTGATTTTCTCAAAATTGCAGGGATGTTGACCAAAAATATCTTAGAGTCCTTCATTTTAGGTTGTACACAAGCAACCTGCCAAATTTGAGCCAAATCGGTTGGCCGTGTCTGAGGCCTTCCCCTTGTTAGAGCCTTAATCAGGGGAGGCCTGTTCTTAAGGGTCAAAGGGGCCCAGCCTTGTTTGCTGTATGTTTTTCAATATTATATCGGACAGATTGAGCATGACATGACCTCGATGTAGTACGAGTGACAGAGACCAGAGGTAATTGGGCCCAGTTTCCATTGCAGAGACACTATGTTACTCTGAGCTGCCAGTAGCCAAGCCAGGCCTCACTCCACTACCCTCAGCACGTCCTTCCACAGTTTAAAATCTGTTTACCTTTTCCCGCCCCATTCATCCAGTGCCACAGGTCAGTGTCAGATAACCCATACTCCCTCCACACCCCTGGCTCATAAAACTGCAGTCAGTGAGGTGACCAAGCAGTTTTTCTTTCTGCACTTTGCCTCTCACTGTAGCCTACTGCAGGCACAGCTCGTGTGTACTCCCATTTCCCCACAGCCCAGATAACCTTACTGTCACTGTCCCCTCCTCGTCCACTTGTCTGCTTGTCTACACGACGTTAGTGTGCAGGCTGTGAGAGCCCCTAGCCAGTGCCATACAAAGGCGATCCTGCACCACCTGACAGAATTGCCAAAGCTTCCCCTTCCCCAGAAAAACTATCTTTCTGCAATTTTTTCCATGCAGATATAGGACATTTTGTAATTTGTAAGGTAGGTTTAATAAAATGAAGCTTTATTGAAAAAATATTACTTAAATGAGCTATATAGATGAAAAATATTGCACACAAAAAAATTAAATGTATCATGTTAGTAAATAATTACAAATTGTACAAACTTCTTAAATGAATTAAAAGTGAAACAAAATCTATGTCTTATTGTTTGTGACAGCTACTGTACATTGATTTGTAGATGATGTATAATAAAGGACATATTTTGTTAGCTCATGTTAAATCATTAATTGTTTATAAATCGTTAATAGGAAGTAAAAGGAAAAACGTCTATAATTCAGTGTTGAGAACACATTCTTTTCCAAGAGTTGTGTTGGTGTTATAATTTTCCTTCCCGTTTCTTTGCTTTGGGCACAGGAAACTCATTGATTATGTTATTGAAGTCAAATTTAGCAGCTGTGTCATATTCCATTGACAAGGTAGCTGAATTTGACAGTTTGCTTCACATATACTCAAACATAAGTAGATTTTTATCATCTTTAATTTGCTAAAACTGCTTTGAAATTGTCATAAATATCCTCAAAGCTATATGTCGAAAACAAAAAATTCATAATATCCAAATGGGAATCTGTGTCAGTGCTCTTCATCGACTCTTTCTACTGGAATCTGAAAGAAACTGTTTCGTTAACTAACTCTTCTATATTAATATTTCTGTTATATTTGGCACCAAAAATTTGCCACATATTTTTCAAAATCGTATCCAGATCTCTCATTTAATGTTTTTGTGTAGGAAATTAAAGTGAGATGAAGTGATTGTCATTTGTTAGACTTGTTTCCTGTTTCACTTATTATTGTGTCAAATATTTTGAAGCAGTTTAACTTACAGTTTTACTCCAGTCCTCAGTTGGCAGAAATTGGCAGAAATTGGCAAAAATAGGAAGCCTACAGTTAAACAGCATAGTATTTGCTTCAAGACCACGTGACCAACCTTAGAGATCTTACAGTACTGTAGCAATGTACCAGCAAAAACGCCATTGTTGAAATGAGATAGCTGTGTAGGCAGTGGCTGTATGAATTGTGTGTACTGCTGACATATAACTCAAGTCATGTAAGGGAGTTCTGCATCCCCCCCCCCCCCTCCTCCTTCCTCATACTGTACTGTCCTATTGCTGTTCATCAACAGAAAATGTGCAAACAGCAAGTGGTGCCATCTCTCAGTAGTGATCCATATTCTGGAGCTCTGTCATTGCATCTCAGGTATTCTTATAGTGATTTCAAAATTATTGAACTAGATTGTTTGCTAAAATTGCACTTTAATTTAATAAATATGAAAAAGAAGTTAGAAATGAAGAGCTTATGCTCAAATCAACCACTACAATATTACGCACAAAAAAGTCACTTCTGTATGTACTTTATTATTAGGTACAGTATTTCTTGGATTAGGCCTGTATTCAAAACTTTATAATTATCATTTTATTATTTTTCTAGTGTTTTTTTAAAGCAGTATGACATAAATGAAGGTTATATAACAAACAATTTGGAGCAAGGCCATTATAAAAGTTATTAACTTTTTATGTGGACCCCACCACTGGAAATGAGCACCATCCACCACTGGCCTTAATAAAAATCATATTTTGAACAATGAAATGTCATTGTCTCTTCCACAACATTTGACATTGTTGTGTCCACTGTTCAAATTATTTTGTTACATTGCAGTTAAGTTATAACTGCCGCACCTTCCGTAACACATGATTCATAGATACTGATCTCAACTAGTAAAACTTTGGTTATGCAAAGTAAATTTTTGAGTAGTTACTGCATATGTTTATACTGTGTGTCCACACATAACTACCATTTTGTAACTCCATATGAAGAAAATCTGTCTTTGTACATTATTCAATAGATCCTTCCTGTTCTACGTCATTTCACAATCCTTATTTGTTTCTAGCAGTTTCCATTTTATTGTCATTTGTTGTATGCTTTTGGTTCACAAGTATCCAATCTTATACCAGTTAGTGCCATACCCTCCCAAACCCTACATTTGATGCTATCACCAGCAACATAAGTTAGTGTAAAGTACAATATTATTTTGATATATCATGTATAGACAATCATGATTGCCAAAGTAGTTTCAAAAATTAATTTTCCAACACTTTCACAAATAGTTTTTCAGATGACTGGTTTTGTCCATCTCTTATGGCCATCTTCAGATCCAGTTGTGCATAAGAGGACCTTGCTGGTTTCATGTGCTACATATACTGTATATCGGAAAAGTTATTTTATACTAAGAGATCTCTTGGTTTTGCCATCTTCTCTGTAACTGACATAGTTATTGTTGCGGCGTATTGTTCTCATTATTCTGAGGAAAGAGGCATGATTATTTCTCTTAGTCATTGTTTACATATAGTACATTGAAAACATTGTACTCTGCTAATAACTTCTGTATCATCTATCAGTTACTAAGAGGAATATTCAGGTATAACTTTAGATGTTTACTCTGAAATTTGTGCTTTAGCCCATGTAATTAACATTTATGGGGCTTTGAAAACTAGTGTGTCCAAGACAGGCATGCCATAAAAATTGCCGTGATGACAATACCACTGAACACTTTACATGTTTTCAACCAGTTCTTTCTAAGTTTTCGGTAAGTATTTATCTGCGTTCTAAGTGACTGCAAGTGCAGTAAGCCGCTACCTCCAAGTCACTTACCCATTATAGAGATGGACACTGGGTTGGAATGTTCTTTAAACACTCAATTTCAGATTCAACTGGTACACTTTAATATCACTTACAAATAGCTATGTGCCAACCTCTCAAAATGGTCTCAGTGAACAGTAGGCTAATCTATAGTTGGACTAATTTGAGGAAATTTCTGGTGTTATTTCCATTTTTGTGGGAATGATATATTTCTTAATGAATTGTATTAAATTTGTTTCCACATCTCACCATGATAAACTAAAAGCACTTAGAAGCAGTGTGGGATATCAGAAGTAGATATTCATGTTGCTATACTTTATTCAGAGAATACAGGGTACAAGTGATAGTTGCTTGTAAAAAAGCTGCTGTTCTTGCCCCAGTATTTTAAGTCATCTGTCAACAACTACTGATATGTTGGAGTCTGTCAGGGGGAAGTGGAAGACTTATGTGTTTCTTATTTGTTTAGATTACATTATTCGTGAGCTGAGAATGTACCGAACATGTAGTGGAAAGGACAGAGAAGAAAGAAGCATAGTTCAATACCATTATCTTGTATGGAAGGATTTCATGGCACCAGAACATCCATCAGGAATTCTGAAATTTATCAAGCGATTAAATGAAGCATATTCATTGGAGAAGGGCCCTATTTTAGTCCATTGCAGGTAGGAATCACATGGCTACTCAATTTTAAATTTTCTTTTATCTTATACATTTCTTTTGTTTCTCATTTTCTCTTCATTCAGTGACCTTATAGGTATCAAGATTCATTCTTTTTTTTTCTTTTTTTTCCAGCATACTTGTTGATTACATGAAAAAGTTATTTCTTATCCTTTTCATGTCGATGTTTTTATGATAAATAATTTTAAATCTTTTCAAAAATACACTCCTGGAAATGGAAAAAAGAACACATTGACACCGGTGTGTCAGACCCACCATACTTGCTCCGGACACTGCGAGAGGGCTGTACAAGCAATGATCACACGCACGGCACAGCGGACACACCAGGAACCGCGGTGTTGGCCGTCGAATGGCGCTAGCTGCGCAGCATTTGTGCACCGCCGCCATCAGCGTCAGCCAGTTTGCCGTGGCATACGGAGCTCCATCGCAGTCTTTAACACTGGTAGCATGCCGCGACAGCGTGGACGTGAACCGTATGTGCAGTTGACGGACTTTGAGCGAGGGCGTATAGTGGGCATGCGGGAGGCCAGGTGGACGTACCGCCGAATTGCTCAACACGTGGGGCGTTAGGTCTCCACAGTACATCGATGTTGTCGCCAGTGGTTGGCGGAAGGTGCACGTGCCCGTCGACCTGGGACCGGACCGCAGCGACGCACGGATGCACGCCAAGACCGTAGGATCCTACGCAGTGCCGTAGTGGACCGCACCGCCACTTCCCAGCAAATTAGGGACACTGTTGCTCCTGGGGTATCGGCGAGGACCATTCGCAACCGTCTCCATGAAGCTGGGCTACGGTCCCGCACACCGTTAGGCCGTCTTCCGCTCACGCCCCAACATCGTGCAGCCCGCCTCCAGTGGTGTCGCGACTGGCATGAATGGAGGGACGAATGGAGACGTGTCATCTTCAGCGATGAGAGTCGCTTCTGCCTTGGTGCCAATGATGGTCGTATGCGTGTTTGGCGCCGTGCAGGTGAGCGCCACAATCAGGACTGCATACGACCGAGGCACACAGGGCCAACACCCGGCATCATGGTGTGGGGAGCGATCTCCTACACTGGCCGTACACCACTGGTGATCGTCGAGGAGACACTGAATAGTGCACGGTACATCCAAACCGTCATCGAACCCATCGTTCTACCATGACTAGACCGGCAAGGGAACTTGCTGTTCCAACAGGACAATGCACGTCCGCATGTATCCCGTGCCACCCAACGTGCTCTAGAAGGTGTAAGTCAACTACCCTGGCCAGCAAGATCTCCGGATCTGTCCCCCATTGAGCATGTTTGGGACTGGATGAAGCGTCGTCTCACGCGGTCTGCACGTCCAGCACGAACGCTAGTCCAACTGAGGCGCCAGGTGGAAATGGCATGGCAAGCCGTTCCACAGGACTACATCCAGCATCTCTACGATCGTCTCCATGGGAGAATAGCAGCCTGCATTGCTGCGAAAGGTGGATATACACTGTACTAGTGCCGACATTGTGCATGCTCTGTTGCCTGTGTCTATGTGCCTGTGGTTCTGTCAGTGTGATCATGTGATGTATCTGACCCCAGGAATGTGTCAATAAAGTTTCCCCTTCCTGGGACAATGAATTCACGGTGTTCTTATTTCAGTTTCCAGGAGTGTACATCTTGGAAACTAATTTTTGTGATTTGTAAGTTTAGGAATCTGAATTTAACTCATTGAATACACTTAAAGATAATAATGATCACATAAGATAAAATGAAGTGAAATACAAAGTGTTATCAGAAATTACAGCCATTTATTTTACAGGGGAAACATTGAGCAATAGATAGGCCCACAAATGAGGAGCTGAACAGCACAGATCAGGGAAAAAAGCTCTTCTTTTAAGAGTGCTGGTGTATTAGGTGGGAAAAATGTGAAAGTGACATGGATTAAGCAGGGTGTGGGTTAGGGGTACGATGAAGGGTGGGGAGTGGGAGGGGGCAGAGAAAGCTCACACATGTTTAGAGAAACTCTAACAAAGAACAGAGTAATTTTCTTTACATCAGCTCCTTTTTACAATCATATATAATCAGCAATTCTTTGCACTTTAGTTGCTGCTCAAAAATTTTGTTATAAGTGGCTCTTGTTTTATATTTTGCTAGATAGATTTAATCAAAATAACACAGTCACCTTTTTGCTGCTGCTTCATGTTCATAGCTCGTCATAGGGCATTTACACATTTTCACTAGAAACTATGTACATTGTTGAGCTCCCTTTTGTCTCTAGTTGTAACTGAAATGGCAATGCTTTGCAACGAAAAAAGATTTTCTTTTCGTTCTGTAATAAAGTGCAGGCATTATTTTACTCCAGTAAACCTAGTATCACAAAAAATGGCATTTACAGCAGCAGAACGGGAATGTGGATATAAGGTACTTGGCTGTCCTTGTGTACCCCTTACCAAAAGGTATGAGATGTTGCCCATTGCTGGAAGTATATCTAAGCTGGCATCTGTGCCTCCCTTCATTAATCACACTGACTCCAAAATGTAATAAGATAGCGGGGACTGAAGAATAAAAATCTGTCTTCTGAAACCCTTTCAATCAAGATGATCAAACTACATTTTGTACTTTGAATCATCACATGGATACCATACTGGTAGATGTAGAAATATGTGATTGTGATATTGAAAATCAACTAAAACTGATAAAGTGTAACTGACAGGATACCAGTTCAAGACTATGTAGATTATTCAAAAGACTTGATCCCCTTGTAGCAGCAGTATCCTATTTCACCAGGACAATAAAGTGTTCAGAGTGATCATAAAAAATTTGTATACCATCACCATTTTGAAGATCAGTTGTTGGACAAATTTACATAACCTAAAATCTATATCACTGACATCAATTTGTTATAGACTTAGAGGACATTTTTTACCCTCGTACTACCAATTTTTTTTTATGGAGAATGAACATTTCCTTGGTAGAAATCAACATAGATACCATAAGGAACATTTCTGTGAAAATCAACTTGCTCTGTTCATCCATGTGATGCAGAAAGTAATAGACAATGATACCTTGGTAAATTTTGTGTGCCTTGCCTTCCAGAAGATATTCCAAACCCCCACTTAGTGATCAAAATATGACCTTAAAAAATACAAGACCTGTTTTGTGATAATATTGATGACTTCTTAGCATATAGAACTCAACATGTTGTTATTAACAAGCAGGAATTGTCAGATTTAAAAGTAACTTTGGATGCACCCCAAGTAAGTGAGATAGGACTGTTACTGTTCATGATATAACCTGCTGGAATATGCAGTAAATGGGCAAGAGTTACGTTAAACATAGTGAGCATATATACACTTCAAACTGATAAAGTTATTCTCTAAGAAATACACATGTATTTAAGTCAAGAGACTGTATGTAGGATGCAGCATTACTCCAATGAAAGTAATACCACAAAGCCATCAGACACTGGACTCTCATTTGGGCAAGTTTGGCTCCTATCCCCAATTGGTCTTTCAGATTGGGGTTTTCATTGGTTTCCTTGTACTGTGAAGATGAATGTCAGGACATTTCCTTTGAAAAGGGTGTAAGCAATTTTCTTCCCCATCTTTCTTGTATCCAAACTAGTAGTTTGTCTCCATCGACTTCATTGTTGCCTAGATATTAGACCCTTTATTTTTACCACAAAAAGCGCACGGTCTTCAGTATACAAACATGCAGAAGCTGCCAAAATATGGATTTTTACAAATTTCAAACTAGTCATGGTGTGTTTATAAAGAAAGATTTGAAGCAAATTTATATCCACTAATTTTAAGTTCATATTAATGCCTTATGTAGTGATGGATATGTTCATAACAAATTATTGTGTAAGTAGTAGAAGTATTTTCAAATGGAATATGTTAATTATTATTTATTTTTCCTGCTTCTGTGACATCAATAGGAAATATAGGTACTAGAGAACCAGGTGCACTAGCTGCAATGTACTTCACAAGTTATTGATAGTATCTATTTTAAATATCAGTAATTTTGATTTTGAGAAATTGCTGTCAGTGTGAAGCCAGACATAATACACGTCTGCAGATATTGGAGACCTTCACAACATAACTGTGATACTTATTTATTTATTTCATGTTCCGTAGATCCTGGAAGAGTGAATCGCAAGGATATGGAACGTGTCAAATTGTACATAGTTCAAGCATAACGTGTATAAATACATACAATAAACATCACAGTGTGCTGGTTTTAGATTTGATTTTGTGTTACTAGCATAGGAATGAATACCAACATTTACAGTTAAATTGATATCGCATTCCGCTAACATTACTGGATTTTTCAAATAAAATAAAAATTGCCTTGTGGAACAATCATTTCTGAATATGTAATAGATGTTTATTGTAAAAACAACAACATAATGTGGTATAAGCCTGGTCTTGATTACATATAACCTTCATCTGCGAAAACTGAATACTCTTGTTAAAAATTAACTGTCACCACATTACCTATTTTTATGCTCACTGTGTAATATTTATCATAAATAACTGAGAAAGAGAATCTCCACAAATACTACGTTGTTATGTGCAACAAGTACAAAGATGAAATAAAATTCTGTTGTTACTGTGAGAGGTAGTAATCAAGTTTTAATAATCACATTGAAAAATAAAGTTACGTGGTCAATTTTTGTTGGTTTGTTCGCAGGTTCATGTCTGCAGTGATGGTACATATTGACATCCCCATGCCACAGTACTGCAGCATGCCACTAGGGAAGCTAAAACAAAATAGCACAGCCTTGTAATAAAGTGGAAGTGGGCTGTGCTATTTTATTTGGCTCCTCTTAGTGGTGTGCTGAGGTACTGTGACTCAGGGACTTCAGTGTGTACCAAGACTGCTGTCATGTGCAAGTAATTAATTTTGTAGCTTTATTTTTCAAAGATGAAAATAAAAATGTTAGGACTACCCCTCACATTTAATACTTTTCTTTTTATGCCCTCTTAGCAGAAGATGATATTTTTGCCGCAGTATTTGAACACCAAGCAGTGCAAGCAGCTAAAATGCATTTCTCATGTTTAATTTGCAGTGCCGGTGTTGGTCGTACAGGTACTCTCGTAGCTCTAGATTCCCTGTTGTTACAGTTACAAGAGGAAGGACAAGTTGCAATATTTAATACTGTTTGTGACTTGAGGCATCAGCGTAATTTCTTGGTGCAGTCACTGGTAAGAAATCATGATTCTATATATTTTTCTTAAATGAATGTACTGACTACTTTTGTGTGAGTATCTGTTATATATAAAGAATGTAAGAAGGAAATAAAGTGTTATGGGATATGGTTGTCCGTGTACTGAACTGAGATGTAGCTATGCATTAAGTCTGATCATGTAAAGGGCATCCTAAATTAAATGAATAGGAGTGAAAATAAGTTTTCAGTTGTTCTTATATCTTGTAACCTTCAACTAAAAATTGTATTTTTGTTGTTGGTGAATCGAACAGGGGAGGCTTCGGGAGTAGTGTCACTGTGCTGTGGCACCACTTGTATAAAAAGAAAGAAAGGAAAATCTATGTGAATTGCCCATGAAATATTGTTTTGGAGTATGTATTTTCTGATTTGAAGAGGGGCGTTTTGCCACACGTGCTCTTGTCGTAGTTTTCTGAAACTTGGAGCCAACTGCAGATTGGCACCGTCTGTCCTCCTAAGCACTGTGTGAAAGGCTGGGCCATCGGTTTCTACACGTTCCTTATGGTGAGGGTGGAGCCACAGCTGGTCTGACTCAGAGCTTTACATTCCTTCCGCCAGAGAGCAGTAAAGTGCAGAACTTGTAGAAGCACAATATGCCATATAACGATTATGCTAGAATACATTGGGGCACAAACCTCTTGTAATCCAGTCTTACAATCTTTCTGCAAGTTAATGCTAATGCATTTGTAAATGCAAGTTATGCTTAATTAAATCAAATACAGGAATATTACACTTAAATATCATTATAAATAGCTGTATATAACTTGAATATAATTATGCCCTTAGATTTTGAAAGCAAGAGGCATTATTTCAATATTGGTATGTTTCACAGCAGCAGGACTGTTGGTACAGAACAAAAAACTAACATATTCACCACCTATTGAGCATCTGTTTGCCAAACATCACTGTAGTATTTCTGTTTATACTTGTTACGTTTGTGTAATACAGTTCTCTACAAACATGTTGCAGTTATTGTGAGGTCAGGTAATTGACCTATATAGTTGTGTGCACAGTGTTATCTGTATGTGAAAATTCAGTTGACTGTGAAAATAGCAAACATGAACAAAATAAGGTAGTTATTAAAAACACTATTTAGCGACAGGACTGTCTGTGAAAAAATTAAGACAAAAACATTAGATAGGCCACTCTTGAATTTGAATCTGCCTCAGCAAACAAAAAATCAATGCCATAAGTTCCATCCAGAAATTTACCAAAAGAACAATTGGATTTGTGTCTGTGAAGAAAGCATTGCTATTTTTTGTTTTCCGTGTGTGTTATTTTGTGGAGATGTTCATTGGTGTAAGACCGGAATAACTGATATTGGGCATATGTGGTCTAAAAAGAAAGTAAATGAAATGTCAAAGTGATACATGAATATTGTGCTTAGTCTTTAATTTCTAGACAAAACCATCATTCAGCAGAAATTAGATTCACAACATAGACAGACAATTGACAGCCACAAGAAACATGCAGAAAAGAATAGATATATATTGAATTTAATTGTAAAATGTATTCAGTTCTGTGGTGCTTTGGAACTTGCTCATAGGGGACACGATGAATCTGATGCCTCTCAAAATAAGGGGGTTTTTCGTGAGCTAATTCAGTTCAGTGCAGAACTGTATAAAGATCTTAAAGTTCATCTCAGTCAAGCTTCAGTGTTCAAAGGCATTTCTAAGACTGTTCAGAACGAACTACTGCAATGCATGTTGGAAGTCTACCATGATGAAGTTCGTAAAGAAATAAAACATGCCTATTATGTTGCAAAAATCGTGAATGGAACCACAGATATCTTGCGAATTTCAGTTGGTTATTGTTTTGTGTTATGTCGTTTAGGGGAAATATGTTGAAAGATTTTGGAACTTTGTTAAACCAGAAAGACAGAATGCTCATGCTATAACTGAGAGTGGCAAACTAATAGCTCAGAGTTATGATGGCGCAAACGTTGTGACTGGCAAGTTGAATGGGGTTCAGCAATTAATGACAAATACTCAAATGTAAAATACATCCATTGTTATGCACGTCAGCTCAACCTTCTTATGTCTACGGCAGCCTCTGTTAATTGTAAAGCCCACATCATTTTTGCTTCTTTCTTTTCTAACCCGCCACAGAAATAAAAAATGTTGCTGAGCAGATAACTATCTCCCACTATTGAAAAAACTGGTTCATACAAACAAAGACTGCGAGATAACGAATTCATTTTGTGGCTATCATTTTTCTATAAGATAATGCGTCATGTGGACGTGCTTCCTAATCAGCTTCAGAAGAAGATAACCGAACTGTCCAGAGCAAAACATGACATCCAGAACTTTGAAGCAGTAATGCAAAACATCGGAGATGATATTGACTCCATCCTTAATGAGATTACTTTTGAAAATGACGAAACAAAGCAAGTCAAGAAGCCATGGATTTATGATGAGCATAAAAAGAGATGCTTTGGAAGTGTGCGATGCCATCCTTTCTGAAACTAAATTACATTTTCAGTTCACTGGACATCGCATTGCAGCCAGCTTATTTGATGTAAATCAGTTTGACAAGTACATCACAAATTTTCCAGACAGATAGCCCGCATCTCGTGGTCGTGCGGTAGCGTTCTCGCTTCCCACGCCCGGGTTCCCGGGTTCGATTCCCAGCGGGGTCAGGGATTTTCTCTGCCTCGTGATGGCTGAGTGTTGTGTGCTGTCCTTAGGTTAGTTAGGTTTAAGTAGTTCTAAGTTCTAGGGGACTTATGACCACAGCAGTTGAGTCCCATAGTGCTCAGAGCCATTTCCAGACAGATACATTGAAATTACAGACACACACACATTTCTGGAAAAAAATGTTGAAGGGTGAGCTTGAAGTCTTCTATGTTAGGCTTGAGTTGAGAGCAGTTTCTGGCACAGTACCATTTCTTTCACTGGTTCTATAGAATGAGCTTTGTGACACATTTGAAGAAAGTGTTAAAGTTTTGAAGCTGCTAATCACAATGTTTATATCTACATCAGAAGCTAGCAGTGCTTTTCAATGCTCAAGGGAATTAAAACATTTCTACAAAACACCATGAAAGAAGAATGACTGAGTGCCTTAGGGATACTGTCCTGTGAAAAGTCAGTTGTGTGTAAAATTGAAGATTTCAATTCAAGAGTGACAGATTTATTTGCCAACAAGGACAATCAACAAATGGATTTCCAATACCGCTCCTACTAATTATTTTGAAATTGTATGGAGTTGCTGCTTTTGGTGCGTACAATGCTTTTAGTTTCAGATGTTCGTAATTTGATTAAATTTGCTTCACAAAATGCAGATTACGTGTTCGAATAATTTATACAGGCTCTGTTATTTCTTGTACTGGCACTCATGTTGTAGTTGGCACTTTTCTGGCAGTCAGCCAAGAACATAAAGCAAACGAAGAGTTCGGGCTATCGAGGGGAGAAGAGCAGAGGGGGAGTGGGGGGGGGGGGGGGGAGCCATACCTCCCTCTCACTGGGCTGGCAATCTACATCCATGTTCTGTGCTCCTGGGAAGACAGAACTGGCGTAATAATGGACATATGGATCACTGATTCCATCTGGTGTTGTGAGAGTTGTATTCGAACCCTGTGACAGAGCAAGATTGCTCTCTGCACTCATTTCAAAATAAGAAAAGGAAACAACCAATAAGCACAATTTAGTGCGAAGCAGAGCACATAAATCAATTGGTAACGGCTAGAGCACAGTTGTTAGCTTAGGTTGGCAGTGTCATTAACGTGGTAGAATCAGGCCCAATCTCCACTGGTATCTTAAGCAACCATACATCAAAACACTCCCTATTTAAGACAGCCACGTAAAAGTGTCCACATATACCCTGTGAGCAGTGCAGAATTGTGCTGTTGATATGTGTACGCATGCATTCATTTGTATGTGCAAGAGAAATATTCGAAGTTAGTATTAAGTTTTAGATCTGATACATACATGAGAAAAAGACCATGAATATATCAAACTCTCACTGTACATAAGAAGAGCATTGTTTTAATAAGTGTTTATTTCTGTTTCCCTGTACGTTTTGTTTGATATAATGTCTTATGAAATATATGAATCCAGTAAAGAAAATGTGGTACTTCTGGCACTGTGTATAAGCGTGCGTGCGCACGCGCGCGCATGTACATGCGGGTGCGCGCATGTACGCGCGGGCGCGTGCGGATGGTCACACATGCGCATGCACTGCCCTCCCGAGTCCCCCACCAATCTCCCCCCCCCCACCTACACACACACACACACACACACACACACACACACACACACACACACACACACAAGTCGTCAACAATAAATTGTCAAAATTTCTAACATAACAAAGGTATTATGCCTGGACTTTTAAGGTATAGCATATTCATTACAAGTTTGTATAATCTTACAGTTTACATGGCTCTGGTATTAATCATCTACGTGGAACAATACAAAAAGGAAAACAGTTCTGATACATAGTCCACATATAGAGTTCTGAGTAGCGACTATTTACCTTGTCATAGTTCTTCGATATTGCCAGTAGAGGGTAATAATTAGTTAGGAAAAGAAAGATGTCCAGGTCAGTTACTGTCACTGGAAATTATTCTTGATAAAAATGTTATTACATGCTACCATAATAGGTGCACCCACATGTTTGTTCTTAGGGGGGTATTCATGTTCTGTCAGCCTGATTCTAGTTTTTGAGATAATGCTTTCTACTAGTAATGAACATTTTGATGTAATGAACAATTAAGTATACTATGTCTGATAATCACACTGAGAAAGGGAAATAATAGGTATGGAAACTGGAATATTACATTAAAGATAGAAATATACTGAATTATAATTTGCACAGAAAATTTGATCTGCAAATTCTGGACTCGTATAACACTGATTCATTCAGGAAACTGTCATTAACAATATTTTTGATAATTGTGTGTGTTCAGATATCATGTAGATTAACTTTCCAATTCATGTTTAGGTAAGGGAATCACACTTCTTCCATGTCTGTATTTGAAGGAAGGTACTGACAGTTTCGGTCTGCTGTATATGGTGTGCCATATTCTCTGTAGGACATCATCATATTTATGTTTAATTTCATAAAAATGCTTATGTTCATTGTGAATATACAAGAATTTTTTAAGTAGTTGTTCAGTTTGTGGAAGTGTGACTCAACTTCCACAAATAGACTTTTTGATTTATCCAAAAATGCTCATTTCTCATTTCTTCATAGACATAAGTTTTAATTTCACAATCAGTCTTAGCTTACAGACTAATTACCTAAATCATTTCTAGAAACAATATATTTTCATTTACCGGGCGCTGATGGAAGTGGCACAGTTTGGTGATACAGAGCTGGAAGTCTCTGAACTCAAAAGTGCAATAGAAAAATTACGCCAGAAAGAAAATGGGAAAGATAGGTGTAGAATGGAAGAAGATTTTGAAGTAAGTTGTTATACATTTATTGTATAGAAGCTCTAGAAAATATGAACTTATTTCTTATGTTGTATAAATCCTCCCACAGAAAATCAACAGAGTTCTAGAGGACCGTAAATCATTTTCTGTTGGTGGTGGGAGTGAAAATAGAGCAAAGAATCGTAATGAGATGGTGATTCCATATGACAGGAATCGTGTGATCCTGACACCTATACCAGGTCGAGAACATACTACCTACATAAATGCCTCTTTTATTGAGGTAAGTCTTATGTTTATTTTGTAATTACTGTAGCTTCTGTTGTTGTAATTTGCCATTGCGTATACCTTGTAAGATTCATTGGAACACACACACACTTATTATTCCATATGTTCAAAGTGTTAAGAGTAGATGTAATCAGTTTCTTAGACTCTGCAAGACAAGAAACAAGTAATTGAAAAAAAAAAAAAAATTCTTTCGTATTATTTATTTACCGTATCAAAATTCGTGTCTTTATTGTGATATTATTTATCCGATACACCCAACACACCTTCAGCTCAAAGCATTCTGCGTACACCTTCGAGATATATAGTGTCTGGGTTTCATTTGCCTTTTTATTGTTTTCCATATATTCTTCCATCCCGAAATGTGTATCAAGCTGAAAATGTGAAGTATTAGTGAATAAAATTAAGGAGTATTACACAGTACACTTGAAGTACGTGTGTTGCAAGCAAAATTCTGAGGGATCTGCCACGTTAATATCCATCTCATAAAGTTACAATGAAAGCAGAGAGAACCTCATAACAAATGTGAAGGGTGTAAATGCCTTGCATACAAAGAAAAGCAAAATTAACAAACCTAGAGAGCAGGGAGAAATATTCAGTGGAGCTAAAAGTAAAATTCTTTCTACAAAACTGAAGAAAAACCTTAAGAAATTTTGATCATATTCAAAGTCAGAGAGTTTTGATCAAAGTGATCCCCCCCCCCCCCCTCCCCCTCCTATTGCCCAGTGATGAAAAAAAAAGGGTAAATACTGAGTTCTGGTTTGTGAAGTTGTTTCACTAAGGAAGAATCCTTGAATGCTGAAGTGACATGTATTGAAGTATGTGATTATGGAATAGAAATTGTACTGATATTGACCAGCATAGAAAAATGACTAGACTTGATGGGAAACTTGGGTGGTTCTAACGTAACTACATCGGTTGTCAATTTTGATGTTGTTGTTGTTGTTGTTGTTGTTGTTGTCAGTCCTGAGACTGGTTTGATGTAGCTCTCCATGCTACTCTATCCTGTGCAAGCTTCTTCATCTCACAGTACTTACTGCAACCTACATCCTTCTGAATCTGCTTAGTATATTTATCTCTTGGTCTCCCTCTACAATTTTTACCCTCCACGCTGCCCTCCAATGCTAAATTTGTGATCCCTCGATGCCTCAGAACATGTCCTACCAACCAATCCCTTCTTCTAGTCAACTTGTGCCACAAACTCCTATTCTCCCCAATTCTATTCAATACCTCCTCATTAGTTATGTGATCTACCCATATAATCTTCAGCATTCTCCTGTAGCACCACATTTCAAAAGCTTCTATTCTTGTCCAAACTATTTATTGTCCATGTTTCACTTCCATACATGGCTACACTCCATACAAATACTTTCAGAAACGACTTCCTGACACTTAAATCTATACTCGATGTTAACAAATTTCTCTTCTTCATAAACGCTTTCCTTGCCATTGCCAGTCTACATTTTATATCCTCTCTACTTCGACCATCATCAGTTATTTTGCTCCCCAAATAGCAAAACTCCTTTACTACTTTAAGTGTCTCATTTCCTAATCTAATTCCCTCAGCATCACCCGACTTAATTCGACTACATTCCATTATCCTTGTTTTGCTTTTTTTGATGTTCATCTAATATCCTCCTTTCAAGACACTGTCCATTCCGTTAAACTGCTCTTCCAAGTCCTTTGCTGCCTCTGACAGAATTACAATGTCATCGGCGAACCTCAAAGTTTTTATTTCTTATCCATGGTCTTTAATACCTACTCTGAATTTTTCTTTTGTTTCCTTTACCGCTCGCTCGATATACAGATTGAATAACATCGGGGAGAGGCTACAACCTTGTCTCACTCCCTTCCCAACCACTGCTTCCCTTTCATGCCCCTCGACTCTTATAACTGCCATCTGGTTTCTGTACAAATTGTAAATAGCGTTTCGCTCCCTGTATTTTACCCCTGCCACCTTTAGAATTTGAAAGAGAGTATTCCAGACAACATTGTCAAAAACTTTCTCTAAGTCTACAAATGCTAGAAATGTAGGTTTGCCTTTCCTTAATCTATTTTCTAAGATAAGTCGTTGGGTCAGTATTGCCTCATGTGTTCCAGCATTTCTGCGGAATCCAAACTGATTTTCACCGAGGTCAGCTTCTACCAGTTTTTCCATTCGTCTGTAAAGAATTCACGTTAGTATTTTGCAGCTGTGACTTATTAAACTGATAGTTTGGTAATTTTCACATCTGTCAACACCTGCTTTCTTTGGGATTGGAATTATTATATTCTTCTTGAATTTTTGATATAATTTTGTAATTCTGTCAGAAACAATTGTACATCTTCTAACTTCAGTGTGTTGTATTACTGTAATGTAGTTTAAGGTTTCTAGTACCTACAGTATTGACTTTGGTAATGAATGAAAAGCACCAGTTTGATTTTGTTCTACAATATTACTTTTATTGTGTTAACCAGCTTTCGGCTTACAAGGTCATCAGTCTGAAGATGGCCATGTAAGCCAAAAACCAGTTAACACAATAAAAGTAATATTGTAGAACAAAAAGCAAACTGGTGCTTTTCATTTGTTGTAATGTTGTTCTACCAAGAACTGACGGAAGATTCTGTTAACATAACTTTGGTAATCTTTACCGTAATGTTGCGTGTATTAATCATGGGAAAACACATGTGCAAACTAAAAAGTAATATTCTGCAAGAATTACTGTTTATGAAAGAGTACAGTGAGCATGTTGAGTATACAGTTTGTAGCGTAAAATTTGTCATCGGATGCCGAGGACACACCAACGTAGTAACTCACATGAACATTAATTTATCTTTTCTACTGGTTGTTGAGCAATCGTGCCTGTGGATTATATTATTTTAAGAAATACAGCAACCAGTCACATTTTTATGTATTTTTATTAGTGTTTCGCACTTTTGTCCCTTTCCAGTTGATGTAATACATATTTAAATATTCAATTAGCACAGTGTAAAAAGCCTGCAATTTAGATGCTGCAGCTGCGTTTCTATTCTACATGTTGTTGCTGCATAATTGTGCCACAAATACTTTTGCTTTGAATGTTGCCCAAAAACAGTGCTGTATTGGCCATGTTGCTGACTGGTGTTTGGTTGCATTGGAGCAGAATAGAAAGGCAGCTGCAGCATCCAAATTGCAGTCAGTGTTTTTAATGATCTCCTAACTAAAGATTTAAATATGTATTGCATGATTTGAAGATGGTCAAAAGTGCAAAAGTCATATTGACATAAATAAAAGTACATGAAAAGAGGTGTGATTGCTGTATTTCTTAAGATAAGAACTCGGAGGAAATCCAACAAACCTGCAGCTTTGCACCAGATTAATTCTCTGAGACCGAAAACTGATAACTCATAATTGGTGAAGGCAGTGTGGGGCATGAATAAGCAACTTTAGGTACAAGAAGCTATATTTGCCTGCCACACAGTGAGGCACAATCTGAGTCATGGACTGCATCACAGACATAATTAAAGTACTATTCAACTAGAAGTTGTTCTGCTCACAGACATTATGGCACCCTTTGTTATGGAACAAATAACAAAGGAACTAAAATAAGTACAGTTTATTTCAGTTAATAATAGTTCCGAGCATTTGACTTCATTTGCCTTAGACGTGTGGAAAACTTCTATCTTGAGAAAAAGTTTGTAAACATTGTGGGTAACAGCACAAATACCAATTGAGGAGGAAAGAAAAGGAAAAGTAAAAACAGTCTTTATTTTAAGTAGCAAGAAAATAATGAAAATAATGTGGTAGGTGTAGAATGTTCTGCTTATATTGTGCACAATGCTGACCAAATTGATGCAGACAGCTTACCCATTGACATACAGCTCATAATTGGTAAACTCTACCAACATTTCCATATTTATGCACCACATGTTAAAAAAAACTAAAATTATTCTGTGAGTTTACGTGAAGTAGAATACAAGAAATTTTAGGTCTTAGTAAAACTAGATGGTTATCTTTCTACCAGTTGTTGAAAGAGTCATTGCTGTTTCCCAAGCTTTAAAATCCTGCTTCCTGTCCCTAAGAAGTGTACTATCACTAGTGACCTGAAAAATTTGCATTTGCAGTGAATTTGAATATAGATGTGTACTGTGCCTCAAAATATGAAAACGTGAATTTATGTAATAAATACTGTTTCATAGGGAATTCATAGCAGATTCCATATTTATAGATTTCCAGAAAGCATTTGACACAATGCCCCATTGCAGGCTGTTAATGAAGGTGCAAGTATATGGAATAAGTTCAGAGGTATGTGAGTGACTCGAAGACTTCTTAAGTAATAGACTCCAGTATGTTGTCCTCGACAACGAGTGTTCGTCAGAGACGAGGATATTGTGAAGAGTGCCCCAGGAAAGTGCGATAGGACTGCTTCTGCTCTGTATATACATAAATGATGTGGCGAACATGGTGAGCAGCAATCTGCAGTTGTTTGCCGATGATGCCGTGGCGCATGGCAAGGTGTCGAAGTTGTTACTGCAGGTAGATACAAGATAACTTAGACAAAATTTCTAGTTGGCGTGATGAGTGGCAGCTAGCTCTAAATGTAGAAAAATCTAAGGTAATGTGGATGAGTAGAAAGAACAAACCAGTAACGTTTGGACACAGTATTATTAGTGTCATGGTTGACATAGTCAAGTCGTTGAAATATCTGAGCGTAACATTGCAAAGCGATATGAAATGGAATGAACGTGTGAGAACTGTGGTAGGGAAGGTGAACGGTTGACTTTGGTTTATTGGGTGAATTTAAGGAAAGAGTGATTTAACTGTAAAGGGGATCACATATAGGACATTGGTGCAACCTATTTTTGAGTACTGCTCCAGTGTTTGGAATCTGTACCAGCTAGGATTAAAGGAAGACATCGAAGCAACTCGGGCTGTTAGATTTGTTACCATTGGGTTCAAACAATGTGTAAGTGTTGTGGAGATGCTTCGGGAAATCAAATTGGAATCCCTGAAGGGAAGGCACTGTTCTTTTTGAGAAACACTATTGCGAAGATTTAGAGAACGAGCATTTGAAGCCGACTGCCAAACAATTTTACTGCCGCCAACATACATTGTGCGTAAGGACCACAAAGATAAGATACAAGAAAGTTGGGCTAATACGGTGGCAAAAAGAGACTAGTAGTGGTACAGGGCTTGCTCCACTACGCATTGTATGGTGGCTTGTGGAGTATCTAAGTGGATGTAGAATTGTATCCAGATGAAGTATTTTATCAGAGATAGTTTGAAATACCTTTTATTCTCTGCACATCAATATGAAAAGGTAACCAATTTTTGGCCATTGGTATTGCAGAACATCTGGCGATCTCTAATTTGAAAATAAATATTCATATGATTGCAAAATAAAGATCATACCTATGCGTGAATGCAATGATGTATCAGTGCAGTCCTAAGTTATGCTCTGGCACCATGTCAGTTAGGGGCCATTGAATGGTTTATAACATATGTGCCCTGTACTCAGAATTTGGACCTATACCTGGATCAAAATAACAACTTGATTGACAACTAGACACAGGAAAGAACATTGTTGGCAGTTTGTTGTTACCCCACAAGCCAAATTTGCCAAAGGCAGCAGCAGCTGTGTGTTTCAGTACTAAAGCCCATCCAGTGTTCTCTGTGAATTTGCAGCGACGAGTTTTCATTGAATGGCCTTACCACTTTATTACTTGCCTCCACGGTTAGCTGGAGACATTCTTTTGTGTATTATAAAAAAATAGCAAAAAGAAACAAAGCACATATGAAAACTAATCACAAAAGTTACATTAGCAGCTGCAATTGTTATCCACAATGAAGAAAAAAACAGATTCCACGACCAAGCTTATTCTTTGGTTGCTTGTTGCTATGGTAGCTGTCGTGTAAACAATTAGCTGCCTATCATTTTCTTATTCTGATCTGCCTGTTAGTGTGTTAGAAAAGTAACAGTTTTTAGTTGGGGGAGGGAGGGATGTTTTTAACTATGGTTGCGAAAGATACTAGTAGAGGTTGGACATGAATTACCTGATTTATGGCTTTGCCAGCATCAACGAGCAATTGCTCGTTAGCCATTACCAAGTACTTTGTGTGTTCTATTTCACCTTGAGCTTTGCATCACTCATTGTTTTCTTTCCTCATTTCGAGCATGGCTTGCACAATCCCAGAAGCAATCATCAATGACTATGATCATGTGTCAGTTCTGCCTTCACAGAAACATAGAACATTTGTGTAGGCTGACTGCCCTGCGAGAGGGTGATGGGATTTGTGCCCTGCACTACTCCTCATGCCTCTTGTAGTAAAAATTCTCATTTGATTATGGTCGCAGCTGGCTGTCACATGAATAATGTCTGCACTTACAGTGACTGGAAAACAAAACTGGTAAGCATGTTTTGACCAGGCTGAGCCAAAAATGCTGCTTCCCAACAGAAACAATCAGTTGTTGAAAGCTTAAATGGAGCCAAAAGAATATGAAAAGCAAAGACCATTTCAGAAAAAAGTGTCCACCAAAAGATACTAATTTTGCCCAAAATAGCTGCTGATTTCTCCAAAAAGAGATACTACAATTTCAGGACCGTACCATATCACCCTGAAGAATGTTTTTGAAAATTTGCTCACTTTCAAGCCAGTTAAGTATATTCTCCAACAGTATTCTGTGCATTGAAAGAGAAGATGTAACTATATTTGAAGTTGCAAACAAAATGAATGTTTTGCTGAATAAATTAGACCCCATAAAATGGGCTAGTGACACTAGGTCAGTTTAATGATATCACACCATTCTGCGCACCTGCATTGGAGATATTCATGAATTGCGTGAACCATTTCTTGAACCTCTTTAGCCAGTAGAGTGAAGTGCCCAGAATAAAAGCATCAGCTGGGTTAGTGTGATTTGCTGTGGACAATGGAGGACTACTTTGATCAGTATTCTGTAAGAAAACACTGTGAAGGTAAACTGCTAGACTGGAACATAACCTGATTGTAGTGCCAGTGAAAAATGGCAGGAAATTTTTTCTCATTTTCACAATGAACGACTGTGTGTCGAAAACATATTAAGAGCTTCATTGAACTTTCACTAGCTATTCCAGGTTCTAAGGTATCTATCAAAAGATTGTTTTTAATAATTAAAGCTTTGTGGACAGATGGAAAAAACACACTCACAGACTCAAGTTAGAAACAGTAAAAGCTCTAACAAAGATAAAAATGACATTTGTTAACTTCTCTTGTATTGGCTTCTCTGATTTGATACTTAACAAAAATAGACTTCTAGAGCGAATATGCAGCATTAGAAATACTACTCAAGTAGCAGCGAATCTTTACCATCTTCTTCAATGCAAAGTATGTGAAATTTATGTTTATATTTACATCCAAATTGTATATATACTACTGCTGTTAACCTCTCATCATTGTTTTCTTCGATTTTGTGAAAGTAAATTATTATTGAAACTATGCTGATGGTAATTGTGTTGTGTCCAGATTTTTACTTATTTGTCCTGAATTTTTGTTTGTTTTGAAAATATCCTAAATTTGGTTAAAAGTAGTATAGGAACCATAATTACGTTGTACCTCTTGCATCAGTTGTTCATCATGGTCACTGTAGCAATAGAGCATTCCATGCAATTGGGGAAAAACACGCAGCATTCTCATTATCAAAAAGAGTTTTACAACATGTGCATTACTATATACCTCTGTAGCTGGCATCAGCCTGTTGTAGATTGTTTTATGAGATCTAGAATTTCATCTGACGGAATTCAAATTCCTTCTGTCATGTTTCAGGTTATCATTAACTTGGATTATTACAATGTTGTCACCCATGTAAGTTTGCTACTTACATTGACCATTCAATTCTACACCATTCTTCTGTTGCTTACCTGCATATCTGACAACCCATTCCAGCACCAAGTTAAATAAATGTGGGGAACCTGCGTCATCCTGCTAGAGCCTCCAGTTCCCCTAAGTACAGTTGCAAAATTGATCACTGTTTTCCCAAAATGTTTTTGAAAATATATACTAGACAAATTTCATTCATCAAGATAATATTCAAACATCATACACTGGCATCCAAAATTAAAGCAACAAACTGCTATTATGCTGTGTGCCCGACTTCATATTGATGGACGATAATGCTCGACTTCATAGAGTGTGCGCCCTAAAACACTAATCATCATCGACTTCATAGAGCACAGGTGGCTGATGTTTTCTTGGAAATGGAAGATATTGCATGCATGGCATTGCTTACTCACTCTCCCGATTTGAATCCCATAGAGCATGTCTGGGATGCACTAGGGAGATTGTTTGCATCATGTCAGCATCCACCAACAACTCTTCTAGACTGTGAGCAGCTCTGCAAGAAGAATGAGCGTTATTGCCTCAATATGAGACTGATGACATAATTCACAGCATGCTGCATCATTGTCAGGCCTGTATTACTGCCAGAGGTGGTCACAGCTCATACTGAGCACAGTCACCAGTTGTCGGAATCTGTGTGCAAATCTGTTAAGTTGGAAAAAATGAAGAACTTTTTTATCTACCATTTTGCATTTGTCTATGTTCTGTATTCTTTACATTGTTTCTACATTACTGCCACCTGTTTATACTGTTTTGTGGCAAAATAAAAGCAACCTTGGAAAATTTCAATTTGTTGCTTTAATTTTTGACACCAATGTATATCAGTGCATGGTCTTGTGGCGATATGAATCAGTAACACCTTTTCAGGCTTCCAGCTACCAATTGGTTAAATTCCCAGGGGCTTTTGGACAAGTACTACATGGCCATTGCCAAGTGACTTCCAGATTTTCGCATCCAATGGTATAGATAACAAAAATGTTGTTGACATAGTGATTTGTTGGAGCTGAACCCAAGGCAAGGTTTCTTATGGATGGTGCTAATTGTTTCCACTGCACCTCCATTCCATAATACTGAGAGGGGAAAGTGACACTCCATTATCAATTGTTAAAGCATGAAGAAGAGGTAGACTACATAATTAGATTTCATACTTAACAAATGGTGAAGTACAGGACCTTGAAGTACTATTAGATACGCTTCTGCAATGATTAGTCAGTTGTGGACAATGTATGTGTTGTGATATAGCTACAGGAAAAGTAATGAGAGAACTAGTAGGGTCAGCTATGATTGAGGGCACTGAAAATCGGATAATGTGTTGCAATATTAAAAATGTTGCATGTGTGCCTTATTTTTTAAGTAAATAAGTAAAGAGAAATCAAATTCTTGTAGCAGGTAGACTACTGTCTTCAAATCAATTTGAAATTTCCTTCCATTCTGTATAATTCAAAAGGAATCTGACATTATATGTTACATGGATTGATATTATTACTTGGAATGGCTGAAGCAGATCTGACAAACACACAAATGAAGAAATAAGTCTTGAAGGTCTTACATTGTGGTGTTTTAAGTAGGAGAAAGAGACAGGTAGAGAATATGAAAAATAAAATAATAAATGCACTAACTGAAGAAGTTATTTCAAATTTCTTTCTTGCGCCTTTTTTAGTCTCCTGTTCTATAACTTAGCATAAATTTTAATTGTATTTATTTTATCCTTTTTTGTGTTCAATATCGTATCTCCTCTTGGTGAAAAAGGAGCTCTAGCTCCAAGTTAGAGATTAATTTCTATTTCTTTCATTTCTGCCTGTTCCAAGATGTGTTCCTTTGTGAAAACAAGCTAAATGCAAGGAAGCTTTTGAAGATGAAATTTGGTCCAACATTCAAAAGAATTAATTTCAAAGCTTGATTTGATTTCTTTATTAATCCACGAAACAATTTACATTGTATGGATTATGATCTGCAGATGAATTCAAATTGGGGGATGGGAGAGAAGAAAGAATGAACACTTTTTTTGGGGGAAGTTACGGGATTTATTTCACTTTTTATAGTACCTTTTTTTACTGTGAGTAATACTTGAAGTATTTAGTCAACATTGTAAACACCCATTATCATTACCCATGTAATAGCAAGATCCTCCCAGCTCATGTGCGATATATCCCTGCACCTCTCTGGAGAGGTGTTTCAGATACATGTTGAATCCCAAATTTGATCATGTGATTTTATATTTCCATGTAATTGGAAGCAGTGCTTTTTCCTTGGATGTTTCCAGTAAACTTGTGATGACAATTTTTTGTAGGAATCTTTTAATGTGAGGGTTAGCCTCAAAAATTACAGTGATCTTTAAAGTCTATTTAATTTGAGGTTACATAAATACAGCTTTTACCTTTACTTGTGAAAACTGAGGAACTATGTCAATAATATCTACAAATTCCTTAAATTATATCCTTAAACCTTCTTCACTGTGAAATGGCAGAAGTAGATTCTCAGTCTACATTTTTGTAACCTTCTTTCCCAGGACATATCTCTTTTACATTGTAACATTTTTTTATTATGGACATAGCTGTTGGCAGTAGTTTTCAGAACTATGTGGTAACCTTAATGTAACAATAAATTAGATATGGTATCTAGTCTGATATTTATGTTCATTATATTGAGTTTATTTGACCATATTGTCTAATAAAATCCTGCCATGCTTCCTACATATGCTGTGGGAAGCACCAGAAGCAGAAGCATTATATTTCCCTTATACAGGGTGATTCCGTGATAATGTTACAAATATACAGGGATGATAGAGAAGTGTAAGTATGTCACTTTGAGGCAGGGGATCCTGGTCTGGAAATGACCAGGTCAATAGTTACAAGTTATGATACCTATGGAAGTGGAATGCATTTAAAGGCACTGTTGTTGCTAAGATTGTAGGGTAGGCAACTTTCACAGGTGGTAGTCTGGACTGAAACAAGACAACAACTGTCTAATAAATTTGGGCTCTAAAACGCATACCTTAAAAATTATGTATACTTGTTCATCTTCACTACAGTGAAACAAGCCTTCTAAAGAACAAGTGCCCATAGCTCTTAAGGTATGCATTTTAGAGCCTATATTTACGGATATTTTTTCTTGTTTTGGTCCATAATACTTCCTCCAAAAATATAGAAACGTGTTTCACGATATTGAAGATGAACATGGGCTCATAACTCTTAAAGCATGCATTTTAGAGCTCAAGTTAACTAGGCATTTTGTTTCGTGTTTTGGTCCATACAATCACCTGTGGAAGTTGTCTACCCTACAATCTTTGCAATAACAGTTCCAGTACATACATTCCACAGTCATAAGTATCAGAACAATTTTTACTTAGAACTTTTGACTAGATCTCATTTCCAGACCAGTGTCCCTTACCTCAGATTGATACTTTTACACTTTTCTATCATCCCCGAAATTTTGTAAATCACACTGTATAGTACAGAATGTGTAAATTACTATAAAATTCTACTTCAGAACAAAGGTTTAATTTTGTACTTGAATTGTACATGATGAACTTCTGTAAGGCTACACATTTTGAATGCACTAAAAAGGAAGGAAATAGAATGCACATAAGAAGTAAGGAAGAGTACTTTTTAATGTTCTATTAACATTGAGACCCATGATGAACAACATTAGAAAATTACACAGGCAGACAAGTACAATGAGATGGCACTAATATAGAAAAGTGAGAATGTGAAGATAATTACCAGCTTTATATTTATACTACAGTTTTATTTGCTGCTACTCAGGAGTGACAACAAAGGGTTTTGCTAAGAAATAATCTTCATCAGTATCTGAATATTTCACAGTTATTACTGTTTCCAGATTTGTAAACACTCTCTATAGGCCATTATGTAACCTGAAAGAGAGTTCCTCTATTCTTCTATGTGAAAATTATGGTTACTCACATTCCCTTTTTAGAATTTCATTTGATTTGATTAATTGCAGTAACTTTTGTATAACGGGAAAGAAAGGGAAAAAACTGTTGCACTTGAGTGTAAATAGAAATTTATATGATGATTTTCAGTTATGGAAATTTCAATTTTTCACCCCTTGTTCTAGGGCTACGACAACTCTGAGTGTTTCATCATAACACAAGATCCATTGGAAGTAACTATACCTGATTTCTGGCGAATGATCCTGGAACAGAACGTCAGTACACTGGTTATGCTTTCTGATGTGAGTATAATTTCTATTTCTTTTATTATTTGTATCACATCTGATAGGTAAAATTGGAGCCTCAAAACTAATTTCATCAAAGAAAAGGACTATTCATACAGTGTGAAAAGTTGTTGGTGGAATATAAATAATAATTTAAGGAGTAAAAATAACAACTCTCTAAATAGTTGAGGTGCCGAGTCATTGAGAGGAATATAAACAAGACTGAAAGGTGTCAGATGAAATCCATATCAGTGTGGTATTCTGTTGCCTTCCTCCTACCGATAAACTGACTTACCCAGACAACTATAGGAGGACCAACAGTTTAACATGGATTCCAAACCATAGTGTGACTCAGCATTTTTCATATGGACAAACTTTGCCAAAGGTGAAAGAAGAGATAAGTAACAGATAAAAATTTTAGGATTGACCAGGAATTGAGACCAAGAACTTTGGATTTGTAGTCTGGCACTTTATCACCGAGTCACCGAGCCCCCATATCGAGGTTAAAACATGTTTATTATTCCTATGTGTAAAAATATAAGCAATTTATTCATTCTAAAGTAAATTTTCAGGCCTTTTTAAAAAAGTTTCCTCTTTTTACGCAGCCTCCTTTTATAATTGTGGGTTGGTAACCATACGTAATGTGAGGTCTGCAATATGTTCCCCACAACACATGGCATGAGAAACACTCTGACAAGTAAAATAGAGAACTGACAGATATTGTATGCAGTTCTCTCCCTCCTGTCACTGGTAAGGGATGCAATTTACTCATGCTGCAAGAGGAAATACTTACCTCCCCCAAAAAGGGGGAGGGGGTATATTTCAGAAACAGCCAAACTATAAAACTCTTCATAGTTCTGTGTGATAGTATATCATGTTAAAAGTGAGTTGTTGATACCATTATGAATAAACACCTTGGAAACTCCAGAACACCACATGGATTGATGTCTGGGATGAAGAGTGGCTGTAACATTATCATGGGACCATTTGATATGCTTCTTCCACCAAGTCCGAAATCTAAACTGGGAGAAGGAAGTCCCTTTAAGAGCCAAACAGACCATGTATAAAACTTACCTCTTGCCAATCGTGATGTATATTCTAAAGGCCTCTGCCATAAACAAGAGAGAAGAGAGTCAAATACAAGCATGTGAAATGAAGTTCCTTAGGTCAGCTCTACAAAAAACTAGGAGAGACAGAGTCAGGAATGATTATGTAAGGACAGACCTGCAGGTGACATTGACTACAGAGGAGAGGATGAGTGCTTTGAGATTGAAATGGTTCAGTCATGCGAAGCGAGTGCACCCGACTCGAACTCCACGCCAGTATTTAGAGGTGGAGGTACCAGGAAGAAGACCAGATGAATGGCCTAGAAAGTGATGGACAGACTAGGTTAAGGAAGATCTCAAGAGGAGAGGAGTAACATGGAATGTAGTGGAGAGGGGAAAACTATACCAGGACAGAAATCAATGGAGGCATATTGTTCACCAAGTTCCTACTCAGCTCGCTGGAAGGAAATCCTGATGGTGGTGGTGATGATGGCAGAGGAACCGTCTAAGTATACAAGAAGGCCATCAGATTCTTGTTTACAGTAACAGTTCAGAAGAAAATGAGGGTGCAGGTGAGAGAGCCAGTTTAACGGACTGTTTTTATTTGCTAGCTAGTTTCATAACAGTGTACACAGCTACAGAGTGAATGATTCATTGCGTAATAATGAACTCCATCTCCCTGTAAATTCAGTGCAAATATGTCCCTATCTGCAACTGAATTTATTAAAATGATTTTTCTGAAATTATGTAATGTAACAATGTGAAGTGCACAATGTATCATACAATCCATAAGTGTCAGATAATTGATCAGGCATCAGAATTGTAGTAGTACAATTTTTGAATAATTGAGTCAATGTTCTTTTGGGGGGAGAAAATTTATCTTGAAGAGCAGCAATATGTAATCCAAAATCCAATTCACTGACATTATGCTCTATATATCACTTAACTTCTAACTTCCCTTCAGTATTTTTGGCTTCCAGACCTCGATACTCTTGTCACACATTGCATCTCCATCTGCAGTAACGTGTGTTATAGGTAGGATTTAATGTGCACTTTCTTTGTGCCTGCGAATATAATCGTTGTCAAACTCTCTCATGTTCTCATTATGTTAAGTCTCTATCACTTGAACCTTGTTGTTGCAGTCTTTTTTCAGCTTTACAACATTATGTTCTAGCTTATCACCTCAAGAATTAATGCTTTTATTAATTTCCTATGTTGCTGAAGATATTTTTAAAAATTGAAAGGTCCAGGATGGAATAACAACAACATTATGAGGAGAATAGGTAGCTACTCACCACATAGGAGTTTTGGGTCGCAGGCAGGCACAATGAAAAAGAGTACTAAACATTTAAGCTTTCAGCTAAGAGTCCTTCTTCACAAACTGAAAGCGCACGTACGTGCACATGCGCTCGTGCGCATCCACCCCCCCCCCCCCCCCCCCACACACACACACACAGTGTCTCTGACCTCTGTAATGGTCGTGTACATATGAACCATGAACCATAGTCCTTGCCGTTGGTGGGGAGGCTTGCGTGCCTCAGCGATACAGATGGCCGTACCGTAGGTGCAACCACAACGGAGGGGTATCTGTTGAGAGGCCAGACAAACATGTGGTTCCTGAAGAGGGGCAGCAGCCTTTTCAGTAGTTGCAGGGGCAACAGGCTGGATGATTGACTGATCTGGCCTTGTAACACTAACCAAAATGGCCTTGCTGTGCTGGTACTGCAAACGGCTGAAAGCAAGGGGAAACTACAGCCGTAATTTTTCCCGAGGAAATGCAGCTTTACTGTATGATTAAATGATGATGGCGTCCTCTTGGGTAAAATATTCCGGAGGTAAAATAGTCCCCCATTCGGATCTCCGGGCGGGGACTACTCGAGGACGTCGTTATCAGGAGAAAGAAAACTGGCGTTCTACGGATCGGAGCGTGGAATGTCAGATCCCTTAATCGGGCAGGTAGGTTAGAAAATTTAAAAAGGGAAATGGATAGGTTAAAGTTAGATATAGTGGGAATTAGTGAAGTTCGGTGGCAGGAGGAACAAGACTTTTGGTCAGGTGAATACAGGGTTATAAATACAAAATCAAATAGGGGTAATGCAGGAGTAGGTTTAATAATGAATAAAAAAATAGTAGTGCGGGTTACCTACTACAAACAGCATAGTGAACGCATTATTGTGGCCAAGATAGACACAAAGCCCATGCCTACTACAGTAGTACAAGTTTATATGCCAACTAGCTCTGCAGATAATGAAGAAATAGATGAAATGTATGACAGATAAAAGAAATTATTCAGGTAGTGAAGGGAGACGAAAATTTAATGGTCATGGGTGACTGGAATTCGAGAGTAGGAAAAGGGAGAGAAGGAAACATAGTAGGTGAATATGGATTGGGGGGGAAAAATGAAAGAGGAAGCCACCTTGTAGAATTTTGCACAGAGCATGACTTAATCATAGCTAAGACTTGGTTCAGGAATCATAAAAGAAGGTTGTATACCTGGAAGAATCCTGGAGATACTAAAAGGTATCAGATAGATTATATAATGGTAAGACAGAGATTTAGGAACCAGGTTTTAAATTGTAAGACATTTCCAGGGGCAGATGTGGATTCTGACCACAATCTATTGGTTATGAACTGCAGATTGAAACTGCAAAAAGGTGGGAATTTAAGGAGATGGGACCTGGATAAACTGAAAGAACCAGAGGTTGTAGAGAGTTTCAGGGAGAGCATAAGGGAACAATTGACAGGAATGGGGGAAAGAAATACAGTAGAAGAAGAATGGGTAGCTCTGAGGGATGAAGTAGTGAAGGCAGCATACGATCAAGTAGGTAAAAAGACGAGGGCTAATAGAAATCCTTGGGTAACAGAAGAAATATTGAATTTAATTGATGAAAGGAGAAAATATAAAAATGCAGTAAATGAAGCAGGCAAAAAGGAATACAAACATCTCAAAAATGAGATCGACAGGAAGTGCAAAATGGCTAAGCAGGGATGGCTAGAGGACAAATGTAAGGAAGTAGAGGCTTGTGTCACTAGGGGTAAGATAGATACTGCCTACAGGAAAATTAAAGATACCTTTGGAGGGAAGAGAACCACTTGTATGAATATCAAGAGCTCAGATGGCAACCCAGTTCTAAGCAAAGAAGGGAAGGCAGAAAGGTGGAAGGAGTATATAGAGGGTTTATACAAGGGCGATGTACTTGAGGACAATATTATGGAAGTGGAAGAGGATGTAGATGAAGATGAAATGGGAGATAAGATACTGCGTGAAGAGTTTGACAGAGCACTGAAAGACCTGAGTCGAAACAAGGCCCCGGGAGTAGACAACATTCCATTAGAACTACTGATGGCCTTGGGAGAACCAGTCATGACAAAACTCTACCATCTGGTGAGCAAGATGTATGAGACAGGAGAAATACCCACAGACTTCAAGAAGAATATAATAATTCCAATCCCAAAGAAAGCAGGTGTTGACAGATGTGAAAATTACCGAACTATCAGTATAATAAGTCACAGCTGCAAAATACTAACGCGAATTCTTTACAGACAAATGGAAAAACTGGTAGAAGCCGACCTCGGCGAAGATCAGTTTGGATTCCGTAGAAATGTTGGAACACGTGAGGCAATACTAACCTTACGACTTATCTTAGAAGAAAGATTAAGAAAAGGCAAACCTACGTTTCTAGAATTTGTAGACTTAGAGAAAGCTTTTGACAATGTTGACTGGAATACTCTCTTTCAAACTCTGAAGGTGGCAGGGGTAAAATACAGGGAGCGAAAGGCTATTTACAATTTGTACAGAAACCAGATGGCAGTTATAAGAGTCGAGGGGCATGAAAGGGAAGCAGTGGTTGGGAAGGGAGTGAGACAGGGTTGTAGCCTCTCCCCGATGTTATTCAATCTGTATATCGAGCGAGCGGTAAAGGAAACAAAAGAAAAATTCAGAGTAGGTATTAAAGTCCATGGATAAGAAATAAAAACTTTGAGGTTCACCGATGACATTGTAATTCTGTCAGAGGCAGCAAAGGACTTGGAAGAGCAGTTTAACGGAATGGACAGTGTCTTGAAAGGAGGATATAACAAAAGCAAATCGAGGATAATGGAATGTAGTCAAATTAAATCGGGCGATGCTGAGGGGATTAGATTAGGAAATGAGACACTTAAAGTAGTAAAGGAGTTTTGCTATTTAGGGAGTAAAATAACTGATGATGGTCGAAGTAGAGAGGATATAAAATGTAGACTGGCAATGGCAAGGAAAGCGTTTCTGAAGAAGAGAAATTTGTTAAAATCGAGTATAGATTTAAGTGTCAGGAAGTCGTTTCTTAAAGTATTTGTATGGAGTGTAGCCATGTATGGAAGTGAAACATGGACGATAACTAGTTTGGACAAGAAGAGAATAGAAGCTTTTGAAATGTGGTGCTCTAGAAGAATGCTGAATATAAGGTGGGTAGATCACATAACTAATGAGGAGGTATTGAATAGAATTGGGGAGAAGAGAAGTTTGTGGCACAACTTGACAAGAAGGGATCGGTTGGTAGGACATGTTTTGAGGCATCAAGGGATCACAAATTTAGCATTGGAGGGCAGCGTGGAGGGTAAAAATCGTAGAGGGAGACAAAGAGATGAATACACTAAGCAGATCCAGAAGGATGTAGGTTGCAGTAGGTACTGGGGGATGATGAAGCTTGCACAGGATAGAGCAGCATGGAGAGCTGCATCAAACCAGTCTTAGGGCTGAAGGCCACAACAACAACAACATATGAGTTATGCTTGTTTGAATGTGTGCATGCTTTCTATTTTTGGCGAAGGCCTTTTGACCAAAAACACTAATGTTTAATAGTCTTTTCATTGTGCCTGTCTGCAACCCAGTGCCTCCTCTATGTGGTGAATCATAATCTTTTCATGATATTGTTGGAGATATTTTTTGATCAATGTGGCTTTCAAGATCTGTAAACTTTGGTCCATACTTTAAATCATTTGTTTTGTACTTGAAAACTTCTGAGTTGAGTCCTGCTTAATGCTGGCAGGTATTTGGTTCTGTCCTTGTGAAGTGTACTCACATTGCTTACGCTTGCTGCTCCCACATCCATAGAATGGGAGATGACCTATTTGTGTGCTTGCAGGAGTAAGCAAAAATCTTAAATAAAAGTTTTACTTGGCTCATTCTGTTCTCATTTAGACTTCTCTTAAAGTAACAGAACTTCAGAGGAAACAGTTCATTAGTATGTACAATTTCCAAGTTATGTCATAATATTTGGAGAAGCTTTAAACCACCCTACAATATAGTATTAAAAATACAAAATCATAAGTTATGAGATGAAACTCCTGCAAAACTGTTTTCTCTGAAAGTTACTTAAAAGAATTTTTTAGGACATTTATTAGACTTGTTGGCAATAAACAGACCTGGTCTTTCTGAGGATGTTCTCATAGAGTTTGAGTTTAGTTATCATGATGCACATATAGGAACAGTGCTTTCCCATATAAAACTGCAAAAATTAACAGAGAAGTATGTATGTTCAGTAAAATTTATGAAGACATCATATTTCATGTGTGTCCGTAGAGAGGCTCATCCAATTCCAGTGGCAGACTAAAAGAGAGATGTTGTGCATCATGATGTGGTGTACTGTAAAAATTGAGGGAGTGTACATTCCTAAAAAATTCAACCCATATATTTCCTTCTGTTGACTATATCTTACAAAATGATCATAAAGGTAAAATTAGAGATATTTAATCTGTACACATAGGTTTACTATCAGTTGTTGATGCCACACACTATTCGTGACTGGAACAGAAGTGACAGTAGTACACAAAGTATCCTTCCCAACAAAGCACAAGATTGTTTGCAGAGTATAGACGATTTTATTTCAGTTCACAGCCCCACTTCATTGCACAAACACAAGATACATTAAATTACAGGATGGAACACAAAGTTTATCCGTCAGTATAACACTACTCTACACACTTTGGAAACCAGGTTATTGTCAAGAGTTATCGACAACATGTGCTCTAAAAAACCAAATAAAGACTGTGGGATCAGACCAAGTATCATAGCTGCATTTGTCATTGTTGAGTCCGTCTGGCAGATCACAGTGGTAAATGGCATAGAACTATAACTGCTGTGGTAGCAGTTGGCCACTGTTATGTTCTAGAGCATAGCCTATCGTAGCATCACCTCGTTTTTATGTGGAGATGCAGCTGCTGCTGACAAGAGACCACCTTCAGCTGCGTTAATTAACTGCCTGGTGTGTAATGACAGCACTGCCGAATTCTAATTCCCTTTCCCCTTTGCTGTCATGGGCACTGAGAAGGGTGTGTGTTTTACTGCAAGTCAACCAAGACTGAGCTGGCGATGCCTGTCATGCTGGAGGTGGTGGGCTGTTCATCCCAATGTCCACGCCTGTACTGCTTGGAGGTGAAGTGGGGCCATCCATCTGGATGTCCTCTGGATGGAACATGCTCCCATATGTGGTGTTTGAAGGTAAGGTACCCATGCACTCACTTCGTCACCCTGTTTTTCTCATTCTGGACCAAGTCTGGCTGGGAGGCTCTGGTGTGACCTTCGCAACAGGACCAGGTAGAGGCTGGTGTTGTGGATGGAACACCATGTGTAGCTGTTGTGGCATGCTCTCTAGGTTCTCCTTAAGTGGGAGTGGGGACTGTGGTGGCATGTGTGACTATGACTGCAACTGGTTTTGATGTTTTCTCTGCAGGCCATCCATGCGTCAGTCTCATGCATGGGAGCCCCTGTAAAGGCATTACCATGGCAGGCATCCAAAGTGTGTTCTGTTTGGAACTGCACACCCACACAAGGGTACCAAACTGGATATGTGGTAGTTTGAAGCTTATGGTGCCTCGTCTCACGAAGTAGGGTAGAACCGTCTGCTGGTGGCCGTGTAGATCTGCAGCTGCTCCTTCTGTTAATTGATGTTGTCACTTAAATGCTGAGAAAGAGAGATGGAGCCACTTCTGTGGATGCTTCCTCCACAGTTTTCAACAGTGGCTGTTTGAGCATTCTAATTATTCTTTCCACTTATCCATTGCTGTGGGGTGCTGATGTCAGGTGTGGAATACCTTTCCTGTGGCAGAAATCCTCAAACTACTTTGATGTAAATTTCTGTCTATTATCCAAAGTGATGGTCAGGGATAAAGCCTTAAATAGAAGCAACATTGTATCTCTGGTGGGTGGTGGTGGATGACATTTTAACAATATAAGGGAAATTTTGCACTGTGTCCACCACTGCCACCACCAGCCACATAAAACTGAAGAAGTGCCTGGTAAAATCTATATAGATTCACTCCCATGGATTTGTGGTTGTGTTTCAAGACACTGAAGGTGCCCATGGAGGCTGCTGCTGTTGAACACACTTGGCGCAGTGGTGAATCAAGACTCCTATACTGCTGGGGAGGGGGACAAAATGCTACACCCTCAACAGCAGTGTTCAGTAGCACCAGGGTGTAGTATGTGCATACTTTAGTGATTAATTTGTCATGAACATCGGTGACCAGGTGGTGTTCAGGAAGCCTGTCTGTGCACCCTCTGTTTGACCCTGCAGTCAGTAACTGTGCCGAGTTTCGAGATCAACAGTGTTTGCAACATTAATTCTAGGGTACAACCATGCCCCACCAATGAGTACATACTCCTGTCGAACAGCTTCAGCCATTTGAACAGGATCACATTGTGGGTCTACGGGAAGCTGAATGGACATATTGATGGATTGCTGCATATGTTGAGTCCAATGTAGCGGTGGTGTGTCACTGCTTTCAACAGTGTCTTTGGAACATTCCCACACCTGTATCCCAGGCTGCATGTCCAAATCGAACAGACATGTCAAGATTGACTCATTTGACGAGCAGCAGTGGCCGACTGAACATCGGCCAGGAAAAAATCTGGGCACATGTTGCATCTGCTGTGTCACCTAGGATCATTGGGAGCCATTTCCTTGCTGCAGTATTCAGATCACATGTGCCTCTGGCCGGGCTACGACTACCACTATCACCATGATACCACCAAGTGTGGCTACTCTGGCGTTGTGAAGGAGTTTACTAGAGAGTAGAATGGCACTTTGTTGTCTTAAGTGAAGAGAGTAGGCTCTGTTCACATGTGAGTGATGGGCATACGCATGTATGACGTAGACCAGGTGAGCTACTTATTCCAGAGTGCATTTGCCTACACAACAAAAGTCCCATCCCAAGCTTCGTGGGGTGGTGGTCATTATTACAACTCACTGTCACATTTGCTGTCTCTGCAGGGTAAAATAACCAGTGCCCACTGCATTGCATGGGCTGTTATCCCCTTGCTACTCCCATTTCTTTGACGGGAAGATTATGTCCTTTATTAGCATCACAATGCACATCCACCATATGGCCGCTGCTACACAAATTTTCTTCACGGTGTAGAACAACTGCCCTTGCCAGCAAGATCAACAGATCTCTTGGCAACTGAACACGTATAGGACACGATGAAGCAGGAACCTAGGACCTCGAAGAAGTGTTGCCGAATTGCAACTAAAGGCACAAGATGTGTGGGGCAGTCAATCACAAGATGCCATTTGGCACCTTAATAAACATTTATATGTGGGAATTCATCTTTGCTTTTGCCACCAGAGGGGTTTACATTCTTGTCATTTCCTAGGCACTACAGTGGATCGAGGTGAGAATCCGTGGTCTCAAAACTGCTGGAATGATGACTCAATCATCAATGGACATGATTATTTCATTTAATAGTTGTAACTGATGCTGCATCAGGAAGAAGAATTGAATCTGCATGTCTGCAGGACAGTTTTCTTGCCATACTATGCATGTCCACTTGGCCACCTGTGATAAGACTGTGATGGTTTGTGATGTCACTAGGAAGTTTGTGATTGTTTGCTGTACCTCCAAATACAGCTGGAATCAAGTAACTTCTTGTAACTTCTTACTTATCAGATGCTGGGTCCTGTTCCATGTACAATCTGAACAAATAATTGCTAGTTACTTGGGCACAGCAATGTGTCAATAGCAGTTCTATGGGTGTGATAGCTTTTGTGCTAAGCATGTCTGAGGTACTCTACTTTCTCTTTGAAAAACCCACATTTATCAAGATTATATTTTAGGCCTACTTACTACTCATAGGCAAGAAAATACTGCATGCAGATTCATCAGGTGCCTGGTTTGCTGTGACCTGTCTCTGTTATTGTCAATATAATTTTCACATGACAGGAGTGATATTGTAAGTTACTCAAGATAACACTAAAAAGTTGCTGGCACACTTGCAACACGAAACAAAAAGCATATTTGTATGATCCAATGGGCATGTTGATTGCTGTTATATTTTGTGATTCCTCATCCAGTGGCAACTGCTACATCTATTTTCAAGAAATTTTTCAGCCAGATAATTTTTACATCATATTTTCCAATCTAACATTAGATATAAATCTGTAATTGACTGAACATTATGTGTTGATTTGAAATCTCCATACAATTGTAGTGATCTGCTTGATTTATTTATTGCTAGTATTGGTATATCCCAGTTACTTGTTGTCACAGTTTTGATGTTTCCCAAACTTTGTAGGTGATGAAGTTCTTCTGTAATTGAATGTTTTACTGCTGTAGGCCCTGGGCATCTCCTACAGAATTTCACTGTTCTGGCATGCCTTAAAGTTATATGCAATGTGAAATTGTTAGTGCACACTAGGTCTGGTGCATATAGTGATTCAGATACTTCACAGAAATTTTCTAGGGCATTGAACAGAATATTTAACTTGAATATATCCATTATATCGTGTATATTGAATCCAAATAGTAGAATTGTGTTGAGCCCAAAAATATTTGTTACACACTTTTGAGTCAAAAGATCTAGAGAAAAAGTGTGAGTCACTTGCTTATACTTTGCATCAACAGTGAATATGACCATGATTGGAATGCTCCGTTTGCTGTATTGACACCAAACAATGGTTAGTCAGCCCTTCTTGAGATTGAGACAGAACTTTGTTGTTTACTGTCCAAAATTCCCAGTTGAGATACAGGCAAATTCTCTGTCAGAATAATTTACTAATTTTTAAGAAATTGTTCACTTCTTCATCAAGGGAAGAAAGGGTGCGTAAGCTTTGTGGGACTCTGCAAAAATTTCGAAAATGACCATTCATAATTGCAACTATTTCTGAACATCCCAGTGTTTCATGAAACAAAACATCTGTCAGTATTCATTGTAAGAGAGCAGCATAACTTCCTGAATTTCAGTCTGTTCATCATTGCACATTTCCTTTTTTATCTACAACAAAAAATCCAAAGGCTCACTCAACTTTGCGTGTCTTGCACTGACAGATGACATTTGACAAGTGTCAGTACAGCACAAGCCTTAAAATTTTGTGAAAAATCAGGACACCTCCCTGTGTTGTTTAGGAGCAGACTTAATGTTGAGTGGCTGACTGTTTCTCATTTTCTGTGTTAGTGGTCATCAAACTGCAAGTATTATGAAGTAGTATTCAATGATAAGACTATAATAATTTTATTTAACACCAAGGTTGCAAACAGAACCATGCATTGTTATACACACAACCGTGCCTGTTGTTACACATTGTTTCGGTACATTTAAATCATAAATAATTTTCATTATTTAAGACAGTTGTGTTTAGGCTCACTCATCCAATATCATTTTTAACAGATTGGTGTTTCATTCAGTAGGCATGAAACTAAATAATTATGTGTTGTGATAACAGAGATGCCAATATTTTAGGTACCTGCCTGGACATCCGTGTGTGTTAGTGAGCCATTTGCAGGATTGAGGCAAGCCTCCAGCCCTAGATATTGTGAATTGTGGTTTATTTGTCTCATTATACACACATCTAAATCATTTGATTCAGGTCCAGGAGACACGTCAAATTGTGGTAAAATTTCACCAGACTGACTTGTACAATTTACAAACGACATTCATTCATATTCAGTAAGGTTTCTTACAATCAAGTTGTTCAGTGCCTGAAAGCCATCATCATTATTGTCAAAGGTGCTGTGACTAATTGTATGCAAAATTACTGTACTGTAGCCTCAAAAAGGTTTCTACATGCCAACTGGGAACTGCAGCTGTTAGTTGATAAAACATACATTATTCTAAAGGTATCTGTGTGACTTGGGTATATAAAATCATGAATAATAAAGGTATGTAACATTGCCTGCCTCTCTCCTCTCGTGTGTGTGTGTGTGTGTGTGTGTGTGTGTGTGTGTGTGTGTGTGTGTGTGTGTGTGTTTTGGGGGATTCTGTTCTTACATTAAGTAGCATTGGCTATATTTCTGTTTGGGGGTAAACTTGATTACTATATTGTCGCAGAAGAAGCATACTGTAGTAGTTATGATACTAGACTGTTGCATGGGGGGTCGTGAATTCAAAACTCATCTGAACTGTAAAATTTTAATTTCTTTATTTAGTTCAAGTACATTCTAGAAGTATCCACAAATGGCAACAATCATCATACTGCAATGTTCTGTAGCTGTATATATATCGTATGTGTTCTGGCCGGAGGCAGTTCGCTCCGCGCCCTTGTATGTGCAAGTGCTAAATAAAACCTTCGTTAAGTGAAGTTAGTGTTCATCATTCATCTACTTACACCTTCTTCTATGTGACATTATTACTTGTATTTGTAAAATAGGTTACTGGGTTAGAAATGCTTGTGTGTCATGAAAAGATTAACATATTTATAATTAAACTTGAATCAAATTAGTGAATTTATAGCATTTTACTTGTTTCATATTTCAGATAGTTCTCTTCTGGAATTTGCATTTTTCTCTTCAAATGACAGTAACAGATCCAGGAATTTGTTTACACTCATCAGTTCCAAATTTTTATCATATTTGTTAATCAAGAAAACATACCCATTGATGTAAATACTGTCTTAGGCAATATGTAAGGTGTAAAATTAGTGGGTCGGAACCTTGTGTGACTTCTTTCTGATTTTAGCGTAACTTCAAAGGGTGTTTATGAATTCTGCTGCTTTCCCTACCTCCAACGGAGAGAATTTGTGATCAAAGAGCCTATGATGACCTCCAGTAAGCATCCTTCTCCTGTCTCCACTCCCTCCTCTCGTTACCATAGAGCTTTTGACTGAAATTCTGATACATATTGTCCATTCTAGCTTGGAGATGGACCAAAGAAATGCTTGAGATACTGGCCAGATGATGAAGCTGTTTATGATCATGTTCGTGTGAAATATTTAGATAATGAAAGCTGCCCATATTACACACGCCGGGAACTAAGTGTTAGCAACATTAAGGTATGTTAAAATTTTCAGTTCTTGTAAATTATTTAGCTCAATATCAAATAGGAAATAATATGTGAATGTTTGCTAAAACATCTTAGACCGTTAAAATAATGAAGTAAGTTTTAAAAACTCTATTTTTAATATGGTAGCAACTTTCATGAATGTGCCCAGGACATTCTTGCTTTATTTTCCAATATCTTGGCTACAAATTGTATGGCCATTGTCTAGGAGGGTCATTGATATTTTCTGAATGTGGTACTGTGCCTGTTTAGGAATAAACACGCCACTGTGATTTAAAAAAGGAATTACAGATAACATGCACCTAACAGTGTATAAAACACATAAACACTCACTAAAGACAGAAACTCATAATGATTGTGATGCTTGGCTGGTCATTCCAACTGTTAGGTGGTTCAGATTCTAGACAAAAATGCTATGAAACCATATAGTAGATATCAGTTGAATTACTCTATTGGCTGAGTTTAAACCCTTGTATTGGTTGATTATGTTGTCTGTCATCTGCATACCCACTATTTCTTTAATGCGAGCTCTCACAGAAAGATGGGATTGTGACCATTATATGAACATTGTTATTATTAATAGAGGACCATTACAGATACATTGCTCAGTCACCATAGATTTGTTCATGCTACATAACATCTACCTTTTTTTTAAAAAAAATCCCAACTTTCATAGCAGTAGATTGCTGTTAATGCTTATTACAAGAGGTCTGCCTTGTCCGGTTAGAAGAAGATCACATTCACTAGATTTTTAAAATGATTGTCACTATTTTTAAGGAAAAACATATGGAATAAAGGCTCTGTATCTAACACTCTCTCTGCCTCTTCCTTCCCTCATGAGTGATCTCAAAGTGCGGTTTGCATTGCTTTTGTGATTGATGTGGCCACAATCTTTTGTAATGGAATACAACTAACTATCAATGTCAGACATTACATGAGCTCTGTGAGCTAAAGGAAAGTTATTGTATGCAATAGATGGTGGTAGCTGGATGTCTACAAGTATAAATTAGTATGGAGTGATTAAAACTGTATACTGTATCAGGACTCAATTCTAGAACCTTGTGTATCACAGGCAATCTGTCATTGAGAGAGCTAACCAACCATGATTCACAACACATCCTCACAACTTCCTTTCTGCCAGTACCTCTGTATCCTACTTTCCAAATTTGATAGATGCTCTCTTGCATACATTTCTTGGCTAGTACAGCTGGGAGAAAGGATGTAGTGGAGAACTGGCTTGGACTCGGATGAAGAGTTGTTTCCAAAATGTAGCAGAGTGTATACTGGCTGGAAGCTTCGTGTATGATGGACAGGAACTCAAGGGAAGAACTGTCTTTTCTTGGCCAATGTTCTTACAAACAAGCTATGGGCAGCGTATGCAGATGATTGTGCTTTATTTTCAAAATCATTCGTAAATAAATTAGTCACCAGGGTGGCAGAGGGTCCCCAATATCTTAACAGTGACAGCTCAGAATCAAAGACAGGCTGACACACCAGGATGCTGCCTTCCATAATTATAAGTTGTTGCAACAGATTAAAAAAAAACCAAGCGAACCACACTTCAGTCACCCACAATAGAAGAAAGAAGTGTGGCCAGAGATGTTGATTCTAGAGCTTTTATTCAGTGTGTGAGGAGCATTTCTCTAAAAATAATGAGAATCATGAAGAAACATTAATTATAAATGTTCTTCCTCTCATCAGCCAATACTTCCAGCATGTGGTAAGAACAATCTACTGCTATGAAAAAGGAAATTTATAAAATTCTATGTCAGTGCGGTTAATTTTAAACTACAAGAAAGATCTACATCTACATCAGTACGCCGCAAGGCACTGTACAGTGCATGACGGAGGATGGCCTGTACCACTACTAATCATTTCCTTTCCTCTTCCATTCACAAAGAGAATGAGGGAAAAATGACTGTCTACATGCCTCTGTACAAGCCCTAATTTCTCCTTTCTTACCCACATGGTCTTAATGTGAATTGTACGTTGGCAGCAGTAGAATTTTCCTGCAGTCAGCTTCAGATGCAGGTTTTCTGAATTTTCTCAGTGGTGTTCCTCAAAAAGAGCATCACTTTCCCTCCAGTTATTCCCATTTGAGTTCCCGAAACATCTCCATAATAATTGCATGTCATTTAAACCTACCGGTAAAAATCTAGCAGCCCACCTCTGAATTTCTTCAACGTCTTACTCCAGTCCTACCTGGTGTGGCTCTCAAAGACTGAAGCAGTACGAAAGAATGGGTCAGACAGATGTCTTGTATCCAGCGTCCTTTACAGTTGAACCACACCTTGCTAAAAATCCTCCCAATAAAGCAAAGTCGACAATTCGCCTTCCCTATCACAATTTTGTGCTCGATCCACTTCATATCGAAAATAATATCACACTTCCATGGGACACTCCTGACGATACCCTGGTCTCTGATGAACATTCACCGTCAATGACAGTGTACTGGATTCTATAACTTCAGAAGTCTTTGAGCCACTCACATATCTGGAACTTTTTCCTTATGCTTGAGTCTTTCTTAACAGTCTGTAGCTAGGTACCATGTCAAATGCTTTCTGTAGATCTAGAATTATGGAATCTGCCGGTTGCCCTTCACCTGTAGTTTGTGTAACAGTTCTGTTACTAAATGTGACACTTCTGTCACTAAATGTAACTGGGTTTTCTCTTTTGATGCAAGACAATTGTCAGGATGAGCATTCTAAAGCATTCTGTCAGGGTGACAATATTAAATAAATTAACTTTTCTCTCTTAACAACATGTGGGCAGGGTGGGTTCTTCCTTGGCTCGGGTATGAGGTCGAATGAAACATCATTTTTACATCAGATAACTTTTATTGAAGATTTGTACAACTGTATCTTACGGGATGTTCTGGTTCGGAGAGCGGCAGCTGTGTCGTTTGTGAAGTCTTCTGCTGCGGCAGCGGCGGCGTCTGATTACGCGTAGCGGTGTGTATTTCGTGTCGCCGTCTCGCCCAGTTGACTGGAGACGCACAGCGCGAGGTGGCCCGTTTAATTATTGCGAGCGAAATCGTGCATCGGATGATACCTTGGGTGTCGCGTCCCAGTGTTTCTCTTCTCTAAGCGGCCGCGTGTGTTCTGCGTCGGCCAGCGGAGCGGCGCGGCGGGGGAAGGCCAGTGTCCCGGACTCGAACCACGGACTCCCGCTTGCCAGTCTTCGGCTGTCAGGTCTTCATCCCAGCTCACAGGTGACTACTGATGTGAGGCCGTCTCCTTCCCGTCCTCACGAGTCACCCGGGTATGTAAAAATCCGACTTCAAATACCTTTTAACTTCTGTCTTCTGGTGCCGCGGCTGCTGCTTGCTATTCCATTACAGCGGCGGACTTGGTTCGTCTGTGCATGATGCAGACTCTTCTTGCACGACGGTCTTCAGCACCGAAACTGACTGAAAACTACTGCTACTCTTCTTTTCTTCCTTCTTCGTCTCTCGTCTCGTCTCCGTCTCTGTCTCCCTCCGTCTTCATCTGCGTCTTCCTCTCCGTCTTCATCTGTCTGGCCCACTGCGTCTCGCGTATTTATTCACTTCAGTTTACTGGAGGTGAACGACTTCACGGTCATTGCCTCTTCTGTCACGTTGAGAAGCTCCTCGAAGAATCTTCTTAACATCGGTCATTGGCTCTTGAAATGTAGGCGAGGGCTTTTCATCCCATGTGACGACTGAGAAACACGTGAGCCGGGTATTGCCTCTTCTGTCACGTTGAATAGCTTCTCGAAGAATCTTCTTTACGTCGGTCATTGGCTCTTGGGATCTAGGCGAGGGCCTTTGCTCACATACGACAACTGAGAAACACGTGAGCCGGTCGGGCGATGCCCTGACGGCTGAATCGACAGCGCCCGCTTATGTGGAACTTGCTGACTTCACGGTCATTGTCTCTTCTGTTCTGCTGTTCGGCCCGCTGTTTGCGAGTATGTAACTCTCTAAACTAAACCAAGTTTTTCATTTATATTCTAATTTCTAGTTCACTTTGATTCCACTAATTTATTTACTTAAGTACCACTCAACATTTGCAACATGTCATGTGAGAAATGGACAAGCCAAGTTTCACACAGGCAATGCTTTCTAAAACTGTGCTAATTAAAATCATTCGTCATCTGTTGGCTGTGTTATGCTCATAGTGTCAGGTGACCCCTCAGAAGGAAGTGTACCAGTGTCCCAGGGTTTTCTAGTGAGATACACAGATGTCATCATCATTTATGGATATTGTATTCCATTAAACACTTGCAATGCCACATCATAATGCAGTGCAATTTGCAAAGGAACTCTTCTTTATTTGAAATGGATGGGTTTTGTTGTGTAGCTCCAGATGCCAATGCTTCTCAATGTGTCATTCATAGGTTGTGGACATGCTACAGGGAGACAGGTCAGCACTAAAGGCAAGTTGGACACGGTCACCAACACATTACTACTACACGTGAAGACCAGTTTCTAGTCATCTCTGCATTGTGGTGTCATACGGACACTGCGAGTGTACTGTGAGGCGATCTCAGAAGGACCACAGGAGCTGCTGTGTCCGGGCAAACTGTAATGAACAGTTTATGAGAAAGGAGCACATGACCCAGATGTTCTGTTCAAGTATCTCTCTTGACAACATCTTGCAGCTCACCTTCAGTTCTGCAGTTCCCATGTCAACTGCCAATTTTTTCAGTGGCAAAACATGTCGTTCACAGACGAGTTCAGATAACCTCTGACACAAGATGATAGCCATGTTCATGTACCAAAACCTGTAATGTGTGATACCTGCCAAATGTTGGCCAGGAAATCGACAAATTTCCAAGGTTCTGTGATGTTGCTGTGAGGCCTCAATGTTGACAGCCATACAGATCTTCTTGATGTCCACGGTCGCCTTCCTGCTGAGCTGTGCATTGAACAGACCCTATTGGACCACGTGGTGACTGCTGCGTATGATGGTGGCCCTTAATTGCTTCTGATGCCTAAGCGTAAGTGGCAGGTGTCAACAGGGACGTCTTGCGAAGTCTGGACATTGAAATAATAGAGCGGCTGGCGGTGAGTCTCAACCTAAACCCAATCGTACATGTACGAGATGTGTTTGACAAATGTGTTCGTGGTTGTCCTGTTCTACCACAGGCCCTCCAAGAATTTTTAGGGGTCTCATTGAAGAATGGGAATGGATACCAATGGGTGACCTCCTTAGAGCATGCCGTGCAGCTGTCAGGTAGTGAGAAATGCTCACGGAGGGCTTACGAGCTATTGAAGCTCTCAGTGTCCAATGAAAAGCGAGGAGGATGATGGGAAGAATGATTGTTTCCTCTTTGTGTTTGACACCTGTCAAAAATTTAAGGCTTTTTATGTAAATGATCGAGAATGTAATGATGTTTTGTTGTGTACTCAATTTCTGAAAGGTAAAAGTATGATTTGTAAACATACCCAGGCTTCAGTTATTGCTCAGTGGAGTGTGGCAGACACTCAGTCATGTTTCCCTAATTCTTTTGAACAGTGTATGTTCCATGAATCACTAAATATCTGGGAGCTTTCTACTTCAGGTTTTGGCCAGCTCTCAGTCCTGAGAATAATTTGAGTGCAAGAAATTTCCAGGAGGGCAGTAAATTCAGAAACTGTGATATGAACACGTCCACAATTTATGGTAACATTTTGACAGTCGAATTGTCATTACTCTGAAAGCGGCCTGGTTTCACACTCCGTGTGTCATCTGGTGAGTGTTCGTCAGAGTACATCAAACTACTGCCTAGCCCCCCCCCCCCCCCCCCCACACACACAAAAGTGACATAAATGTTGCAACTATTATTTGTAATTCTGTTGAAGTTGCAGTGAGAAAAATATTTCATTTGTGGTGACTAGATTTGGAGATGATGTCCATTATCAAACCATCGGAGATGATGTCCATTATCAAACCATCGCCTTCATAGTAAGCAGTGACACACTTTCCACACCTCAGAGACTCCTCTCTGAGGGATCCATGGAAAATGATAAATTTAATGTAAATGTAATACAATCAGTACATTTGCAAATAGCCACTGTCAGCACATCATGAGTAACATGTACAAATTCATTGACAGCGTATTATCAGTGCTTCTTGTCAAACTGTAGAGAGATTCATCTACAGTGTATTATCAATGGTTCTTGCAAAACTGTAAATGAATTTGTATGTGTTACTCGTGATTGATTGCTGATTTTGGCTGTTTGCAAATGTACTGGTTGTATTAAATGTTAGTACTTGTGATGAAGGTCATGGTTTGATAATGAGTGTCATGTCTGAAACTATTCACCACAATGGAAGGATTTTTGTCATCGCAACTTTGACAGAATTACAAATAATAGCTTTAATGGAAGTGAGTTGCTAAGCCTTTTTTTCCTGTGTCATGCAGGAGGTTGATAGAAACATTGCAGCTGTGTTGGGTCAAGCCAAGTGACTACTTCAGGTAGCTAATTACCATGGGTGAGTGCTGGGTGTATCACTATGACCCAAGACAAAGGAGCAAAGCAAGCAAGCAATGGAAACATGTAGTTTCAGCACCACAAAAAGAGGCAAAGACCCAACCACTGTCAGGAAAGATGATGCCGAGTGTTTTTTGCGCCTACCATAGTGTGATGCTAACATTTTATGCTTACAAGAGGCAAACCATCGCAACTATGCCAATGAAATTTCCTCACAAGTTTACGGGAAGCTGTCAAAATGGAGTGTCATGGAAAACACTTGAATGGGGTATTTTTGTTCTAGGACAACAACCCAGCTAATTCTGCCCAGGACACAGTCACATTTACAGCTTCTGTGAGCTGTCAAATGGTTCAAATGGCTCTGAGCACTATGGGACTTAACATCTGTGGTCATCAGTCCCCTAGAACTTAGAACTACTTAAACCTAACTAACCTAAGGACATCACATACATCCATGCCTGAGGCAGGATTCGAACCTGTGACCGTAGCTGTGAGCTATCAGATTTCGTGTCAAGTGTCATATTTTCACCGTGTGGTACCTAGACACTTCCTCCTCTGTCCGTGGATGAAGATACCATTGCGTGATAAAATATGTGAAGGACAAACTCTCAGCATTTATTTACAGAGTTCATAAATGTTCTATATGTCCAGCCTTCATTATATGACACGCATTTAATCAGTAGTACATTTCTCCCCATACCTGACCCAGCAAATCAGCAGTGATGGTAAGAACAGTGGCTGTGATGCACGTCTCACATTTTCAAAGTTTTGCTGTAGAGGTGGAATGTTATTGGTATCCTTGATGTAACCCCACAAGAAAAAATCACAAGGTCCAACGACAGTGGTGGCCACACGAATAGTGCCAGGTCAGTGACCACAACATGACCTATCCACCCCCCCCCCCCCCCCTGCGGGTTCGGGGGTTAGAATCGGCCCGCGGTATTCCTGCCTGTCGTAAGAGGCGACTAAAAGGAATCTCAAACGTTTCGGCCTTATGTGATGGTCCCCTGTCGGGTTTGACCTCCATATCTCAAAATTTTTCCGAAGAGCGAGCCGATTGGGGAAGGGCACCTTACTTGGTGCATTGTGTCCATGTTGTGTTGAGAACTTTCGCCATCTTATTCGTCGTTGCATTGCAGTCCTGCCCGCTCTCCATCACTTGGGCATGGATACGCTCCTGCGTACACTTTCTGCCAAACACTGTACAGGGCCAATTTTCTGCAATGACGGCGACCATGGACCACATGTCACCTAACATCCAGCACGGTAGCCAGTCCGTTGTGGTGGGGCCGCCATGTACCCTGTTGGTTGTAGCCCCCTGACAACACAGGGATCGCTCTACTGATGCCTGCGCCATTAACTCCCCACGTATGCCAAAGAGTAGATGCCCATCTCCCTGGGGCATCGGGACTCCCGGCAATGGCCATCCTGCCAGGTGGCTTTTGCTGTGGCTGGGTAGCGCCCGTGGGGAGGGCCCTTGGTCGGAGTAGGTGGCATCAGGGTGGATGACACACAATGAAGCGTGGCACATCTTCTCTTGCTGGTGGCCAGCCACCAGCAGTCTCTAAGCGTTCGAGGGCCTATTTTAAAGGTAACGTTTATGACCCCAAATCATTCCCCTCCCTCGCCACACCATGGGAGGAACGAAAGGCATTAAATGAAAGTGAGACTTATTCGCCCAGGTATCTTGTCTGCACCAGAGCTGATGGGGAATCCTTTATATCCATGAAGCCTCAGTTCTTTGTAGAGCATTTAGAGAACAAGTTTGGGGAGGTGGAGGGCTTGTCCAAGATGCGGTCCGGATCGGTGTTGATAAAAACGGCATCCTCCGCCCAGTCGCGGGCCTTGCTCGCTTGTAATAAGCTGGGGGATGTCTCCGTAACTATCACGTCCCATAAAAGTCTGAATATGGTCCAGGGCATTATCTTCCACAGGGATCTCCTTTTACAGTCCGATGACGAGCTGCGCGCCAACTTGGAGCGACGAGGTGTCCATTTCGTCCGGCGCGTCCACCAGGGTCCGAGGGATCATAAAGTTGCCACCGGTGCCTTCATCTTGGCCTTCGAGGGTGACACGTTACCTGAGAAGGTCAAGGTGATGGTGTACCGTTGTGATGTCAAGCCGTATATCCCTCCCCCGATGCGGTGCTTCAAGTGTTGGAAGTTCGGTCATATGTCTTCACGCTGTGCTTCCGACCTCGTATGTCGCGATTGCGGTCGACCATCCCATCCTGATCATCCCTGTGCCCCGCCTCCAATCTGTGTGAACTGTGGTGAGCACCATCCGCCTTGCTCGCCGGACTGTCCAATTCTGCAGAAGGAGCGGAAAATCATGGAAATCAAGACCCTCGACCGACTGACGTACACTGAGGCGAAGCGGAAATATGATCGGCTTCATCCAGTGCGTATGACATCTTCTTATGCCGCAACTGTCACTCCTGCTACAGTTCCATCAGCTCCAGTCAGCTCTCAGAGTCGAAGGACCACACCTGCCCCCTTGATGGTGGGGGGCACTAAACTCCCTGTTGCTCCTGCTCCATCTACTTCAGGAGCAACACCCCCCCAAACCATCGGGGACATCAGTTCCCCCTTCCCAGCCGGAGAAGCGTAAGTCTTCTTCGGCTCCTCTTGCCAGGAAGGGTTCCCTTGGGGACCTCCCTTCGCAAGTTCCGACCAGTACAAAAGCAGACAGCCGCAAGTGGCTCAAACAACCACCGGTCCCTGGTCGTAGGGCCTCACGGTTGTCGTCTGTCCCTGAGACTGACCCAGTGAAGCCCTCCCAGCCTGAACCACCGAAGGCACAGCGAGAGAAACAGAAGAAGAAGAAAGTCCCCAAGGCTAACGACATTGCGGTGGCACCCATCCCACCGCTTCCTACAAGCTCTGCGTCTGAGGACGAAGTGGAGATTCTGGCGTCCGCTGAGGACCTCGATCTCGCCGGTCCCTCGGACGCAATGGATAGCATTTGCACGGGTGCTCCATCGGAGGCAGCAGGTGACCCAGCGGCGTAATCTGCCTTCCCAGTCCCGTCACGCCTTTCCCAGCCATGGACAACACCATCATCCAGTGGAACTGCAGCGGTTTCTTCCACCATCTAGCTGAGCTCCGCCAACTTATCAGCCTTCACCCTTTCTTCTGCATTGCTCTTCAGGAAACTTGGTTTCCAGCAAAGCGAACCCCCGCCCTCCGTGGCTATCGGGGTTATTATAAGAACCGAGCAGCTTATGAAAGGGTGTCTGGTGGCGTCTGCATATATGTCCTTCACACACTGCACAGCGAGTCTGTCCCTCTCCAGACGCCTTTAGAGGCTGTCGCTGTACAGGTGTGGATGCCACAGGCTGTTACCGTCTGCAGTCTTTACCTTCCACCGGATGGTGATGTCTCGCAGCATGTCCTGGCTGCACTGGTAGCCCAATTGCCGCCACCTTTCTTGCTATTGGGCGACTTCAACGCCCATAACCCTCTGTGGGGTGGGTCAGTGGCAACAGGTCGAGGCGCCATCGTTGAGCATTTATTGTCGCAGCTCGATCTCTCGCTGTTAAATGATGGTGCCTTCACACACTTCAGTGTGGCGCATGGCACATACTCCGCCATTGACCTTTCAGTCTGTAGCCCTAGCCTCTTACCGTCTGTCCAATGGAGTGTGCATGACGACCTGTGTGGTAGTGACCACTTTCCGATCTTTCTGTCACTACCACAGCGTCACTCTTCTGGGCGCCCTAGCAGATGGGCTATGAATAAGGCTGACTGGGGCTTGTTCTCCTCCGCTGCCGCTATTGAGCCTCTCTCTACTGATGACATTGATGCGGTGGTTAAATCGGTCACCACCGGCATCGTTACTGCCGCCGAATCTGCCATTCCCCATTCTTCTGGGTCCCCTCAGCGGAGGGCTGTGCCTTGGTGGTCGTCTGGGATCGCTGAAGCGATTAAAGATAGCCGGCGGGCGCTCCAGCGTCACAAGCGACATCCCTCCATAGACCACCTTATCGCCTTCAAACGGCTGCGTGCGCGGGCCCGCCTCCTTATCCGCCAAGGCAAGGAGGAGTGCTGGGAGCGGTATGTGTCCACCATTGGCCTCCATGTCATTCCATCGCAGGTCTGGGCCAAGATTTGACGCGTCTACGGCTATCGGACCCCTGTCAGCGTCCCTGCGCTCTCATTGAATGGCGCAGTTTGTACTGACTCCGATGTCGTTGCAAACCGCTTGGCAGAGCATTTTGCTATGAGTTCCGCTTCTGCAAATTACCCCCAGGCCTTCCGCTCCATTAAAGAGCGGATGGAACATCAGAGCCTTTCGTTTCGCACCCACCACCCAGATTCTTACAATGCTCCATTCAGTGAGTGGGAATTTCGCAGTGCCCTAGCCGCTTGCCCTGATACCGCTCCTGGGCCAGGTGGCATCCACTGTCAGATGCTGAAACTGATGTATTGGTGAATGTGCCAACACCTTGTAGATAGAGGAGGCTGAAATGCACGCTATCTAACGCAGGCGGGCATGAATTCTGGAACAGGATAAGTAGTGAATTCTAATAAGAAAAGTATGCAGCTCCTTTGGTACTTATCTTTTAATCCATCCTTTGTATACATCGTTCTTGATGAAACATCTGGAGATTGTGGCGATACAAGTGAGACTCTTTAGATACAAGCTATCTAAGGCTAATGGCGCCTTGCTAGGTCGTAGACATGAACTTAGCTGAAGGCTATTCTGTCTCTCGGCAAATGAGAGCAAAGGCTTCGTCCGTATAGTCGCTAGCAACGTCGTCGTACAACTGGGGCGAGTTCTCGTACGTCTCTCGAGACCTGCCGTGTGGTGGCGCTCGGTCTGCGATCACACAGTGGCGACACGCGGGTCCGACATGTACTAATGGACCGCGGCCGATTTAAGCTACCACCTAGCAAGTGTGGTGTCTGGCAGTGACACCACAGAAACACCTTTCAGTGGACTGCCAGCGACGCCTCCTCGATCTTTACAACCGTCTTTGGGTCGAGGGGGAGTTCCCGTTGCAATGGCGGGACAGCATTGTCATCCCCGTTTTGAAACCTGGAAAGAACCCTCTGGAGGTGGACAGCTACCGTCCCATTAGCCTCACCAACATTCTTTGCAAGTTGCTTGAACGGATGGTGAGCCGGCGCTTAAATTGGGTATTGGAGTCTCGGGGCCTTCTGGCTCCATCTCAGGGTGGGTTCCGTAAAGGCCGCTCCGCCACCGACAATCTGGTGAGCCTGGAGTCGGCCATCCGTACTGCCTTTGCCCCCCGTCAGCACCTGGTCACTGTCTTTTTTGACATGCGGAAGGCGTACGATACGACATGGCGTCATCACATCCTTTCTATGCTTCATGGATGGGGTCTTCGGGGTCCTCTGCCGATTTTTATCCGCAATTTTCTGTCGTATCGTACCTTCCACGTGCAAGTTGCAGCCTCGTATAGTTCCTCCCACGTCCAGGAGTTCGGTGTTCCACAGGGTTCTGTTTTAAGTGTCTGCCTGTTTTTAATAGCCATTAACGGGCTCGCTGCGGCCGTGGGAAATTCTGTCTCCGCTTCCCTGTATGCTGACGACTTCTGCCTTTACTACAGCTCTAATGGCGTTGCAGCTGTTGAACGTCAGCTACAGGGCGCTATCCGCAAGGCGCAGTCTTGGGCTGTAGCTCATGGGTTCCAGTTTTCGGCAGCCAAGACCTGCGTTATGCATTTCTGCCGGCGACGTACTGCCCACCCGGAGCCGCAGCTTTCTCTTAACGGTGAACTTCTTTCAGTGGTGGAATCACACAGGTTTTTGGGGGTGGTTTTCGATGCCCGGTTGACTTGGCTGCCTCATATCCGGCAGCTCAAACAGGCGTGTTGGCGGCATCTCAATGCTCTGCGATGTTTGAGCCACACCCGCTGGGGCGCCGACCGATCTACCCTGTTCCGGCTCTACCAGGAGTTAATCCAGTCTTGTCTGGATTATGGGAGCCTGGCTTATGGCTCAGCATCCCCATCTGCGTTGCGAGTGCTGGACCCAATCCTCCATAGCGGGATACGCCTTGCCACTGGTGCTTTCCGCACCAGCCCTGTGGACAGCATACTAGTGGAGGCAGGTGTCCCTCCACTGCGATTACGACACCAACAATTACTGGCTGCTTATGCTGCCCATGTTTTTAGCTTGCCCGGGCATCCAAATTACCGTGTCCTGTTCCCGCAGTCCGTCGTCCATCTGCCAGACCGTCGGCCCAGGTCGGGTTGTCCGATCGCCATAAGTGTCAAGGAGCTTCTCTCCAGGCTTGGGTTTTTCCCTGTTCCACCTCCTTTCCGGGCACCTCCGCGTACACCCCCGTGGTGTGTTCCTCGCCCTTGCCTTCGGTTCGACTTGGCACGGGGCTCGAAGGACTCAGTCCCTCCAGAGGCCTTCCGCCGCCGCTTTTATTCCATCCTGGCCATGTATCAGGGCTCTGGAATTGTTTACACTGGCGGTTCGATGGTTGCTGGTCGTGTCGGGTATGCGCTAACTCTAGGGGACCATTCCGAACAACGTTCCTTGCCGGATGGCTGCAGCGTTTACACTGCTGAGCTGGTCGCCATCTTTCGTGCCCTAGAGTATATCCGCTCCTGCTCAGGTGAGTCCTTCGATATCTGTAGCGATTCCCTGAGCGGCTTACTAGCTCTCGACCAGTGTTTTCCTCGTTCTCGTCTGGTGATGGCTATCCATGAGTCCCTGCATACTCTTGCGCGTTGCGGCCGCTCTGTGGTCTTCGTGTGGACCCCAGGCCATGTTGGGATACCTGGCAATGAGAATGTTGACCGCCCGGCGAAAGAGGCCACTAGTAAATTGTCTTTGGGGATTGGACTCCCAGAGACTGATTTGCGGGCAGTCTTACGCCGCGAAGTTCTTTCGGTTTGGGACGCTGAATGGCGCAATCTGCCCACGCCCAACAAACTCCATCCAATCAAGGCGACGATGACTGTGTGGCGGTTGTCCATGCGGGTCTCCCGCCAGGAGTCTGTTGTCCTCTGCCGGCTGCGCATTGGGCATACTCGGCTTACGCACGGCCACTTATTGCGCCGTGAGGACGCACCTCTATGTCGCTGCGTCTCCGTTTTATCTGTGGTCCATATTTTACTGGAGTGTCCGCTTTTAGCTGTGCTCAGGCAGTCGTTCGCACTGCCTGACACGCTCCCTGCCCTTTTAACAGATGACTCTGCTACGGCTGACTTAGTTCTACGTTTTATTCGGGCAGGGGGTTTTTATCATTTAATCTAAGTGTTTCTGTTTTATCTTATTGTTTTGTGTGGATTCTGGCCTTTGGCCTCTGGTTTTAAACTGATTTTTTAATGTGTTTTAAGTGGTTGGCTTTTCCTTTTTTATTTCTATGGTCGGCCACCCACCGTCACACTCTGTGTGATTTTAGTTCGTTTTGTCTGGTCTTTGTCTCAGTTTCTCTTGTTCTGTGTCATCTGTGCTCTACTCTGTTGATCGTTTTTATTCTCTGTGGGTGTTTTTAGTGCTTGGAATAATGGACCGATGACCGTAGCAGTCTGGTCCCTTTAATCCCACAAACCAACCAACCAACCAACCTATCCACCAACTTGGCAATGTCTCATTCAGGTAATCTCGCACAGTTGTGGAAATGTGGAGGGATGCCATCTTTTTTGTGGAAAGATGAAATCCCTGCTGTCAGTTTCATGTTACAGCGTACTCTACAATTTCGGCATATTGAGATAGGTGATATTATTGACAGTTCTCTCGGTGAAGAAGGAGGGTCCATAGACTGTCTTGTTGGTCGTGGCACAGGGCACATCAACTTTCTAAGAATCCCAGATGTGTTTGACAGTTGTATGTGGATTCTGTGTCCCCTATATATGTGTGTTGTGTTGATTCACCTTTCCGGAAAGAAGAAAAGTGTCTTTGTCAGTGAAAATTAATTTACTTGTGAAGTTGTCACTTTTGAGATGGTTCTGCATGCCAGTGCAGTCATGCATATTATGCAATTTGTTATTTTGTTGCATGGCTTGCAAGGAATCTAATTTGTATGGATTCACCCTAAATCACTATGAAGGATTATTCACACTGTTGCCTGAGGGATGTTCAAGTTTGCATAAGCTCAATAGGCAGAAGTTGTGGGACTCTGCAACATCATGTCCCTCAAATAATCTGCTGTCCATTCTGACATGCATGCTCGGCCCAAACATTTTGCATCACACATGCAACCATAATCCTTGATTTTCTTGTACCACTGCTCTAAGCTGTATACCGGTTGTTGTGTCTTGTAAAACTTGCAATGGGAAGCTCTTTGCACACTCACTACTGATTGGCAACAGGCAAATTCTAACACACACAATGGTTTTTTTGCATGGTTCACAGCCGTTTTCAGCAACTAGGGACACACACACACACACACACACACACACACACACACACACACACACACTCTCTCTCTCTCTCTCTCTCTCTCTCTCTCTCTCTCTCTCTCTCTGAATTTGAACTTGATAATCACCCTGTACAAGTGAAGGAAGTAAATGTGTTGTTTGTCTACTACTTGGAACATGTGCTCTCGAAATTTTAACAGTAAGTCACTCTGTGAGGCACTACATATCTCTTGTGGTATCTTCACCGAAGCTGAAAGAAAACCTCCATGGCACTCTCATACCAATTAAACAAATCTGAGATGAAATCTGCAGCTCTTCTTAGAACTTTTTCTGTTCCCTTTCTTAATCCTACCAGGTAAGGAGATTGACAAATGATTGTTGATACTCATTTTATCAAACAATGGTCTTGCAAGATAGTTATCCCCACGTAGTGGTGTTGAATGTCCTTAATGTTCTTCTGGTGAATAATAGTCTGACATATGCATTTCCCACAGCGAATTTTATGTGGTAATTACACTTTAAATTGAGTTGTAACTTCCCTATATATAACAATATCACCCATAATAGCTTCATGAATCTCCCACCATTACCCACCAGGTCATGATCCTTGTGGCATGCCTGAAGCTAGTTCCTCATTCAGCAAAGTCTGCTCATCAAGAATGGAGCCACAATATGTTTCAAAACACTAATAAAATTTGCAACTGGTGTTGTTTTTGGGGTGACTGTGAAACTTAGTAAAACTTAATAAATGTGTAGCTCTATCACTCAGAAGCTTTTGTCGGGTGGACAACTGAATGGTCTAATGCTGCTTTTTGTGGCTTATTTATAAAAATGATCAAATTCCTTTCTGTTGTACAGCAGTTTTTGGCTTGTCATGTTGTAGTGTCAACATGTCAACACAAGACTCTGGAGAATGTCTGGCTGACATGGAGATAAAGATGACGAAATCTTTAAAAGCGAAATTCAGTTTATTGTATGTATTTCTTTACAGAGCATCATGTTGATGTGAAATTTATCTTACTGGATGCCAAAATGTTCACACAATGTTAGATTTTCACAAATGTAGGTCTTCTGTAATCTGGGCACCTTGTAATAAGGTGAGTGTACATACCAGTTGAGAAAGTTGAGAATCAGACAGAGCTTGGGCTGTAGGGATAGAACAGAGAATGTACTTCATTCTTAGAAGTTTGGAGAACATTCTCAGGCTCACATGAATAAAACAAGTCAGACAATATACTTCACCTGAGAATCTTTTCATCTTGAGTAAAAGGCTGGAGGAATTTGCTCAATACAAAGAACATTCTCCGTTTTTTGAAATGAGCTCTGTAGCATACTTTGAGCTTATGTTGCGTGCAAAGCAAAAAAAAAGGTGTATGTAACCCAGAGAACACTTATGAATTCTTCCATTACTTTTTGGTTGAACAATTCCATACTTAATGGGGTGTAACAAGTACACTGTTTTTGTTGCACTGATCAGTAGAACAAAAACAGTGTACCTGTTATTCAACCTCAAATAAAGCCATTTGCCTAGTGAACTTCCTTTCTGAATATCAGGAAAGAAGGGAGGGCAACCTTTCAAACAAAGCAAACATGAAACCATTTTTCTGCTATTTGGCAGATGTAGGTTTTCAGATTGGAAGAGAAGACTTGGGTATAAACCAGACAATGTTATCACTGACATTTTGGGTTGGGTTCAATTGATTTGGGGGAGGATTAGGGAAGAATGGGGAAGGAAGTCGGCCATGCCCTTTCAAAGGAACCATCCCGGCATTTGCCTGAAGCGATTTAGGGAAATCACCGGAAACCTGAATCAGGATGGCCGGTCACAGGATTGAACTTTCGTCCTCCTGAATATGAGTCCAGTGTGCTACCCACTGTGCCACCTCGCTTGGTCACTGACATTTTCAAATGTTCATTATCATGTTGTCTCACGGCATAAATCTCTTATTTTGTTATGTTCAAAATAAGTAGGTGGACTAGAAAAATTAATAACTGGTTTATTACAAACCTAGCGATCAGTTTCTGTAACAAAACCACACGGGTGACCACTTAAGTACTTGACACGTGAATGGACCATTATGCATCATATTTAACTAAAACCTTTTAATACATGAATAATGATATTGAAACTAACAGCTGTATTGTAATCCAACGTCATTTATTCAAAAGATGCTACCAGTTTCGACACTAAAAAGCATCATCTTCATGTCCCAAGCATAATCTGTCATCAGTGTATGAACCACAGTGACAAAGACCAAAGGAGTCTTCAAATCGAAACAGTACAATATTAAGCTTGTTACACCAGCATGTGCAACCAATGAAATCTAGTGCAACAGGGCCAACAACAACTGGATTCCATATCTTTGTAGCAGTAACAAGCCCACTGCTATGAAGATACAAAATCCAATTGATTTTGGCCCTACTGCACTCAACTTTGTTGGTTGCACATGCTGGTGCAACATGGTTAATAAGTTGTACTGTTTCCATTTAAAGACTGTGATGGTCTTTATCATTGTGGTTCATATGTTAATGACAGATTACACTTGGCGCCTGAAGATAACACTTTTTGACATTGAAACTGGTAGATATGTTTTGAATAAACAACATTGGATTATAATACAGCTGTTGGATTGAATTACTATTATTCAAGTACTTTATGTCTGGCTGCTGTCCCACAGTCATTGATGGATTACCAAAAAATTATTTAATGTTAGAAAAGTCTGAGTGAGTTCCAATTTGGAGTAGATGAAAATCTGACATATTCTTAAGATTTTGTTCACATAATGTGTTCATATAACTTCAATAACAAAAAAAAAAGAAACTTCCAACGTGTCGAAAATTCAGTCACATCGTCAGAAAATGCATTTTTGTAAACTGTCTGTCCACCCATGTGCTCACAACTCTTTTGGGAGTGGGTGCTTGGCTACCAATGGGCCCCAGCCTTTGCTGTGTACTTATGCTTTCACGATCCCTTTCTCCCTCTGCCTCTCCATCAGATGGTGTTCTTGGTGTTGACCCTGTTTGGACCTGGTTTATGATTGGGCCTCGAATTTCCACTTCTGACATATTTTACAACTTTTCATCAAATAAACACATGGTCTCCACTGTTGGGTTTGACCTGCTCCCAATTTTCAAAATTCTCCAGAAGTGCGGATTATGTAGGGAATGTTGCCCAGTGCAGTGTGTGCTCCCCCTTCGTGCCTTTCTGTCTGTACACCCTTCCCTTTAATACAGTGATACATCCAAAACCCAGCATGGTAGCCATCCCGTTGTGAGTGGGGTCGTCAATTACCTGCACAGTGGTAGCCCCTGAAGACACAGGGATTGCACTGTTGGTGCCCGCACTGAAAGCCTCTGTTCGGAGTGGGTGGCACCATGGTGGCACAGACACAAATTAAGTAGATGAAGTTATTTCCCACTGGTGGCCATACAGCCCCAACAGTCTGTATGAAAGACCAGTCCTCTTTCAATGCAGAGAGATACGACCCTAAGATGTCCAATTCTGTGGCTACGCTGTAGGAGGAATGTAGTACTAAGCGGCAAGCAGAGCAATACTCCCGGCATCTGTGTTGATTATGGAAAGCACCATTCTACTTGCTCTCCAGATAGCGCCATTTTCCAGAGAGAAAAGAAAATTCAAGAATACAAGACTCTGGACAAACTCAGTTAGACACCACGAAGAAGTACAAGCGGTTTCACCTAGTATGTAAAATAATGTCATATGCTGTACTATGACAACGTCACCCCCTTTTGTGATTGTACTCCTGGCCATTACGCCTCTTACAATAGGCCCTCAGGGCTTCTCAACCATGTCTGATCCCAAAATATGTATGATTAAAGCAGCAAGAGGGGAGCTCCCAGCCATCACGGGATCAAAGGCACCCTGCCCACCAGGGACATTGGTCCGCAACTCCCAACCGAGGCAAACCACTTTCCTCTGGCTCCTCTTGCCAGGAAGGAGGTCCCTCAGGACACTTTCGTTCAAGGTTTCCGCCAGCCTACAACTGGACACCAGCCAGTGGCTGAAGAAGCCACGGGCTGTTGGTTGCAGGGCTTTGTGATCATCATGTTTACCTGAAACTGATGCAGATGAGCCCTTGCAATTATTGAAATTCTCTAAGGAGAGCAAAAACAAGAAGAAAGACATTCTGGTGGCCCCTACACCACAAGATCCCACCTGTTCCATTCCTGTGGCCAAGGCGGAGAGTCCAGCAGCACCTGAGATCCCGGTTCACACCACACAGCAGATCCCAGAACACATGTATATTGATGCCATAACCCCTCAACCAGTGGCAGAAGGTGACCCTAAGACATAACCTGACCCTAAGACATAACCTGATTTCTTGGACCCTTCATGGTCTCACTGTACATCAATAAGATTATTCTACATTAGATTAGATTAGATTAATACTAGTTCCATGGATCATGAATACGATATTTCGTAATGATGTGGAACGAGTCAAATTTTCCAATGCATGACATAATTAAGTTAATTTAACAACATACTTAAGTTAATATAACAACTTTTTATTTTTTTTATTTTATTTTATTTTTTTTTTAATTTATATCTAAAAATTCCTCTATGGAGTAGAAGGAGTTGTCATTCAGAAATTCTTTTAATTTCTTCTTAAATACTTGTTGGTTTTCTGCCAGACTTTTGATACTATTTGGTAAGTGACCAAAGACTTTAGTGCCAGTATAATTCACCCCTTTCTGTGCCAAAGTTAGATTTAATCTTGAATAGTGAAGATCATCCTTTCTCCTAGTATTGTAGTTATGCACACTGCTATTACTTTTGAATTGGTTTTGGTTGTTCATAACAAATTTCATAAGAGAGTGTATATACTGAGAAGCTACTGTGAATATCCCAAGATCCTTAAATAAATGTCTGCAGGATGATCTTGGGTGGACTCCAGCTATTATTCTGATTACACGCTTTTGTGCAATAAATACTTTATTCCTCAGTGATGAATTACCCCAAAATATGATACCATATGAAAGCAATGAGTGAAAATAGGCGTAGTAAGCCAATTTACTAAGATGTTTATCACCAAAATTTGCAATGACCCTTATTGCATAAGTAGCTGAACTCAAACGTTTCAGCAGATCATCAATGTGTTTCTTCCAATTTAATCTCTCATCAATGGACACACCTAAAAATTTGGAATATTCTACCTTAGTTATATGCTTCTGATTAAGGTCTATATTTATTAATGGTGTCATACCATTCACTGTACGGAACTGTATGTACTGTGTCTTATCAAAATTCAGTGAGAGTCCGCCGTTTACAAGGAACCACTTAGTAATTTTCTGAAAGACAGTATTGACAATTTCATCCGTTAATTCTTGTTTGTCAGGTGTGATTACTATACTTGTATCATCAGCAAAGAGAACTAACTTTGCCTCTTCATGAATATAGAATGGCAAGTCATTAATATATATTAAGAACAACAAAGGACCCAAGACTGACCCTTGTGGAACGCCATTCTTGATAGTTCCCCAGTTTGAGTAATGTGCTGATCTTTGCATATTATGAGAACTGCTTATTTCAACTTTCTGCACTCGTCCAGTTAGGTACGAATTGAACCATTTGTGCACTGTCCCACTCGTGGCACAATATTTGAGCTTGTCTAGCAGAAGTTCATGATTTACACAATCAAAAGCCTTTGAGAGATCACAAAAAATCCCAATGGGTGGTATTTGGTTATTCAGATCATTCAAAATTTGATTGGTGAAGTCATATATGGCATTTTCTGTTGAAAAACCTTTCTGGAAACCAAACTGACATTTTGTTAGTACTTCATTTTTACAGATATGTGAAGCTACTCTTGAATACATTACTTTCTCAAAAATTTTGGATAAAGCTGTTAGAAGGGAGATTGGACGGTAATTGTTGACATCAGATCTATCCCCCTTTTTATGCAAATAGCATATTTCAGTCTATCAGGAAAAATGCCCTGTTCCAGAGAGCTATTACACAGGTGGCTGAGAATCTTACTTATCTGTTGAGAACAAGCTTTTAGTATTTTGCTGGAAATGCCATCAATTCCATGTGAGTTTTTGCTTTTAAGCAAGTTTATTATTTTCCTAATTTCAGAGGGAGAAGTGGGTGAGATTTCAATTGTATCAAATTGCATAGGTATGGCCTCTTCCATTAACAGCCTAGCATCTTCTAATGAACACCTGGATCCTACTATATCCACAACATTTAGAAAATGATTATTAAAAATATTTTCAACTTCTGACTTTTTGTTTGTAAAGTTTTCATTCAATTTGATGGTAATACTGTCTTCCTCTGCTCTTGGTTGACCTGTTTCTCTTTTAATAATATTCCAAATGGTTTTAATTTTATTATCAGAGTTGCTGATTTCAGACATGATACACATACTCCTGGATTTTTTAATAACTTTTCTTAATATAACACAGTAGTTTTTATAATTTTTGATAGTTTCTGGGTCACTACTCTTTCTTGCTGTCAGATATATTTCCCTTTTCCGGTTACAAGATATTTTTATACCCTTAGTAAGCCATGGTTTGTTACAAGGTTTCTTACGAGTATATTTAACTATTTTCTTGGGGAAGCAGTTTTCAAATGCATTTACAAAAATGTCATGAAATAAATTATATTTTAAATTGTCATCAGGTTCACGGTACACCTCATCCCAGTCTAACTGCTGTAGGCTTTCCCTGAAATTTGCAATTGTTAAATCGTTGACTGAACGTTCTACTTTGTATGACTGTTTAGTATTGCTGAATGGAGCTATGTCATATATTGTAACTAGCTAAATTGTAGTGGATTTTTCTACCACCTGGGTGAGCTATGACATCTTTTAAGCAGATCATCTACTTTCCCACATTGCCGATCAGAAGGCTTGGTTTCCAGCAATGCAGACCCCAGCCCTTAGTGGAAGCGGGGGTATTATAAGAATTGTGGTGCCTATGACAGGGTGTCAGGTGGAGTAGCACATATGTTCCAGACACTCTATATAGTGAACTCATGCCTGTTCATACCCTATGGAGGCTTTGGCTGTTCAGGTAATGGCATTTCAGGATATTACCACTTGCAGGGTTTACCTCTTTCCTGATGGTGAAGTGTCTCAGAACATACTGTTTGCGTTGGTTTCTCAGCTCCCACCACCTTTTCTAATCTCCGGTGATTTCAACGCACATAACTATTTGTAGAGTGGCACCATGGTCACCGGCTGAGGTAAAGAACTCAAAATTAGTGGCTCAACTTGACTTTTGAGTACTGGTACCCCCACACACTTCAGAGTAGTGCACGGAACCTTCTCGGCCATAGACCTTTTCATTTGAACCCCATGTCTTCTCCCATCCATTGACTGGAGGGTCCACAATAACCTGTGTGGTAGTGACCACTTTCCGATCTTCCTGTCCCGCCCTCAGTGTCACTCCCATGGATCCCTGCTCAGATGAGCTCTCAGCAGTTCTTACTGGGATGCTTTTGCCTCTGCTATCTACCTTGGCTTCCTGCCGCATGGAGATATCGATGAGGCAGTCCATCATAAAACTACAGCCATTCTTTCAGCAGGTGATTGTGATCCCCTGTTCGTCAGGCCCAATGTGATGGAAGACAGTACCTTGGTGGTCCTTGGAAATCTCAGAGGCCATTCAAGATCGTAGGCAGGCATTCCAACACTGTAAGTGGTAACCCTCTCCCCCTGCCGATGGACCACCTCATTGCCTTTAAGTGGCTCCATGCCCAGGTCTCCCACCTAATAAAAAGATGGAAGTGAGATTGCTGGGAACAGTACATTTCAACCATTAGATCACATACCGCCCTTTTACAGGTTTGGGCTAAGATCGGAAGTCTCAATTGATACCAGACACCTGCAAGTGTACCTAGTATTACCGTGAATGACAGTGTCTACACTGACCCAGATGCCATTGTCTAACCTTTTGCTCTGCACTATGCTCAAGCGTCAGTGTCTGAGAATTATCAACCTGCTTTTCATGTCCTAAAGGAGCGGTTGGAGCGAAAGCCATTACCTTTTACTACACGCGAACTGGAGCCATATAATGCTCCATTCTGTTAGTGGGAATTTGTCAGTGTCCTTGCCCACTGCTCTGATACAGCCCCAGGGCCAGACCACATGAACAACCAAACGATCGAGGACCTACAGGTGGATTGTCAGTATTATATCCTTGCCATCTTCAACTGCATCTGGAGCGAGGGCGAGTTCCCATTGCAATAGTGAAAAGCGTCGTCGTCACAATACTGAAACCAGGTAAGCACCCTCTAAAGATGGACAGTTATCAGCCAGTAAGTGTCACCAATGTTTTCCGTAAGTTACTTGAACGCACGGTGAGCCAGTAGCTGTGTTGGGTGGTTTGAGTGTCAGGGTCTTGTGGCTCCTTCCCGGGGTGGTTTTTGCCAAGCCCGTTGCACTACTGATAATCTGGTTTCCCTGGAATCTTCTTTGACGTCCAAAAGGCTTATGACACCACATCCTTGGTACCTTTCAGGAGTGGGGTCTCTGGGGTCCACTCTCTATTTTCATCCAGAACTTCCTGTTGCACCATACATTCTGGGTTTGAGTTCATGCTTCCTATGGTACCCTCCATATCCAAGAGAATGGGGTATCACAGGGCTCTGTACTGAGTGACCCTCTCTTTCTAGTAGCCATCAATGGTCTGGCAGCAGCTGTGGGGTCCTCAGTACCATCCTCCTTGTATGCTGATGACTTTTGCCTCTGCTATTCCTCCTCTAGAGTGTGTGTGTGTGTGTGTGTGTGTGTGTGTGTGTGTGTGTGTGGGTGGGTGGGTGGGTGCACGTGCGTGCGTGCGTGCATGCGTGGCACTGAACGTTGACTGCTAGGTGCCATATGAGCATGGCCCTCACTCATGGCTTTCGATTTTCTGCTGCAAAGACTCTGCGTTCTGCACTTTTGTCGACATCAAACCTGTTCCGGCATATCGACGGGTGCCAGCACAAAGAAGAAGATTGCAAGAGCAAAGAAGGCAGTGAGGCATCAGCCATCACAGGATCACCCTCTAGCCGAAGAGAATAGAAGTGCCGCTCCTGCTAGCCTCGGCCAGACAATATTCACGCAGGACAGTATTACGACAGCACTGCGATAGCAGTGACGTGTAATCAATACTAATTGCTTACATAGACCTTGTATACAGCAAAGGACTCTGATTGTTTGCATGTCGCCCATTGCTTGGGACACCATTGTAAAGTCAAAGTTAAGTATTGTCAGTCTGCTTTATTGAAATAAAACTACTAGTGTTATTTGCTTGAATTGTTGTATAGCATTCCGAGAATGCAGCATCCCTTAGGCACCCTATAAGCGACAAGTGGCACGACCCCACAGTATCATTCACCCACAACTAGCACCTTGCGTAGGTGACCTACAACTCAATGTGGTGGAGACGTATTGCTTTTTAGGATTGGTCTTTGATTCTCATTTGACATGGATTCCCCATCCTTGTCAGCTTAAACGAAGGTGCTGACTGCATCTTAGCACACTTTTCTACCTGATTAACAGCAGCTGTATTATTTTAGTTACGTAATTAATTACAGTTTGGATTTGGATACTAACATTCAACGACAGTACAAATCTCATGCTTTATCTGACTACATACGTAAATTTACAAATAAGGCCTCAAATTCTGAAAATTGAAAAGTTGTGTGATATAAACAATTGGAGAGTTAATTAGAAATGTAATTACAAAGGATATTAATTTCAGAGGAAGACATAAAAATAGATAACAAATGAAAATACATTGCTTGTAATAACTTTTAAGCTGTTTCTCAAGATAATGATGTTCTCTGTGTGAACCCACCAATCAACTGCAATTAAGGTAATTAGAGGCGCCAGCCACTTATGCCAACATTTCCACAACCTCTTAATATTTGCTGCTAGGTATTTAACAATTCAATTTCTTGATTAAACATCTAACTCAGCACCTGTACATAATTTTGTTAATGATAACAATCCCCTGACAATCATGATAATATACATCCTTCCAGAACATTCTGTATGCTTTCACAATCAATATCAAGTGTTTTAGTAAATTGGACAGAATGATATATATAAAGACACACATACAAGTCCCTAGGAAGCACGGACTCGTCTGACAGCCAACCGGATGCACACAAAAAATGGTGGTATCAGTCTCTTCATTAGAGTCTTGGGGAAGGCTGTATCGTTACAAGTTTTACAAAGCCCCGATACAAACCCACATCGATTATGGGAGTGAGGCATATGGTTCGGCATCGCCCTCAGCATTGCGGCTACTGGATCCGATACACCACTGTGGGGTCCAGCTTGTGACAGGAGCCTTTTGAACTAGCCCTGTGAACAGCTTACTCATGGAGGCTGCAGCCCTCCATTATGGATCAGCCGCTAACAGCAGCTTGTAAACTATGCTACCCACATTCGCAGCTCCCCTAAGCATCTGAACTACCGTCTCCTCCTTCCAAACATAATAATCTATCTCCTGCAACAGCAGCCCTTATTAGGGCTTACGATCGCAATCTACATCCAGTCTATCCTCTCTAAACTTCAGTTATTTCCTCTTCCACCTCTCCTCTGGATCCACTCCCGTACAACTCCATGGTGCATCCCTTGGCGACAGCTTTGTCTTGACCTACGACAATGTGCGAAAGACTCGATTCATCCTGAGGCCCTCTGCCACCAATTTTTCTCCATCCTTGGTGCATACCAGGATTTAGAAGTTGTCTGTCTAGGCTTTGTGTACACTTATGTGGGACATACTGAACTGCTCACCTTGCTGGATGGCAATAGTGTTTACACTGCAGAGTTGGTAGCCGTCTCTCTTGCTCATGGGCATATCTGTTACTGCACTGGTGGATCCATTCTGATCTGCAGCGACTCCTTGAGCTGTTTATATGTTCTTGACCAGGGCTACCCTCACCATCCCTTGGTTATTGCTATCCAGGATTCCATATATGCCCGTGAACAGTGTGGACATTCAGTGACCTCCGTCTGGACCCCGGACCATGTCGGGACCCCAGGGAATGAACTCGCAGATAGCTTGGACAAACGGGCTACCAGTAAACCAACTCTTGAGATCAGTATTTTGGAAATAGTCCTCAGATCCGTATTATGCCGTCAAGTTTTCGGTACCTGAAATATAAATGGCTAACTCTGATTACACCAGGCAGACTAAGTGTGATAAAGGAGATTACGAATCTGTGAAGGTCTTCCATGCAGACCTCTTGCAAAGACTCTACCATCCTTTGCCAGCTCCGTATTGGCCATACTTGGCTGACTCGTGATCATCTCCTCTGTACCAAAGACCTGCCTCATTGTCATTGTGGTGCCGGTTTGACGGTGGTCCACGTTTTGCTGGACTCTCCCAACCTACCAGCCCTGCAGTAGACTCTTACTCTCCCTGACTCACTACTCCTGGTGTTAAGAGAGGATGCCCTAGCAGCTGAGTTAGTTTTACGTTCTGTTTGTGAACTGGACTTTTGCCACTCTCTTTAAGGGAGGGCCGCTTAACCTTATCGGCCTGTTGAGTGGTTGGCAGAAAACTCTGTTGCCTCCACTGCCCAGTCTGGACTAAGCTGTCTGGGCTTCGTGGTCCAGCCTGGTCCTCACCTTACCTGCTCTTGTACTCTTCTTACCCCATCTCGTGTGGTCTGTTAGACTTGTTCACCTTTTGTCTCTCTGTGCTTCACTAGCCCTGTGTGTGTTGCTAGTCTTTACAAGGCATTTTTGGTGTAGAGTACCTCTGGTAAGTGGTGATAGCTGCAGGATGTATGTTCCCTCATTGCACTCTGGTTTCAGGGACTTACGGCTGCTCCGTACATGGGGCACCTTTCATGCATTTCTTCCTCTGCCTCCCTTCCTTCTTTTTGTCCCTTACTTCAACTCCGCTGACATTGGTAGACCTTGGGGATTTCTTCCCCTGGGTTTTGTGTGGTAGGCTATCTTTGATCTACACTCGTATAGACCTGTCTGTTCGAGGATAAAGGGGCTGAGACCTAGTGCTTTGGTCCCTTTAAGCATCCAACCAACCAGCTTAAATTGTCTTTGATCATCTTGATAATATGTTGCTACACATGAAACTAAAATCGCAACATAGGGCAATTCTTCCAGAACACTCTGATGCCAGTTCCATGTCTGTACATTGAATGGTTTGCTTAACTGAACAAGTTTAATGAAATGTAAGATCATGTGTGTGTTCTGTGCTTGACGCGGCAGATGATACGTGCAGAGAAGAACTCCCTCATCAGAGAATATGCTTCCAATTTATTATTCATATAAAATGACAACTTTTGTCAGAGAATGTTCTCTTGCTCTGACAAGCTTCTCCAGTGAATGTTCTCTCATACGACCACTTATCAGGCTTCTAAAATGTCCTCCCCATAGAATGGAATCTTTAAAGATCACAACTGTATTCTGGAGTAGGTGTCTGGAGGCTGAGAGATGTGTCTTAATGTGTGGCAATCTAAAAAGTAAATGTCTGGGCTGTTATCTGCTCTCCACAAGGGACAGGTGATCATAGTTGTGTATGTCCAGGATGATGATTTTCACCCATCATGTGCAGGAAAATTCTGCAAAGTTATTATATTGGAGCAGACAGAAAACACAAAGTCCATTGCGTATGAACTAACTATAAAGGGAATGCTGGCATGATTCATTCCCTTTTTAGTAGTAATATTAGGACGTACCAGAATGAGTTTGAGGAGATTAGATTATGGTACTGCCACAGAGCTAACAAAATGAGGTTTAGAGTGCTTTGGACAATCTTAAAGCCAAGAAGTAGTTGAAATTAATGCCAGTCTGTATAATTACATGCAGAAGGTACTAAGCACAAAAAATGAAATTTCCTTTGCTGACAAAATCGTACTTCAGCAGTTGAGCAATGCTCACAGTTATTAATAAAAACAACATACAATTGGCATTAGCCACAGTACATAACAACACATGCCAGTTTTCAGTTTAATTCAACAGGACCCGACTAATCAGAGTACTTAAGTTTGAGCTGGTCCAAGCTGACTTTAAAACAAATGAGACAAGCTGACAAGTAATCCAGATTTAACTGGCCTTCCGTTACTAAATAATTACAAGACAGTAAGACCTTAATATTCCCCACAGTTAACAGTAGGCTCACCTAAAAGGATCATTCATGATTCTCACTTCCAATTCGCACTAGCTGCTCTATGCGAATAACTACATAAGCCATACACAACACTCAAAATGGTAAAATTTTAATCGGCATGTAGCCACCTTAATACACTTCATCGGACTTCCCTACTTGAACCGGCAGTAGCCATTTAAATTGCCAACTGCATAAACTATAAAATAAGATAAATTTACCATTGGTCTGAAGTTTGTGCAAAAAAAACTTGAGGTTGAACTCTGTGCTCAGCCACTATTGAATCAATTTGAATCGGCACTAGCCATTTCTATTTTCAAACTACACATGCTGCTTACGCAAACAGATTAAATTTTAAGTTTAATTTGGCACTTAGCCACTTTAAATTCTCAGATGAATTTATCACTTTGAATAGGCTCTTAAATTTTCAAACTACACTAGTAGCTTACCCAAGCAGATTAAATTTTAAGTTTAACTCGGTGCTTAACCATCTTCAAAGTCTTGAATGAATTTACCAATTAAAATTGGCACTAGCCATTTTAACTTTAGGAATACACCAAAAATTTTTTTAAATCAGACCCTTGGCCACATGTAATACCCAAGAACAAATTTCTAAAACAACTTCACTGCTCTAGTAACCATTAAAGTAAGCAGGTTAACAATTTTCCTTAGCAGTGATAGGTGCTTGAGAGTTTAAATTTAAAGCACTAAAAAGCTAATTGTCTAACAGGACATCCTCAAACATAGGCTTCAATTGACGCAGCATATGAAAACAATACTTATATTAACCGGAGCCTTCAGAGTTGACAACACATCCCGTTACACTTAAGTCCAGCCAGTCACATTAAATGATATGGGCATTATCTGGATACTTAATCAGACATAAGGTTATGACTTGTCAGTGAATAAGCCCTCATATCATTCAATATAATGGGTGGATGGTTTTAAAAGTAATCAACAAAAACAATTTAAACATAGAGGTGTAATTGAAGGCTAGGCATAAATCATTTTACTGCTACCAATTACTCTAAATCAGCGCATATGGTAGCACTGCCAGAACATGTTAAAGGTGGCAATAAGAATAATAACAATAGAGAATATTTCAACTAGGCAGCTCTAGCCACTTACGTATCAGCTAATAGCTCATATTCAAAATTTCCTTTGCTAAAATAGCACACCTGGCTATGTTGGTCCCAAACATTTAACTTCTAAAATATCAGAAATAACAATCACTGGACTACCACTGCAGCCACACAACATACAGTTTTAACGGCTTTTAGCCATTGTGTTTTAGATTTTTTGAGCACACAATAAGTTCAAGTACATAGGAAATGGCTACTTGGTACAAAACAGTAGTAGCCCAGATGTACTATGCTTGTTAATTTTATTCTCAAAGCTGTACATTCGCCCTCTAAGACACAGCTGAGGAGCATAACCTAGATTGCTACATTTCTAGTCAAACCAACCCAAGATTCCCTGCAACCTGAGCCTTTTGGCACACAAAAATGTGTGTTTTCTAAAATAAATAGCTGACAAATTCTCCAGGAACGATACTTGATGATGATACCATGAATCTAGGTATAGTAATTCCTGCTCCGCACTGCCAAACCTTTCTAGACGCCAGCCACAGTGACTTGTTTTCTCCTCTTCAATCAGCAGGTCCTGTTGTCCTCGACGCTGGGTCACTTCTGCCCTCCCAGGAGTCCACAACCTGACTCCACTGTGGCGAGTCATGTGTTGTGTACTGACTCATCCGCTTCTCACTGTGCTTCCTTACTCTCATTATCACATGCCAAACTCCTTAAAATCATGCCCTTGCAACCTCTAGTTCCACAGCCAGCACTGCAACTATTGCTGATGCAAATCGGTAGCCATAGAACTGAAGCATGCATCATTAACTAAATAAATAGTTAGTTGGTTTGTGAGAGAGAACAGTAATATGACAAAATAAAACAAGGTAGTTATAAATCAGGCTCAGAGAATTTGAAATAAAAATTAAATTTTTATAATTACATCAGTAAATCAAACAAGCATCAATCTAAAGGTCTGTGGGAGCACTGTGACATATTATTAGGCATGGACCTATTGAAGGTAATATACCCTTATCCTCCACTGTCCTGAGGGGCGGGAGGAGGGGAGAAGATGAACAGGGAGAGAGGGAGATGGACATGGACAGAGAGAGGGAGGGGAGAAGATGGAATTAAGTGGAGGGAGGGGGGGGAGATGGACAGCATATATATATATATATATATATATATATATATATATATATATATATATATATATATATATATATATATATATAACAGAGGGAAACATTCCACGTGGAAAAAATATATCTAAAAAGAAAGATGATGAGACTTACCAAACAAAAGCGCTGGCAGGTCGATAGACACACAAAAAAACACAGACACACACACAAAATTCTAGCTTTCGCAACCAACGGTTGCTTCGTCAGGAAAGAGGGAAGGAGAGGGAAAGATGAAAGGATGTGGGTTTTAAGGGAGAGGGTAAGGAGTCATTCCAATCCCGGGAGCGGAAAGACTTACCTTAGGGGGAAAAAAGGACAGGTATACACTCGCACACACACACATATCCATCCACACATACAGACACAAGCAGACATATTTAAAGACCAAGCAGAGAGTACGGGTGTAGGACAGTAAATCTTTGACGAGGGCTGTTTGGTTGAATCTGGGAGTGGGGCTGAAGGTGAGGCCTTTGGATAGGACAGAGGTTTCGGATTGGGAGAGAGGTTTGGAGGAAAGGTTAACTACTGAATTAGGGTGTTGTGGTTCCAGATTGTGTTGAAAGGAATTTTGAGGTTTTGGAGGGAGTGGAGCTGGAAGTGGGAGATTGAGTAGATGGGAGATACTGGGTTTGTGTGCAATGAGAGGTGGTTGAGGTTTGCTGGAAAGGTTGTGAAGGGTGAGTGAGTTGCCTTTCCGGAGGTGGGAAACCAGGAGATTGGATAGTTTTTTGAGGTGGAGGGTGGCATGCTGTTCTAATTTACGGTTGGCCTGTAGGAGGATGCTCTGAACAGCCGGTGTGGATGTGGGAGAGGAAAGATTAAGGACTTTTATTAAGGATTGGAGTTGACGGGTGTGTTCATTGGCTGAGTTGATGTGTAGGTGAAGGATTAGGTGGGTGAGGGCAATGGATTGTTCAGTTTGGAACTGGTATAGGGACTGATGGAAGGAAGGGTTGCAGCCAGAGATGGGAACTTTAAGTGTGAGGCCTTTGGGGGTAATGCCAAATGTCAGACAAGCCTGAGAAAATAGAATATGGGAGCGTAATCTGGCTAGGGCGAAGGCATGTCTGCGGAGGGAATGTAAATAAAACTTAATGGGGTCGTTGTGGGGGTGTTGTGCGGGTGACATGGTACTAGAAGGTCGAAAGTGTAACGTGAGGCTGAAATGAAAATGAATATAAAAATATGTGGGGAGAGATAAAGGTGAAGTAGAAAGCAAATGGAGATCTGGTGTGAAAAGAGGCGAAAAGGGGTTGGTTGGAGCTGGGTTATGTTGATCCTGTGGTGAAATAGTGTAGGTAGAAAACGATGTGCATAAAGGTTAGGTGGTTATGTTGCCGCCAAAACACGTTAAAGGGTGGAGAAATTCGGGAAAATTTCGAAAAAACTACGTGAGGATGTATTAAAAGTAGTGGTATGGTGGTGGCAGATTATGGAAATGAGGCTAACAATTGTCTGGTGGAGAAATAATAACGTTAAAACCTGTGGGAAGCGGCTAAAAATGATCGGTGATGTGAAAAAACGGAAATCGAAATAAAGCAAAAGTTATTAAAACTAGCCGAAAAGGTTGTTTAATAGCTGAAAGGAACTGTTTGTGAACTGGAAACGGTGGATTTTATAGCAGTAGCGGAAGAAAAAAGTTTTTGGTTATGGTTTGGTTACGTATTATTACGTATTGTTGAGTATATATCGGCGGGATAAAATTGTATAGTGGATTACGGTAAAAAGGAGAAGGTGAATACAAAGGGAAACTACTGGCAAAAACAGAAGGAGGAAATAAGACGACAGAAAAGACTTCGAAATGTAACAGTGACAATAACAAACGTCATTGTTGGGTTCAAATTAATGATATGAATATAACAGAGGGAAACATTCCACGTGGAAAAAATATATCTAAAAAGAAAGATGATGAGACTTACCAAACAAAAGCGCTGGCAGGTCGATAGACACACAAAAAAACACAGACACACACACAAAATTCTAGCTTTCGCAACCAACGGTTGCTTCGTCAGGAAAGAGGGAAGGAGAGGGAAAGATGAAAGGATGTGGGTTTTAAGGGAGAGGGTAAGGAGTCATTCCAATCCCGGGAGCGGAAAGACTTACCTTAGGGGGAAAAAAGGACAGGTATACACTCGCACACACACACATATCCATCCACACATACAGACACAAGCAGACATATTTAAATATGTCTGCTTGTGTCTGTATGTGTGGATGGATATGTGTGTGTGTGCGAGTGTATACCTGTCCTTTTTTCCCCCTAAGGTAAGTCTTTCCGCTCCCGGGATTGGAATGACTCCTTACCCTCTCCCTTAAAACCCACATCCTTTCATCTTTCCCTCTCCTTCCCTCTTTCCTGACGAAGCAACCGTTGGTTGCGAAAGCTAGAATTTTGTGTGTGTGTCTGTGTTTTTTTGTGTGTCTATCGACCTGCCAGCGCTTTTGTTTGGTAAGTCTCATCATCTTTCTTTTTAGATATATATATATATATATATATATATATATATATATATATATATATATATATATATATATATATATATATATATATATATATATATATATATATATAGGGGGAGAGAGAGAGAGAGAGAGATGGACAGAGACACAGAGGGTTGGAGGAGATGGATAGAGAAGGTGGGGGTGAAGGAGCTGAACAGGGAGGGGGGGGGGGGGGGATCAGGGGATGGAGGAGATGGACTGATAGAAGACTGGAATAAATTCATACCCAGGCAACACCAGGTACTTAGCTAGTAAGGGTATAAAATCATTAACTGTAAGCTATTTTGCTGACTGTCAGTTCGCATTACACTGATGATGTGCAACATCCAAAATTGAGAATGTTATAGATTATATCTCCATCTATCATTGAATGCTCTGTAATCACCATTTAGTGCCAGTTTTATTATCTCATATCAGTTTGAATTTGCATAAAATTTTAAAATTATGTGACTTTCATGAAAATGTTTGAATTGACTTTTATATTATGTAATGCTTTGGTCTTGTCAAGTTTCATAATACATTGCTGCCTGTAAGAGTTATCATTAGGTGGCGATAATCTTCATATTGCCGAGCTTGTATACAGCACTAAAATTTACAATATTTCTTCTTTCCAGACTGATGAAACGGTTGTAGTGACACAGTTCCAATATAATGGGTGGCCGACAGTTGAGGGAGAAGTACCGGAAGTGACACGTGGTCTTATAGAATTGGTTGACCAAACTCAAAACCATCAAGAATCTCAAGGGGGCAGTGCTCCCATAGTTGTGCATTGTAGGTATGTTAAGCTATGTTTGTTGGCTTGATTACAAGCATGTTATGTTTGTAATTAAATGCCATGTCTGTTGATTTGCACTCCTTCATTGTAAGTTTAGCAGTGCAGTTGTCAACAGTATATTGACTGCATTAAGTAACATCATTTTTCTCTCTGAACTAGTTGTGGATCTGATAGAAGTTCTATGTTTGTGGCACTGAGTATATTGGTACAGCAACTGAGGACTGAAAAGAGGGTGGATATCTTCACAACGACACGAAAGCTTAGATCACAGCGACATGGAATGCTGCAGACATTTGTGAGTAAAAAGAAAAAGTTTCATACATATGTTTAATCTTGTAAGCATGATGTTTGTCAGACAGTGTAAAATCTTAGAGCAAGTTATCACTAGAATTCCCTTTCCAATTCATTAGCATAATGGTGTGTTCCTTTTCCACTATAACTTTAGTGTCTTCTCTAAAAATGATGAATTTAGATGTTTTTATCTGTAAATTTATGAAATATGATAGTAGTGCATTAGTGAAGAGAGATTCCTTTTTGCTAACTGCTGAAACAGGAGCAATTGTAGCACAACAGATAGAGTAGCAGATGCAAAAAATGGTCTGGATGTATAAAAAAAATGCGAAGTCATTCCAGAGCCAGAATCAAGAGTGATGAAAGAACAGAAAATAATTTAAAAGTAAAAATGCACTGAAATAAATATCTGCTGTCAAACTCAAGACTGTTTATAAGTAACAGCAATTAATATATATCACAAAGATCGATTACAGTTGGGAGGAAAATCAAAATGGAGACTACTGAAAGACCGGAAAAATAAAAGAACCAGGCCAAAGAACAGTACTGGGATACACAGAGTGGTCATGCCATGTTAGTGGAAATTTCACTTGTGAAATGTGCAAATAGATTTCATTACTTTATGTAGTCCAAAGATAAAAAAGTAATCAACACCAAAACACATCAATGTGAGGACCAAACGCCAAGCTAGCTTATTGCTCACTGTCATGACGTGGTGTCACAGAATGAGCAGTGATATTGTTGGCACTTAGTGATGCATTCTGGACATAATTTATTTGGGTTGGCTTTTCAGGAGGTGATGGGCAGAAAATATTTGTTTGAGCTGTTGTTCCCTTTGGGACAGAACTATAGTGAATGAAGCACATTTCTCTATGCTTGTCTACCAACAATGAGGAGAATATATTGCTAACTGCTGTACTAACTATTGTACCCTGCCATACCAGATGGCCAGGTGCTCTGTGAATCAGATGATATTGACTGAGTGTCATCAGTAGATTGAAGAACACAATGTGTACTGCTGGAAAGATATTCTACACCTGGGTTGACCAGAAATTTGGTTCACAAACCGTGCTTTGGCTCGCATGTCATCGTGCTGAGCCTGGCTGCACATTTCCCCCACTGCTGCACCGTGCTCTCTGAGAACGAAGAGGGGGAAAAACTGTGAATATGCTGTATTTAGATACCAATTCAGCTGCAATGGGTTTCACCTGGTTTCGTATTTCTCAACAACATAGACAAAAAAAAAAAAAAAAAAAAAAAAAAAAAAAAAAAAAAATGGCATGCTGAAGGCATAATATAATTTTTATCTGGTACAAACTGTTGGGATACAGACATACATAGACAATTTCACAGACTTTTGTACTCAGATTGCCACATAATTGTGACTTATTTAGTTTCATTATCGAAAAAAAGGTCTGACACAAACATATGTTGATCGAAATACTGTAGCACTTTTGCAAACTGTTCATGTGGATGTGGAAATTCTACCTAGGGGAAAACAGTGTAGACGTCCTGGACACTTTTAACCTAAAAGCATTTGTCTTTAAAATGGGAATTATCGTGCGGGTCAGTCACTTAAATCTGCACATGCACAGGCGCTTTCAACTGAAACGGCAAATGACCTTGGAAACATATTTAAGACTGACTCAAAAGTTTAGAAAACTTTCCTTGCAATTATTTCATGGCTACAATAAAGTCTTAAAAACTCGCATTTTCTTTAGCACCAGTGAGCTTAAGGGACTGGACTGTATTTGTCAGAATTTGTCCCTACTAAAATGCGATTTTCTTTTTAAGTGCATCCCCATCAAATCAGAAATAATATGATTCTCACTTTGTGATTTATTATTGTGGGCAGTGTGCAGTCAAGTCCACTTAAAATGTAAGACCTGCAATCTGTTTTGGATGTTCTAATTTTCATTCCTGCATTGCTTTTTCCTTTATAAATTTGACAAAAGCAAATTTTAAATCAAAAAATTATTCCGTACATGCCCCTCGACTTAATCAACATACTTACTCTTCATTCAATTCTATGAAAAACTCTTGCAACTGATGATGGAATAATGTGTGTAACTTCAGAAATTTTGCTTTTGGTACCACAAATTTCTCCTCGTGCTCCATGCCTGCAAATTTAGCACAAAATGCTTCATAATATACATAACAAGAATATCGTCTGTTGATCATTGTAATATTTTGCTCTTTCAGTGTCAGTTAAATTTTTAAATTCTTTCTGCATGGTATTGTAATGTTGTTGCATAGCAAATTTGCTGTACCCGTCGATTATACAACTGCATAATAGATATTAAGAACTCCCATCCCTCTCACCTTCATTTCCATTCATATTTAAATGCTTGTGACAATGCATTGCTAGACAGCCTCTTTTTGTGCAAACACCCACTGGACCCATGAACAGTCTTTGTACCACCAATAGATAGTGAAGGGTAAACAGCAGTTACTCCATGATTTTGCTGAATTGAAGAGAATTGGGCTGACCAAATAGTGAGACACTGCAATACTACAGGAAATGTCGCACTGTACTGGGTACTTCAGAGGAGGACTGAACAAAGCTGAGACAGGCCAAACCTCAGCTCAAATGCGGCCCGCACATGCGCCTCTCGCATACGGTTTGGAATGCAATGGTCGGTTCTGTTCTACACTAACACTGTTGTCAAAGGAAGCTTGTGCTGAAGCTGTAACTTTGTGAGCTTTAGCGATTTTGAGCATTTCATTCAATGTTGGAACAGATAATTCTAAAACCTTTTTGGTGACATGTCTATAATGACATAATGGATTAGAGAATCAGTGTAAGGTGCACCTCACAGTTTACAAGAAAAATTACACTTCCGTGCTAAACACTGTAACGTTCGCAGTCCCAGCTGCTTGCTTTGCTTAACACATTGATTGAATTTCAGCCTAACTGCTATGATATGAGTGACCATAATAATCTGGCAGCAAACCAAAAACTTTGGAAAAACTCAAACTACCAGCAAGAGAGAGTGGCTGGCTATAGTTTTTTAACTACTTTGTACAATTTGCTATTAGAAGACAGTAAAACATCACTCTGACAATTAGGGCCAAGTATAAGACTCCACTGAAATAGAGAACAAAACAACACAGGCAAATGTCTCAACTCTACCTTGTTTCATTGAAGCAAGTGAATAGTTGAGGTATAGGTGGTGATGCTGCTGCTGTTTGAAAAATTTCATCGTACCACCTTGAGCTGCTGGCTTCATTTATACGACCAGTTTCATTTGTCTGACTATCTTCAGGTTCCTATATCCCAAATGAAACAATACAGAAGTAACATTAAAAGCTTAAACTTTCACAAAGCTGTTAACTGATGTATATGTTAACAGTAAAACACACACGTAATGGGATGTTATGGACACACACAAATGTATTACAACCATCATGTTAGGCAAAATAAAAAATTATAACATCAGCTGATAAAACCATCAATGACACACCAAAAATAAAATTGTGCCATAACACAGTAATGTGACTCATTATGAAAACCACACATCATAAACATGTAAATGGTTCACATTTGTACAGAGTTACTTGTTATCATATTGTAATATAAATTACATTGTCAATCTGTAAAACTATGTTAGGGGTTGTACTCGTTCATGTTAAAACTGTAATATGCAGTAACACTGTGAACAGATTCATACCACACAGATGCGACTGGGCAGCTGATCGCTGTTTATGGTAGAGTCAAATGTGGTCGTAGAGGTCTGCATACATTGATAGTTACTAGAAACTTATGATTATTAAGCTGTGTGTCATCTGCTATGATAAGAACCTAGGAAAGTCATATCAGTTTGTGCATGTTACGATCACAGTTCCAGTGACAGAAAACAAAATGTATCCAAGTATTGCCTTACATGTACTCATTGGCATTAGTGTGAAACTAGTTATGTTGTCACATTCATATTTATACTGTTACCATCATACAGTAACTTTTATGGGACAGGCCATACAGATACATATAATGTATGCGAAGCCAAAATGTCTAAATACATACAGTATAACAGACGTAACATGCTCATTATCGTGGACAAATAGTTATATCAGCATACAGTGATCCTGCTTAGCCTTATTCCATATACATATAAAATAATATGCTTCAGGCAGCTACAATTAAACAAAAGAACAATCCAATGCTCAAAGAATAATGGAACTGTCACTTCAGAAGTTCCAAGAAATAAACTGCTGATGTGCGCTGTGTGCACTTCACTCACATGACGGTGAATCCCACACACAGCCGCGCAAGGACCCGGACCTCATTTGTGTTCCAACTGTGCTTTCAGGTTGTTCATTGTACTCATCACTGTGTTGTTCCTGATATTGCTACATCTAGGTTCTCGATTTGGCTCACTCCCCAGACTTGTCATTCTTCCACATTGTCTCTTTTGGCTGTCCATCGCTGTTGTTGTTGTCCTGTGGTTTTTGGTGACTCACTGTTGACACACTTGACAGGTCAGCCAGTGTCTCTATGTTGTATCCGATTCTGGTCACTATAACTATCAAAGATAGTCTTCTGTGTGATTCCTTAGGAATGAAGGATCTAGGTTTGTCTCAAGATATGTCACACCAAATGCTGACCTTTACTCCTGCTGGCCATACTTGCTGCCAAAGCTGCTGTCCAGTAGTGTTGTCATGCTGGAACTATCATAGTTATTGGTTTGTGGCCTGTGCTGCTGCCAGTTCTTTATAATTGGTTGTCTGGGAAATTGTTTCTACTCTGAACCAAAAATCATGCGCAACATTTTAAGCCCCTTTTATATGAAACAAGTCAGTTGTGCATTGTCTAATAAATTCCAACTGCCAGAATTGTCATGGGGAACAGTTGTCCTTCAATTTACTGAGTGTGAACATTATTGGTTTTGTTGTGTCGATTCCCTAAGGTCTCGACACAATGAGTGGCTAGGTGCACGCGAAACTAACGCAGACGGGCGTAAATTCTGAAACAGGAGACTGGATGAAAACTATAAAGAAAAGAAGAGAGATTTTAATATACTTAACTTTAATGTAGTCTTGTTCTTGTTGAATTACATCTCTTGCATAGTAGTAAGCAATTAGCAATGATACACATGGCGCCTTGCTAGGTAGTAGCGATGGACTAGCTGAAGGCTATTTAATCTGTCTCTCGGCAAATGAGAGGAATACTTGGTAGGTCTAGTCGCAAGCTATGTCGTCCGTACAACTGGGGCGAGGTGAAGTCCGTGTCTTGTGACCTGCCATGTGGTGGCGCTAGGATTGCGAGTACACAGTGGCGACACGCGGGTCCGACATGTACTACAGGACCGCGGCCGATTTAAGTTACCACCTAGCAAGTGTGGTGTCTAGCGGTGACACCACATTCCTCCCCCGCAAATCGGCGAACGGTCGTGAGATAAGGCTTCCGCCCGCCGTGGGGAGGACCCCATGTTGACGTATGCGATGAGGTGGGGAGCCTAACAACAGGCGAGGCTGTGCCACCCGCACCCGGCCATTCGGTCCGAGGGGAGCTAGGAAACGCCTGCAAACCTAGTCCAGGGTGCACGTCAACATGAGGTGTTTGCGCACGGAATGATATAAGAGGAGCCGCGGGGTCGACCTCCATGTGGTCGGAGCACCCGACGGGCGAAGACGACATCTGGTCCGGAGCGGGCAAGAGGTCCATGGCGGAGGACGGCTGGTCACGGGAAGCAAGCGGCGGCGCGTGACCCAGGGAGGCGCGAGGCGGCTGCAGCGAAGCGTCCGCTGCTGGCGGCGCCGGCGGCGGCTGCGGCGGCGCGACGCCATGAGGCAAAATGGAAGGCATCGTCGGTAACACCTGGGGATGAGGCGAGCCAGTAGATGGGTCCCCAGGGCGCTGACCCGACGGCTCCGTCGCTGAAAGCAGACGGGGAGCGGCAGAACCCAGGCGACGACAGAGGCGCAGCTGATTGAGATGCCGACGCACCTCACCAGAGGCCCCCAAAACCAAATACATCGCGCGGCCGAGGCAGCGAAGAATGCGCCCTGCGAGCCAACGCTGTGAACCGCGATAGTTGCGATAAGAGACAACGTCGCCAGGAGCAAAAGCAGGAGTCTGCCGCTGCACAGGAACCTGATGTGGCGGATGCAGCAAAGACATCAGAGTTCGATGAGGACGACCATGGAGCAACTCAGCCGGCGAGCGACCATCGCGGGGCTGAGAGCGATATGAGGACAAAAAGAGCAACAAAGCGTCCTCCCGAGAATGCGACTCTTTCAACTTCAACATCTGTGACTTGAAAGTCCGGACCAATCGTTCAGCGGCACCGTTTGACTGAGGCGAAAACGGCGCGGATGTCAGATGTTGAATACCATTGGCCTTGCAGAACGACTGAAATTCTGCGGACATGAATTGTGGGCCATTGTCGGAAACAATAGTCTGCGGAAGACCTTCAATGCAAAAGATAGCAGACAAGGCTTGGATGGTGGCAGAAGACGTCGTGGAAGACATCCGGACAACAAAAGGAAAATTACTGAAAGCATCGACCACAACCAACCATCGAGCATTCCAGAACGGACCAGCAAAATCGATGTGCAAGCGTTGCCAAGGGGAAGTGGCTTTCGGCCATGCAAAGAATTTCCGCGGCGGTGCGGATTGTTGTTCGGCACACGCCACGCAAGAGGAGCACATATTCGTAATCGCAGCATCGATTCCGAACCAAGTACAGTGCTGTCGAGCAAGTTGTTACGTTCGCACTATACCCCAATGTCCTTGGTGAAGAAGCCGTAAGACAGAGGACTGTAACGAACGTGGGACTACGACTCGGGATTGATCATTATCGGAACGCAACAACAAAACACCACGTCGGACAAAAAGTCTCTCCTTGTGAGCAAAAAAACGGCGAACCAAAGGATCCTCGATCCTTGACTTGGACAAGGGCCATTGCGTAGCAACAAAACGCAAAACAGTAGCAAGGACAGGGTCAGCAGCTGTGGCAGTAGCTACACGACGAAAATCAATCGGAAACGATGCGACCACGTCATCGGCTTCCGAATCAATGAACATGCAAGCAAGTTCGGAAGAATCGAATGTTTTATCCTCAGCAACAGGCAAACGGGACAACGCATCAGCGTTTCCGTGCTTAGCAGTGGACCGATACAAGATATCGTAGCGGTACTGCGAGAGAAAAAGTGACCAGCGAATGAATTTCTGCGCTGTACGTGGAGGTACAGTCTTGTTCGGATGAAAAAGTGATGTCAAAGGCTTGTGGTCCGTGATGATTGTAAAGTGACGACCATACAAGAAGTCATGGAACTTGGTAACACCAAACACGAGAGCTAAAGCTTCTTTCTCTATTTGTGAATAATTTCTTTGCGCAGATGAGAGCAATTTTGACGCAAAGGCAATAGGGCGATCATGCGAACCATCTTTGTGCGCAAGCACCGCACCGATCCCGAAATCCTATGCATCAACCATCAACAAAAGGGGTTTTCGGGGATCGAATGGCGTAAGGCAAGTATTGGAAAGTAACGCCGATTTCAACTGGCGAAAGGCGCGTTCGCATTCCGTCGGCCAGACGAACGGAACACCTTTACGGCGTAAGCGATGAAGCGGAGCTGAAATGGAAGAAGCATTGCGCACAAATCGGTGATAATAATTTACCTTACCCAGCACACTCTGTAGCTGTTTTAAGTTCTGCGGTGACGGCAAGTCCTGAATGGCACGAAGGTGCTCTGGACTCGGATGTATTCCTTGGGCATTTATGACATGCCCCAGGTACGGTAAGTCACGAGCAAAAAACACACATTTGTCCTTCCTCAAGCGAAGACCATTCTGACGCAAGACCTGAAATAATGTTCGGAGATTCTGCAAATGTTCGGCTTCTGTCTTTCCTGAGATCACAATATCGTCCAGATAGTTCGCAGCAGTAGGGACCGACGCACAAACAGTTTGTAAATATTGCTGAAATAAAGCAGGGGCGGATGCACACCCGAATGGCAGTCTTTTGAAGCGATACAAGCCAAGATGCGTGTTAACCACTAAGACGCGCTGGGATTCTTCGTCCACAGGTATTTGCAAGTACGCATCTGCTAGGTCCAATTTTGAAAAATATTTTCCCGGGCACAGTTTGTCAAAAAGATCTTCCGGGCGGGGCAAAGGAAAAGTAGCAGTCACAAGTTGCGGATTCACAGTTGCCTTGAAGTCCACACAAAGTCTCAGTTTTCCGGAAGGTTTTGGCAAAATTACTAAGGGTGAGGCCCAGAGAGAAGCCTGCACACGTTCAATTACACCTTGAGATTCTAACTCGGCCAATGTTCGTGCGACCTCATCACGCAATGCGTGGGGAACATTGCGCGCTCTGAAAAATTTCGGTTGCGCGTTGTCTTTCAGTTCCAAATGCGCTTCATAGTTCTGAGCGCAACCAAGGCCCGGTGCAAAAATGTCTGCAAATTCTTCACAAAGACTAGAAACACTGGCGGAAGGCACAGTCTGATTCACTGATAGGACCTGATTTACAATAGACATATTAAACAATTGAAACAAATCTAAGCCAAACAAGTTCACTGCACTAGAGGAACGAAGAACATAAAATGACACAAGTTTTGTCTGTCCCTTGTATGTTGCAATAAGGCTGCACTGTCCCAACACAGGTATGTGCTGTCCTGAGTAACTAGTTAACGTAACATTTGCGGCACGCAATGGCGGGGCGCCCAGTTGTTTGTACGTGTCGTGATTGAGCAATGAAACTGCAGCTCCGGTATCGAGCTGGAATGGTATCACTTTTCCTGCAAAGTCTAAGTCCACAAAAAGTTTATTGTCTTGTTGACGACAAGAGCGACTGTCTCGTGCAATTTGAACTGATACAGGTCCAGAAGCACTTGCAACTTTACGGGATTTCCGGCGACGTCGACGCACACTTTGGGTGGGACGAACACAGTCACTGTTAGCTAAAGTGTCACTGGACGGGTGGGAATGAACTACATGAATGTCCATGGGCGAAGGTCCACGAGCCTGATTGTCCTGGGTTCGATTCCGGCGCGAAACAAAGGGCCTGGAATTTGTGTGATTGTCCGATCTTAACTTTTTCTGGCAAACACTTTGTACATGTCCTTTCTTTTGACAGTAAAAGCAAATAGCTTGGCGTGACGGGCAATTTTCACGCGAATGTCTAGTTGCACACCGCGGGCAAGATTTCACTGCATTTGTTTGCTGACGCGGCGCACGTGGTTGCAAGCTAGGCGGCCGCAGCGAAGTCGGGCGCGAGGGCCGCTTAGCGTCCCGTGCAGCGGGCCGGGCGGGCCGATTAATGTGACACACGGCTGGCGAAGTTTCAAATGATGCCTGAGCAAAGTCAAGTGTGTCTTGCCTGTCCAATATGTCTATCACTTGTTGCAGGGAGGGATTAACTAGTTTCAAAATCTGTTCCCTTATGCGAACATCAGAAACGTTCTGTGCAATTGCATCACGCACCATAGTATCTGAATATGGGAGGCCACATTCACAGGCAAACGCGCAGTCTCTAGTCAGTCCTTGCAAAGTTGCTACCCACTCCCTGTTAGTCTGACCGGCCGTACGTTTTGTACGAAAAAACGTATACCGTTTTGCAACTACATTTACTGTTTCTTTGAAATAGGCATCCAAAGCAGACAAAATTTCTTCGTAGGTCAGAGTTGCTACGTCGCGTCGGGGAAACAATTTCACTATCACACGGTAGGTAGACACACCTACACAAGAAAGCAAAAACGGCTGCCGCTCTTTACCTTGAATTCCATAAGCAGTGAGGTGGAAGTTGAACTGATCGGCCCACTCAGTCCAGCTTTCGGTTGTGGCCTCGAAGGGCCTAAATGGCGGTGCGACAGCGTTGTGTGGCTGCGGTAGCGAAGAAGCGGCTGCCGCCGCATCGGTTTGCAGCGCACGTTGACCCTGGACGAGCTGTCCAAGGGCTTCCAATAACGCCTGCGTCTGCTGATTCTGCAAGCGAAAAAATTCGGACAGTACATCTGGAGAATGCGACGAAGCCATGACACAAGCAAATTAGAGCAAATATAACACAAAGACTGCAACGTGGGCGCGGCATCCCATCCTCGTCGCCAAAATATTGTTGTGTCGATTCCCTAAGGTCTCGACACAATGAGTGGCTAGGTGCACGCGAAACTAACGCAGACGGGCGTAAATTCTGAAACAGGAGACTGGATGAAAACTATAAAGAAAAGAAGAGAGATTTTAATATACTTAACTTTAATGTAGTCTTGTTCTTGTTGAATTACATCTCTTGCATAGTAGTAAGCAATTAGCAATGATACACATGGCGCCTTGCTAGGTAGTAGCGATGGACTAGCTGAAGGCTATTTAATCTGTCTCTCGGCAAATGAGAGGAATACTTGGTAGGTCTAGTCGCAAGCTATGTCGTCCGTACAACTGGGGCGAGGTGAAGTCCGTGTCTTGTGACCTGCCATGTGGTGGCGCTAGGATTGCGAGTACACAGTGGCGACACGCGGGTCCGACATGTACTACAGGACCGCGGCCGATTTAAGTTACCACCTAGCAAGTGTGGTGTCTAGCGGTGACACCACAGGTTTGGGGTTGGTATAAACTGTGAAAGCCCTGGCTTCTATGTAGACACACAAATATTTCACAGCTTCAAAAATTCCCAAGAGCTCCATGTCATACGCACTCCACATAATCTGTGTTTCGATCACTGCAGACAGTGTCGCCTGCAGCACTTAGTGTGCAAACAGAACTGCCTTTTGTATATATGTCTTCACAAATTTGAATACTTTCTGCATTTCTGTGGTCCACTGTAGGGACCTTAAGCCACTCGCATTCTTTTCTGCTTGCGCTCCTGTCGACGGTGCTTGGACCTCAGCCGCTCTTGTCAGGTGTTGCAAGTAGAAATTTACTGCCCATAAAAACCTACTAAGCTGTCAGTAATCAGATGGTACCATTATTTATTCAGTTATGGCCATCTCATCTATAAGGGTCCATATTCCATCTGCCAATACTGCATGCCCCAGAAACATCACTTGCTGTTGTCAGAGCATGCATTTTGCCTCATTGACCACTATGCTGAATTTGTTAATTCTCCTTAAAATGGCCTTGCAGCTCCTTTGACTCGTAAAACACTAAGATGTCACCCAGGTAAGCAGAATAATACTGCAACCCTCTTAGCGTTTTGCCTATAAACCGCTGCCACATCTGTGCCGTGTTCTTGAGGCCAAGTGGCATCCGGATGTACTCGCATAACCCAAATGGTATTATGACAGCTGTCTTCTGTATGTCTCCTTCTGCAACTGGTATCTGGTAATATGCTTTTTTGCATTCAATGACACTAAATACTGTCGCTCCTGCCAGCTCTTTGGTGAAAACCCTTATGTTGGGTACTGGGTAACAATTTTGGACTTTACGGGCATCACAAGGCCTCCACATATCGTCTTTCTTTTTTGCTATGTGCAATGGTGATGCCCACGGTCTGTCAGATCAATGTAGCACACCTGCTTTAAGCAAACCCGCAAATTCAGTCATGGCTGCTGCAAAACAAGCCAGGGATAATCTTCAAGATTGTTGCAATACCGGATGACTGGGCGCAGTATGTATTTGGTGCACTGTGTTGTGCAGCACATTCACCGTAAGTGCCATTGTGCTGCTTTTTTCACCCTGTACGACCTCACCATGCTTGCAGTCCACGGTGAGACATGCTTCGTCCACATATACCCATGACTACTTAGCAATCTTTCTTAATCTTGCATTGCTAAAATTTACTTCAGTATTCATGTGTCGCAACAAATCCACACTTAATATGGCTTCTGTTATCTCAGCGAGCATAAAATACCACCTGCAACTATGTTTAAAGCCCAAATCTTCCTCCAAATTAAAACCCACTTAAGTATTTATTGGTGACCTATTTGCTGCTATTAGATGTGTTCACAGAGATGCGATTGCAGTCTGACACTCCCCGGGTGGCAGTGCACTAACATCTGATCCTGAGTCAGTTAGATGATAATGGCGTGATCTCATGTCCTTGACATACAATCTCTGTGACAGAGTAGATAATCAGATCAAATTACTGTGTCACTCATTGTGCTCATTCCTTTGCTGAAGGCACTCTTGTCATGTAACAAAGCCTTTTACACCTACTACCGGCCACTGCTGCAATTTGTGTATGCACTTGGTGTTGTACGTTTTGTCACTCTATCACCGAACCACCGGTAATGCCAACACAACCACTCGTTGGCCAACTTTGGTAATATTGTTGTTTCTTGCCTTTCACATAGATGACTTCCTCATACTTTCCAATAACTGTGGCTCTTGCCTTCGCAACATAGTAATTTTCCCTGTAAGCTCTTCCAGTTGTTTTGTCAAATCTACCTGCCAGCCTTTCTGTATTGCTGCTGCTTCTTGGTGCACGCAACCATCTGCTACCATTGTTACACATGCTACTTGCGTATTATCTATCATTGGGGAAACTTGTCTGCCACTGTTATTAATGCTTGGACAGCCTGTTCCTCACAAATCACCATTGCTGCCGTGGCAATTCCGGGCAACTGCGCCAACTGTGTGCGTCACAGTGCTGTATCTTGTAAGTCTGTTTCGCCAACGAACCTTGCACGTGTCACCAATACTCAGAAGGCATACTATCCTCCATTTGTTTACTTTTCAACAACTGCTGCAGATGTTGATTTAGTGTTTGACACATTCTGCTGATTAATACATTTTTTAAACATGTACATTGCTGATCTATTGGGGGCCTGAGTATGATGTCCATGCCAGTTGCAGCTGCTCCGTCATCTAATGCTTTCACTGTCACAGCAAACTTCATGTGTGTCAACCACTACCTCATTTGCTCAAATGTTAACTCGAGCATCTTAAACCATAGCTCTGATTTGTCTGACAGGAACTGTGGCATGCGCAGTTTCATTTACGGATTACCTGTCATTGTACATCTACTCCAACTGACGTACCTGAGCTCACTGCCAAAGTATTTCGCTTCTACATTGCCAAATGTAGTTCCTCGTTTTGTCTGTGAGCATTGCCATGAAGATCTGCTAACTGTTTCTCCGTGCACTTCCGTGTGGTCTACATCTACATCTACATCTACATCTACATCTACATGGATACTCTGCAAATCACATTTAAGTGCCTGGCAGAGGGTTCATCGAACCACCTTCACAATTCTCTATTATTCCAATCTCATATAGCGCGCGGAAAGAATGAACGAACACCTATATCTTTCCGTACAAGCTCTGATTTCTCTTGTTTTATCATGGTGATCATTCCGCCCTATGTACGTCAGTGTCAACAAATTATTTTCGCAGTTGGAGGAGAAAGTTGGTGATTGGAATTTCGTGAGAAGATTCCGTCGCAATGAAAAACGCCTTTCTTTTAATGATTTCCAGCCCAAATCCTGTATCATTTCTGTGACACTCTTTCCCTATTTCACGATAATACAAAACGTCCTGCCTTTCTTTGAACTTTTTCGATGTGCTCCATCAGTCCTACCTGGTAAGGATCCCACACCGCGCAGCAGTATCCTAAAAGGGGACGGGCAAGTGTTGTGTAGGCAGTCTCCTTAGTAGGTTTGTTACATTTTCTAAGTGTCCTGCCAATAAAACGCAGCCTTTGGTTAGCCTTCCCCACAACATTTTCTGTGTGTTCTTTCCAATTTAAGTTGTTCGTAATTGTAATACTTAGGTATTTAGTTGAATTTACGGCTTTTAGATTAGACTGATTTATCGTGTAACTGAAGTTTAATGAGTTCCTTTTAGTACTTATGTGGATGACCTCACACTTTTCGTTATTTAGGGTCAGCTGCCAGTATCACAACATAAGTAAGTTCTCATAATGACGGCATGTCAATAGTATGTCAGACTCAGTAAGCTTCTAAGCCTAACTGTGTTTAACTTGTATGCAACGAGGTAACATAATGTTCAAGATACAGCAGCTAAGTTTATGGGAATATAAAAAGAATAAAAAACAATACTGGGGCTATGAAAACAGATATTTTATGCTTAAAAACAGGTCACTGAGCCTACCATGTGGAAAAATAGTGGGGTAATGTGGTACTAATGTATCATTAAGGCCAGGTGTATTAGTATATCTATTGGAAGAATTACATTGTCTGCAGTATGCCTCTGACATTTTAGATGAAATTCCTATTTTTTTCAGATCATTTTTTTTTATTGAAAACAGCACAATGGCTGTTTTGCAACTCTGTGTAAATTTCAAGTTCTTCTAGACTATCCATATGGCTACCTTTATTGATTATATGCAATTATAAATTGTCCTCTATATTAGAAACAGAATGGTTTTTGTTGTGTTGAGAGAATGTGGACTGATTGTTCTCACTTTTGCAACTATGTTCTTTGTAAATGGTGTGTATTTTACATAAAGTTTGACCTATTTAAATGTTATCACAGTCACTACTCTCAATTCTATTCATTCCAGACTGGTCTAACTGGCTTGTCTTATCAGTGGTGTGCCCTATATTATTTCTGATAGGGTTGTTGGTATGAAAAGTCACTGCGATGTTAGTTTTACAAAAAATGCATTAATTTTTATCAGATACCTTTCCTAGATATGGAAGTGTGACAAACCTGTTTTTACTTTTTCTCTCTATTTTATGTGGGTACGTGACATTCCGTTATGTGTGTGTTGTTGTTGTTGACATTTACATCAGTTAACAAATTCATAACAGCTTAAGCCTGTAATGTTACTTACATATTATTTTATCCAATTTATAGCAACCCGATGATGATCAGACTGAATTTGGTTGTATAAATAAAGTATTTTACCAGCAGCTCAAGATGACAGTAATATGACATTTCTCAAATATATAAGAGCTGTGGGGCACCGCCACCTGAAAATGTGGTGTTGATTATTATTATTATTATTTTATTATTATTATTATTATTATTATTATTATTATTTTTAGAAGCCTGTGGACAAGCCACTGTTCTGTTGCTGCTGTTGTAGTTGCATCTTCTGTTGCATCGGCTTCAAAAACTCAGCATCCATAGCTGCACAACAAATAATGTTCTCATTTCCATTTCAGCATCAATAATGGCCTTGTTGCCACTTTACTATCTTACTTGATTTAGTATTTGTAGAAGATATGACAACACTGCTAGTAAACACAGTCAGTGTGGGTACTTAACATAACGATGATGACTTGGTAACAGTTGAGGAACAGAACCCCGTGACTGGAATGAACTCACCATTCAAACTGACTATGGGAAGCAGAGCATCTTTCCCCAGGTAGATACATGCACAATGATATACTGAGCACACTCCTAGGACCACTGGCCTGCTGTGCTTACTGCTACCTTCAAGTAAACACTTCCATCTGTGGGTCTGCCCATATGACATGACCCATGCATCCTCCATAGCAGGTTTCCGAACTGCTCTGCAGTTCTATTAATGCCAGCTCATCTGCCTACATTGGAATGTCTGCTGGTGGAATACTAACCTAGGCATAGGTAGCGAAAGTTCAGTATAACTTGGTACACAGTACTGCAGTGACCTGTTGAACAAATGGTAATTCCAAGCATTCAGTAACACATAGTGGAGAGCTAGTTTAGTGCAAAGTCCAAAATACAGCAATGTCATTGTAAACATACAAGTTCAAGTTCAGAGTGAATATGAAAGGAGAAAAACTGTACAATATGCGATAGTCAAACACTGTATCTGATGATGTGGTCTGAAGGCTTCAAGGAATGGCTGTTAGTGAATGCACATGCATATTTAAGTGAACAACTCCGCCAGTGGGAACACTCATTGTACACCTACCACTGATGTGGTGAGCACAAAATTCACGTAAAGCAAACAGTTACAACGTTTCATATTTCCATTAAAATTATCTGTTTGTTAACAAATTGAAATAATGATTAAAAATAAGAATTACATTTTTAATAACAGTCAAATCCCAGTGGTAGTTTAAAATAAATTAAAATTTGGCAGACTTGCAAAATGCCTTATTATTACACAAAGAATATATGTCATAATGTTCAGCCTCTAGAAATAATAAAGAATTTTATTTTCTATTTAATGTCACACATTTTTGTACAAAATTTTAATTTATTATGAATACCTGTGTTCCCATGTGACTAGTAATTAAAAATAAAAAGACAGTATTTATACTAAAAAAAATTATGATTGATAACAAACATTTCCATTTGACAATCAACATAGAGTTTTAATAAAAGTAAAAAAAGTTGCTACTGCTGTAATGCAAACTGGTGACTTAATGATTACGGGACTTGTATGTTCTGCATTGATATGCCAGTTACTGTATTAATAAGTGCAAAGTGTTTTTTTATTTGATGGCACTCGGAAGTCTAATCTCCAAAGGTGTTTTTCTTGAGGTTGTATGGGAAATGCATCGTACTACTTTAGGAAACTAAGGTCCTGTTGTGGGGCGGCGGGTGGAAATTAATTATTATTAAAATGTTTTGAGATGTAGAAAAGATGCATTCCTTGCCGTTTTAACCATATGTGGGGCGGCGAGTGGAAATTTACGGTGGTATAAATGTTTGAATGTTGAAACACTTCCCGGCCGATGCACCATATGTGGGGCGGCTGGTGGAATTTAATTGTTATTTAAATGTAGAAAAGATGCACTTCCCGGCCGATGCACCATATGTAGGGCGGCTGGTGGAATTTATTGTTATATAAGTGTTCCTATTATTTATGCTGTTGTTTTGCCGTTCTCAACACTGGCTCTCTAACTACAATATTGGCAACCAGAAAGTGATTAGCAAAACGTGAAGCCTGTAATTAGAATTCCTAGTGCCCACTTCATCTGAGAAACACACTTATAGCTGCAGCTTATAGCTCTGAGAAATTAGGAGATTGTCTGGGATTCATAATCAAAAACGATTTTCTAAAATAGTTGAGTATATTCTGAAAGTCACAGATGAAAAAAAAAAAAAAAAAAAAAAAAAGCATCCACACAATCTGACTAACAGAGCAGTTCAGAGTCTAATGCACTGATGCCACTATAACTGTCAAAATTAAATATTTAAATGAATGCTCGCCATAATTTGATGATTAGGTTCATCAAACGCCACGCTAAATAATGGTAGAATGTCTGTCCCGCGACAGCACGTGAAAAAACGACATATGCAAACTGAAGATAGATTATTATAAAGTCATCCCAGAATTAACACTTCACTCGAAAATGATTTCATGGTTACGCGTATCCCGAGTAACTTAATACGGCATCCGAGGCTGTTTATATCAACGATACCGACGCGACGCGACTCCGAACACAGATGGTGTGCTATACAGCGTCTGGAGAGAACTGGGGCTTTGCTTCCTTAATTTTTAAGACAAAAACCAGAAAATTATGAATTTCAACTAAAATCTTAATTTGTGAGATCCAAAGTACTGTTTCTATTAAATTATTATGGAAAAGGAATCTAAATATAAATTTTTAAGTCTCTAGCTCTTTTCTGTTGCGCCAATGATTTTTACAGAAAAACGTCCAAATTTCGAAAATGGTTAAAGTTATCGAACTGATATTCAACACATGTTGATTTAGTATTACTCCTGACATGCTAGAAACGTTGTAGGTTATTTGCTTGATTTTTAAAGTATTGCGCAACATTTATGACGTCAGTGCTAGTTACAGTGGACTGGCTGGCACACAATGGAAAGACTGATGTGAATTTACTACAGCATGAGTAGGCTGCTTCCCTACACTGTCTCTGAGCTTTAAATCCTATAACTATTAAGAAAGTCAAAGGGGGTCAGTGTATAAAATTATACATAAAATGCTATGGCCATTTTTGCTATTCATGATATATGCTTGCCTGCACAAAGCTTATAAATGATTTGTTAGAGCCTTTTGATGATGATCTGAATATGTGATTTGCACTTCAGGAGCTATGTATCTTATGTTGAGGGCGTATACAACTTCCTTTCAGACATACACCTCTTTATCATATTCAGTACATTCATATGCTCTATGCCCTCATTTGTATTAAAAGAGGGCGATCAGTCTTGCTTTAGGCTGACCAACCATGCAGTATTCCATCCTTAACCCTTTCGCTGCTGTGGGCATGTATACATCCAACTATAACATTTCCCAGGTGTTGTGGATATGTATACGCACATTGCTTGGATTTTCGTAGAGTGCAATGGATATCTGAATGTGTCCTGAGCCTCCGACCTCTCACTGCTGCAGACGAGTTACTTCCATATCTGGGTGAATAAAAAAGTTTCGAGTATTTATCATACAAAATATGTGCCTCGTTGTGTGCTATCATTTCCAGAAAACCTTGTTTCAATATCTTGAATTATTTGTGAGATATGACAACTGTTATGACCACATGATCCATGATGCACAGGGATGTGAATGAGCGAATTTTAAATGAAATTGTGATATCTTATCTATATTGCCAACTTTTAAAAATTTCGTGCAATGTTTTACTTGATTTGATGCAGCCCAGTAAGTATGACATATAACGAAAAGAAATTCATTTTTTATTAAGTGAATATATCAGGCTCTAACACGTGCAAAAATTAAATATTTTTACTTTATAGTTTCTGAAAAATTGGATGATAGGTATTGCATTTTGGTCGGAACACCATCAGTCAGCACAGGCGCAAGCATTTGGTGAGCAGTACAGCTATAACAAAAGCAGACTCAGCACAGAATGCAAAGAGTTTGCCTATAGCACTGAAAGGGTTAAACTGTTTTCTCCAGCTCTATTACTGTAATTGTATCCGTACACAGATCTCCATACACACATCGCAATCAGCAAATATCATCTCCTTCAGAAATTCCTTAATTTAAAACGTATAAACCACTGCAGTTCAAATCGTACACCACTAGCAATCATTTACCAAATACCTGTTGTAGATACATCATATGTTAAGTGTGCTATTATGACTTCAACATTTTGTAAACATTTCGCATTACCATGAGCAATGATGATGCCAGGTTGCAGCATGACAGATTGTCTTGTTTGAATGAGAATGCGGTGACAATCCTGAAACTGGTTGCAAACAAATACAAAAATATAAGTATAGCTGTGGAATTGGTATTTTCAGGTAAGAAACCCACAGAGAAACATAAATGACCTATCAAATTGAGCATATTCAGTTACAGTCATGTATGGCCTGGAAAATAAGAGAGAGTACATATTTTTTATATTATTTAAATGTCAGATAGATAGTCACTGATTAAAGATTATTTATGACACATAAAAACTTGACAGTTTCAGTCTATATTACTGTGGTTTTGTAACAACAGAATGAATGATTTCTCTTCAAAACCTTTTTTGAAAAAGAATGCAGATGTGGTCACTTAAAAAGCTCTATACTTCTGAGAGGAATGAAACTTATATCAGTCTACCTTTAAAAATTTTAGGAATAGTTTTATATCTTTAACAGAAGTAGGTAAATGGAAATTCAGCTGCCTCTGTTTCGTGTGATACCACAGGAAAATATGTTATTTGCCTAGTGTGAATTTATCCACTGTGTTTTTCAAACTCCGGTTGTGAAAATAGGCCAATATTTGGCCAGCAAAGGGAGAAATGGCTGTGGCATAAAATTCCTGATTACCAGACTTGTCCATGTCCTAAAATATATTCCAAACCTCTCTGCAGTGGCTCACGGAATGAGAACTTTTAACACTGTTCATTAACTGTCATCAGGTGGATACCTTACACTTGGTGACCCTTTTGTGCTATTCAAGAGGAGTAAGCTGTGCCAGCACTGGTTTTCACTTTTCTATCATTCTCATCATCATCATAATCATTATCATAATTAACACCACCAAGAATGTAACCCTACATTGTACTATGCTCATGACAATCACCTACACAAAACAATTAAGACACCTGACCCGTAAGCCACCCAAGTGGTGTGAACTATAAAGGCTTGCACCAGCTGAAGGCCACTCGAGTAAGCAAGTAAATAAATTACTGTACTCAAAAGACAATGGTGTGCTTACTGTGTCTCCTGGAAAACATAATAGTATTCTCTTCAAAAGATGTGATGAATCTTTCCTGTACTCAGGTATCTTCAGAAAATCAACATAATATTTTGGACTGGCTATGTTGAAAGCAAGTTAATTTATTGTCTAGAATTACAGCTTTAAATAACTGTACATCTATTTATAATCTATGCACTGTTATTTTGTTTGTTTGTATGATTATCTGTTAATTGATTTCAGGCTCAGTATGAATTTCTCCATCGTGCCATAGTGAACTATGCTGACTTGCACAATTTAGTGAGTGATGAAACATGAACTGGTCAACAGAGCATGATTTGCTCATTGTACCTGCTGCAAAAAGTGTAGAAAATCCATTGCTGCCATTTTATACCATTGCTTTTTTTTTATTCCTCGGTGTAGATTTAAAGAAAGCTGCTGGTGTGGAGGTAACACTTTTGTAAAATATCTAGCATTTTACTGCTTGTGACTTTGATATGAATTTATGAAATTTTATATATATATAACATATTATGTTGTTTCAAGGACTGTTCTTCAGTTAAAAATAATTTTATTTGCAAAAATATTTATTTTGTACTGTAACAATGGTACTGTAACAGGAAGTATCAGTATTTTATACTTCTATATATGTACAATACTTCGCCAAATTTGTTCCAATTAATGAGGTTGAAATACTGTGGCGGATATTGAACTGTCGTAGCATACAATGTAATTTTTACTGTGTAGGTATACAGTAGCATTTGATGGCAATGTGACTCTCTCTCTCTCTCTCTCTCTCTCTCTCTCTCTCTCTCTGTGTGTGTGTGTGTGTGTGTGTGTGTGTGTGTGTGTGTGTGTGTGTGTGTGTGTGTGTGCGTGTGTGTGTGCGCGCGCGCGCACATGCCTGTTTTCAAAGAAAAAGGGAGAGAGTTATAAACTTGTTTTATGAGGAAAAGGGCCATTACATCCCCCCACCCCCCCCCCCCCCCACCCCCCCACACACATACTGCACATTTTGTGAGGAAACATATATCAAGAACTACTTTTAAGCAATGAAGTTGAACAGTCTGAAGATTTTGTACAGATATTGGACATTGGCTTCTTTATGAAAAGTTATATGTACAATGAAAAGCTTGTGATGTCAATGTCTGCATCATGTGATATAGTAGCAGTTTGGATGCTTATGAAAGAAGCAACAGAAAACACTGGAATAGTGAGATTGTGGCTACAGAACATTTATGAAAGGGGAAGGAAACATACAATGTGTTTCCCTCTTAGAAATATTAAATTACATAATTAAAGAAGAGTATCTGCCCTTTTTGTAAATGATCTGCAGTGTTAATGTTACTTGCAATATATCTACAATAATTAATTGATTGCTCTCTATATTGGCTTCTAATATTTCTAGACATTATGTGGTGTGTAAGAATGAATATTCCTCTGAGAAACCTAAAATTTAAAAAGCTGTACAATTCTCAACAGTCTGAGCTCATCTGCATATTCAGGTACTTTGCTTTCCTGTCGTATTCAATGCTTTGTAATTCACTATCATTATATAAAAGGAAAGAATGACACATTATACTTTTGTTAAGATATTTGCCAAAGATCTAGATAAAGTCATAGGTTTATAGAACTTTTTTATTTGCAAATAAGAGAGTGAGCCACAGTATTTCTGTTGGTTGAGCAATAAAGATGGAAAACCATCTTGGAATTGTGAAATGTGCACGCAGTACTGCTGTTGCTGTTTTTATATATTTTGTTAAATAAGTAAAGACAATCTGTGGTGCTCTGCATTGTCTGTGACATAATGCACTACCATATCATGAATAGATGCCACATTTGCTTTCTTTTTGTAAAATTGTGTAAAAAAAAGTCAAGAAATGAAAGAAGTATGATGATTGTGAATGTAACTGACATGCTTAACATAATTTTTGAATCTAAGAGTGGGATGCAAATTTGTTAAAAGCTACAAATGACCTTAGCACTGTTCACAGAAGATGTGTATTTATAAAAAAATATGTTGAAATCAGGAAATCATAAACTTTGACTGAAAAAATATTTTTTTGTATTATTCAAGATTGGAGAGATTTCCAGATTTTCACCTCACCCAAAGCAATGTACTGGTGTCACAGAAAAAAATAAAATTTTACTGTAAGTGATTTTTATTGCCTCTGAGGAATAAGTTTCATACTGTGAATTATTTCCTATTTTCTTAATTGAACTGTAATCTGAAAATGTGTTTATTTGTATCAAACTGAATTGGAAATTGAAATCATTAACCTTCATCCATAAATTGCACATAGTAAACAGCATGTTCCTTTGATTGTTGTTGATTGTGAGCATGTGACATGCTAATTACCAGAATGATTTTCTGTGCATAAAATGCTATTTTCATTATTCTGTTATGAATGTCTGCTTATTTCTTTTGGAAATGGAAAAAGGAATCATGTAAGGATCCTGTATTGTGAATGTTTAGTTTTCCTGTTCATAAAAAAAAAGACATTTAATGTGTAATTCAAAATCATATATATGTGCTACATAAAGTCTGAAACTCAGTGTTTGTGCTTTGTTTTAAACAATTTTTTATAAAATGGGCCTACTGTTTGTTGCACAGTATTTGGTGATACTTGTAACTGAATAAAACACTTCAAATATTTTTTGCATTAACACACATCTTTGACACATTCTTTCATTTTTTTTTTTTTCACTTCCAATAAAAATAATTTTTTTCTTTTCTAAAGCCATTCAATGTAGTTACTTTCATTCCATTTGGTTTGCTTCTTTTATCTCAAGTCAGTATTCTTTCACTCCATTTCATTTGTTGTTTATCTATTTATTTATTTTTGATGAAAAATTAGCCACACACAACACACACATGGTCTTTGATAGGTCATTTTGCCCATGCACTATATTAAAGTTTTAATTTTTGTTGGGAATACATACCAACTGCATTTAGTTGTTTTCAGCTTTGAGAGGTGATTTTATAGGTAAATAAAACTAAAAACAGTTCTGCAGTGATTAATTTTTATCATGGTACCAGTATGAGAAGACACCAGCACATACACTAAAAAATGAGAGATTGACTTTTCATGTACCAAATTTAACTGAAAATGAAATTGCTCATGTTTTATCAAACAAAAATGGAGCTATACACAAGGTAAGTCCTAAATCACTGTAGACCTTATGGTAATCACATACTAACAGGATGTTCTGCACAGCTGAATACAAATCTTGGAGATGAGGGCAGACAGTAATTGGAACATGACAGAATATGCTCAGTTAAACAGAACTGTTCAGAAATATTTGGAAGAGTATTTGCAGAAATATATTGAAAATGCAAGAAAAGAAACAAATTAAAACATTTAGTTTATGACTAAGACTAAACACAGGCTTACACTGGGTAGACACCTCAGACCATCAGTAGATGGTAGACTGCACAGTAACTGTTGATACAGAGAAAATTGTTCAAGAGTTTCAGGATTTCTTGCAATGTTTGTACAGCTCAAGAGATGAATCAAAAACACCAAAAGTTAATAATTAAAATGACAGAATTCTAGAAATAATTCCAGGTGAGGCTATAAAGCCATTTGATGTGTACAGGAATGAAACATACCTGGAGAAATTAGTGTTTCAATATAAACTTTTAAATTTGTTTAGAGAATATCTCTGGAGCAGGAGAATACCCCAGAACTGGAACAATATTGTGAATATTCTACTACTCAAAAACGGAGAAAGACAAGACACAGAAGAAACTACAGACCTCTTCTCTGAAATGTGCAAGATATTCGCTCTATTTATCTCCATGTTTGTAGAAAATGCATTACAGTTTAACACAATGACTGCAACGAGGCCACCAGCAGTGCAGCAGAGCCACCTGCTGTGGGCACCAGCAACCACACGGCAGTCAACTTGTTAATCAGGCAGAAGAAATAGTTCACTTCATAAGTGATTTTAGCACAGTGCAGATTCTGAACAATAGTGTAGAATAGCAGTAAGCATTAATTACTAACTTAGAAGTGAAAGAAGAATCAAGCAAGGAGTTCCCAGAGACACTTTAGTAATGAATAAAACCACTTAATAGCTCACATTTTAAAGTACGCATGAAAATCAATTAAAATAATGTTTAACCAACATCTTAAAAATGAAGTAGTACAAATTAATAATGAATTCATAGAACCATTTGATGATTTTTTTTGTAGTTAAAGCTATTGAAGGCGACAACTGGATGGACAGCAAAATACACTACCGGGAGAGGAAAAAAGAAGTGCACCCTTTTTGAGATTTCCAATTCACTCCAGATTTACTGATGCAACAGTGTATATGGAGCACATGAAATGATTACATTTACAGACCAATAGCACAAGCAATTCTGAGGTACCAGTTATTGGCCCATGCTGAAATACCCATATTAGTATGTGGTATAGCCTCCACGGGTGGCAATACAGACACTGACTTTGGTATCCAGTTAATCGTACAGATGGTGAATACTATCCTGGGATACATTATGCCATGCCTGCTTACCTGATCATGTAGTTTTGTAAGGATTGTCCATTGATGAGTTGCACAAGTCACTTCTTGTCCCATCGTATTCCACACGTGCTCAAATGGAGCCAGGGAAGTTACGGCACGTCTTGCAGAGCAAATTGGGTTTCAGAGGCAAGAACAGCAAAAGAATGGGTCTGACAACATTCTGCATGTACCAATTGCTGGTTAGCATCCCCTTCAGAAATGCTAAAGGTGAACGAGAGTTGTAGATTATTGTACCCCAGACCATAAGGCCTGGGTGTGACCAGTGTGTGTTGTGTGTCTTGGACAAATGCACTCTGCAAGACAGTGTTCACCAGGTCTGTGTTGTAGGCACAAATGACCATCACTTGCATGCAGGCAGACTCTGCTTTTATCGCTTAAGACCAAGGTACACCATTTCATGTTCCAAATGATCCTCTGATGGCACCAGTCGATACATGCACGTCGATGCTGGGGCGAGAGTGGAAGACGGGCTAGAGGTGTACGTGCCCATAGTCCCAGTGCTAATAACTGGTTCACAACAGTTCGTGTTGACATGTCTGGGCTCACAAGCCCTCTTACCTGTGCTGTGGTAGCTGTATGGTCAGCCAGTGCTGCCCTTACAATACGACGGTCCTGATTGAGTGTCTGTGCTGCATGGACATCCAGAACCTAGTCTACGGGTGTGAGAACGATCACCTGATCACTATACCAGTATTGTTACACAACTGATGCAGCACATCCAACTTGTGTGGCAGTTCTCTGAAAGAACCATCCCACCACCCAGAAGGCCGCAATTTGACCCTTTCAGACTCGCTTAGTTGACTGTAGGAAGTACAAGTGTGTCTCCGTGGCATGGTTGCCTGCTTGCTTCAGAAATTTGCACCACAATAAGCCTTCTGGCTGTAAGCATTCCCTGTTAAATGGTGGACACAACTGGCACACTTGTAGCTATGCCACGGTGCTATCTGTTGGCAGACAATGTTAAAACCATTATTAGTACAGCTACTATCCGCAAGGTGGCATATAGCATCATCATATCAAAATTGATATCTTTTCAGCTCTACTAATTTTTGTTTCTGGCAGTGTACACTGAGGTGATAAATGTCATGGAATACCTCCTAATATTGTGTTAGACCTCCTTTTGCTCTGCACGGTGCAGCAACTTGATGTGGCAATGACTCAGCAAGTTGTTGGAACTCCCCTGCCCTGCTCTTTCTGTAGTCATCCTCAACTGTGAAAGTGTTGCTCATGCAGGATTTCGTGCACAAACCGACGCCTTGATTATGTCCCATAAATGTTCGATGGGCTTCATTTGGGCAATCTGGGTGGCCAAATGATTAGCGAGAATGTTTTTCAAACTAATCTCGAACAGTTGTAACCCGGTGACATGTCATCATTGCTTGGGAACATGAAGTCCTTGAGTGGCTAAAAATGGTCCCCAAGTAGGCAAACATAACAATGACCAGTCAATTATCAGTTCAATTGGACCAGAGGACCCACTCGGGTCCATGTAAACACACCCCCCGTCATTATGGATCCGCCACAAGCCTGCACGGTGCCTTGGTTAAAACTTGGGTGCACTGCTTTGTGGGGCCTGTGTCACCCTTAAACCCTACCATCAGTTATTATCAACTGAAATCAGGACTCATGTAACCAGGGCACAGTTTGCCAGTCGTCTGGGGTCCAACTGATACGGTCACGAGCGAGCCCAGGAGAGGTGCTGCAGGTGACAATGTGCTGTTAGCAAAGCATTCGTATTGGTCGTCTGCTGCTATAACCCATTAATGTCAGATTTTGCCATACTGTCCTAATGAATATGTTTGTCATACATCCCACATTGATTTCTACTGTTATCTCGTGGTGCGACTGCTACGGTCGCAGGTTCGAATCCTGCCTCGGGCATGCATGTGTGTGATGTCCTTAGGTTAGTTAGGTTTAAGTAGTTCTAAGTTCTAGGGGACTGATGACCACAGCAGTTGAGTCCCATAGTGCTCAGAGCCATTTTTGTTATCTCATGCAGTATTGCTTGACTGTTAGCACTGACAACTCCATCCAAATGCCGTTGCTCTCAGTCATTACGTAAAGGCTGTTGGCCACTGCGATGTCCGTCGTGAGGAGTAATGCCTGAAATTTGGTGTTCTCGGCACACTCTTGACACTGTGAATCACGGGATATTGAATCCTTATCTATTTCGAAAATGGAATGTCCCAAGCATCTATCTCCAACTGCCATTCCGCATTCAAAGTCTGTTAATTCACGCCATGCAGCCATAATCACATTAGGAATCTTTTCACATGAATGCCCTGAGTACAAATGACAGCTCCGCCAGTTCATTGTCCTTTTACACCTTGTGTATGTGATGCTTCCACCATCTGTGTATGTGCACATTGTTATTCCATGACTTTTATCACCTCAGTGTATATGCCACTACACTATTTGTTGGCAGATGACAATGAAGCCATTATCAGTACATCTACTATCCCCCAGGTGGCACATGCCGTCATCAGATCAAAATCAATGCTGTCTTTCTAAGTGTAAGTGTATATAAAAAAAAGAGTAAAACTGCCTTTGAGTGTGTTTGGTAAACTAAAGATTTTTTTCAAAACTAAGTTTCCAAAGTGTACAAAAAGGGAAGTTTACCATAAGTACGAATAAACAGTTATGATGGGAGGCAGTAATTATGAAAATGAAATTGATGTGGATGGGACGGCAGTAAGGTCAAATGGATGTTAGATGGATCAAGGAAGCTGTTGTTGGAGTCTTAACAGTGAGAGAGAAGAAAGGACTGACACAGTGACCTAATGGACAGTGGATAGATGACCTTAAAAAACATGCAGGAGCAACAGGATTATGTACAGCTAAGGCAGCAAGGTATCTTGTTGTTCTAAGTCGTCATAATAACACGATATACTTCAGGACAAAATATGTACCTTTTTAAATAAATTGTTGTAGTCTTGTGCATCTTTTTCATTTTCTCCTCAGTGCTTATCTGTGTTCTTTAAAGTGGATATGAAGTTACTGTATACATTATAAGTGTGCTTGATAAAGTGCCAGATTCCAGTTCCAGAGGTCTCAGATTCAATCCCTGGTTAGTCCTAGGATTTTTATCAGTTACTTATCGCTTCTCAGATCTCTGTTAATGCGAAAAATGCAGAGTAGCACCCATGTTAAACTGCAGGTGTCCACATAACTGGCTGGGTAGGTCAGTTCAAAGGTTGTAGGATGGCAACAACAAACTATCTTGTAACACTACGCTATTGCGTACGATACTTATTAAAGCCTGTACTATGGTAAGTTGACGGGCTTCACCTTATAAGAAAGGATTTTGGGGTAGATATTGACCGCGTGTACCCGAATGGAGGCAAAATCAGACTTTCACCCACTCAGTAAGAACAATGATGCGTCAAGCAAGTCTGAAGTGCAACTATACGTTAGGACGGACAAGAAACGACACAGCAGATGCTACCAAATTGTTAATAATACGGTCGCCAGCCTAATTAGGCATTAACTGAGTTTCTTCCCAGTTCAAGTTGATGTATGTTCATACAAAACAACACATAATAGCACTGTATAATGTGGTAAATTTTAGAACCAGAAAATCTACTGAACTAATGATTTCACTTTCTGTACTAATGTGAACAAGCCATAAATACACAACAATACACTATAATGTTTACTACAAACTTTGTACTGTCTACTGATCTGATTAAAATCGGGCATAGGTTACCCTAGAAATAGCACTTTCAAAACATACATACAATGTCAATTTTGAAAAAGGTAAAACACTAATAAATTTTGGTTTTATATTGACTTTAACTTTGCTAGTCAAATCAGTTCAGTACACTTCAGAATTTAAATGAATAGAAAAGAAAAAGGGGGGGGGGGGGTGCCCTGAAACTGTTATGATCACTGTACTGAGATTTTAGTTTATCGAAATCGTTAAGCACTCAAGATTTCCAATACATGAGTTACTACTCTTTTTGTCTTATTTCTTGCTTATTTAACTATCATTTTTTTGTCTCAAATTAATTAAACTTCATTACTAAACCAATTTCAACATTATCTTCCAACTTTGCCAGACCTATATATTCATTAACAACAAAGTTCTTTAAGCATCATTCTAACATAGATAGGTCTGCAGGTAAGTATTATTAACATAAACTTTAAATCTTCATTTCGGGACACTCGGATTGCACAACATGTGGAAAGGACCCTGTCTAGGTTAGTGATGAGGATAATTAAATGATAGGACAGTTCTGGTAAAAGTTAAGTTGTTATTGAACAGTCAGGAACAAAAGTAACACTGGTCCACACGAATACAGTACTAAAAGTTTCAACCTGTTCGTGTCGATGCGGCGGTTGGCGGGCGGCGAGATGGCGAGGCGCAAAGCACACATACAATCACAGCTATGGCTCTTGATGTATCAGCACTTTGCTTCTTCTTAGCGTCGCAATACTTTTCCCTTTAGTGCCTATGGAATATAGCCACGCTGTATAGTCGTCGGAAACGGCACATCTGAGGCTCAATGAAATCACGTTTTCCAGGAGAGCCTCTTCGATCCAGAGCGTGTTTTTCAGACCGATGCCCAACTCCGACTACTACTGCTGAGCCCTCTATGCCGTGCCGCGCCCGTGTGCATTTTCCCGCGCTCACCTGCCATCCACCTTTTACCGCTCCCCTACAGACAGGGTATTCACCAAAGGTTTTGCATTCCACATATCCTAATACATTGCCTACATATGGACCAGGCGCATAAATACAACTTTAACATCTTACAACAGTTTCAACATTCCTTACATTTCCATTTTGTTATAATATTGCTTGCAATTTGACATAAACATTAATATTCACATCGAAAATTGCTTACAGTTCCTTTAACATCATGGCATGAAAAGAAGAAGAAATGAAATCAGAACATCGATTACACTAATTTAACGAAAATCAGAAGAAAAAAATTATTATATGTACAGTTGTTGTTGTTACTATCTCCAGTAGGACCATGCCTATTAAAGCATTTTTTGTTCAAACCAAATAGTGATTTAGATGTCTTTGATACCTCAAAAATTTACCAATTGATGACACACAATTTTGTCATGTTGTATCTGATACTACAGCTGCCAATGGCTCACATATACCAGAAGTGAAGACATATTTATTTAGTGCTGAAGTACTTAAAATTCTCTCTCTCTCTCTCTCTCTCTCTCTCTCTCTCTCTCTCTCTCTCTCTCTCTCCATTGACTGATTGATTATTCTTCGATGTCTCCAGATGTATCCTATCAACCGATCTTGATTGTTCTTCGATGTCTCCAGATGTATCCTATCAACCGATCCTTCTTTTAGTTTGGTTGTGTCATAACACCGTTTTCTCTCCAATTTAATTCAGTACCTCTTCATTATGAAACTGTCTAGCTTAACCATTCTTCTGTAGCATCACATTTCCAACTCTTCTATTCTTTTCTTGTTTGTACTATTTATCATACAGCTTCATGTCCTCGTGAAATATAATGGTTGTGGCTTTCCCTTGCTTTCAGCCCTTCTTAGTACTAACATAACAAGGCTAGACCAATCAATCATTCAAACTGTTGCACCCTATATTTACTGAAAAGGCTGCTGCCTCTCTTCAGGGACGAAGTGAGGTGGCGCAGCAGTTAGACACTGGACGACGGTTCAATCCCGCGTCCGGCCATCCTGATTTAGGTTTTCCGTGATTTCCCTAAATCGCTCCAGGCAAATGCCGGGATGGTTCCTTTGAAAGGGCACGGCCGACTTCCTTCCCCATCCTTCACTAATCCGATGAGACCGATGACCTCTCTGTCTGGTCTCCTTCCCCAAACAACCCAACCCCAACCCTCTCTTCAGGAATTATATGCTAATATGGCATCTCCACAGACACCTCTCTGGTGTGGTTGCATTTACATTTACATCTACATCTGACATTGAGACCCACAAGCTACATCACTGTGGATGGTCCATGGGTCATGGGGAGGGGTGGGGGTGGAGGGGGGGAAGGAATATTCTATTATATTCTATTTGCAATTGCCCTTTTCTGGTTGTATTTGTGATTTTTTTTTTGTGTAATTTGCGTTTGTTTTGTGTTTTGGTTCTGTTTTTTTTCCCCCCAGAACTTGGCTTTCTGGGTCATCACTGTTTTTAATTTGCCATCAAGTACCATAGTTTCATATGTACAAAGTAATTCTGTTTTAATAAATTTGTTAAATGTCATAGATTTGTTTTTTGTGATAGACATTTTTATTAAATCTGTTACAGGCGAGTTTTTGTAATTTTGTCCTTTTTTTCTTAGTTTGGAAGTTTAGCCTGGCTAGGTAAATATTTAACTTGTTCACATAGAAGATTGGCCTGAACCTCTTTATTAAAGGCCGGTCATTGAATCTTGATCTGATTTTTGTTGTTATTTCACGCAGTTTCTCTACAAACTAGATTTCTTCGTGTCTGTTATTATAGAGTATTGCAGTGTCAACAGCAAACACTAGGAAACAGAGGTGAATTTGGTATTGGAGGCATCTTGTCATTTCCTAATCACTTTTTATAGAACTAAATTGAAGAGTAGTGAGTATAAGCCATTCTCATCTGATCACTGTCTTGACATTGAATGGTACATAAAATTCTCCCTAAAATTTAACTTTTCATTTTGTGACAATTAATTGAAACCCCCAGCTGCCGACAGGTGGTGTTGATATACCTCGATGGGGACAGCTGAAAATGTGTGCGCCGACTGGGACTTGAACCCGGGATCTCCTGCCTACATGGCAGACACTCTATCCATCTGAGCCACCGAGGACACAGATGAATAGTGCGACTGCAGGGACTTATCCCTTGCATGCTTCCTGTGAGACCCACAGTCCACAATCTACGTACGTAATGTACCTAATAAATATAATATGGGAATCATCACCTTAGTGTGTGCTAGCAATGAATGGATGGGCAAATATCTATTAGGTACATCATGACATCATATGGTTTTTGGAAGATTAGATTAGATTACTACTTGTTCCATAGATCATGAATGCGACACTTCGTAACGATGTGGAATGTGTCAGGTTAATAAAAGGTATCTATACAAGATATTACATAACACAAAATATTACATAACACTTGATATTTTTTTGTTGGAGTTGGGGAAATTACCCACATACTATATCCAAAAATTCATCTAATGAGTAGAAGGAGTTGCCATTAAGAAATTCTTTTAATTTCCTTTTAAATGCTATATGGCTATCTGTCGGACTTTTGACTTTATTAGGTAAGTGACCATAGACTTTTGTGGCAGCATAATTTACCCCCTTGTGAGCCAAAGTTAGATTTAACCTTGAGTAGTGAAGATCATCCTTTTTCCTAGTGTTGTAGACATATACACTGCTATTGCTTTTGAATTCATTTGGATTGTTAATAACAAATTTTATAAGTGAATATAAATATAGTGAGGCTACAGTGAAGATCTCTAGCTCTTTAAATAAGTGTCTGCAGGATGATCTTGGATGAGCTCCAGCAACTATTCTGATTACACGCTTTTGTGCAATGAACACTCTTTTACTCAACGATGAGTTACCCCAGAATATGATGCCATACGAAAGCAGAGAATGAAAATATGCTTGGTAAGCTAATTTACTGAGATGTATATTGCCAAAATTTGCAATGACCCTAATAGCATAAGTAGCTGAACTCAAAAGTTTCAGCAGATCCTCAGTGTGTTTTTTCCAGTTCAACCCCTCATCAATGCATACACCTAGAAATTTTGAATATTCTACCTTAGCTACCGATTTCTGATCAAAGTCTATATTTATTAATGGTGTCATTCCATTTACTGTGTGGAACTGTATGTACTGTGTTTTGTCAAAGTTTAATGAGAGCCCATTTGCAGAGAATCACTTAATGATTTTCTGAAAAACATCGTTAGCAAATTTCACCAGTTAATTCTTGTCTGTCGGGTGTGATAGTTATACTTGTATCATCGGCAAAACATACCAGCTTTGCATCTTCATGAATATAGAATGGCAAGTCATTAATATAAATTAAGAACAGTAGAGGACCCAAGACCAAACCTTGCGGCACCCCATTCTTGATTGTTCCCCAGTTTGAGAAACCACCAGTTTTTCGCATATTATGTGAACTGCTTATTTCAACTTTCTGCACTCTTCCAGTTGGGTATGATTTAAAAAATTTGAGCACAGTCCCATTCATACCACAGTACTTGAGCTTATCTAGAAGTATTCCACGATTTACACAATCAAAAGCCTTTGAGAGCATTTAATATTTCATTAGTTTTATCTAGAAGTATTCCACGATTTACACAATCAAAAGCCTTTGAGAGCATTTAATATTTCATTAGTGAAAGTATATATAGCATTTTCCGTTGAAAAACCTTTCTGGAAACCAAACTGTCATTTTGTTAAAACTTTATTTTTTCAACGGTGTGAAGCTACTCTACAATACATTACTTTTTCAAGAATTTTGGATAAGGCAGTCAGAAGAGAGATTGGGTGGTAGTTGTTGACATCAGACATATCCCCTTTTTTATGCAGTGGTTTAACAATGGCATACTTCAGTCTATCTGGGAAAATACCCCGCTTCAGAGAGCTATTACATATGTGGCTAAGAATCCCACTTATCTCTTGGGAACAAGCTTTTATTATCCTGCTGGAAATGCCATCAATTCCATGTGAGCTTTTATTCTTGAAAGAGTTTATTATCTTCCTAATTTCAGATGGAGAGGTGGGTGGAATTTCAATTGTATCAAATGGTGAGGGTAAGGCCTCTTCCATTAACTGCCTCACTTCTTCTATTGAACATTTAGATCATATTTTCTCGACAACATTTTAAAAATGATTATTCAAAATGTTTTCAACTTCCGGCTTGTTTGTCAAGTTTCCATTCACTTTGATGGTAATGCTGTCATCCTGTACTCTCGGTTGCCCTGTCTCCCTTGTAATAATATTCCAAATTGTTTTGATTTTGTTATCAGAGGTATTAATCTCAGACATGATGCACATGCTTCTGGACTTCTTAATAACCTTTCTTAATGTAGCACAGTAGTTTTTATAATATTTGGCTGTTTCTGGGTCATTACTCTTTCTTGTTGTTAGATACAGTTCCCTTTTGTGGTTACAAGATATTTTTATTCCTTTAGTAAGCCAAGGGTTTTTTACATTGTTTCTTATAATTATATTTAACTACTTTCTTGGGGAAACATTTTTCTAATTCTTTTACAAGTGTATCATGAAATAAGTTATAATTTAAATTAGCATTGGGTTACTTGTACACCTCATCCCAGTCTACCTGCTGAAGATTTTCTCTGAAATTTCTAATTGTTGAGTCATTAATTGAACGCACAACGTTGGAGGATAGTTTTGAATTACTGAATGGAGCTATGTCATATACTGTAACTAGCTGAGCGCCATGATCAGCAAGGCTATTCTCAACAGGACAAGAATTTATGTTTTTAAATTTGTCTTGGTCTATAAAAGTGTTATCTATCAATGTGCTGCTGTCCTTTACTACCCAAGTAGGAAAATTAACGACAGATGTCAAATTGAAATAACGAAGCAAGACTTCCAGGTCATTCTTCCTATTACACTCTTTCAGTGAATCAACATTGAAGTCCCCACAAATAATAATTTGCTTTCCGCTATCTGACAGATAGCACAACAAGGCATCAAAGTTTTCCAGGAATAAATGAATGTTTCTTGAAGGGGACCTATATACTGTTACAATTATGAAAGAGCCCTCCTTCAGTTTAAGTTGACAAGCACATTCTTCTATATGTTGCTCTAGACAAAACTTTTTTGTATCTAAGCTTTTTACACAGTGATAACTTTTGACATATATGGCAACTCCTCCTCTAACCTTATTCTCTCTACTCATATGTGCAGCTAGTTTATAACCTTTTGCATATCAGACACAATGTGATGCTCAGACAGACATAGTATATCTATTACAATATCAGATTCAATATCATCTAAACAAACCAGGAGCTCATCTACTTTATTCTTCAATCCCGGAATATTTTGGAAAAATGGTAACATTATTTTTTACTTTACTTTTGTGAGAATCTACTTTTTTCTTTAATCCACCAATATTTTGATTAAATATGGTAACATTATTATTCACTTTCCTGTTGTGAGAATCTTGTGAGTTTTGGACCTCTTTAGCACCTGCCTGCCTGAACTTCTCATTGGACACTGATGTTAGTCTAAAAAAGAGGTGCATCCATGAGTACTCGTGTCCCTCCTTATGGGTTTCGCTTACAACCCTGTCAGTTTACCCTTCCCTTTCCTATTGATGATACTTTTTTTTTTAGTTTCATGAAATTTCAGGCAAAATGCTAGATGTCTGTAACTTGCTGCCACAATATTTCAGTGCAGACTCTTCTGGCCATCTTTGTGCGGTGTAGGCAGTTGTCACTGTGCAGTCACTTGAGCTGTACTTACAGGATACTAGTTGTCACCATATGACACAAACATTGGGCATTCTGATAACCTCGATCCACTGAGCCCATATCATCTCACGTGGCAATAACCTGCAAGCAGAATTGGATCACCTCCAACTGTGTTTTTGAACAACAGATATTTATCTCAGCAGGTACAGGGAGCACTACAGATGTACAAACGACATAACAAGGAAAAGAATGAGTCCTTCAATTGCAAATGTTTCCACAAAAATAGACAGAGTATTAAGAAAACAAAGTTCGAGTGATCTTTTGTTGCCCATCAAAAATCACTGCAGTTCTGGGATCTGTCAAAGCAACTTAGAATTCTGCAAAGCAGGTGTTTATGGGATTCTGTGTAAATGTGGCAAATTTTATGTAGGGTAAATGATACACACTATTCAGCAGCTCATCGTGGAACACCAGTGGCATATCCACCTCCTCCAAGCCTGCTAGCACTGAACCTGAACACAGTAGTTCTAGAGGTCATTCAACGAAACACCATGATACAATAATTGTGACCCATATGTCAAACGTTTGGAACTACTCCATCAATGAATCACTGAAAATATGACTGTCTGACGCCTTATCAATCAGGACACCAGTTCCCAGTTAGGTACTGCATGGAATCCTGTCATAGAGAATCATCAGGCTCAGGGAAGCCACCAGCATCATTCTGTGATTTTACTGTGTGAAGATGATTGATCTGATATCGATAAAACAAATTTTATTGACAGAGGGCACTCTGTGCAGCACACTGACTTGGCAGCAGAAGCACGTGCACTCAAGCATTACATTTGCATGACAACTGGGTACACCATGCGCGTATTGGCCGGGTCCTAAATAGGGGAGCACAGTGTACTTTCACAGTATACATCTGAAGACAGCACTGAAATACCATGGCAACGAGTCACAGACATGGAGCAGTTTCACCTGAAATTTCATTGAACAATCTATATGCAAGGAAAGTATTAAATTTTACTGTCTGTTTAGTTTTGCAAATTTGAAGGAAGGTTTTAAGGTTTAGGATTTTTTCTGCGCATAAATTTATTTTTCAAAATCTTGCCCTCTATTCTCCAGGTAAGCGATCTGTTTATGTTTCTAACCAAATCAAGAGAGATTTAAAGAGGAGGAAATTAGTGTTTAATGCCCCATCAACAAAAAGGCAATTAGAAACAGAGCACAAGCTTAGATTAGGGAAGGATGGAGAAGGAAATCAGTCGTGTCCTTTCAAAGGAATCATCCTGGCATTTGCTTTAAGCGATTTAGGGAAATCGTGGAGAACCTAAATCAGGATGGCTGTTTGCGGGTTTGAACAATTGTTCTCATGAATGCGAGTCCAAAGGATTTAAAGAGGCTTTTGCTACTGTCGCAGAGTAAGTAGATTCCTCTATGGTTGTTTACAATGTGCTTGATCGATACTCAAAACCTATACTTTTTGATACCAATAGATCCTATCCTAAAGATAACAAATGTCCAATTTTAAACTTTGGGAGGTTTTGTGGGAACAAGTGGATGATTTTTGTGGTATAAAGTCTTCTTAATAGACAGTTAATACTACTTACTGACATTCTATTTTATTTCATGGAAGAAAGTATTCATTCATTATTTTTGCACTGGTTGGTTCTCAGCTAAATCTAATAATATTATGAACAGCAACTCAAAAACCAAAATTTAATGATGCTTTAAGTTTTTTGTGCAGGCTAATTTCACAATAGTGATCTCAGTAAGCCTCATGATCTTTTGAGTTGTCCATTGTGTCATGTGGGTGAGTTTTCCTGACATTTGTCTACACTGGGGTAGTATAATATGAATGGAAAACATCCAGAATTAGTGATTGCAGAAACAGCCTGAAAACTGTAGTGTGGCTTTAGTGCATCACAACCAAATGCCCAGCCATTTAAAGCCCTGGGTCACTTCCAAAGATTCCTTGTAGACAAGATTCCCCAGTTTTTCTTTTGTAACTTATCCAGTTCATAGTTTTCCATAATAATTCTTCCCCATGGCCATTGACTTTCCTCATTTGTAATTGGAAATGAGGGAGCTGGACTTGAATCTAGTGAGGAGAAAGAAGTGTCTAAACACATTAAGACAATTGAAATTGATGTGGACTGAGTTAGAGTATTGCTTCAATAACATACTAATCCCCACATGGGCAAAAGAAAAATGTTCCATTGAACCTTATCTCGTGGACTGATCATGCTTGTTTCTCCTCATTGAGAGGTGACATCACCTTTCTGCATATGGAAACTCTGAGACCTTTCATTCCTGTTTATAATCAGTCCTGATGCACTTGAAATAATGAAGAATAAGACAGAGCATTTATTAAAATAAAAGCAAATGTATGCGATGACTTCACAGACAGAGTCTTGAACCACACTAAGTACCTTACCTCTATGATCCACTAGTAATGCACTATCAATAATACTGTATGTCCCTATGGCTGCCTGGAATTTTGCAGAAGGGAAGAAGTAGACATGTACCTTCCTTTCATATTACAAAATGGATGGATAAGAGGTGTAAGTCTGCCATAGCCTTCTGCCTGAAAGTTTTATGTATTACTTATACATGTTAACCCAAAATGCTCAAAATCATACTGTAAAGTATTTAAAATAACTGCATACCCTTTTTTAACATATATTCTTGATATTCCCAAAAAGGTGGTGGTATAATCTCATTTTCATCTATTTTTTGTACTTGTACACTTACGTGCAAATTAGCAAATTATGGAAGTAATAAATAGAGTAATTAGTATTATTTCTTTGGGAGTAGATCTGGAGGTACACATGGCTGAAAGTGCAGAATTATTCATTCCCTCATAATTGCATCAACCTACACAGTTTTCAGTTCATGTTTCTGTAAACATAAGTACAATATTTGACTGACTGGTCCACAACATTGGATAATCTGTTAATTGGGTTTCTTCACACATCATATTTTTGTGGTAATGTGAAAAGTGATTGTCGCAATACCACTGCTGGATGCAGCAAAGGTTCATGCCTGACACAGTGTGCCTGCCAGTGGTCAGACACTCCATTCTGTTTAGTATAGTTTATCTTTTGACGGTATGTTAGGTTGCAAAATTTGAAGTTCAAAACACTGAACAAGATATTGCACCTAATTTCCTTTACACTGGTGTCAACTAAATGAAGAAATATAAATATATACTGTACTAAACATAGTGGAGTATATGGCCACCAGCAGTCACACGGCATCAGGCCTGAACCTTAGCTCTCTCTGCCATTGGCCTTGTGGTAGTCATTGTGATAAGACTGTGAGCAGGCGGCATTTTCTGAGGCCAAAAGTGCATTACGTCTTACTGCTTTAACATTTCACACAACCTAATCAAGCAGTTACTTTTTTTGTGATAAAATAAGTAATTTTCATACGCTAGTCTCAATAAATATGGAACTTATTTCATTCTTCACATAAATTTTGATTATGATGGTGAATTATATACTTTAATGTTCCTCACTCTTCACTGCTTCACATTCAGTTGACTAGAGTTCTTGATGAATCCATTATAGATCTCACAGTTCTATCAAACGTTCAATGCACTGTATTCACCTTACTTACAATAGATATTCTCAATGGAAAAATATCATACAATAGTTAAGTGATGTGCAGCAGCAGAACCTGTAGTCTGTCAGTAAACTCAAGATATAGCAGTCAAGTACCCACACTGCCTACCCAGCAACATCACAAGATGCTTACTGCTTTTGGTGAGTCCACTATGAGTAAAACAAGGGTGTGCGAGTGGTATAAGCATTTTGAAGAAAGCTGCCAAGATGTTGAAGATGATGAGCACCCTGGAGCTCCAGCACATCAGCTAATTAAATTATGGCAAAAGTGAGAGAAACGCCTATCAATGATCACCAAATCACAATTGGAAAAGTCACTGATGATGTATATAATTTCCCTTTTATTCAAGGACCTAGCTAGATCTTTCTTTGCTCCTTGTTGCGGTATTAAGTATTGTCCATAACAGCAACACTGTTGGATGGCAGATTCAAAATTACATTTGTAGAAATCCAATTTGAAATTTTTTGAAATCCATTTGGCTGTGATAGTCCACTATTGTACAAGCCGGTTTATAAATTAACTGTGCATTAGGCAAAAACACATTAGATCCAATGTTCACCACAATAGTCCTGTTGCTTCCAGTAACATTGTCCATGATACAGTCAACCCAACATTTTTTTCAATTAACATTGTTGTACACCCAGGTATTGTTGATATAAAAGACCTTTCTGCCTTTATTTCCTTACTTGCATTGGGTATTTGCATTTTGAGTCAATTATATTGGTCCTCTTTACCAGGATCCTTCTTTAACTTAGAGATCTCTTCCAGATACACCCCAATTCACGTAGTGTCCCGTGCAAAATATTTTTCTGCTAAGGAAAATTTAATTCTTGTCTTACAGCAATAGGACCTAAGTAATTTATGTAATGTCAGCACTATGTTTTGCTTTATGTAAAAGTTCTGCATTGTTAATCGAATTGTTGATTTTGTAAAGCTCTTTGTAAAGGTGGGTTTCCTCCATAAATTCTTAGTGCTCTTTCTAGGTGATTTCAGTGAACCATGTGGTTTATTTTCACATTCCTTTCTTGTGTGTCCTATTTTGTGTAAATTGCAGCACTTGGATTGGGACTGGTAATATTAGCCACCAGTTCTTTGTGTGTCAACTATTTAATGCAGAACATAATTTTCTTGCTATGTAATATGCTTTTTCTTCACTTATGAATAACTAAGAATATCACTAAATATACAAACTAAAATAGCTGATGCTGCTAAATGAAATCACATAAACAAAATCAACGTAAATACCTACATACTTTACTACACTGCTAGCCAAGTTCTGGGCAATGGATTTCTGGTGTCACTGTGGGGCAGCTGCAGGGTTCTTCTGGGAAAGCCCACTTTCCCCACCAAAAGTGCTGCTCGCTCATGAGTTTACTTGCAGATTATAGACAACAAGTGTGTCTGCAATGTGAAAACAGCTAGGTGGCAATTGGCACCCAACGCCTGGAAAATAGGACCTATTCCTTTGAGGTCTCTGGGGCGTGAGGTGTTTAAAGATGGGTTGTTGCTATGAAATATGTTGAAAAAATATTTTTAGGCAGAACTCTATCTTTGGCATGTCGGGGAGAGATTGCTTCTTAAACACACTTGCATTTGGCACAGACACAAAATGAATCATAATAAAAACTTATGGGGTGAGTGTCCTCAAACAATGGATGGAAGTCATTGGATTTCTCTTACTACTAAACACTAGCACAGGCAGCAAATGACTGTTTAGGTGATAGAGAAGTTTCTCTGTAACTGCCACAGCCTACATTACTGGCAGCTTATGAAAATTATCTGCAGTAGACTTCTTATGGCAGTCATATTTATTGGCACTGGGCAGCAGCATTTTTGGTCAAAAGTTATATTGCTTATTAAAGGTTTACAGAAATGACAGCAAGCAGTTGACTCTTAGTGATGCTATAATTTTTATTTTCCCATTACCGGCTTCATGTTGCCTAGATATTCCTCATCAGATGGTGTAGTACTTAATAATAGTCCCAGTGTTATGGGGGGGGGGGGGTTATGTAGTGTTATTTGATTCCATATGATTACTCCTAGTGCCCAAAAATTTTTAGAAAACTCTACACACACTTTTCCACAGGTAACAACTCCCATGTGCTTCACACAATATAAAGCAATAGTCTGTAAATCATGTGCTTCTTTTAGCATCTGAAATTAGCTCACTGATGTGGCACTTCCGACATCTGGAAAATATAGTAAGAATAATTATGGGTGCCCTGAAAACTCAAGGTAGTTCCTACCAAATTTTATATAACAATAAAAAGTTTTGGGAAATGAACAAATTGCTGACTGCTAAGACCTTAACTTAATAATTATAGACACTGTCATATTATGTTTGATTTTAGTGCTCCAATTTGGGAGTAAACTATGTAAATAAATAAATAAGTGTAAATGTTTGTAATTAAATGTCATACGAAACTATTACAGCTGAAGTAACTGTCCATTACCAGAATGAGAAAATTGTGCATTGCATTCTTACATTCAGCTTCCACCTACATCTGCACCTACATCCATACTCCGCAAGCCACTTGACGGTGTGTGGCGGAGGGTACCCTGAGTACCTCTATCGGTTCTCCCTTCTATTCCAGTCTCGTATTGTTAGTGGAAAGAAGGATTGTCGGTATGCTTCTGTGTGGGCTCTAATCTCTCTGATTTTATCCCCATGGTCTCTTCGCGAGATATACGTGGGAGGGAGCAATATACTGCTTGACTCTTCGGTGAAGGTATGTTCCCAAAACTTTAACAAAAGCCCGTACCGAGCTACTGAGCGTCTCTCCTGCAGAGTCTTCCACTGGATTTTATCTGTCATCTCCCTAACGCTTTCAAGATTACTAAATGATCCTGTAACGAAGCGTGCTGCTCTCCGTTGGATCTTCTCTATCTCTTCTATCAACCCTATCTGGTACGGATCACACACTGCTGAGCAGTATTCAAGCAGTGGGCGAACAAGCGTACTGTAACCTACTTTCTTTGTTTTCGGATTGCATTTCCTTAGGATTCTTCCAATGAATCTCAGTCTGGCATCTGCTTTACCGACGATCAACTTTATATGATCATTCCATTTTAAATCACTCCTAATGCGTACTCCCAGATAATTTATGGAATTAACTGCTTCCAGTTGCTGACCTGCTATTTTGTAGCTAAATGATAAGGGATCTATCTTTCTATGTATTCGCAGTACCTTACACTTGTCTACATTGAGATTCAATTGCCATTCCCTGTGCCATGCGTCAATTCGCTGCAGATCCTCCTGCATTTCAGTACAATTTTCCTTTGTTACAACCTCTCGATACACCACAGCATTATCTGCAAGAAGCCTCAGTGAACTTCCGATGTCATCCACAAGGTCATTTATGTATATTCTGAATAGCAACGGTCCTATGACACTCCCCTGCGGCACACCTGAAATCACTTTTACTTCGGAAGACTTCCCTCCATTGAGAATGACATGCTGCGTTCTGTTATCTAGGAACTCTTCAATCCAATCACACAATTGGTCTGATAGTCCCTGTGCTCTTACTTTGTTCATTAAATGACTGTGGGGAACTGTATCGAATGCCTTGCGGAAGTCAAGAAACACGGCATCTACCTGTGAACCCGTGTCTATGGCCCTCCGAGTCTCGTGGACGAATAGCGCGAGCTGGGTTTCACACGACCGTCTTTTTCAAAACCCATGCTGATTCCTACAGAGTAGATTTCTAGTCTCCAGAAAAGTCATTATACTCGAACATAATACGTGTTCCAAAATTCTACAACTGATAGACGTTAGAGATATAGGTCTATAGCTCTGCACATCTGTTCGAGGAGGAGGAGGAGGAGGAGGAGATTAGTGTTTAACGTCCCGTCGACAACGAGGTCATTAGAGACGGAGCGCAAGCTCGGGTGAGGAAAGAATGGGGAAGGAAATCGGCCGTGCCCTTTCACAGGAACCATCCTGGCATTTGCCTGAAGCGATTTAGGGAAATCACGGAAAACCTAAATCAGGATGGCCGGAGACGGGATTGAACCGTCGTCCTCCCGAATGCGAGTCCAGTGTGCTAACCACTGCGCCACCTCGCTCGGTACATCTGTTCGACATCCCTTCTTGAAAACGGGGTTCACCTGTGCCCTTTTCCAATCCTTTGGAACGCCTTCTAGAGACCTACGGTACACCGCTGCAAGAAGGGGGGCAAGTTCCTTCGCGCACTCTGTGTAAAATCGAACTGGTATCCCATCAGGTCCAGTGGCCTTTCCTCTTTTGAGCGATTTTAATTGTTTCTCTACCCCTCTGTCGTATATTTCGATATCTACCATTTTTTCATCTGTGCGTCAATCTAGAGAAAGAACTACAGTGCAGTCTTCCTCTGTGAAACAGCTGTGGAAAAAGACATTAAGTATTTCGGCCTTTAGTCTGTCATCCTCTGTTTCAGTACCATTTTGGTCACAGAGTGTCTCGACATTTTGTTTTGATCCACCTACCGCTTCGACATAAGACCAAAATTTCTTAGGATTTTCTGCCAAGTCAGTACACAGAACTTTACTTTCGAATTCACTGAACGCCTCTCGCATAGCCCTCCTCACACTACATTTCGCTTCGTGTAATTTTTGTTTGTCTGCAAGGCTTTGGCTGTGTTTATGTTTGCTGTAAAGTTCCCTTTGCTTCCGCAGCAGTTTTCTAACTCTGTTGTTGTACCACGGTGGCTGTTTTCCATCTCTTACGATCTTGCTTGGCACATACTCACCTGAAGGTCTATCGGAACACATTCAAGAGAGACTAAGTTGCATCACTTCCTTGTAGGACCACCTTAACAGAAGTAGATCATACTGGATAATCTTGTTATAAAAATAGCTTACAGTGATAGACATTGTCCTGCACGTGGTGCAAAATAGACTGACAGCCAAACGTATGAAGTTACATCTGAAAACACACTATTAGTTCTACAATAGCTAATGGAGTACACAATTAAAGGTCAGATACCTGAAGCACCTCACTTTGTGAGTTCTGTCATTCATGAGCATGGCTGGTGGTCTTTCTTTTTTTTTTTGGGGGGGGGGGGGGGGGGGGGTTTATAAGCAAGAGCCGAGGCTCTGCTGTCCTGAGTTCTCAGCTAAAACAAAACAAAAGGCCTGAGACAGCAGGAAATATAAGAAATTTTTTACAATCAAAGTGAGGACAACATTTTAATTATGAAATAAGTGTATTTTTATAGCCATATTAAACATGTATCTAACATAACACATAGGAGTACAAATGTACGAATTTTAAAATTCACGTACCTTGCTAAGTTTTGATTTCGCATACTGATTGAGCTGTGGCATTTATTTTGACAAGTTTAAAATTTTTGTTGACTAGTACCATATGGCAATAACATAAGCATTTAAAGCATATTCATTAATAAAAGAATGAAGTGTCTTAAAATGATTTTTTGTTGAATAGCTTTCAATTTACCCCTCAGATAAAACATCAAATACATAAAAAGTTTAATTAACTGACATCCATAAGTTTTACACTGAGGTGACGAAAGTCATGGAATACCTCCTAAAACGTAGGATTTTGTGCGCAAACTGACCTCTCGATTATGTCCTATAAATGTTCAATGGGACTCGTGTTGGGCAATCTGGGTGGCCAAATCATTTGTTCAAATTGTCCACAATGTTCTTCAAACCAATTGTGAACAATTGTGGCCCAGTGACATGGTACATTGTCATCCATAAATATTCCATTGCTGTTTGGGAACATGAAGTCCATGAATGGCTGCAAATGGTCTCCAGTCAATGATCGGTTCAGATGGACTAGAGGACCCAGTCCATTCCAAGTAAACACAGCCCACATTATTATGGAGCCACCATCAGTTTGCACAGTGCCTTGTTGACAACTTGGGTTCACGGCTTCATGGGGTCTGCAGCACACTTGAACCCTACCATCAGCTCTTACCAACTGAAATCAGGAGTCATCTGACCAGACCACAGTTTTCCAGTCGTCTAGGGTCCAACCGGTGTGGTCACTAACTCAGGAGAGGCTCTGCAGATGATGCCATGCTGTTAGCAAAGGCACCCTCGTTGGTCAATCTGCTGCCATAGTCCATTAACTCCAAATTTAGCCACACTGTCTTAATGTATACATTCACTGTATGTCCCACATTGATTCCTGCAGTTATAGTGTTGCTTGTCTGTTAGCACTGACAACTCTATGCAAATGCTGCTGCTCTCGGTCATTAAGTGAAAGCTGTCGGCCACTGTGTTGTCCGTGGTGAGATATAATGCCTGAAATTTGGTATTCTCAACACACACTTGACACTGTGACTCTCAGAATATTGAATTCCCTAACGATTTCCGAAATGGAAAGTCATATTGCTCTAGCTCCAACTATCATTCTGTGTTCAAAGTCCGTTAATTCCCATCATGCAGCCACAATCGTGTTGGAAATCTTTTCACATGAATCACCTGAGTACAAATAACCGCTCTGCCAATGCACTGCCTTAACCTTGTATACGTGATACTACTGCTGTCTGTATATGTGCATATTGCTATGCCATGACTTTTGTCACCTCAGTCTATATTTGATACTTTCTACTTTTCATCATTTCAGCATGATTTTTGCCTTTGAGAGCATTAGGATTCCATTCTAGACAAAAATGTTTATGTTCCAGTCATTTTAAAATGATTAACTCCTTCATTTTTGTTTACTTGAGAAGACAACCATTTGGCCAAGCTGCTGCCGTCCGGCCTCTACTATGAGGTGCTGTAGAGGCTCAGTAACTGAAAGTGAGTTTTGACAAGCCAAGATTATAGCACCAAATTCATGCGAGTGTGGACATGTAAAAATTAGTTTTGTTGTATTTTGTTTTGTGTTGTAGCTTGTCATTACTCTTAAGCAGTTCTCAAAACTCAGTTGAGCTGAATAGCTTGGCACACTCTCCATTATTTTGTGGCTGTGTAGAAGGTTACGATTTTGTATTGTCTCATCACACAGTTTTAAGAGTTTTATTATAATGGAAACAAATGACCCGAGTGGAAAAAATTATTACTATGCTGCATCTTGTTATCAGAAATGAAAGTGTAAGAATGAAAAAAACAGTGCTACAGAAACAGACAGACGTCATTACCCTTTGTGTGACTCATTAATTCAGCAGTGTGGTGGAGCCAGATGGACTTTGAGATGATATTGAGACTTTCTTAATTGATAGTGAGCAGGATCAGGATTCTTGGTGACATGGGGAATTGTTAGTTTGACTGATTTAAGTTGTTGTGTTGTAGATACTTAAGAACAACCTTGTCATGCAAAAATTAGTGCCTTTTTCAAAATTTTACAGATATTAATATGGACAAAAGATACCGTTTAGGAACATCTGTAGCATAATTGTGCAGCAATAAGACCATCTCAATCACGAGAGAAGCAACAGTAAAAGTGGAATTTGCATTGAGGAGGAGTGCACACAAAAAAGTGAAAGTGATAGTATTAGAGCAAGTGACAGTGACAAAACCATTCTTGAAAGTAAAACTGTTTTAACAGGTAGATCAGCAATGAATGATAAGCTTTTTAGATTTCAGATTTCAGTATCAGTCTGTGGTGTGAAAAAAAGCACTTCAGCTGCTGAGAGGTAGAAGCAGCTTTTAGGCAAGGACCTAAGCAAAGTCCAAAAAATCTGCCCCCTTGAATGTGTTTGAGCATATCTTTAAAAAAAATGGGAAACTTTCAAAAGGGGGCTGGTCTGGTTCGAGAGAAGAAACACATGCATTGTTCTGCTTTGTTTGCCGATTGTTTTGCTGATGTACAGGTGCCTGAAAATCCAATTTGGTTCTAGGCTATGGTCAGGATTTCCAAGAGCCTGGAAGAAGCTAGAACGTAAAGGAAGTTAATATGAAAGCAGTACTGGCTACAAAACATCATATGTGAAATGCACAAATTAGAAAATTCGCTAACTAGTAGTTCAGCGACAGAAATACTTGCAGACTGAACACTGTTAGAGAAGGGTAGTATTGGACCAAAGTACTGCATTGCATTATGAAAGTGGTTCTTTACCTTATGGAAAAAAGTACACTTTGAGAGATGACGACTGTAGCTGACTTAGTTGGAGATCATAGAAGTGGAAATTCTTTGGGCATCGTAGAGCTTTCGGTGAAGTTTGATCCAGTTATGAAATAACATTTAAGGAAAGTCAAAGTGTCACAACAAGGAGGAAAATGCACAGTCCATTATCTGTTGCATAATGTCAAGAATGAACTAATTGAAATACCTGGAGACTTTGGTCACCAAACTATTTAGCAGAAGTAAAACGTAATAAATAATTTTCTGTTATGGTTGGGGCTCCCAATGAAACCTAAACAAAGCAACATGTTTTTATACTGTGCCACATTGTCCTTGATGAAAAATCAATAAAGAATTAGAGAATATTTTCTCAACTTTGTTGACTGACTAGAAGACTTGTCTGTCAATCACTAAAATGATTTGTGATGAGCCGAAAAGTTATGGTTTACAACTTTCAGACTGTTGTGGGCAGGGTTATGGCGATGGGAGCTGTATGACTGGCACCTATCGGGAAGCTCAAGTGCATATAACGGTATTAAAAGAAAATTCATTGGCAATTTTTCTCCTTTCACTGCTCATTTAATAAATCTTTGTGTTGTCCATGCTGCAGATAGTTGGATGGATGTAGTCACTTTTTTTTAAATTATTTGGAAACACAATCTTTTCATTCCAGTCCCCAAACATGAAAAGTTTTAAAAAAAAAATCTGAGATTGTCCCTTCATGGGCTATCAGAATGAGGTGGTCTGTGTGGATAGACGATATGTGTTTATTTGCTAAGCATTTGCTAGGATTACAAAGAGTGGTTTAATTTGCTTTTAAATTTGAGTGTGGAAGCATGTACTGAACTAAAAGGCATTCGGAAGCAGTTGAAATCATTTCAGTGTCTCTCTATGCTTTCAATGTGGTACAAAGTATTAGCTGCAATAAAGATACACAATATTGTGCTCCACACAATGGAAGCCAAAATAGATGTAGATAGTGTCAATATTAAGACCCTGGACAAATTCAATTAACTGAGAAATAATTGGGGTACTACTTACACAGAAAGTTGCAAGGTAGCAGGCAATATTGGGATAACACCTGACTAGAATGTAATGATTCACGGCACCCAGAAACCAATTTGCAAAAGAAAACACCAGAAGAAGATTTAAACCTGGGCCCAAAGGACAGTTTTAAAGTAAACATTTTTAATGTTATTCTAGATACAATTGTAGGAAATTAATTATAAAGTATGAAACCATACACAACATGATGGACACATTCGGTTTCCTATGGAACTATGTAAGCCCAGACAACATTCTATACTTCCAGAGTGTGAAGAAAGCATGGCATCTTCGTAAAATGTAGTAATTAATAAGCAGGATTTGAAAGAAGAAATTTTGTAGTTAAAGAAATTTAATACTGCTAATTTTGTGACTGAGCCGCTCCCCCTTGTGCACCTCCTCAATCTCTTGATAAGTTTAGTTCAGTTCAGTTCAGTTCAGTTCAATCTCTTTATTCATCCGGTAACAATATACATTGTATGGATGTAGCGCAATTGTAATAACATATTTCCAAATATAATGCTAGCATTACAAATTTTCTACACTTTGCCTGTTACTGGTGCCCAGGCAAATTGGTCATTCAGTATTATTGCAAGAGTTAAGAATTGTGTGAGAAATACAATGGGGGCAAGAGTGGCTTGCTGGATTGGCTGAGATGGCAATAGTGTTAGAATTAGCCCACTTGTGGGGCGGCTGGTAGGAATTGTTATGGTGGTTTATATAATTATGTTTGAATGTAGAAACACTGCATTTCCCGGCCGATTAACCATATGTGCAGCGGCGGGTGGGATTATTGTTCTTAAAAATGTTCCTATTATTTATGCTGTCTTTTGCCGTTCTCAACACTGGCTCTCTAACTACAATATTGGCAACCAGAAAGTGATTAGCAAAACGTGAAGCCTGTAATTAGAATTCCTAGTGCCCACTTCATCTGAGAAACACACTTATAGCTGCAGCTTATAGCTCTGAGAAATTAGGAGATTGACTGGGATTCATAATCAAAAAATGATTTTCTAAAATTTCTCTGTATTCTGAAAGTCACAGACGAAAAGAAAAAGAAAAATCCACACAATCTGACTAACAGAGCAGTTCAGAGTCTAATGCGCTCATGCAACTATAACTGTCCAAATTAAATATTTAAATGAATGCTCACCATAATTTGATGATTAGGTTCATCAAACGCCACGCTAAATAATTGGTAGAATGTCTGTCCTGCGGCGGCACGTGAAAATACGAAAATACGCAAACTGAAGCTAGATAATTAAAATCATCCCAGAATTAACACTTCACTCGAAAATGATTTCATGGTTACGCGTATCCCGAGTAACGTAATACAGCATCTGAGGCTGTTTGTAGCAATGATGCCGACGCGACGCGACTCCCGACGCAGATGGCGTGCTATTCAGCGTCTGGAGAGAACTGGGGCCTTTCTTCCTCGCGCAGCATTCTTATATATAAAGCCGCGGTGCGGACGGCTAAGGGAACGCCTGATCAAATCGGCTCTCCCGACTAGCCGCTGGGCTAGTAATGCACCACATTAAGTTACCGAATAAATCAGAGCTTCTTTTGCTGATGGCCGATGAAGCTCTTAATTTAAATGTGCATTCAGCACACAGGAAAGTAATCATAATAAAAGTTTGATGTGGCTAAGTTAATTATTTTGGGCGAGAGAATTAATTTAATTACACTGCACGCAGTAGACGAGCTCTGAACTGGCCCTTTGGAGATACGCTATCGCTATAGTTTTATAGTTATTCAAATGAAACTTCTCACATCTTTATGGTTATAGCGGATCTCCATTCTACTTAAATATAAACATCCTAGCCTTATTTATTAGCCTACTTAATCTATCTTTCTTCCTTAAATTTTAAGACAAAAACCAGAAAATCATGAATTTCCACTAAAATTTTAATTTGTGAAATCCAAAGTACTGTTTTTATTAAATAATTATGAAAAATGAATCTAATTATAAATTTTTAACTTTCTAGCTCTTTTCTGTTGCGCCAATGATTTTTACAGAGAAACGTCCAAATTTCGAAAATGGCTAAAGTTATCGAACTGATATTCAACACACATTAATTTAGTATTACTCCTGATATGTTAGAAATGTTTTAGGTTATTTGCTTGATTTTTAAAGTATTGCGCAACATTTATGACGTCAGAGCTAGTTACAGCGGACTGGGCTGGCACACAATGCAAAGACTAATGTGAATTTACTACGGCATGAGTAGGCTGCTTCCCTACATCACCCTCTACTTAAATTTTTTTTTGTTTATGAATGTTAATGAATGAAAAAAAATTTAATTACAAAAAGGGAAGCAAGAGTACAGCTTAACTTCCTATGAAAATTTAAAATTGAAATGTAAACATGTAGAAACATTAAAAGAAAACTGATTACCTACATTAATTATTTAAATTTCGGGCATGTTCACTGCCTCTTAAGCAACATTATCCCTCAAAATCCAAGCAAAATCAATGAAACACTTTGGCACACATATTGCCTTAGACAAACAAACACATAAAAATTGTAAAATTATGAAAATCTTAAATCCATTAAATACATTTTTACATACACAAATTCAAAGAAAATAAAAATTATTCAAGATACATAAACAGATGATTATATCTTAGCAGTCTTTTCTAAACCTGAAAGTAAATTTCACAAATCATTTTTACACATGTGGTTGTAGCCGCTTTGGCTGGCGTTCTACACTTCCATTCACAAGGGTAGAGGAGGGGAAGTTGCTATGGTGTGCGTCCTTCACGATCACTCTAAATTACATGGGGAAAGGGGAGGGGTCACTGTGAGTTGTGCCCAAGTCACTCCACGCTTTCACGCAGCTACCAGGCTGCCATTATCTGGTTTGTCCTGTAGAACAAACAAAAAGAGTGCCTCAGACTCTGTTCACTTAATATCTAAGGGTGGGTCACAATGAAATGGGGATATATACATTTTATCCTTCAATATTTTGCTGGAACAAAGTTAACAGAATCTTTTTTTTAATTTTACTCTCACGGTTACTTGACTGTCATAAAATCGGTAAACAAATGGCTTAAAACGCCGTTAGTCACGTACTAGAGAAAATTTATGCTCAAGGCACACAATCATGAATCCTATTTAATCTGAATTTATTATTTCTGGGCCGGAACACTGAACCAATGCTCGGTACATTCCTGACAATTCTGTATTTTATTCACTTAGCTGACTCATCTTTGATTACCTTATTCTTAGAGATAGTATGAGTATATTTGATTAGTAGTTGTTTTCTCAGCTTCTTGGTACATGTGAGTAACTTGTGGTAATAGTACAGTTCTGAGTGTTTAAAACACACTACGTTTAGCTGACTACAAAATCCACTTATTGGTCCTCTGCTGTTGTGTCAGTTCCACATCTGCAATTATGTACTTACTTACTTTGAAGTGTATCTATGCTGAGCTATCAATAATGTTTCACGTCTGCCATTATATACTTACTTACTTTGCTAGTGTATGAACTTATTTAACACTCACTCTATTAATATTTAAAGCATAGGATAGCACATTTACTTCATATTCATAGTGTATTGCAGCTGATCAGTTTGCACACGTGGCAATCCATTTCCACTCGATCGGACGCTGAAACCACAGGTAGTCTCTCTCAACCTTCCACTAAAGTGCATCAAGTAATTATGGACGAGCGTAATGCTAAATTCCTTAAACCTATAGGACACCATGAGCTGCTCTGTCTCATCTAACATAAGGGTACCTATGGTCGCATTCACGCCTCCAACTCATAACCTCAATACATGTAGGTGTGTTCTGTCACACACTACACCAAAATAATGGCCAGCTCCAACCTTATAAATACTTCAGGGACGTGTCCTTCACGTCTCAACCACAAACACTGCTCAATTCTATTACACTGCCATTCCTTGCTACACAAGGTGAGTTTATTCTTACAACTTGTCTGCATATTTCTCATAACACTAAGCACTCTCTCTTACTATTTATTAGTTAGCTCTGCAGCATACAATAGGTTTCACTGCCACTTCAGATCCTGCTTGTACACGAATTCGTATATCTTTTTAAATTACTATTGTGGGACCATCTCCAAGAAAACAACAACTTTGTACTTATAATATTACCATGGTTCTATACATAATTGTTACTCAAATACATTTGTATCTTAATTATGTCATACTTCTCTATTGTTTATGCCACTGTTAGGTTTGTCAAATCAGGTATTTTTCTTCACTAATCGGTGGATAGAATGGTTCCAGAACTCATGGCTTGATAGCCATGACGGAAAATTTTCATATTGGAAAGAAGGGGTCAAAATTTTTGTAGATAGGAAAGATGAAGAATGAGTGAGATCTGAAATGGAAAGAAGATCTCACACAGCTGGGACTGCACAGCTGCCACACTGTGTAGAGGTTACAGAACAACCTCTTCCCTACAGCATTCATTGGCTTATTATTGGCTTGATAAACATAATGGAAAATTTAATGTGTTGGAAAAGAAGAGGTCGAAATTTTTGTGGACAGGAAAGATGAAGAATGAGTGAGACCTGAAATGGAAAGAAGATCTCACACAGCTGGGACTGCACAGCTGCCACACTGTGTAGAGGCTACAGAACAACCTCCTCCCTACAGTATTCATTCATAGCCTTTGACCACGCCACGTCGATCTGAAAATACCTTATGATGCCTTTTTAGAACCTGTCTCAGTTCTTCCTTCTCATTAGCTGAAACTTTATCAATTTCCTGCAATTTAGCTTCTATTTTGTCTAAAATAATTGCTTCTTCTTCTTCTTCTATGTTCAGCTTATTTTTACTAAGATTAACACCTTCGTCCCAATATCTCCTGTTTTTCAGAACTCGTATAGGCAGCTCCCAATTGTCATCATTAGTTACTACATGTTTATCACTAAAAGGTACTGTAATTACTCCAGTTATCGGCAAGACCATTTTTAACTGGCTTCTTTCAAAGTCAACAACACTCTGATATTTCGACAAGAAATCTATGCCAATTAAAACCTCAATACTGAGATTGTTTACAATTAAACATGGATGATCAATTAAATTACCATTAATGTTAAAGGGCAGCAAAGCTTCTTGCTTTACCGTTTTTGACACCTTGCCAGTAGCACCAATTATTCTTAGTCCTAATATCCTCATTACTGTAAGCTTGTCTTTACCAGGTAATGCATCAAAGAAGGACTGAGATATCGCACTCACTTCACTTCCACTGTCTAAGAGACAACGTACATTGATACCCAACATATTCACTATTATTATAGGGTGGCTTATTCTAGGTTGTATAGGTGGTTCCTCAAACTCATCCAATAGTTCCTTTTGGCGGTTCCATCGCCGACAGTCTTTTAGTGCAGGTTAGTAAAATTTTTAACAGCTTTTCACTTAACTTAGTTCCTTCTGCACGACGTATGGCATTGCCGGCGTGGTGTACCAGGATTACTGATGCGACGTGGCACGTTGAACTGCAGACGGCACTCCGACGGCTGTTGTAGGTTTGCGTGGCCCGCAACTGCAGGCGCGGCTTCGGCTGCTCTGGCGGATGAATGCGGTGAGGCGAAACTGGCTTCTCACGATGCCGGCAGCGCCGCTAGACTCAGTGCCAGCTCCGTCAATCCCGATGCGTCGTTATTCCAATTGCGTCGTCCACATGCACACGTAACACATTCACTGTTCTATTATTCAGTTGCATGTCGCATTTCACTCCCGAATTCGAATATTTAAAAATCACTTTCACTTCACTCAGTTTATTTCCTGTTTTCCCGGCCGATGCACCATATGTGGGGTGGCTGGTAGGAATTGTTATGGTGGTTTATATAATTATGTTTGAATGTAGAAACACTGCATTTCCCGGCCGATTAACCATATGTGCGGCGGCGGGTGGGATTATTGTTCTTAAAAATGTTCCTATTATTTATGCTGTCTTTTGCCGTTCTCAACACTGGCTCTCTAACTACAATATTGGCAACCAGAAAGTGATTAGCAAAACGTGAAGCCTGTAATTAGAATTCCTAGTGCCCACTTCATCTGAGAAACACACTTATAGCTGCAGCTTATAGCTCTGAGAAATTAGGAGATTGACTGGGATTCATAATCAAAAAATGATTTTCTAAAATTTCTCTGTATTCTGAAAGTCACAGACGAAAAGAAAAAGAAAAATCCACACAATCTGACTAACAGAGCAGTTCAGAGTCTAATGCGCTCATGCAACTATAACTGTCCAAATTAAATATTTAAATGAATGCTCACCATAATTTGATGATTAGGTTCATCAAACGCCACGCTAAATAATTGGTAGAATGTCTGTCCTGCGGCGGCACGTGAAAATACGACAATACGCAAACTGAAGCTAGATAATTAAAATCATCCCAGAATTAACACTTCACTCGAAAATGATTTCATGGTTACGCGTATCCCGAGTAACGTAATACAGCATCTGAGGCTGTTTGTAGCAATGATGCCGACGCGACGCGACTCCCGACGCAGATGGCGTGCTATTCAGCGTCTGGAGAGAACTGGGGCCTTTCTTCCTCGCGCAGCATTCTTATATATAAAGCCGCGGTGCGGACGGCTAAGGGAACGCCTGATCAAATCGGCTCTCCCGACTAGCCGCTGGGCTAGTAATGCACCACATTAAGTTACCGAATAAATCAGAGCTTCTTTTGCTGATGGCCGATGAAGCTCTTAATTTAAATGTGCATTCAGCACACAGGAAAGTAATCATAATAAAAGTTTGATGTGGCTAAGTTAATTATTTTGGGCGAGAGAATTAATTTAATTACACTGCACGCAGTAGACGAGCTCTGAACTGGCCCTTTGGAGATACGCTATCGCTATAGTTTTATAGTTATTCAAATGAAACTTCTCACATCTTTATGGTTATAGCGGATCTCCATTCTACTTAAATATAAACATCCTAGCCTTATTTATTAGCCTACTTAATCTATCTTTCGTCCTTAAATTTTAAGACAAAAACCAGAAAATCATGAATTTCCACTAAAATTTTAATTTGTGAAATCCAAAGTACTGTTTTTATTAAATAATTATGAAAAATGAATCTAATTATAAATTTTTAACTTTCTAGCTCTTTTCTGTTGCGCCAATGATTTTTACAGAGAAACGTCCAAATTTCGAAAATGGCTAAAGTTATCGAACTGATATTCAACACACATTAATTTAGTATTACTCCTGATATGTTAGAAATGTTTTAGGTTATTTGCTTGATTTTTAAAGTATTGCACAACATTTATGACGTCAGAGCTAGTTACAGCGGACTGGGCTGGCACACAATGCAAAGAGTAATGTGAATTTACTACGGCGTGAGTAGGCTGCTTCCCTACACACTCTTTAGATTATACCACCATAAAAAATAAGAATTTGCATCTAAAAATGCTAGCAAGAAAATATAAATTTGTAAACTATCAAATTTATGTAAACTACAAACACTAAAAAGTTTATTGAAAAAAGGTGGTGTATAATTTTTTTGCATTAAAATTTTCTGACTTTATCCAAAACTCTAAAGTCTAAAATAAGAAATTCGGGAGATGGCATAAGAACACTTACCCAGGGCCTGAAAATCCTAGCACTAACACTGTTCATGAGCTAGTTAGTTAGTTGCACATTCTACAAATCATTTGAATGATTCTTTTATCAAAATGAGGAATGAGTCACTTTACAGGATATGTATACCAGATTAATGAACACATTTTTAGTCATATTCATGCAAATACCTTAAATTTTTTAAATTATATCTAGGCTGCCAGTTTTTAAAGAGAAATTCATCCAAGGAATCAGGGATTTGTCCACAAGAAATGATTTTAGATTAGATTTAAAACTTGCTTTGCTACTTGTGAATAATTTTATGACATTGGAAAGATTGTCAAAATTTTTTGTTGCTGCATATTGAACTCCTTTCTGTGCCACTGACAGCTTTAATAATGGGTAATAAAGGTCATTTTTTCACTCTGTTGTTATAGGTATAGACCTCACTGTTGTTCTTGAATTGTGATGGATTATTCATAATGAATTTCATTAGTGAATCTATGTATTGTGAGGTGCAGTTAAAATACCAAGCTCCATGAACGACCACCACACATCATTCTTACTCTTTGCTTTTGTGCAATCAATACTCTCTTTCTAAGTAACAAGTTACTGCAGAAAATTATTCCTTCAGTTATCATTGACAGGAAATATGCTAAATATGTCAGGAAGATAATTAGTTTGTTTTGAAGACCAGCAATTATGCAAAGAGCAAAAGCAGCTGAACTTTATTGTTCGAGAAACTTACAGTTGAAGGTTTCATCAGTATGTACACCCAAAAATTTGGAGCATGCTGCTCCATTTACCGACTCCTCCCCCCACATGCAATGTCAATAGTTGGTGTGACCACTTGTACAGAACTGAATATAGTGTTTTTCTAAATTCGAGAAGAGTCCATTTTCTGAGAACCACTTAGTGATTCCTTGGAAAACACCATTTACAATCTCTTCTGTCCTTCTCTCTCTAATAGGAATTATTTTAACACTATTATTGTCTGCAAAAGTACCAATTCTGCTTCTTGAATGTTTAGTGGAAGGTAATTCATACCTACACTGATCAGCCAGAACATTATGATCACCAACCTACTATTGATGCAAATCTGTCCAGGTGACAGCAGCATCACCTAGCAAGGAATGACTGCTAGTCAGACATACACACGGCGCATGTAGTATCGATGAGAGTGGTGGCCGTGTGTAGTAAGGGGAAGGTGTGCAATCAATCTGATTTTGACTGAGGGGAGATTGTGATGGCCCAGAGGCTCAGCATGAGCATTTCGGAAACTGCATGACTTGTTGGGTGTTTGAGGAGTGCTGGGGTGAACGTCTTCAACACGTTACGAAACCACATCCAGACGTCATGGGTTTGGGTGGCCACCCCTCATTACAGATGTCAGACATTGTAGACTAGGCAGACTAGTAAAACAGGACAGGCAGCGAACTGTGGCAAAACTATCATCAGACTTTAATGCTGGACAGAGTACAAGTCTGTGTGAACACACAGTGCACCAAACACTCCTAATGATGGGCCTCTGCAGCCGACGACCCATGCATGTGCCAATCTTAACACCATGATGTTGGCAACTACAATTCAAATGGGCACATGACCATCAGCACTGGACATTGGCAGTGTGTTGCATGGTCTGATGAATCCTGATATCTTCTACATCATACTGATGGGAGGGCACAAATCTGTTGTCTTCCAGGGGAATAGCTCCTTGACACCTGTACTGTGGGACAGAGACAACCTGATGGCCGCTCCATTGTGCTCTGGGGAACATTCATGTGGGCATCCGTGGCTCCACTGGAGCTCATGCAAGTCACCATGATGACCAAGGAGTATTGTACACTGGCTGCAGACCACGTTCACCCTTTCATGTTTCCTGATTGCAGTTGCGTTTTTCAAGAAGATAATGCACCATTCACAAGGCCAGGAGTGTGACAAAGTCTCAATTGATGTGCTGGCCACCCATCTCGCTTGACCGGAATCTGATTGAACACATCTGCAACGTGATTGAATGTGGCATCAGAGCTCATTGCCCCTCCCCTGGAATTTACGGAATTTAGCTGACTTGTGTGTGCACATGTGGTGCCACCTCCCGCCAGCAACCTACCAAGCCCTCATTGTTTCCATGCTGCATTGCTGCTTTTATCTGTGCCAAAGATACCTATTAGGTAGGTGGTCATAATGTTCTGGCTGATCAGTGTAGAAGTAACAGAAGTGGATCTACAATGGAACCCTTGTGGGACTCCCTTTGCAATTTCTCCTCAGTCACTAAAATTTTCTGTCCTTCCAACAATGTTTGAACTATTCAGCATGTGTGAATGTATAAATAGCATTATCAGTTGAGCAACACTTCTGGAACTCAAACTGTGATATACTAATATATTGTTTCTACTTAAGTGTGAGGCTACTATTGAGTACATTAGTTTTTCAAATATTTTGGAAAAAGTGTCAATAAGGAAGTTTTGTGATAATTATTTAAGTCTTTCTCGTCACTTTTCTTATGAAGAGGTCTAACATTGCATATTTTAACCTGCCTGGAAAAATTCTTTGTGCCAGTGGTGCTATACATATATCACTAAGGACATTACTTATTAAGTTGGAACAACTTTTCAGAATTCTGTTTGTAAGTCCATCAACACCATATGAACTTTTGCCTTTTAGAATTTATTAATTTCAGTGAAGGATGTTGGTGCTACTTCTAGTTGCTAAAAGTATGGTGGAATGACATTTTTAAAAATATATTCCTTGCTTCTCAACTGAACCATTTAACCCAATTTTTGCTGTTACATTTAGATAGTGATCGTTAAAAGTACTTGTGACTTGTCAATCATAACATTGTCATTTAGTTTAATAGTTATAGTATCTTGTGCACTGACTGACTGTCCTGTCTCCTATTTGGCATTATCCCATATAGTTTTACTCTTATTGTCCACATTACTAATTTCTGTCAGGATGTACATACTAATTGACATTTTAATGACTTTCCTATAAATATTACAGTACTTTTTGTAGTATGTAATTAGTGCCAGATCTTGACTCGTTCTAGCCTTTATATAGATTTCCCTCTTCCTCTTACATGAGATTTCAGTTCCCTTAGTTATCCACAGCTTACTTGTCTACTTGATGAATTTTCTGCATAATGTCTTAGGAAAGCAATTTTCAAATTTTGTCATAACTTTACTATGGAATAAATTGAATTTAACATTAGCATCTCTTTCTACAGTATATAACCTCATTCCATTCCACCTCATTCAACTTATTCTTAAAATATTGTATCCTGTTTATTAATAAGCTCACTGCTTTGTAAAAAGCTGCCTCAGCACTGTAAGGTGCCATATTGTTTAGTTCCATTAATTGAGAATCATGATTAGATAGCTCATTAACAATTGGTCACACATTGTTTTAGCCTGAGCACTGTCTGTAAAAATATCAGCCAGTGTCCAGTATCTTGCTGCACAGAGGTTGGAAAACTGAATATTGAAATGAGATTGAAACAACCAAATGATGATTCTAGTTCTCTTTCTGCCCATATCTTTTAAGAAATCTACATTGATATCTCCACAAACTACTGTTTCTTCTTGTCTGACAAATAGCTCAATAATGCATCTAGATGTCTCATAAAGAGCTGAAAATTTTGTAGAGGGTCTCTGTGGACTGTTACAGTTAGCACAGAAGTAATCTGCAGTAACAGCACAGAAGCACATGCTTCTAGATTCTCATCTACACAAAAACTATTTATTTCAATATTTTTGATTATGCATCCAACTTTTACATACGTTGCAACCCCTCCCCCCTTTTTTCCATGTTAACTCTATATGAAAATGATGCTAGTGAATAATACCCGATATTTAACTTCTCCAACCCTGCATTTACATGATGTTCAGAGAGGCACATGACATCTATCACTTCAGAATTTTCCACATCTTCTAGGGATACAAGAAGCTTATCTATCTTGTTTTTCAGTGCCCTAATGTTCTGATAAGACAAATTAATTTTATTTTTCTGGAAACTGTTACATAAATATTATGGTCCTGTTTTGATGTAGTGTCTTTCAATATTTTCTATCTGTACCACGACTCTAACCTGAAAGAATGTGCTCCCTTTGACTCCCAGTAATAACAAGTATTTTGTCTTGCGTGCCTACATTTTTTTAAAAGATACTCAGCCAATGTTTTCTTGCCCCTCTTATTCAGGTGCAGGCCATGGTTTTGTGTACCCTATCTCTCAACTGCAGCAACTGGCACAGCACTGACATGAGACATTGTTTCAGTCAAAAGCAGTCTTCTCAGCTCTTTGTTAATGTGGCTGATGGCCATGTTAACTCAGGGCTGGTCATAGCACTCTAAAATCTCCACAAACTCTGCATGAGTGAGCTATTGCTGCTGCTATTTCCTCCAGGTTGCTTTCAATGCTATATTCTAAATTGCTAGCTAGGCTGTTTTGTGCTTTTCCTACTATATGTACCCGATTCTTTCCATCAAAATCTCTGCACAAAACCCCTCTGTGCTCTGTCACTTGGCTAATGTTGGCACTATGTTTTACAGTGCTTGCGACCTGGTATCCTATACCTAATGTTTCCTGTAGCAATTGGCCTACACCTCTTCTGTGACTGTTACCTAGCAGCAGGAATCTCTTCTTTCTATGAGATTTTTTCTATCAACCTAGCCTTAAAGTCAGTCCTATGGGTCTGCTGTATCCTACTTTGATCAAGAACTGGTTGAGGCACTTTTCTTATTTCAGCTAACAAGTCAAACTGATTGCTAATTGGAATTTGAAACATGATTTCTGAGGTTTGCTCCTTTTGCCTATTACTTGTCAACTTTTGCCAGCTTCCACCGTCTCTTCCCCCCTTCCACTTTCCTAATTCAAAATATGCAATTTCTAATTCTGCCTGAAGGACACAAATCTTTCTTCCCTGTTCCACAATTTTCTTGTCTCAACTACATAATTGACAACTTCATGGAAGAGACTCATCCAACACTTTATGGGCTTCCCTGCTGCAATCACTGGAATACCAGACCACAGTTCTGACATGTTTCTCCCATACTAACTAAACTACACATGTTTCTCCCATACTAACTAAACTACAATACATCCACATTTGTCACACATGGCCCTACTTTTACAGTAAACTAAAAAGCACAACAACACACTTAAACTGCAATAAGGTGATAATTAGTAAGAACTTATCTTTTGGTAAATTGTGCAGCTAAGTTCTATTTCTGACGTGTCAGTCATCTTGTTCCACTGGGTGTGACGAACTGCGGCACAAAGCAAAACAATGTAATACAGAGGGAAGTGAGTGACAGCCTTATGTAAAGACGCTGTTACACAAGAAGATGTATTCAGAATAAAAGTGCACTTATTCAGGAAGCTGATTAAGTGGAAGAAGCTAGCAGTGGGAGAAGCTAGTCAGCACTTCTGAAGGGTGAAGCTGGGCAATATTTTAGCTTCTACAGGAGCCAACAAAACAAGAAAATCAGAACAAATGAAGTCGTCGTCAGCCAGTGGCAACATCCAACTGCTACAGCTTGCTGTCCCTTTTGGAGTGTGGATGCTGCTGTTGTAGGAATACTGGCCACCAGCTTCTCATAAATACCTCCAATGCCAGACCTTCATTCTCAGATGTTTTCAGGTGATCAATGACATTCTCTGTACCCGACAGTACCAGGGTGCGTACATGATCCCCAACACCACCTTCATCATCTATTAACTCTGAGATGACCACTGCAGTGCCGGATAAAGCATCCAGTCCTCTTCCAAGGACTTTGCCTAAAGTAGCTGCAGGCATCTGCTGGGTGTGCCTCTCTCATCCTGGTGACCACCTCCTTGGTAGGTCACATGTTCAAGCCTGGGCTAGTGGCTGCCTGGTCTCTCTGGCCCTGTACACTGGTTCCTGAGGGCCTTAATCATAGCTTATTAGTGCCCAGTGCAGACATACAGTTTCAACTTCAGCTGTGATTGGTATCAGGGTTTAAATACTGACCTGGTGTGGTAAGTTGCAAAAACGAGACACGCCAGCTGCCAGGCACTGCGCTTGTCACACATGAACATTGGCACATGGTAGTGTCAACCTTCAGTGGCATCACTGGTGCGATTGCCTGTCACTGCCAACATGTGCTATCTCCAGAGTCAACAATTGTTGACATCAGCACACAGCGCATCTGCAGTCAACTATGTCATTAAGAGACAACAGCCACCCACCTGGTACAATCCCAAGTCTGTATCAAATGATAAAGAATTACTGTAAACAGGAATGTCTTGCTAAGGATTAGCCACGTGATTCCAGTCAGTACCACCTCCACGATCCACTATCAGGCCAGAAAGTGGCACCTTTTCCTCACCTACGAATGGCTGACTACTCTGTGTCATGATCAGCTCTTGGCCCCAACACTGTGGTGTCAGAAGTGTCTGATGCCAATAGTCTGGTTGTCAATGTTAACTGCTGCTATCTGTCAAGAGAATGCTCCAACTGTGATGTCATCACCAACTCTGTGTTGCAGTTGGACGATATGAGATTGGTGAGTGAACTTTCTATTTTTGTGGCCTCTTCTATTCTTGGGTACTGGAACGGTAGTGAGACCTAGTGTGCATAGGAATCCGTAGGCACGATTTTTGAAACCAATAGGACTGTGGATTTGACTCAATTTCGAGGGAACAACATTTGTGACCAGTGAGATGCCAGCAGTGTAATTTGTCAGGCAATAAGTTGCCTTGGATGCAGTCAGTGCTGGTAACATGTAGCTGACATGGGCTCAAGGCATATTAGCTTCTGGAATGGAGATGGTTGACTGTTTTCTGTAAAGACTACAGGCATTTCTCCTTCTTGTTATATCTGAGTGCTCGTAGTGGTTATCTTTGAATTTTAGTGTGTTGTATTTTTGGTAAATAGTTTGCACAAATGTCAGGGTCACAAATGTGAACAATGACAACTCACAAAGTGATTGAATTCTTGGCGAAATGGAAATAGTATGAAGGTGGCCTGATGAACCTCCTGGCAGGCACTGAAGGGTGAATTGTGAAGTAATTATGTAGAAGTAGATGAAGAAGAAGCTCTTTTATTTGTGTGTCACATATTTGTTGTCCATAAATGTAAACAAGTCACAATCCAGAGAATGGATTTCTTCCAGTGGAGGAGGACTGTCACACCACGACTCTGTTGGGTCCGATTAACTGCTCCTGCAATGCTCAGCAAAATAGTCATCCAGAGGGAAGTGAGCATCAGCCTGAAGTAAATATAAGATTTCACAAGAAGGCATATTTAGAAAGAAAGAGCACTTACTCAGAAAGCTGATGAAGTGGAAAATGCTAGCAGCAGAAGCAGCTTTACCTCTGAAGGGTAAAGCTGGACAATATTACACCTCCGGCTACGCCCTTGCAGGAGCTGTTTAACTTGTCACTAAAGCCTGTTCTCTCTCCTAGGCTGGGAATGCTGCTGTTGGAGAAGTACTGGCCAGGTTCTCATAAATACCCACATCAGGCTCTCACTCTCAGAAGCTAACCAACATTCTCTGGGAACAACCATATCAGGGTTAGTATGTGATGCCAAACAGAACTGTTTTCATCAGCTATTAACTTAGAGGTGTAGAACACTGCAGTGCCAGATGAAGCATGCAGTCACTTTCCAAGTACTTCATCTCGAGTAGCTGCAAGCATCCGCCTGAGCTGGGGAACAAATGCAGACAACTTGGTGCCTTTGCACTGCTCGATCACCTGCCAAGTGACCACCTCCCTTGCAGGTCCCATGTTTGGGTATGGGCTAGGAGCTTCCCAGTATATCTGTTGGTCCTCACCATTCCTGATAACCACCCAGAGTGGGCATGCAGCTTCATCTTCAGCCAAGCTGTGAACTACAGTTTAAACACTGTTCTTGGTGTGCTATGCTGCAGCCACTAGGCAGGAAGGCTGCCAGGAGCTGTCTCTGTCACACATCAACAATATCACACAGTTGCATTAGCCCTCGATGGCTTCACTGACACTTGTGCCTGTTGCTGCCAATGATAGATAAACTCCAATGGAAGACTCTGCAGGAGAGACGCTCAGTAGCTCGGTACGGGCTTTTGTCAAAGTTTCGAGAACATACCTTCACCGAAGAGTCAAGCAGTATATTGCTCCCTCCTACGTATATCTCGCGAAGAAACCATGAGGATAAAATCAGAGAGATTAGAGCCCACACAGAGGCATACCGACAATCCTCCTTTTCACGAACAATACGAGACTGGAATAGAAGGGAGAACCGATAGAGGTACTCAAGGTACCCTCCGCCACACACCGTCAGGTGGCTTGCAGAGTATGGATGTAGATGTAGATGTAGATGTAGATGTAGATGTGCTGTCTCGTGGAATACCAATTCCCGACATCAGCACGTGATCCGTCTGTAGTCAACTACGTCATTGAGAGGCAACAGCCTCCCACCTACTGGAATATAACATGTCTGTATCAAACGAATAAAGGACTATTATAAACATAGATATTTCACTAAAAGTTAGCTGCATGTTTCCAGTCACCATCACCTTCACAACCTAGGGCCAGGTGAGAAAGCAGCACCTTTTCCTGACCAATGCATCGCAGATTCCTCCACCACTGTCATGATCAGCTCTCAGTGCAGTCTTGGGGACGATAAGAATAATGGTGACAGAGGCTGCGGAATAGTGTACCAGTCTGAAGTGCACTGTCTGACAACAGATAAGATGATATCTAGATGTACGAGACTCCAGTAGGCATGTTAGAACTGGACTTTAATGCGTGACAACATTCCATTTGGATGAAATGGTGAACATATCACAGTCTAATTATTTTTTCAAAGATGATGCAACTGAAACATGTATTATTTTACAGGTTGACTGGTATGGAAAACTGACTATCAATCAGAGGGAAACTGGGTGCCGCCCAATATAGCCATAGTATTCCAGTTTGTAAACATATCCTGTAGGATGAATCTGTACGAGGATCACTTTCCAAAGCATCTTACAGCTAGTCATGCACTGTGCAGGTTTCAATCTGTCCTGTCTATTGTTTGTTTTGTTTTAGGGTGCAAAAACAACTAAGGTCATACAAGCCCATGTCAGAACATTAGAACACTAATACGAAAAGGAGCTAAAAATGACTATATGTTAAGCCCAATCGATGGAAGGAAAAAGCGCTAAGAACAAGGACTTCCTCATAGAGGAAGATCCACAAAATACACTGTAGAGACAATGGAGGTTCCGAACTAAAGATTAAATGTCCTTTGTCATATTCCTACGACGAATAGAAAGTAAAATGCGGTCAACAGCCCGCGTGTTGTTTGCTAAAACGGCTGATAACTCAGATGGCAAACATACATTAGAACATAAGTGGTTAAGAAAAGGGCATTTGATCAAGAAATGGTGACCCATCAAATGGTGATGACAATGAGCACAAAGTGGTGGGGGCAACTTAGCAAATGGCGATGACTGATACCACAGTGACCAATATGTAACTTTGCTAAAATACTCTCCTCACAGCAAGATCAGGTCGGCCAAGCCATTGGGGGAGGTTTAATTCCCCAGAGATTGCTCCCATGAAGGGAAGACCAGTGGTGATGCCAAAGCGACGCCACCTGTTGACAGAAGGCAACACGGAGATCGTCACAAGGAATGGAAAAACTAGTGGGCTGAGGTAGGAGGACTGCAGCCTTGGCAATAGCCTCATTTCCGATCAGACTGATGTGACCAGGGACCCATATAAACATCACAGTGGCTCCCTCAAGAGTGAGCAAGTGGGACCTTTCTTAGACCTACTGCACTAAAGGATGGGCTGTGTACAGCACACAGAGGTTCTGAATGGCACAGAGAAGATCGGAGCGGATGACACAATTGAAAAGCCTTTGTTACTGGATGTACTATGTGGCCTGATTGAGGATGAATAGCTCTCCTGTAAACACTGAGCAATGTTCCGGAAGCTGATACTGAAAATCGTCGGTGCCAATGATGAAGGCACACCTGACATCATGGTCAGTCTGAGAGCCATAAGTGTACACAAAGGTACTATCAGGAAGTTCTGAACAAAGGTCAAGAAACTTACAGCGTTAGATCAAATCTGGAGTAGATGCCTTTGGAAGTGAGTGAAGTCCAAGGTGAACACAGGTTGCTACATGCAGCCAAGGAGGTGACAGGTTCACAACCATTGTGAAAGTGACACGTAGAGTGAAGTTAAACTGCTGGAATAATAGCCTAAAGTGAACTCCAAGGGGTTACAGAAATGGGACGCACCCCATACTGGCAGTCAAAGGAGTCATTGAAGGAGGAGGAATAGGATGGGTGGCCGGACATGGCAGACAAACAGCATGCGTATTGCTGAGTAGAACTTCACGTCAGTTTGACAGTGGTAGTTTGGCAGTTTCTGTATGGATACTTTCAACCAGGCTACTGTAAAAGGCACCAGTGGCCAAAAGGACTCTACGATGGTGGATTGTTTTTAATAGGCATAAGCTGGATGGACATGCAGATACATAAACAAAATACCCATAGTCTAGCTTCAAACGGACAAGAGATCAGTACAAATGGAGGAGGGTGGTCTGATCTGCTCCCCAGAAAGTACCACTTAGGACACATAGGAGACTGAGTGACTGGGTACAGCAGGCAGGCAGGCAGGCAGGCAGGCAGGCAAGAGATGTGAGAGGACCAAGAAAGTTTCCAATCAAGCACAAGCCCCAGGAATTTCGTAGTTTCAGTGAACGGAAGAGCAACAGACCGGAGATGTAAAGATGTTGTAGGAAACCCACTGTGGCACCAGAAATTCATACAACTGGTTTTGTCAATGGTAAAATGAAAGTCATTGTCGATGCTCCATAAGTAAAGATAATCGACACATCGCTGAAGACGCCGCTCAAGGAGACAAGTCTGTAGGGAACTGCAATAAATTACAAAATCTTCAACAAAAAGGGCAGCCAGAAATGCATGGAAGGAGACAGGCCATAACAGGGTTAAGGGAGGATGTAACGGGTTTTGGTCCAAAAAATAGATTTTCAAAAATATTATTTTCTTGATCTACACAGTTTAATCTATGTTGTGTGTGAATTTTATTGTGATAGCAGCTTTAGAAATGTCTTTAAATTGTTAAACTGATTAACTCGGCACTGGTGGCCAGTCCCACCTTTTTCCGACATTTGGGAAACTGCTTGCTTCAGCGGAAGTTTTGTAAGTGTGAAAGCTATTTTCTTTCGATATCTTTGACTGACATCTATATCTCTTGCTGAAATCTGTATCTTCACCTGAAAACTTTCTTGCATGTGGTTTATTTACATTTTGACAATACTAACACACAATGGTCGGTGGAAGGTTGAATTCGCAAACCTTTACGTGGAAATCAAGATTTATGCATAATGGGTGGTGGCAAAAACTGTGTTTAGGAAACGGATATTTTAGGGAAGTCTGTTAACCAACAAAAAAGAGGAAACAGCTCGAAATGAATAACATAAGCTTTCAGCTACAGCATCAAAACTTGGAACAGGAGAATTGTACAGGTGGGTGGATGATGATGATGATATGGATTCCACTGGACTCAGACTTATTGATTTACAGCCTCTCGGCCAGGCTATAAAGTTTCATGTTCATGAGTTGGCTGTAAAAATATGGAATGCATGATTGTTGTTGAACAAAGAAGAGTGGGAATAGCTTGTGATTTTAAATTAATTTGTAATTCATGTGACTACAAATTTTCATTTTCCTCTTCCGAAAAAACTGACACTGGTGCCTATAAAAGCAATTTTAGGTTAGCATATGCTCTGATAGGCCTTGGACAGGGCAGGGAAGGAGGTAATTTATTGTGTGGTTTTCTGAACATGCCTCCACCTTGTGCAAGGTTTGATAAAATAAATAAAGAAATGTCTGATGCTGTATGTGATACTGCCAAAGTTTCTATGAAGAAAGCAGTGGAGGAATTGGTGGAAATAAACCAAAAAGAAATAGATCCTGGTGTAGATACTCATGACAGTGAATCTCCTATAAAAGTTACTGACTTGTGTGTGTCTGTAGGTGGGACCTGGATGAAAATGGGCCACACTTCTCTATATGGAGTTGCGTCCGTTATTGGTATTGACTCAGGTAAAGTTTTAGATGTAGAAATTATGTCTAAATACTGCCACCACTGTGCAGTAGCATGCTCTAAAAATTATAGTGGCTCAAGTGGGGGCATGGAGGCTGCTGCAGTTGTGAGGTGTTCTCCAGATCTTAGGACCAATATTGTGTTCGATATACTAAATACCTTTTGTTCAAAGCTACAACAGATAAAAATCCATACAATAAAACAATAGAAAAGTTGGAATGTGTTAGCCACATCCAAAAGAGGCTTGGTGGTAAGCTTCGATGCTTGCTGAAAGAGAAGAAAGATGAGGATGGAAAACCACTAGGAGGAAGAGGGAGGCTTACCCTGAAAGAAACTGGTTCTCTTCAGTTATTTTATGGGAGAGCTATCAGGAAAAACACACACAATTTAGAGGCAATGAGGTGTGCTGTGTGGGCAATATTTTTCCACAAACTATCCACTGATCAAACCCCAATGCGCAATCTGTGTCCGAAAGACAATTGGTGTAAGTTTAACAACAGAAATGAGACGTATTCACATAAACACTCATTACCAGAATCTTAGGAATGCAATTAAGCCCACATTCAGCTTTCTTGCAAACCCTGATTTATTGAGGAAGTTTCTTCACAGAAAGACACAAAATGCAAATGAAAGCCTCAATGATTTAATTTGGATTAGATGCTCAAAAAGGACATTCTGTGGACTTGAAGTACGCAAAATAGGTGTCTATGATGCAGTTTTATGTGACAATAGTGGAAATAATGGGCGAATTGAACTTCTGAAGAGAGATGGTATACAGCCTGGTGTGTTTACAACAAAAGCATTTTACACCATCGACGGGAGCAAGGTCAACAAAGCTAACAGATTATGTCTTACCTGCAAATACAGGCTAGGCAGATTTGAAGAAGAGAAACCTGGAAGATGAGGAGTATCAGTATGGAGGACTTTAAAATTAAGGTAAGCTTATTACATGTAGAAGTATGAGAAGAAAAGCTTTGAACCTCATTTTCTCTGTTTTACATTTTTAACACTATTAGAAGCCTTTTCTCAAAAAGTATAATACGCTAATGCTATGAAATTTTCAGGAACTGTTCGCAGTGTGTTGCTGTTTCCCTGAAACTAAAAAATATGAGATTCTGCAATTACATTCTGATTTTTAGATGATTGTATGTAGAAAAAAAAAGTTAATTTTGGATGTGCAAAATTAAAAACTCTGTCAATGATACAATTTGTACCATGAATTAGTAACTTTAGTTCAGTGGTCTTATAACCTTCTCAGGACACTACAACAAAATTTTCAGATTAATTGCATGCTTAGAATTTGAGCTATGGCTTTTTATAAAAAAAGACAATAAAAAAATTAAAAATTTGAATTTCTGGCAAAATATTAATCCTGCATATTTTATTATCTTTTTCCCTTGAAACACAGCTCCTTTGTTTTACACATGCAAAATTTTAGATTTGTACATTAATAAATATAGCTGTAATGATTTTTTAAATAAATGTTTACATTTTGTGTTACAGCCCCCCATAATGGCTATAGCAAAGAGGATAACACTGAGGACAGAGCCCTGAGGCATCCCGTTTTCCTGGATAAAGATGTCCGACAAGGCATGACCCACACATCTCTTGAAAACTCTGTCTTTTACAAATTTCTGAAGGAAACGCGGATAGGTGGCCTCTGAAGTCCCATGTGTAGAGAGTACGGAGTATACCAGTCCTCCAGCAGATGTCGTAGGCTTTCTACAAATCAAAACACATTGCCACAGTCTGGTATTTCTGCAGAAAACTGTTCATGACATGGGTTGACAAAGTGACGAGATGGTCAACTACAGAATGACGTGCTCGAAATCCACTGTGCAGTGAGTGGTAAATTGCAAGACTCGAGCCACCATACCAGCCAGGCATGAATCGTATGCTCCACCACCTTGCAAACACAGCTGGTAAGAGAAACGGGGCAGTAACTAAAAGGAAGGTGTTTGTTCTTAGTGGGCTTAGGTATGGGTATGACAGTGGCTTCATGCCAGCATCTGGTAAACGTGCCCTCTGCCCAGATCTGATTGTACATATGAAGGTGAAAGTGCTTGCCCACAAGAGAAAGGTGCTGCAACATCTGAATGTGAACATTGTACAGCCCTGGGGCAGAAGATCAGGATGAAGTGATAGCATGCTCTATCTCCCTCACAGTAAAAGTGGTTGTAGCATTCATGATTCACATGTTGGTGATGGAGAGAGTCTAGGTAATATTCGGTGGAGCTCAAAATCTCCACAAAATAGCGGCCTAAGGTGTTGGAGAGAGCAATGGCGTCCACAATGAAATCGTCTGCTATAGTCAGGCCGGAAATCAGGGAATGGGCCTTGGTCCCCGAAAGCCACCAGACGTTGGCCCACATGATGGATGAGGGAGTGGAACAGTTCATAGAACTAGCAAATTAAATCCAGATACCTTGAAGAATGTGACGACACTGTGCACGCAACTGTTTATAACAAATACAGTTTGCCATTGTAGGATGATGGTTAAAAACTGCAAACAGCACATCTCCATGCAAGAATTGCATTGCGGCACACCTCAGCACACCAAGGGACTGGGACATGGCATGGTAAAAAAGAAATGCAAGGAATGGGTTGTTCTGCAGCATACCTGGGCATCACAACTGGGGAAATGTTGTTCAGCGAAGGTCACCAGGGGGGAAAAAAGCCTCTAATTAGGTTTACATGTAGGTGCGGTAGGAGTCAGCAAATGGATAGCACACGGGAAATGATTGTTCGAGTGTGTGTCAGAGAGAACAGAACACTCGAGACGACAGGCAACCTGAGCAATGCAGAACGAGAGGTCCAAATGGGAATAGGTGTGCTTGGAGTCCGAAAGGAATGTGGGTGCTCCAGTTTTAACGCAGATGAGATTAAGTCGAATGAGAAGGTCAGCCAAGAGGGCACTTCTCGGACAGGTTCTGGAGGAGCCCCACAGGGGGTGGTCTGCATTAAAGTCACTGAGCAACAAAAAGGAGTGAGGGAGTTGCCCAATAAGCTGGAGGAAGTCTGCCCTTGTTATACCAAATGACGGAGGGATGTAGACATTACAAGGAGAAAAGGTGAAGCAAAGAAGGAAAAAGTGGAATGCAACAGCTTGTAACTGGGTCTTCAGCGAGAGGGTTTGACTACAGATGTCATCCCAAATGAGCAGCACAACTCTCCCATGAAATGGAATGCCCTCCTCTGGGGGAAGATCAAAGCAAACCAGAAAGAAATGAGAGGGGTCAAAGTGGTCGTGAAGAGACAATTTTGTTTCGTACAGGCAGAAAACATGTAGACGCTGCAATTCCAAGAGCAGTTGTAATTCCTCCTTGTCAGATCTAAGGCTGTAAACATCTCATTGGAGGAGAGTCAAGACATGGAAAGTGGAGTTGGGGAAAAAATGAAATTTTGTCACTTCGGCAAATGCAGAGTGCCAACCTTCGAAGACTCACTGCTACAGGGTGCAGAGGCTGTAGGATCCTGTTCCATTAGATCTACAGAGCCATAGGCATTATCTCTGGGCTGGCCTGCAGATTCCAGGGCAGAAAAACAGTTGGCGGTGCGCAATGGCGAAAAGGAAGTTGACCAGGTGAGCGTATCATGTGGAGACACCATTGAAGAGGATCTCCGAGTCAGAGAAGGAGAAGACCGTTTGTCTTTCTTTGATTTTTACTAGCCTTTGTGGTTGGCAGATGAAGACTCAGAAGTTTCTTGGCAAGAGGGATGTAAGAAGTCTTCGCAGGAGTGTTCCTTTCGTCCCTTCCGGCCTGCTGGTTGGGATTTCACTGTCCGGGGTGAAGAATTGGTGGTTTGGTGCACAGCTGGAAGAGGAAGAGATGGGTATGCTACTGTGATACTGGTCGCTTTGATAACTGCAGTGCTGAATTTGAGGTCGCAAGTCTGCATGGCCATGTCCTTCGTGGAATGAAGCACCGCAAGAATGATACTTTAAGTGCCACGTAGTAAAACACTGGGCTTTCGACTAGCCAAAAACTTGCGCGAGCAACAGCGTAAGGTACTTTTTCCTTCACCCAGATCTCCTGGACAGCCCACTCATCAAGATACACGGGACGATTTCTGGATGAGGCAGTGTGGTCTCCATTACAATTAATGCAGCAGGGTGAAGGAGGCAGGCAATCACCCTCGCAAGCATCCCTGCCACAAGTAACACATTTAGCAGTGTTTTTACAGGTCATCTGTGTGTGGTTATAATGTTGACACTGGTAGCAACGTATCAGGTTTGGAATGTATAGTTGGACTGTGGTGACTTCATAGCCTGCTTTGATTTTCAGTGGAAGCACTACTCAATCAAAAGTGAGGAAGAGTGTGCATAGGAACTAAGGTGCCATCAACTTTTTTTCATTACACAATGTACTGCAGTTATGTCCTGATCGGAGAGGTAAGTTTGGATTTCTCCCTTGGTCAGACCATCAAGCAGCTGGGTGTAAACAACAACACGCGAAGAATTCAGTGTTCGAAGGGTCTCAACATGAACAGGATAGCCATAGAGGAAGCTCTAAGCAGTTGTTGGACTTGAAAATCACTATTGGTTTCCAAAAGCAAAATCCCATTATGTAGATGACAGCAAGATTTCAGAGGGCCAACAATTGCATCAACACCTTTCTGAATAATAAACGGATTAACTGTAGAAAAGGACTGACCGTCTTCAGCACATGATACCATAAGGAACCAAGGTGTGATTGGGAGAGTCTTTGAATCTGTAGCCTATTCCATTTACGTTTAGTAGATGGAGACTGAGATGAAGGTGAGTGGCTCATTGTGAGAAAATTCCCCATGATTGACAGTGTCTCTAATGGTGCACTCCTTTAAAATGATTGGGGGGGGGGGGGGGGGGGACACCTCGGAGTGTGGCGCACCTGCCTTAACCGATTGTTCACACCTCCCGAACTTCTGACAGAGAAACCAGTTAGCAATTTGGGAAGTTCACAGGTCAAGGCAATCACCCCTTCCTGGGCTTGGCCTACACCAGAGGGTACATGCGAGCCCTACCTATCAACCCAGGGCTGGGAATTACACATTACGTGTCAAACGCTTAGACCAGTCTTCAAGGAGTGCACAGGGAGGAAGAAGAAGCATAGAGGAACCTCAAACGCTGAACTGGGTGAATGGTGTGATGGAGAACAAAGAGGGAAAGAAAAGACAGATGAGGGGCTGTTCTGAAGTCGAGCTATTAAAACTTCATAACACATTCCGAGAAATATCCCAGAGAAGTTCCCCAATGTGGCGGAAAAAGCACAGCAGAAGTATTGATATGCAGCACAGAAAAGGAAGAGGTGCTGCAAAGGCTGGGGCCCCTGTAGTAGCCAAGCACAGTTTGTCCATTCTATGTCAAGTGCTGTCTCATACAGGCCACGGAATATCCCGCTGGGCTCGTGAGCCGAATGCAGCCTGCCAGCAAGTTAGTACAGCTGGCCCGACTGCGAGCCTGTCAGCTCACCCGCCCACTGTGCTGTGCCCTCCACCTACAAATTCAATTTTCCAGCTTATTGCCTGTGCTGCAAGTCACCTTTTATCTGCCATGTTCTGAACCTGACTGGGTGAAAATGCTATACGATTCCTTGTACCAGTATGTATCAACAGTTTCTTACATAGCAGTTATCAGGGATTCCACCCATCAACAATTCACTGTCTGTAATCCCATCAATGTATGCTTGATTTTGTTTATTTGGAAATTAAGAAGTATAATTAATGTGAAGAATCTGTCTAGAATGAAGTTGTTATGTATTTGTTAATGCTCTGATATATACTATCCTGATCATTAAAAAACACCAATGTAGACACCATAAAAAACGGGGGGGGGGGGGGGGGGGGTGTAAAGAATGTATAAACTGCCATTAAAGGAAGTATCAAATGAATTCAAGTAGTCATTGAAACTGCTGCCAACCAGCCCCTGCTTATTTAATGAAACAATACTAAAGGAGGATATGTTAGAGGATTTTCATACACACGCAGAAGCAAAGTCAACAAAGGCCACAGGTGTACGACTAACCTGATAGGCTGGCGATGCTTGCACTGAAGCATGCAGGAATGTAAGGCTAGTCGTACGGAAACTGAGTGGACAATCTTGCTGTTGTAAAGTAGCACTGACAAGGCGAAATGACTGACTGCCATGATCAGATGGCCTGTAGTGAAGCTGCGTTTCCTGAGACTGTAGGATGAAAGATGAAAATTCAGTAATGCGGTGCATAGAATTGCAAATGTGTTCCATTAGAGGAAGAGAGATGTGTTGAGTAAGTTCCATGCTATACTCCGCACTTCAGTCAAAAAACATACAAATTTCGTCTAGTGCAAACAAACTGGTTGTACTCTAGTTTATTCACCTCCACCATGAGAAAACATAACATGTACTCTGTTAAATGAAAGCTAGGCACAGAGCAATGTTACTGCTATGTTCCTGCAGCCATAAAGTGCACTATTTTGGTCATGGCAACTTGCATTTATGGACTAACAGTGATTTGTATTGCTTATCGTTCATTTCTGTAACTTTGAGGATTATTGTAAATTTAGTGTAATAATCAGAATTTAGACAATGCACTTCATACTCCTATCAGGTTTGCTTGAATTGTCATCATAGACACTGTAACAGTTCGAGAGAGAGAGAGAGAGAGAGAGAGAGAGAGAGAGAGAGAGAGAGAGGGGGGGGGGGGGGGAAGTGTGTGTGTGTCAAGGTAATTGTTAAACACACTAAACAGTGATTTTTATACACAGAACAGCAATGTATCGAATTTTTTCTTAACAATTATGTCCCAGCACAACCTACCCTGCAACACTCTTGCAAGCTTTTCAGACTGTTTCTGACCACCCTGTATATATATATATACATATATATGTATATCTAAAAACAAAGATGATGTGACTTACCAAATGAAAGTGCTGGCAGGTCGACAGACACACAAACGAACACAAACATACACACAAAATTCAAGCTTTCGCAACAAACTGTTGTTGCATCAGGAAAGAGGGAAGGAGAGGGAAAGACGAAAGGATGTGGGTTTTAAGGGAGAGGGTAAGGAGTCATTCCAATCCCGGGAGCGGATGTGTGGATGGATATGTGTGTGTGTGCGAGTGTATACCTGTCCTTTTTCCCCCTAAGGTAAGTCTTTCCGCTCCCGGGATTGGAATGACTTCTTACCCTCTCCCTTAAAACCCACATCCTTTCGTCTTTCCCTCTCCTTCCCTCTTTCCTGATGAGGCAACAGTTTGTTGCGAAAGCTTGAATTTTGTGTGTATGTTTGTGTGTCTATCGACCTACCAGCGCTTTCGTTTGGTAAGTCACATCATCTTTGTTTTTAGATATATTTTTCCCACGTGGGATGTTTCCCAATTATATTACACACACACACACACACACACACACACACACACACACACACACACTGCTGACCGATCAGTCGTCGTATTGGCATATAACACTCATCATTCCCAATGGTAGCATATGTAGCAGACGATGCTGCAAGTTCTCGGTTACACTTGGAAACTTTTGTATTTGCTCTCCCCTTTCTACATGAGACAAATCCACTTTTACCCAATGACAGACTCAAATGACTAGTTTTCTGTTAAATGGGCAGCAGCAGACTCCAGATTCAACCCCGTGCACACAGACGGCAAATTCATAAATGATGCCCTAAAACTCACTGGTGAGTTTAAACCAAGTATACTGAGCTCTTTTCTTATCTGGACTGTACAGTCTTCTGATCCAGCTGGGCGGACGTGTACCAGATGAACCTGGCTGCAAGACACAAATGAAACCTGCGCAACTGTCAGCAATCGTTTGCAGAAAAGAATGCTCATTAAAAGTGTATTGGCAGACGAAATGACCACAAGAGAAAACTGGCCTGACCATGCATCAATAATACGTGATGACCAGCCACAGGCTGTGTCTTAAGGGTAAAAAACGTTTTAATAAAACATTAACTTTTTGTTCTCTTAATTTACTTAACCTCCATAAAATATGAAATAAATGCAATAACAAGAAAAATTGTGATATGAGCAAATCTGTCAATACATGGTTGCTTCCCAGCCTCTCAACTATGCCACCCTACTACGAAGATATATAGACTAACGGGGCAGTATTTGTCACTGTTGTTCCACCCTTGACTCTACCTCATGTCAACTGGATTTTCTTATGTCTGTTGTCCTACAAGTGCCATGTCAGTTTTCTTTAGATATCAGAGGCAGCAGTCTAATCCTGAGTGTCAAATAATTGCTAATTCTTCAATACCTGTGTGCTTCACACACCCTAATGTGATTGGCTCCTACTTAACATCGCTAGTAGTTAAAATTTCAGCTCTAGCTAGCTAACTTCGTGTGCTATGAAGTGTCCATCAGTTTGATCACTTTTACCAATATTCACGAGCTGCTGTAGTGTTCGAGATCATGGATCAGAATTACTCCTGTTACGTCCCAAGTAACCCTCCGCAACAGAAGACATAGCCAGAGGCATAAGGACAAAACAAGATACTACATGTTGTTGCTAGGTGTGTGTGTGTGTGTGTGTGTGTGTGTGTGTGTGTGTTTTTCCTTCTTCTTCAAGAGGTCATGAATGTACATGTGCACCTGAAATGCATTTGTATGTCACAGAACTGTTCTGTTTGCATCACTTGTCTTGGCAGATAAGGATTTCTTTTATGCTGATAACAACTACAGAATGCTACTCACCACATAGGGTGCAGTGTTGAGTTGAATTTATGCAATGGAAATCCTTGTGAGAGACTTTACAAATACACTGTAGAAGTCCACAAAATAATCTGCAACAGTCGTCCAACCCAGTGAACCAATTAATGCATTGAACCAGAGAGACCATGCATTTAATATGAAAGTCAGGAATAACTTCATACAAAGGTCCCACTGTAGTTGTTTTCAGTTAATTCAAAGACAAATATGGCACCTACATTTGTCACTGGTCCAGAAACATGCTCATATAGTTTTTGTATATCTGTATTACTGTTTAAGTAACCAGGTTCAGGAAAAGAAACTGATGTTAACAAAATTTTACAGCAAAATAGTCTGCATTTTATAGTGGAAACTATGTACATTGTCAGAACAGTCATCATCCACTCTGGAGTGCAGAATGAATACAATGTGACATTCATGAGTAATATAAAATAACATTCATGGAAAATTATAATAAAATACATTTTAAAACACATCTAATTGTATTAATAATAATCATCTGAAGTTAAGAATTTTATTTTTACAACCATAAAATGAAATTTAAAACATCATGATCAGAATTTTAAAACCAACTGAGATCACTTTGTATATACATATTTATATGAGTGAGTACACTAAAATGCTGGGAAATAGTACACACACACACACACACACACACACACACACACACACACACACACACACACACACACACACACACACAAATAAAATAAAATTTGAAGAACTACTGCAATAAATAATCTTTTCTTCACTACTAAAATGTTTAATGAGCTGTTGAATTTATGCAAATTATGAATTAATAGGTAAACCGGCCCTTGCATCATAGTGCACCCCTTTATAAACTACAAAGATTGTACTCCATTATTTATGCTTTTATTGCCTTTGTTTTGAACTAATACTTTTAGCATTTTCCATCTCCTATAAATAGTTTCCATCATTAAGTCTCTTATAAAAATCAAATTACATCAACAAGCAGGATGTAGGTTGCTTATGACAGCTTTCTTCTCATTCATAGTCAGTATGAAAATTGTTATGTACTACAAAATTTACTCAAACTGGAAATTTAATAGAACACCAGATCTAATAAAACATTTTGATATACACTTCATATTAGATAAAAATAACCGGCATTTAATGGCAGTATTTTATTATTTATCTACTTAGCACTAACACACTTAAAAAAATCTGATGAAACCAAGTCTTTCCCTCAAGATTTCATCACTCAAATATACACTTTTCCCAACTCATACCATCTATCAGTACAGAGTGCTTGCTTAATCGTCACATTTATTTTGTTTGGAGATCTTCCCATTTCACACCTCTTCCCTTCACCCAGATAATTTCCCACAGTGGTTTCTTTTCATTTTTTTCACAGTTCCCTGCAGAAGTAATCCCCAATGTCAATATTACACATCCTCCTTCCAATTCCAATTCAGTGAAACCAATAAATATATCTAAGTCAACAGCCTCTCAAGTCTTCCAATTTGCTGTTCTGATTAATTTTAATTATGCCGTTTACTAAATATTGTTGTTCAGTGTTTAGCATGCCATCAAAAGTGTGATTGTTACAGATTATCCATAGACAAAGGCAGACAATGTCCTTAAAATAGTCCTCAATTTACAGTAACACTTATACTAGCGGGTACTTACTACCAGCGGACATCTGTGGTTGATTAGTACTGTCTCTTCCTACCTACAAAGAGATCCCTGAATACCTTGCTGGAGTATCATCACTTTAGGTAAATTGCAGTGTGGAGATTTGCTTATCTATGACTAAAGTGGTTCAGTAACAAATTAGTCTTTGAGGGATGCCTGGATGCCACGATACCTAAACAACTTGGACGAACAACACTGGTATTAGAGTGAAGAACTTCCACCTGCCTGCAGATTGGCTGGATGGATTGACTGATGGGGTTAGTGTGTCAATCCGGGAATATTGCCCAGAGTGGAAAGACACGAAAGACAAATTCCAATGGACTCGACTATATCCGAGACTCAAGAAGAGGGTAGGGTTGGGTTGTTTGGGGAAGGAGACCAGACAGCGAGGCCATCGGTCTCATTGGATTAGGGAAGGATGGGGAAGGAAGTCGGCCGTGTCCTTTGAAAGGAACCATCCCGGCATTCGCCTGGAGCGATTTAGGGAAATCACGGAAAACCTAAATCAGGGTGGCTGGGCGCGGGATTGAACCGTCATCCTCCCGAATGCGAGTCCAGTGTCTAACCACTGCGCCACCTCACTCGGTAGACTCAAGAAGACCAAGAGACTGAAATCTGCAGAAGTGAGACAGGGGTGAAAGTGTGAAGGTGTGAGTTGCCTCACCTAGAAAGTGCCTGCAGATTGTTTCCTGATCATCCATCATTTTGCAATTAGGGAAAAGTTTCATTCAATTTGTTTGTAATCAAGGATTATTTACTTATATCCAGTTTTAACTCTTATGTAACTGGCTGTAACAGTATCAGAAGCAGGGAACTATCACATCAGTAGAAGATTACAATAGTTGATAAGACGTTCCCCCAACCTTCATATAAGGTATAAATTTTACAATCTCACATTTTTGTAACTGTAAATAGTAACAAAGCTTAGTGATCCAGAAATATTTTGTGTGCTTCGTATCTTTGCTGTAGTACATATCCTGTCTGAAACTGACAAGCATTTGCAACACTATTCCTGGAATCCATTATTTGTCACCTTGCAGATGTATATCTGTTGTCAAAATAGACCACATGTATCACTAACAAGGAAACATTCCCAACTTTACTTCATATTTTAAGGAGAAAAGAAGCACACTTGCAAGGTGTCAGCTCCAGGAATTGCTCCTATGCCAAAAATTCGGACCATAATTCTTATAGTACGCAATTATGACCTTCTGAAAGTGTAGCTTTTGAACTTTCACATGCACTGCCCCGCTGCAACTGCCTAATGGCCGAGCGCGAAGTACTGTACAGCGCAGAGGTTTGTAAAATACTGTTCTGACATTGGTAACATGCTTGTTCTCCATGTAGAAGCGCACTGTTTCTCACCTGTAGCTGGTGCCCGAGATCTCTTTTCTTCGAATATTTTTATGTTGCCATTCACAAATGTAGTAGTAAATGAATGAAATAGTGTGTCATTAAAGAAGCAGGATAGACTATCACTGTTGCGCATTATTTTCTTTGGATTTTAAGCCTGGTTCTGTTAAAGTGAAGTACATTTTCAGAAGATGCACTATTCTTAAATACGATTGTCATGATTAAATTGTGAAACAAATATCATTCAATTCATAATAATTCTTCAGTTGTTTAGCTTTATACCTTCTGACTTTGAGGTGTGTATATAGCTACAGTATATCAAGCCAAGAATACTGTTAAAATAATATTGGGCGTATATGTGCGAGAGGTTGAAATTACGTACTATTTTTCATGTAGAACATGTTCTTGAAAAGAAAAAACACTGGGCAGCTGTGTCCACCTGCCCTCTCCTCTTCCCTTCCCTTCCCTTCCCTTCCCTTCCCTTCAACATACCATGACTAGTAGGGCTCTCGGGTTGTCACTCCACTGTACAGTACTTCGCACTCAGGCATTAGGCGGCTGTAGTGGGATGGAGCAAGTGACAAGTAGTACACGCAAAAGTTTAAAAGCAATACAGAGTGAAAACAACAATGCTGGTAGGCAATGCATCACATCAGATACAATTTAAATTCCAAGGTAGGTGTTGCTCCACGTTTTAATATCAGTTTATACTTAAAGAGTACTTGCATAATTCATAGTTTTTATGATCTGCAGTGGCATGTCTAAGCAAACACTCAACAGCATTCAACAGGAGTCTACACTATTTATGACACTCAATGCTATGAATTACACATACTTAAATATCTGGCAAATATAGTACGAAGTTTAGCATTTTCTACAGCATTATTTTTTCAGGGCCACAACTTTGTTAAAGTTTCGAGAACATACCTTCACCGAAGAGTCAAGCAGTATATTGCTCCCTCCTATGTATATCTCGCGAAGAGACCATGAGGATAAAATCAGAGAGATTAGAGCCCACACAGAAGCATACCGACAATCCTTCTTTCCACGAACGATACGAGACTGGAATAGAAGGGAGAACCGATAGAGGTACTCAGGATACTCTCCGCCCCACACCGTCAGGTGGCTTGCGGAGTATGGATGTAGGTGTAGATCTGAGTGAAGTATAAGTGAAATACAACAGAACTAATTTTCTAATCAGACACTCAATGTCCAGAGCACACAATAGTTTTGAAATCGTGCAGAGATTGGCCATTGTCTCTAGCAGAAAACTGCAACAGCCACACGGGTTTAGAGTCGGATTTTTTTGTTCTATTGACACTACATGGCCCCATGTTGCAGTTAGGCAAGAAATAAATCATGAGTACCTTTGGCAGGCATGTTCAGAAAACTGCAGTTTACGTAGAGATCATTGCTTTTATGGCTTAGTTTAGAGAAAACTACCCGAGTGAAACCTGCTCTAGAATTTATATTTTTCCTTCTCCACTGATTATTTTGATTTTTCATACAGAAAAAAAAGTTGTTCCCGACAATTTACTTCTCTATTTTTACTTCTGCAGTTTCTCTGTGTAACTACAGCTGCAAATATATGACAATCAACTGTAGAGTGAATCATCTTTACACATCATGTCAAATCAATTACTGTCAAGAGTACATACCTGCCTGCCTAGCACATTTCAACCTCTCTTTGACATAAGGTGCAGCATAATTTATTAATTTTGAGCCTAACTTATTAATTTTGCTATACACACACTAGACTGTTTCGCTTCCAATCTCTCTGAACTGGCCAAAATACCACTGTGAGGTTTTACTAACATTTCAGCACACTTTTTAGTAATGTAATAACAAATATAATGACTGCAGTACTTCATTTCCTGTTTAATCTATGGTGCTCCTGTCCACTCAGACCCCATTTCAAGTATCTTTCTCAATCTCCTCACATTGATCTTTCCCATTATTTTCAGGTATACACATATGTAAATTAATGCATGTCATTTTCACAGCTTTTAGCACCCTGTAAAACAAATAATAATACCATTTGCAACTAACTGACATGTCATTACTTTCCAGATACAACAACAGTACCGAAAATACATATACACATGCACTACACTGAGCAAATGATCTGGTCCAATGTTAAAAAAGTTTATAATTACTATAGCCTACTACTAGCATAGAAAAAATTTGCACTTCAGTTCTTCCAGAAAACAAAGTAACTGGTGCATCACTTCAGTAAGCAGCTGTTATAAATAGTCTCACAGTTTTTTAAAATCCCAGGACATGATTTTTATTCAGATAGCAACAGGGCTGGTATAAATATGTTAACCTCTTTACTAAAAGGTGATCCTTATAATAGTACAAAAACAACAACTGCAACAATAACAAGAACAATGACAACATTGTTACACAGCCAGATTTCAAATAAAGGTTTCTGTTTCCTTTTATTGCTACATTAAGTGATCATGATTCTTGTCATTCCAGTCACTTGAAAGACCTAATTGGTAATGGCCTAGACGAAAAATAACTTTTATGATCAGCACTTTTACCATCTGCTTACAAAATCACCAAGCTGACATAAGTTTCCAAGCCAGCTTGGAAAGGGACCTCAAATTTGTGGAAACCATTTAATTCTTGTAACTATTACAAGTAATTTGTACCTCACTTAATCCATATAAACACACACACACACACACACACACACACACACAAAGCTGCAAAACAAGAAGTCCCTGTCGAGCAATTGTAACTCGAGGTTTTCCAAGTCTTTATTATAACCCTGTTCTTTATTTATTTATTTTTTTCACTTATGTCTCGATAAAGTTGTACGTGATTGCTCCGAGTCACCACTATTCTTGTTCTTTTTATTCTTCTTACACTTTGTACAGAAAAATTCTTCTGGAATATTTGACTTCTTAATCTTCACACAAGATAGATGCATCCATGTAAGGCACTTTGAACACTCTATCATAGGTCTGCCTGCATAAGGTCTCCTACAGAAGCATGTTATCAGCCCATAGGAGCTTTTGTCTGAAACAAAATCAATATTTTCTTTATTAACACTCAGTACTCTGCAACCAACACAGAAGCTAGCAGAAAGCTTTAATGAAAAGTGTGGCAGTATAGTAATAACTGACTTCTGAGCTTGGGCAATCACTATTAGAGCAAAATATTGATAACCAATTAATTTTACAGACAAAGACAACAATTATTAAAACTAGCAAAGCTTCATAACAAATCTTACAAGCTCTGCAATTCAAATAAAAAAGAATTTAGTTTTAAGAGAATGAAGGCTTTCTTGGAAAATTTCAATTATTGAGTCTTTTGAGGTTATCAGTCTATCGGACAAACAATGCTGTTACTTGGTTGATACTCCAAAATGGTTTCATCAAAATTTAATTTATTTCAGTGTGCCTACAGTTGCTAATTTTTCAACATCACTGCTACAAACATTAGGTGTTCTGTTTAATCTAAATCAAATCTTCATTTCTGCATTTTGATTTGCCTTTGAGGTAGTACTATACCGTATTTACTCGAATCTAAGCCGTATTTTTTTTCCAGTTTTTGTAATCCAAAAAACCGCCTGCAGCTTAGAATTGAGTGCAAAGTAAGCGGAAGTTCTGAAAAATGTTGGTAGGTGCCGCCACAACTAACTTTTGGCATCAAATATATGTAGCACTACATAGGCATACTTTGCAGGCACATAGATAAATACTGGCGCCAAAACTTCTGCATCAAAAGAAAGAGAGAGAGAGAGAGAGAGAGAGAGAGAGAGAGAGAGAGAGAGAGAGAGAGAGTGGTGGTGGTGGTGGTGGTGGTGGTGGTGGTGGTGGTGGGGGGGGGGGGGCGAGCTTTTTTCTCCATGCCGAGTTTCGACCACTGCATTTTCATACATTATCCAACGAAGTAAATAGAAATTCTGTATTGTTCATCTTTGAATGTAGCAGTCTTTCAAATATTCATTGAAACAAAAGTAAATTTCTTTGCACAAAAATATCATCAATGCACAAGACTTAATGATTTATGCACGAGTTGATACTCTGGGGCTCATTAAGATTTCACGTAGCGGCACCAATTGCTTTTTGGAATTTTGTGAAGTGCTTGTTGGTGTTAGTGAACCATAATGAAGCGCTTCCATTATAGTGCCAAATTCAAGAGGGGAGTTATTTCTTTTGTGGAACAAAGTTCTAATCGTGCTGCAGGTCTGTGGTACGGGATTGATGAGAACAATGTCAGGCGATGGCGACTGCAGAGAGGCAAATTAATTGAATGTTGAAGTAGCAGGAAAGCATTTAGTAGGCCAAAGTGTGGCCGATATCATGCACCAGAAGTGATTTTAAATGAATTTGTTAAGGAACAGCGTCAGAAATTCCTGCCTGTGAAAGCCGAAATTTTAAAAATTAAGGCACGTGAAATTGCTAGAGAGCAAAAAATCGAAAATTTTAAGGCTAGTCGCAGCTGGATTGATCTGTTTATGAAGTGCTGGGGTCTTTCACTTCAGAGGCGAACTTCAGATGTACAGAAGCTGCTGAAAAATTATTAAGAAAAACTTGTGGAATTTCAGCACTTCATAATTAGGCGGCGCACAGAAATGCAATACCTTCTTGGTCAGATAGGAAATGCTGACCAAACTCCTGTAAATTTTGACATGCTGTCAAATTATACGGATGATGCCAAAGGAAAGAAAGATATAAGTGTTCTTACATCAGGGGGTGAAAAACAGCGGATGACCGTCATGCTTGCTTGCATAGCAGGTGGACATAAATTACCCCCATTCAAGTGAAAGACTTTAGCGAAATCTGAAGTGTTTCCAAAAACTAATTGTATGAACAAACAAAACTGGGTGGTTTTTGGAGGACATGGTGCTGGAATGGATTAGGCGTGTGTGGAATCATCGTCCTGGCACAATGCTTGGTTAACGCAGTCTGTTGGTAGTAGATGCGTATGCAGGCCATACAACACCTGCAGTAAAATGAAAATTAGAGAATTCTGCAACCTCTTGAAGTCTGTTTGAATAAACCATTTAAGGACAAGCTTAAATGCATGTACACAGACTGGCTTTCGAAAAGCGACAGACAACTGACACCAACAGGACGTGTAAAAAGCGCAAGTTTGTCGGAAGTGTGCCAGTGGATTTATGATGCATGGAAGTGTGTTCCAAATCAGACACTGCAACAAGCAATTAAAAAATGTTCGATATCCGATGCACTAGATGGTACGGAGGACGATGCTCTGTATGAAGAAATGAACAACAAAGAATCGAGTGATAGTGATTCAGAATCATGACTGATATTTTAAACATTTCGTATAAGATTTATTACAAACCTAATAAAATTTTGTTTTAAATTTCGGCATTTAATTTCTAAGTTATTTTCATTCTTATTTTATTAGTGTTACTACTCCGCATTGCAAAGGATAGAGAAGCATGGAGAGCTGCATCAAACCAGTCTACAGACTGAAGACAACAACACACACTGTATTTGAAGTCATCACTACACATCTGCTAAGAAAATCTGACTGGCATGACTAATTGGGATGTATGTCAATATGGCCAACTCTACGTTCTGAATTTTTTCCTACCTGTGACAAGAGATGGTTGCTAATACGAACTTTTATGAATCGTGAATCACATGCAGTATTCTCTTCACCATAAGAATAATACGAATGTAGACATTATGCCATGTATTCTTTCGTGTTTGCTGCTATCTCATTTAAATCCTGTCTGCCTAATAAACTATGAAACTAGAGAGAGAACAGCAAATGCTGAAGAATATACATATCATATCATGTTTATATTCGTATTATTCTTGTGCAGAGTTGTGATACAGTCAGAAATGAAGCACGGCAACTGACTTGATTTTTAAATCTAAGATGACTAATTTCTGTGCAGAATGTAATGTACTGAAGAGACATCAGCAAAGATTTTCAAATGGAGAAAAATTTTCGCTAAACTCTCGTTCAGAACATCATCTATCATACGCAGTCTATTATTTGGTTCTTGTTGATCATTATCAAAAAAAGCAGCAGTGTAACAACAAATAGCAGTCTCTTGCCATTGTTTGGCTAATGAGACAATTCCTCTCCTTTTTTATTGTAGGCGGCGGTAGCGCACACAAAAGCAAGCCTCGCCGCGAGCGGCAACAGGTCATAAACACTCATTATCAGAATGCGACAAACAATGCACGACACAGTACAATAAAGCATTTTCAGCCTAGAGTGATGTAAACACATATAACAAAGAGAATGGCACTTATCAGATCAAAGCAAAATAAGCAATCGATTCAAACCAGATGAAGAAAATGAAAAAGGAAGGGTACCCGTACAAATATGGACGAAGCGCCTGACACATAGCAATGGCTACCTGATAAAGCTCAACTGCTAAGCTTACTGTGCGGATTAGATTCGAGTAAATACTGTATTTACTTCATTTCAGCATTTTGTCAGTCAAGTACAAAGATCTATTTCTTTTTTAAGTTGCATGACAAACAGCTTTCACATCCTAACCAGCTGATACATTATTACAGTTAATGGGAAAGAATAATCTACATGCTAACAAATATGTATACAACGCAATAAGGTATTCATTAAATACTAGAAAAACTGTTTACAGAACACTCCCAAAAGTGCCTAAGTAAGGCTAAATAACGGAAGACAGTGTCTCATAAGGTCTTTAAGTTGCTTATTACACTACACAACAAAAATCAAATAGGTTCACACTCATTAGCCACACTTGTGGTACAGATAACAGTATGCATATAATAACAAAACATTATGACTAGTGTGGTTCTGTATGCAGGGGTCACAGGATGAGTCATCAGTATTCAGGGATATGACAGAAATGATATTTGAAGCATGTTTTCTCTGATACACAGTATCTTCAGATCCTTCAACAGGTCACTTAGAGGTTGCTTCTAGACCCTTTCAATTATTTTATACACCCTCAAAATAATGTGCTATTCAAATAGTACATTGCACATATTAAAATGTATTGTGTCTCCAAATGAATTTAAAAAGCATTTGGAAAAATCTTAAATAACCTAAACACACTGAGCCCATTTCACTTGATATGAGTGGCATTGATGGTGTGTTGTAGGGTTAGGAAGAATTTTCTGAAAGTAAGCATTTGGAGTGTTAACCTTACACGGAAGTGAAACAGGAATGATAAACAGTACAGACTGGAAGAGAATAGAAGCTTTAGAAATAAGGTGCTACAAAAGAATGCCAAAAATTAGATGTGTAGATCAGATAACCAGTGAAGAGGTACTGATCACTGGTGAGAGTTATGGCCCAAGATGACTGAAAAAATGAATAGGTTGATAGGACAGATTGATTGTTAATTCAGTGTGTGTGTGTGTGTGTGTGTGTGTGTGTGTGTGTGTGTGTGTGTGGGTGTGTGTGGGTGTGCGCGCAGTGGGGAGCAGTGGGGGGAAGGGGGGGGGGGGAGGTCAAGACTAAAAATGGGCTGCTGAAACATATCACTTAAAGGTCACTTCACAAGCACCATACAGTTGGCGGTATGACTGATAAATGAGGAATATGAGGCAATGCATCTTCTGCACTAATTACAGCACAGCAACAGAAGGCAGTTCTGGCTACCACATTGCCAGCTTTTATGTAAACACTGTACATTTCTATGCGACTGCCTGTCTCTATACAGTTGTGAGCAGAGCAACAGAAGCCGGTTCTGGCTACCATGTTGCCAGCTTCTATGTAAACACTGTATGTTTCTATGCAACTGCTGCCTCTGTACAGTTGATAGTTGGGTTTTGGAATTATAAAGAACACATGAGTTTTATGACAAAGAAAAAGAATTTGTTTCTGTTCATGGGCATCCATCAATTTCTGCTGATAAAGTTTTAGAGCGTACCTCAAAAAATCTAGGATTTAGTCAAAGAACTGTTATAAGGAAAAGGGTGCTGCTTCAAAACCTGCAGGATACTAAAGTAAACCGCATGGAAAAAAGTCCCTGTGAAAAAAAGAGTGTATTTTTAAGTATTTATGGAAAGAAAACAACAAAGCATTATCTAGCTACAGATCTTTATTTGTTCCAAACTGATGCACGTCCTCAGCACATTTACAGATATTAAAGCTGCAAAGTATATCCCACATTAGCTAAGTTCTTTAGAAGAATGTGTAAACTTTTCTAGGGATGGAAAATATGGCTTAAAATTGTGTCAAAGAGCATGGGCTTCTGCTTTAAAAAGATAGACCGATGAAAACCATTGCTCAAAGAAGCTCTCATGCTGTTGTGGATCATAGTATTTTCTTACATAAAATTGTAGTAAAGGATATACATTCAGTTACATGGTCAGATACAACCTGGGTCAATAGTGAGCAACTGATGAATGCTGGATAGATGATACTACAAATAGTAGCACTCATGAAACAATGGTAAGAGGAGCCAGCTTAACTGTCCCTATACAGTTTCTTCAAATGGTTTTGTGCATGATGGACTTAATTTTTCAATAAAGAAAAACCTGTGACAACCATTAACATATGGACCACCCACAATTTCTGCGGTGATTTAAAAATTTGTTGCTACAGTTTAGTGTCCTGACAATGTTTGTAACAGATAATGCAACTTACCATTTGGTGATACTAGGCAAAAGTCCAACAAGTGACCGGAATGAAAATATGGTGCAGTGGTTGCAGGTGACAGACACAACTGCGGAGTATGATAAAGCTGCTTTTATATTCATAGTAAAACAAAATAAGCCTGTGATGTCTACATATGTTGTAGATGAAGTTGCAAAGGAACAGGATGATATGGTAATTAGGCTACCGCCTCATCACTGCTATTTTAACCCAACTGAATTAGTTGGAATGTTTTCAAGGTTTACATTTGAAATAATAATAAATAAGACTGTAACAGAAGTGGAAAAGCTGTCAAGTGAAGGTCTTGCTATTGCAGATACCACCTAATGGAGGAAAAAGTAGACCACGTTGGTACACTTATTACAGAAGCAGTATTATAAATGAAGCACTATTATAAATAACAATGAACAGATGATGATGATGATGGCAATGGTTTTGGTGCCAATTCAGGTGACAGTAATGGAGACCTGGATGGAATTGTGCTACTGACATAAATCATTGAGTGCAAATGTATCCAGAAGCAATTCTCTCTCTCTGCAACGGAATAGGCTATGCACCTCATTCTTTATTTAATTCTATGACTGCGGATAGCATGTTCTTTGTTATGCTTAGGTTTACATTATTGTATGACTTTTATACACAGCTATTACAGTAACAATTCGGATCAACTTCTTGGTTGTTTGTTATTTCATGGTTTCATATTACACTATCAAACATTTTACTCTGTAGCTGTTTCCCCCAGTGTCAGAAACATGTTCTTTTTTATACTTACATATACTTTATTATTCCGTGACTTATATGCACGGTGATTGTAGCCTACATTTGTAAAACATACTTCGGAGCTATCAGCTGTGGGCGTGTGTGGTAGCAGCTTTTGTGACCTCACAATCACAGTGTAGCCACCTACACGCAAGCTCTCATGTGACATGTTTCAGCAGCCCGGGTATAGGGCGGAGAGCTGCAGCAAACCAATCTTAGGACTGGTTACTGTAATAACAGCAGACATACAATATAGAACAAGATCGTGCTAGTTAAACTATGACATAAATGTAACTAAAAATAAAGTTTTAAAAAAGTCTCAGGCTAAGTTTCACATGGGATCACGCCAATATGAACTGTCTCATATCATCTAGCAATTTCATCAAAAATGCTCATGACATGAACTAGACTTTATCTTTCTTAAAATGTGGCAAATTCTTCACAAACAAAGGCATTCACAAGTACATGTTAGAAAATAACATGATTTATAATTTGCACAAGTTTTTATAGACATCTGAGTAAGCAGTTGTCACGTTCCACTAGTCAGTGCAAACACTGCACCACCTAATACGTAAGAAACATGCAGTTTTCAACTACCATGAAACCTTGTTCCTTTGGCACATTATGATTCGCTTAATAAATAAAACTATCTTCACAAATTTACCACTATCACTAAAAATGGAATTCGATAAAATTAAGTCAACAATTATACTGATACAGGAAATAAATGAAAGCTTGATGTAACTACAAAGCCCACTAAACATCAAAAGGCACAATACAATATTATAGATATGCACTGACAATCACATGTGAAAGGAATTGGGCTCTTTAAGGATATTTTTAACAACGCCTTGTTTTACAACAGCTGTAACACCCCCTCCCAATCCCCACTCTTGTTTTAAAACATCTGAACAAGTGAAAATATTGACACAGAAAAAATCAGTTGCATCCATTAATAAGACCATGATATATGGAGTACCAGATGCGTAAGGAGGCTGGTTGCACTCTTTTCAAAGAAACTATTCTGGCATTTGCCTTCAGCAATTTAGGGAAACCATGTTGAGATACAAAATTAAAAAAAAAAAAATTAACCAACATTTCCAAATGTACATATTAAAACATAACATAAATAAAAAGGCACTCAACATCATATACATGGGGAATATATTCCATGCACATGAAAATATCTAAAACACCCAACCCACAATCACAAATTAATAGCTATTGTGTACAAATGCGAAGCAGCAGAGTGCAAGTATGTTGTCACTATATCAGCACCATTCATAACAATGCAGTCATAGACCTCAAATTATTTATCACAAGCATAGAAATTTGTGTCAAATGATTTAAGACTGAACGTAAAAGAAAATGTGACCACACTCAACCCTCCTTCCCTGTGACTAGTTTCATTAAAGATAAATTAACTCAGTGACAGTGAATGAACAGTCGGTTTACGACATGTTCCTACACTCCACCAAAAGTCAAGATCAGCAGCGCTCCTGCACACCCTCAGAGAAAAACACAAACACTGAAATGTTTTTAGCACTGGACTGAATGAATGCTGAATTATGGGACTCAAATGGGTTCAACTTAGAAGACTGCTACCACCATTAACCAAAATATTTGCCAAGTACAGAAATCTGAATCCGTATTCTCCTTCAGAGTAGACCTAACAGTAGTTTGTGGTGGAATGGAAGAACATGGCTCTGTAAACTGCTCGTCTACTGCCACTGAGTACACTGATTATGATGAACCTTGTCACAGTGTAAGGATACGGTTCAAGTAGAAAACACCTGTGCATTAATTTGGCACAACAAATAGTTTCTTTGTAATACAAAGAATTATTTTTATTATTTGCTGAAGAACCAATTATTAGCTCTTTTCATTTTAAAGAACAAAAGTAGCATATTACTCAAAGCTGTAAATTTCTATTTGTAATGAATATAAGAATCTCACTAAAAAATTCATTCCACTGATTCCTGCAGCAATTCCCTTCTGCAAATCATACCAAAGTACTGTCCCATGCAAGCCCCAAGCTACCACCACCTCTGCTGTCGTGATATCTGTAAAATGGAGTGTTAAATACGAAGCAACCAAATCTACTTAATTTCATGTACTGTCACACTGATAATATTAAATGAAAATTTTCTGGCGAGAAAGATTAAAGAGTATAATAGTTTAGATACACAGTAATTTAACTTCCACTGTAAGTCTCACATAAAAGTAGATCCAACAGGATTTCAAACAAGTGTTAAGTGGAAATATGAGGCCCTAGAAGCAATTTACTTTTGTTTTTGGATCACAGTGTATAGTGCAGCGTTTAACCACTGTCACCACTACAATCTAACTGTTCTCAATGACTTAGTATGCTGTAACAATTTAGTAAAGTACAGTGGAGTGAGTGGTGTGGTCCAAATAGTCAAAGGGTATGGTTGTGGGAGTGTCCAAAGAAGCCCCTGAATGGGACTAAGACCACTGTGACCAGAAGTGGGTGTAAAGCAACCCTTTTAGTTGGGCTTTTTATGGAGGAACCTAAAGGAGGAGCAAAGAGGGAGGTAGGGCACTGGACCAATAGTGAATGCTGCATGAGAAGAGTGTGGATGGGCCCAGGAGAGCATGGGAACCCTAGAAGGAAAAGCATATAAACTCAGATATGGGGTGAGGGTGATCACAGAAGTCCAGAAAGGGTAAAGGCCAGTAAAAAGTGGGACTCAGATATGCAAATACATGACAGCAGCATGGAGATTAAGCAAGGGCACCTATGTAGGTTACTTATCATCATACAGCCCACAGAGGATAAAGAGTGAATGTTAATCTTAAGTTTCAATGGATTTTTCACTGGAAACTTTTTTAAAAAATTGAGATCTTTTTTAAAACAGCAAGAAAGTGCAGAAAATAAGCATCTTGGTTATTAATAAACCATTTTTCATAGAAAGTAAAATAAACGAAACTTCAAAGAAGAGGAAAATAAAATCTCAAAATACACAATGCCATGTAACACAAATTTTAACATTTTCTGTGCCTGAGAGAGAACACTTACAGCAACACACAGAAATATTATAAAAAGCATTGAACACACTAATGCATAACTCTCCTTTGCATTTAACTGAACTATAAAATGTGCCTAGAGCACAGGAATCAAGGAAACAAACACCATTTGAAGAGAAACCAATGAACTCCTAAAAGAGAGAGAGAGAGAGAGACAGAGAGAGAGTTGCTGGTAAGAAGTTATGCTACTCCTTACCCGACAAATGAATTCCTTTCCGCATCCGGTCTTGGGCTGAGGCAGAGCTGGCTGAAATTGGACAGCCAAGCAAAAAATAAATCCCACATTTGTTATTATCAAGAATATGAAACAGCAATAATGAATTCCTCAGTGTATGTTTAACAATTATGAAGCATTAGCTTACATAATTTGCTTCTTAGATAAAAATTTCAGGATTTGGACTGCCAACAGGTCAAATGGCGAAACAAAGACCAGCACTTACTAACCCTACAGTGGGAGACTGGAAGACATAAAACATGTCACACTTTCAGTAATGTGCCACCACAACAAACTCTGGGAGTGTTGACACAGTTTGAGATTTAATTTGTCCCATGTGCTCCCACTCCATTGCTGGTAGGTGATGGTCTCAGTCTAACTGCAGTATCACTAAAACAACTGGTTTAATTCCTTACACCACATTGCTGCAAATGCCATTACGAGGTACCACTGGAACTTTCTGTAATCACACTGAAAGTTATCACAAAACAATTATAAAAAAACATGTTGGATGTCCGAGAAATATGTACTGTACTACAGGTACAGAGTCCCTGAACCTTAAACAAGATAATATTTAATGCCCCTATGGTTGTAGAACACTGGTTAAGTATTACATTCTTTTAAAGGTCTTCAGTGACAAGCCACTGTTTTATATTATATTAATGGGCCAATTTAGGGCACGTGTGTTTTAAGACAAACTGATACACAGCTGAGGGCAAAACATTCCAGATGATGGAATGTTTGAGAAATTAATATTATATATGTTTTTGCATATTCAAGATTTTCATACTCCACTGTTTGTACAAGGGTTGGAGCTTTAATAGTGGCAACTACACTCCTGGAAATGGAAAAAAAGAACACATTGACACCGGTGTGTCAGACCCACCATACTTGCTCCGGACACTGCAAGAGGGCTGTACAAGCAATGATCACACGCACGGCACAGCGGACACACCAGGAACCACGGTGTTGGCCGTCGAATGGCGCTAGCTGCGCAGCATTTGTGCACCGCCGCCGTCAGTGTCAGCCAGTTTGCCGTGGCGTACGGAGCTCCATCGCAGTCTTTAACACTGGTAGCATGCCGCGACAGCGTGGACGTGAACCGTATGTGCAGTTGACGGACTTTGAGCGAGGGCGTATAGTGGGCATGCGGGAGGCCGGGTGGATGTACCGCCGAATTGCTCAACACGTGGGGCGTGAGGTCTCCACAGTACATCGATGTTGTCGCCAGTGGTCGGCGGAAGGTGCACGTGCCCGTCGACCTGGGACCGGACCGCAGCGACGCACGGATGCACGCCAAGACTGTAGGATCCTACGCAGTGCCGTAGGGGACCGCACCGCCACTTCCCAGCAAATTAGGGACACTGTTGCTCCTGGGGTATCGGCGAGGACCATTCGCAACTGTCTCCATGAAGCTGGGCTACGGTCCCGCACACCGTTAGGCCGTCTTCCGCTCACGCCCCAACATCGTGCAGCCCGCCTCCAGTGGTGCCGCGACAGGCGTGAATGGAGGGACGAATGGAGACGTGTCGTCTTCAGCGATGAGAGTCGCTTCTGCCTTGGTGCCAATGATGGTCGTATGCGTGTTTGGCGCCGTGCAGGTGAGCGCCACAATCAGGACTGCATACGACCGAGGCACACAGGGCCAACACCCGGCATCATGGTGTGGGGAGCGATCTCCTACACTGGCCGTACACCACTGGTGATCGTCGAGGGGACACTGAATAGTGCACGGTACATCCAAACCGTCATCGAACCCATCGTTCTACCATTCCTAGACCGGCAAGGGAACTTGCTGTTCCAACAGGACAATGCACGTCCGCATGTATCCCGTGCCACCCAACGTGCTCTAGAAGGTGTAAGTCAACTACCCTGGCCAGCAAGATCTCCGGATCTGTCCCCCATTGAGCATGTTTGGGACTGGATGAAGCGTCGTCTCACGCGGCCTGCACGTCCAGCACGAACGCTGGTCCAACTGAGGCGCCAGGTGGAAATGGCATGGCAAGCCGTTCCACAGGACCACATCCAGCATCTCTACGATCGTCTCCATGGGAGACTAGCAGCCTGCATTGCTGCGAAAGGTGGATATACACTGTACTAGTGCCGACATTGTGCACGCTCTGTTGCCTGTGTCTATGTGCCTGTGGTTCTGTCAGTGTGATCATGTGATGTATCTGACCCCAGGAATGTGTCAATAAAGTTTCCCCTTCCTGGGACAATGAATTCACGGTGTTCTTATTTCAATTTCCAGGAGTGTATTTATTTACAGTTCGTCAAAAATAGATATGTGTTCCAAAGTTTTACTGATCTTCAAAGTAGTCACCAGCATTGTGTATGACCCGTTGCCAGCGATGTGGAAGTCATAGGATACTCTAGCAGTGTCAGTTGTGTTGACAGAACGAGCGGTGCTGTCTATGGCCCAATGAATTTGTAGCAGTTCTGGAGCGAATGCCGTCAAGTGTTTCCTTCAGTTTAGAAATCGAGTTGAACTCACGAGGGCTTAAGTCAGTTGAGTGCAGTAGGTGCTATAGTACTTAGCAGACCCATCAGTCAAACAAATCAGTAACAGCTTGTCCTGCAAAATGATGGTCAGGTCCTGCAGAAAATGTCATCACTTCTGTCTCTATGCTGTTCAGTTTTGGAACACTACCTACAACCAGCTTAGAGAGAGAGAAGTGATGATACTCTCTGCAGGACCTGACCATCATTTGGCAAGACAACGTTCAAGCACGTCCAGTGCAAGCCGTTACTGATTTGTTTGACTGTTGTGGCTGCTAAGTGCTATACCACCTATTGCACTCCCCTGACTTAAGCCCTTGTGAGTTCAACTCGATTTCTAAGCTGAAGGAAACACTTCACGGCATTCGCTTCAGAACTGCTACAAATTTGTTGGGCAATAGACCGCGTCACTTGAACTGTCAACGCAACTAGCACTGCTAAGAGTATCCTACGACTTCCACATAGACGGCAACAAGTTTCACACAATGCTGGTGACTACCTTGAAGGTCAGTAAAACTTTGAAACACTTAATCTATTTTGTACAAGCTGCAAATAAATAGTTGCCACTATTAAAGTTCCAACCCTCATATATATTTTCCAAGACTATGTCTAGCATCCAGTATTCTCCAGCAAATGGTTAATCACTGCACAGTTCCTTCTACAAGCTACAGTTATGAACAGTGACTTCAGATGCCAAAGACTACAATCATTTGCTTTTGGAGCTTCTCCAGATATGACACTACTGGTTTCTGTCCCTTCAACAAGCAGAAAAAGGTAAACACTACACTTCTTTTACACCCTGAAATAATAAACATCCAGGAAAAGGGACAGTCATTAGAAAGCACCGGATAGTTGAAGGAATCTCCATCGTACAAAACTGTTGCACTTCTGAACAAGAATCCTGAGAAGACAAATCAATAACAAATTGATAATTGCTGGAAAAAGGGCATGAACACTATGCATTTTAGTATATGAAATCAATGACTGCAGTTCAGACTTAATCAAATGGTGAAAAATGGTAGATAATAAATGTAGCAAAGGTCCAAATGACAAAGGCTATGGAACTAACTACCACTGTATGTCAGAAAATTAGACAGCCCAGGCTAATACAATGTATGCTGGGAATAATACCTCACGTACAGGGTTTTCCATTGATCTGATGACTGCCTGCCTGGGATATCGCAGGCACTCCACGGAAGCCACGCCTGCCAGTCGAATAGGATCCGCGGAACTGCACAATGCCACCCCCCTCTTTCTTGTGAGTTTTAGCCTGAAGGCCGTACAGATATACGCGCCTTATCGGCCAATGTCACTCGAGCAGTAAAACAGGCAGCACGAGTGTAACAGTGGAGTTTGCGAAAGCAACAATGGCAACAGTGAATTATTCAATTCAAAAATGAGTGTGTGTTTATGACTCATATGTACATACAGCGTCCACTTGTACTATTCTGAGATTGTTTGCACAGAACTTTCCCGGTGTTTGAGTTCCGAGTCATGACGCAGTTTGCAAATTAGTGAATAAATTTTGTGAAACGGGAAGTGTTCAAGATAATAAACGTAAAAGATGACGAGCAGTGTTCACAGAAGCCTGTCTCAATGACACTGGATTCTGCCCAGAAAATTTCCATAAAAAGTCTCTTACACGTCTTTCGCAGCAAACACAAATATCTTGCACCTTTGTACAAAGAGTTGCTAAGCTGCTCGGGCTAAGACCCTACAACGTATCAGTAGTACAAGAACTTCCACATGGTGATCCTGCGCACAGGGTTAAGTTCTGCGAATGGGTTTTAAAACAAGTGTATGACAGTCAAATGGATCCTTATCTCATTCTGTTTTCAGACGAGGCTTGGTTCCATTTAAATGGGTATGTTAATTCCCAAAACTGTAGATATTAGAGAGCAGACAGACCTGTTGTGCTTCATGGGGAACCCCTTCATGTCCAGGAACTAGGGGTGTGGTGCGCAGTTAGTGGTGACAATAATAGGCCCAATTTTTTTAATGATAGAGTTGTAGGTGAAAGATACGTGCAAAAAAATTTGTGGCTTTTTTTTAATGTTTTTTTTAATGAACTGAGTGAAAGAACGAAGCTTCACATTTTTTCAACAAGATTAAACAAGGGCTCATACAACTAACATTTCTTTGCACACAATTCATGACGTGTTTGCAGAAAGAGTGATTAGAAACAATATCTGGCCCACCAGAAGTCCTGATTTAACTCCATGCAATTTTTATTTGTAGGGTGCGCTGTAGGACAAAGCCTGCACAACAAATCCTCTCACGATATAATATCTCAAGGATAATATCTGTGAGTAAATTAATTTAATATCTCAGAGAATTACATCATGTGATTAATAATTTCTTGAGTAGATGTCAGAAATGCGTGGAAAATAATGGCAGTTATAGCATCTCCTTGCGTGACATGGGTGAGTACAAAATTAATTTGCTTATATTTTAAATGTAGTCACGTTTTACTGCAACTGTAGATGGGTGACACGGCATCCAATCGCCTGCCAACGGAGCGCTCACTGCGCAGCATCTACTGCAATGCACATGTAGTCATCAGATAAATGGAATACGCTGTATATGACCCACAGCTTGTTTTGGGCCATTCTTGCATGCAGCATTTCAAGTAGTGAGCATTATCAATATGACTGACATGCTGCCCATTCAGCTTTCCAAATTATCATATAACATTTAAGGGGGATCCCATTGGTGTCTGCATTTACAGGCCTGGAATTTAAGCCTGGTGCATGATCTACTGCTTACCAACAGCCCCTATTATAGGTTTTCATGACTGCTCTTTTTCACTTCATAATGTTTTATGTAGCTTAGAAAAATGTAAAAGGGAATTTATTTATAGTGATTTTCATTTCCTACAATGTGCCAACACTCTCTTATTACTTTTGCACAGCTCCAACCACTTTAAATTGTCCCTCCAACTTCCAGATACAAACTCACATTACAAAGCTGTAAAAAAATTCCTAACACAATGAACAGGAAACAGAAAAGAACAAAATTGTGTGAAAGTCTTTATTTTTACAACAAAGTGCACAGAAACCCAGTAACAGGAATATAAACTGAAAGGAAAAATTGAACCCAATTAATGGCCTGAACATAAAGGTATTCAATTTTTTCTCATTTTTCTGTGCCTTTCTGGTGTCTGGTACACCACACAATATGTTGTACTTATATATTCCCCTAGATAACACATTTCAAATTCAATTATTCCTATTTTGCACCAAAACTCTCTTAGGGACACTTCCAGGCCAGTTTACTATTGATCAACTACAATTCATCAAAGAGTCAGAATTACTTTCATGAAATTACGCCACAATGAACGCTTTTGTTTTTGGTTCCCAAGTTTTTAGGAAAGCTGGCAATCTTTATGAACGTAGGTTTTTATTTCTGATGCAGTTCAGAGACAACACTTCTGAAACCATGCGGCCAGGCAGTCAGATGTAGACTCGGAACAACAGTCTAAACATTACAGGCATACTGCATGGGCTGAAACTTGTTACAAAAATTAATACTTCACAGATGTAAGTGTCCAGTATTTTCAAAATGTTGCTAGCCACAACCACATGTAGAAAGACGACGACTTTAGACAATGACTGTGTGACGCGTGTTGGTTTATGACCTTTAACATAACATTAATGGTACTTGCTTCTGTTCTAATTTAAAAATGTGCAGGAGCGCAACTAATTCAAAGCTTCTGATCAATATATATACATTCACAGGTAAGCTGAAAGCACGAACTCTAGCCTCCTGCAATGAATGAAAAATGCTGGTCACAAATGGCAATGAACTTACTGGGGTATTTCAATTAATGTAAGGCCAAATACACAAGGGAGCATTGTAACAGCTCACTGGGCACACTGCAATGCAAAAATGGCTGTTTTTGGGAAATAACACAGCATCTGACAGAGAATGTCATCTTCTGGTTTTGGCAGTGAATATTTTACGACTTTTTCTCACAGAAATTACACTATCTGCATTACTTTTTCAGCAGAAATTAATGTGTGACACAACAGGATTTAATTATAACGCCAATCCAGAACCTTAGCACTTTTCATTGAGATAGCTGCTTCCCGTCCTACGAGGTCTCAAGTAGTTAAGAGTCTGCATTTACAGCAACTGAGCCATAAACACCCCCCCCCCCCTCGGTGGGTGGGTCACACACACACACACACACACACACACACACACACACACACACACACACACACACACACACACACACAGAGAGAGAGAGAGAGAGAGAGAGAGAGATTTTTTAAAACAACCCTGACATCCTGAAACTAACAAGTTATTTCCAGAATTATCAGTGACAGAATTTTTCACTTCTCCAAAAATTAAACACCTCATGCCAAACAACTGACAATTTCAGGACAGATTTTGCCAGTCAATGTTTATCCATTTTTTTTCCTTTTTTTTGGGGGGGGGGGGGCTACAGTCATTCTGATGTTACAGTTCATAAGAAGGCATGACAACTGTCAACAGGCTATAGCAGCAAAGCATTCTATAAGGCATTAAATCTAGTAACTGTAACTTAATGCCCGTACGTCAGGTCTAAAAAGTACACTACTGTAGAAAGAGTGTGAACAACTAATTATTTAGCACTGATATCTATGGTTGGAAACCCAAAAATCATCTTAGAAATTAAAAAATCAAAACATGGCATAGTGGGACCAAGAGGTGAAAATGAGAAGAAATAGCTTACCCTCCTCATCACCTGAGTCACTGGTGGATGAAGAAGATTTACTTGATCTTGAAGGAAACCTTTCACGTCCATGGCTATCCTCAGAGCTGGCTCCATATTCATCACTTGGTGATCGAGATGTATTTGATCTCGGGTCAGTAACTGAATAGTCATTAATCTTATCTGAACTATACGCTGAAACACCATGTCTAGAACTACTGGCCCGAGTTGCAGAGACTTTCTGCCTTCCACTACGTTGATCAATTCCAGATCCAAGTGGTGATGAAGTGTAGTTTTTTATTATCTGTTGGTCTGATTCTTCCTGCAATGATTTTAAAACACATTGCCAATATTCATCAATAGTAACAATAATTTCTACAGCTACATACAACAGCTATAACACCAATCAGCTGATTCATTCATCTATACTGAAATAAACAAAAAATATGGTGATACAATTACATAAAATTGTTTTTTAAGTAAAGAACTACATGAAACAGTGATATAATATCCATGAGTCAAGATAATCCCCAGTGATTTGGATACCTCCAATTTTTATTCTGTGCTGAGGGATCTTGTCAATTTCTTTTAATAAGGCTGAACATTGCAGATAAGATCATTAATTTGATTATGTCTATATTTATTAATAGGGTCATTCCATTTACTGTGTGGAACTGTATATACTGTGTTTTGTAAAAGTTTAATGAGAGCCCATTTGCAGAGAACCACTTAATGATTTTTTGAAAAACATCGTTTACAATTTCACCAGTTAATTCTTGTCTGTCGGGTGTGATAGCTATACTTGTATCATCGGCAAAAAGTACCAGCTTTGCATCTTCGTGAATATAGAATGGCAAGTCATTAATATATATTAAGAACAGCAGACCTTGCGGCACCCCATTCTTGATTGCTCCCCAATTTGAGAAATCACCAGTTTTTTGCATATTATGTGAACTGTTTATTTCAACTTTCTGCACTCTTCCAGTTAGGTATGATTTAAACCATTTGAGCACTGTCCCAGTCATACCACAGTACTTTATCTTATCTAGAAGTATTCCATGATTTACACAGTCAAAAGCCTTTGATAGATCACAAAAAATCTGAACGGGTGACTTCCGGTTACTCAGAGCATTTAATATTTCATTAGTGAAAGTATATATAGCATTTTCCGTTGAAAAACCTTTCTGGAAACCAAACTGTCATTTTGTTAAAACTTTATTTTTTCAACGGTGTGAAGCTACTCTACAATACATTACTTTTTCAAGAATTTTGGATAAGGCAGTCAGAAGAGAGATTGGGTGGTAGTTGTTGACATCAGACATATCCCCTTTTTTTATGCAGTGGTATAACAATGGCAACTTCAGTCTATCTGGGAAAATACCCTGCTTCAGAGAGCTATTACATATGTGGCTAAGAATCCCACTTATCTCTTGGGAACAAGCTTTTATTATCCTGCTGGAAATGCCATCAATTCCATGTGAGCTTTTATTCTTGAGAGAGTTTATTATCTTTCTAATATCAGATGGAGAGGTGGGTGGAATTTCAATTGTATCAAATGGTGTGGGTAAGGCATCTTCCATTAACTGCCTTGCTTCTTCTAATGAACATTTAGATCCTATTTTCTCGACAACATTTAAAAAATGATTATTCAAAATGTTTTCGACTTCCGGCTTGTTTATCAAGTTTCCATTCACTTTGATGGTAATGCTTCCTGTACTCTTGGTTGCCCCGTCTCCCTTGTAATAATATTCCAAATTGTTTTGATTTTGTTATCAGAGGTACTAATCTCAGACATGATGCACATGCTTGTGGACTTCTTAATAACCTTTCTTAATGTAGCACAGTAGTTTTTATAATATTTGGCTGTTTCTGGGTCATTACTCTTTCTTGTTGTTAGATACAGTTCCCTTTTGTGGTTACAAGATATTTTTATTCCTTTAGTAAGCCAAGGTTTTTTGCATAATTTCTTATAATTAGATTTAACTACTTTCTTGGGGAAACAGTTTTCAAATTCTCTTACAAGTGTATCATAAAATAAGTTATATTTTAAATTAGCATCAGGTTCCTTGGACACCTCAGCCCAGTCTTAACTACTGAAGATTTTCTCTGAAATTTCTAATTGTTGAGTCATTAATTGAACGCACAACTTTGGAGGGTAGTTTTGAATTACTGAATGGAGCTATGTCATATACTGTAACTAGCTGAGCATCACGATCAGAAAACCCATTCTCAACAGGACAAGAATTTATGTTTTTAAACCTATCTTGGTCTATAAAAGTGTTATCTATCAATGTGCTGCTGTCCTTTGCCACCAGAGTAGGAAAATTAATGACAGATGTCAAATTGAAAGAACCGAGCAAGACTTCCAGGTCATTCTTCCTATTACACTCTGTCAGTGAGTCAACATTGAAGTCCCCACAAATAATAATTTGCTTTCCCCTAACTGACAGATAGCACTACAAGGCATCCAAGTTTCTCTATCAATATAATGTCCTGTACTTAAGAACACATTGTACAATCACTTATTTAAAAAACAAACAGAATTTAGCTGAAAATGTAGCACATTAACTAGAGTCAGTGAACAGGGTAAAATGCTTCGGAATTTAGCATTATACACTGAAACTTGAATGAAAGACAAACAGCTTACTGAGCTTCTCAAACAACTTTTAGCACCTTTGGAAACAAATACACCACCATATAATTTACTTCCACTCACTCAGTGTCTTATAATTTTATGGAAGTAACTCATCACTTAGGAAAGAAGCACCTACAGCACAAAGGTAGCCCTCTCAGAAGAAAAGTGTTGTTCATAGCTACAGCACCAGATGAAAAAATTTATTAAAGCTGTCAGTGATTCAGAAAGACATTCGATATGCAGTCTTAAATAGGTTTCATTCTTTCTCTGATAATCTACAAGGTTACCAAGGAAGCAATATAATTTTTAAATATATTCTGAGATCTTTTCTTCTGGAACACTACTTTTTATTACATAAGCAAATCTTTTAAGTAAATACTTGTAGAATGAGTAGCACTGTATAACATTATGTTTATTTTGGTGTTTCCCTTGTATCCTATATTAATAGTTTTTTTATTTGATAAATTACTTTCAGCAGAGCTCAACATTGCTTACATTGTATAAACTACACATGGGAACACTATAATTTGTTTGTAATTGCGGATGCAAATCTAGGTATCTGCTTGCAATCTCTTGAACAAGTTTCAGAAGTCAAGTTTTTCAAAGGTATATTGTGATTGATTTTCTGTGCTTGTGTTTTTATAAATACATTATTACTTGATTAGTAATATATAAGTTTTAATTTCTGCACTGTAAGATATACATACATTTTAATGTAGTCAAAAGTTTTGTTTTATTGTCTCACTCCACCACAATAAAACATAGAAGTCCATACTTAAAAAATAATGATATTTTCAATGTAACTATGCTTCATAAGTAGGAAACTCTACCGAAAATGATATTGTGTGCAAATAATCAATAACTCAAAACTTCAGTACTGAAATTCATTTTTATAACTTGTACTAGTCCATCACAGCTTTAAAGACTAGTTTGAAGTAGCTATGAGAAAAGTAAATTATTCCCTAGTTTTAATTATCCTACTATCATAAAGAGAGTGAAATTTTAAATTTTTATTTCTTAAGTAATGTTTGATATTTGTCAAGTTGTTTTTCTTAATACTTTTTAAATACGGCATGGGCCTGGTGTGGTGAAAGTGATAACATTTTATGTAATATTAGCCTAATACATCATGGTGGCAGGTTCACGGCCAGTGTTTATGGAATTGGTGATCTCAAACAAACAGCACGGCATGTAAAATTTGATGGGAAATATCAGATTACAAGTGCAGTATACATTTTATGGTCGATTCACATTTGATGGAACAGAATGTCGAAACATTCCACAATGCGTTTCAAATGGCACAAATTCACAGAGGACTTCAATGGAACAGAACTGAATGTCAATGTCAAGGTTTCTTCAGAAGGAAGTTTTTACGTTTATGCTGGTGGGGAGAATGGATTCATTGTCTTTAACACAGGCAGTTAACTTTTTTTCACTGCACTCACTTTTGTAAGCTTATAATAGTGTATTTTGCAACTTCTTATGCTTTATTTTACTATTTGTCTTTGTTTTTGTGACACACTGAAAACGTTCCATGATGAATGAATTGAGGTACATATAAAGAAGAACATAAATTGATGAGGCTATTTTCATTTAATACAACTGTAAGGGAAATCACCACCATCATTAGTGTTTTGGCAAAAGGCAGGTTTTCAAATGGTAGTTCTCCAGGCTGTCTGGTCTTCTGCCAACCTCTTCAGGTCTGCATAATTTCCTCTTCCCTTTATGTTGTCCATCATCTTGTAACTCCTTCTTCCTCTCTGTCTTCTTCCACAAACCAGTCCTTCCAAAGCATCTGCTAGCAAGCATTCCCTTCTCAATGAATGTCCCAACCAGTTCTTTTTTCTCTCTCTTATAACCTTCAGCTGACATCTCTCACCAATCCTTTCCAATATTCTTTCATTACTCACTCTTTCCATCCAGCTTATCCTCTCCATTCTCCTCCACATCCACATCTCAAATGGTTCTAACCGTTTTTCATCCTCTCATCTCAGCGTCCATGTTGCTGCCCCATATAGTGCCACACTCCAGACAAAACATTTGCCAAGCCTTTTCCTTAGACATTTATCTAATTTGCCGCATAACACTCCCCTCTTTCTGTTGAATGCCTCCTATGCTACGGCAACTCAAGTTTTCACCTCCTGGTGACATCAAGTCTTCTTCAGTAGTTGTGCTTCCAATGCACTTACTTGGCTAATAGTAACTTGTCCTATTTTAATACTGGACTGTGTGCATCTTGTACTGATGATCATACTCTGTTTTTGCTGTGTTTATTTGCATCTCATATTCCACACAAGCTTCATTCATATCTCAGCATGTTATTCACTGTCCGCTCACTTTCTGCCACTAATACCATGTCATCAGCAAATCTTGTCCATTCTATCCTCTTTACACCAATACATACTCCTCTTTACCCATCTAAGCCTTTCGCAATAATCTCTTCAAGATTAGCGTTAAACAACAGTGGGGAAAGGAAATAACCTTGTCTAACACCTCGTCCAATGCTGCTGCTTTCTGACATTTCATTTCCAATCCTTATCCTTACTTTCTGGTGCAAATATAGATTCTGTATCAGTCATCTCTCTTTCCAATCTACTCCTTTCCTCTTCAAAATATCCATCAGCTTGTCCCACTGAACTCTGTCAAAAGCCTTTTCTAAATCTATAAAAACAGCAAAGATTTCTCTATCTTTTTCCATATATCTTTCCCCTATATTGTTAACAGGCCAGTAGTATCTCTTGCTCCTTTTCCTCTTCTAAATCCGAACTGCTCCCCAGCCTATCCAGTTTGGTATATAGTCTTCTATTCAACACTCTCAGCAACACTTTAGCTGCATGAGAAATTAGACTGATGGTCCTATACTCCACATTTTTTAGCGTTTCTCATTTTCTCTATTGGTATCTTAACTGTTGCAAGGAAGTCCTCGAGACATTCCCCTTTGTCATATATCTCATTACAGAGGTAGACTATTTCTTTTTTGCCTTGTTTCCCAGACTCTTCAACAATTCTGCTGGCAAATAATTCCACATGCCTTCCTATTCTTCATCTCCTTCAGCGCATGTTCTACTTCTGCTTCCAAGATGGTGAATCCCGTTCCATCTTCCGGCACATATTGCTCCTCTTCAACATTTTGTTTTGTCTTTCATCCCCCTTATACATTCAATATATTCTTGCCATCTGTTCAATACCTCCTGTTGTTGTTCTGCTAGAGTACTATCCGCTCTTTCTATTTCCATGTTATCCCTCTTTCTTTTATGTTCGAAAACTATCTCACTAGCCAGTCTATACAGCATTTCATACTTTCTCCCTTTCTCTATTTCAACGCATTTCTGTTTCATCCATTTACTCTTGCTTCAGTTTCTCTTCTTAATTCATTATTCATTTTCCTGTACCTCTTTGCTTTCTTCAGTTTCTACATTTTTCCACTTTCTCCGCACTTCCATCTTTTTCAACATGTTTTCTGTTATCCATTCTTTCCTGGAACCTTGGGATACTCTAATCCCTAGTACTATTTGCCAGAGTCCAAGAGTCCCTCATTTTTATCCATTTGTCACTAATACTTTCATCAACACTACCTCTTTCCCATTTTTCCATAAACCTGGTTTCCAAATCTGATGCCTTTTCTACCTCTGAGTCTTTCTATGTTTAGTCTTTCTTTTGCTTTACCTCTCCAGACTTTTTTCAATTTCACTTGTATTTCTCCCACTGCTAGGTTGAGTTCTGAATTTATATCCACTCCTGGATAAGCTTCGGCAATTTTCAAACAGTTCCTAAACCTTTTTTGTATCAGGATGTAGTCCAACTGATATCTTTCCCTATTCAAATTTGATATCCCTGTGTAATGTCTCATTTTGTGGTGTTCAAATAATGTGTTACCCACTGCTAATGAATTTTCTTTACAGAAAGTAATTAGTCATTTTCTTCTCTCATTTCTTATTCCTAATCCAAATTTTCCTACTGCATCATCATCTTCTTGTAAAGGACAGTCAATGAGAAATGTTTATGAAATTCTGAAATACCAACACAACAGCAATGTTGTTTCTGCCATTGTTTTACCAAGTTTCCTGATCATTATCTTCCCCTAAAGGAGGAGGGAACTTATTAGACAAATATCACTTGGAAATAAGAATTACTGTAAACATTCACATTTACCATTCAACTCACCGTGTGTTTTGGGGGATTATACCACTGTCATCGCACGGATTTATTTCTATTAGTTAGGTGTAGATGGTTTGTAAGCACAACTACTTCTGGCTAACCTGTGTCACTCTTTCAGTGGTTACAGATTGCTTTTCCAGCTATATTTACAACACACATACACACTTTTTACAAAACTGCAGTTTTATAAAAAGTCTTGTGTAAGTAGTTTGTGGCAAGTGTACATGATGTAAATACACTGTCAGGGAGAAAAAATATCCCAACACCAATAAGGAATAGTGTTAGATAAACAACAGTTGGCAGGTATGTTTCTACATCTGAAACATGACGTCTGTTCACATTTTGCTACAGTCGCACAAGAGTGGCAGTAGTGGCGCCCCTATATCAAAGAAAATCAGGTTTCCTTTAAATACATACTGTAATGGTTGTGATCATCTGTTAACTTCGAGACTAGATGTCGTAAATTGATGTTTGTCAAGAATACCTGTAAGACAACAAAGACCCCATAATCAACAGCTCACCAAGTTTGAATTAGGTCATGTAACAGGGCTATGAAAAGCTGGATGTTCTTTCTGGGATATTGCAGAAAGACTTGGGAGGAGTGTAGCCACTATAACTAATTGCTGGCAGCGGTGGTCACGGGAAGGTACAGCAACAAGAAGACAGGGCTCCAGACAGCCACGTGGCACCACTGAGAAGGACGACGGCATGTTCGGCATGTCGCTTTGGCACATCGTACTGAGTTTTCAGAAGCAATTCGAGTAACGGCTGTCACCACAGTGACATAATGAACTGCTATAAATCGAGGACAGCTCAGAGTCTCACACCCTGTAAGCATGCATTCCCCTGCCACCAAACAGCCGTCATTTGTGACTTCAGTGGTGTCAAGCAAGAGATCACTGGAGGCCTGTTGTGATCTCTGATGAAAGCTGATTCTGTCTCAGTGCCAGTGATAGCCCTATGTTGGTTAGGAGAAGGCCATGTGAGCTCCTGCAACCAACTTGTCTGAAGGCTAGACACACTGGACCTTCACTTGGAGTTATCATCTGGGGTACAATTTCTTATGACAGTAGGAGCAATCTTCTGGTTATCCCACACACCCTGACTGCAAGTCTGTCTGTCTGTCTGGCGATTCGAATCGTCGTGCTGCTGCTCTTGAACAGCATTCCAGTATGTGTTTTCCAACAGGCTAACACTTTCCCGTATACAGCTGTTGCAACCCTACTTGCTCTAAAGTGTGTCAACAAGTTGGCTTGGCCTGCTCAAGAACCAGATCTGTCTCCAACTGAGCATGTATGAGACATCTTCAGGTGAAACTTCAGTGTCATCAACAACCAGCATTAACTGTCCCTGTATTGACCAACCAAGTGCAACAGAAATCAAGCTTCATCTGACACTTTTGCAACACAATGTACACATGTCTGCATGCTTACATTCAAATTTCTGGTAGTTACATCAGTTATTCATGTACCAGCATTTCACATTTGCAATAGCTTTTCTCAGGCTTACATTAACCTGTGAACTTGCAATGTTAATCACTTAAATATGTTACCTAGACAAATGTATTCCCACAATTTCATTATGTTACATTAATTATTTTTTGGTGTTGGGACTTTTCTCCCCCTCAGTGAATGGCTGGAAATACAATCAACGGCCACAAAGAGTGTCACAGGTGCACAGAAAATGTCTTGTATACAAATGATCTACTAATTAAAATATATCTAATTAAAATATATCCATTTGATGATGACGAAGGTGTAATCCTATATAAAGTGAAGTAGAAATAGCACTGAATATAACTTGTTACATTAACTCATATTTTTAAATCAAATGCAGTAAGTCTACTGACAATCTGAGAATGTATCACATTCACACGATACTATTTACTAGAAAATATAACTTGACATTACTATTTTTAAAGACAAAAAGACAGAAACGGCTACTTTTGTGCAAGATATGAGCTTGATGCTTCAGAAACATACACTGGTGACCTGAAATAAAACTGTTTAAATCACGTTTAGTGCTTCTCCATCCTCAGCACTGTTTACAGGGCATATTTCCCACTGCCCTGCTATTTACCTCTACACCAAATAAGCGACTTGTTCTAAAACTTGCAGTATCATACAACCGGTATTTTTCTTTTTTTCTTTTTTTTTCTTTTTCTTTTTTTTTTTTTAAAGATATATACAGTGCTTTCACAAAACATTTTTGTGATCTGCATTTATTCCAGTACTAGTTGTTTCACTATAACTGCGCCCACACTCCTTTTCCTCTAAAGTCACTTTCTGATACTTGATATTCACTACTGATTGAAAATTCTCTCTCCACTTCATCCAGGTGATAAGTTCCAGGCCCACACCTTATGACAATGATAGTTGTGTACAGTTTTGTTTTATTTTATTGTACTTTCACCTCCACCCTGAGACCTACTTTAAGATATGCATGTCATTAGCTGATCAGCTCCAGTTCTGGTATCATGTCTTCACTTTATGCTTGGCTTCACTATATCATTTTTGTACAGGCAATATGAACCACATGTAAGCATGGATTCAATATTGTATTATTTACTGCTCCTGTATTTGTTAGGACAACAGCATTTTGCTGTATGTATCTTACTGTTGACACACACAAACTGTGCGATCGGTGTAAATGTGTGCCATTTTTTTTATCTTTAAATTTTAAATTTATATTAAACACGCAGAGTGATTTCAGTCACATCTACTTCAAGATATTTGAAAATTTATTAATAGAATTAGTTTTGTTTGTGCTCAAAATGCTCACGTTATAGTCAAGGAAAGCACTCAATTTCGACAGGAAATAGGAACCTACCAGAAGAAGTGTGCTCTAACGGCCAAGACTATAAAGCATAACCTATTGTTACAAACTCTTTTTAAATGTGTACTTCAAATAAACATTCCTTGCATCTTCTTTCCTGCCAACTGCAGTTATTTTGTATTAGTAATAGATACAGGTGATGCAAACTTTAATGTTTGGAGATCTTTAGTAAATGTCATTCCATCATCTTTTGTTTGATATGAACTGCTTGATAAAGCCTTGATATATGCCTTCTATGCAGTACAAGCTTCAGCCCAACCAGAGATCAGCAACAGACTAACCAATCACACACTTCAACCCCTTTTACCCAAGTGCCTTTTTGTCTCAGTCTATTGCTTGTGTCAAGTGAGGTTACTGCAGCATCCCTGACATTTTATTTCTGTATTGAGTCTCGTCTGTCATGAGTAGTTGTTTATTTTTGCATGTTGGCACCAAAACTGCAGAGGCTGCGACAGATGTCTGCTATGCACTTTGGCACACCCAAAAGGTGAAAGTGAGGTTATGAGGGACCATCTTTCTTAACAAGTGCCTAGACACAGCAGAAATGGGGATGCTTTGCTATCTAATCTATTGTCACATTACCATAATCTCACACTGTGGTAACCAATCAATCAGATGAATCAAAGCAGCAGTTCATTTTATCTTCAGTTGGTACATTCATTGCAATACTGGAAGCTACTGCTGCCTTTTCTTCATTTGAAAGTGAGACTCTGTCAACCTCATACTCGTTATTTACATACATATTACCAACAAGTTACAGGAAGCTCCCAATGCCAAAGTACTATTATGTTTAGGCAATCTAACTTCTTATAACACCACGACTTGACTGGTAAATGCTTCTCTACAAACCTACAGTTTTGAGGTTTAATGCACTGTAACGCTAAATTTTTACTTTTCTTGACTAGAAAAAAGCCAAGCTGTATCATAGTATTGAGTCCACATTAAATTAGTTCTAAGCTTGGAAGAAAAGGAAGCATACGAGAGGCAACAGGACAATCATCATGGTAGCAGTCATCGTTTATTACAATGCCATCAAGGTGTGCCGCCATAGTCTGCAAACCACTGAGTACATATAGAAAGTACTTGCCGTTCTATCATTTATGTAGGAATAGCACAAAGAATGGCTACTTAAATGTCCTTGCAGGTAATTGGTCTAATATGTTCTTTGCAGTATGTACAGGAGCAATACATAAAGGGCTGAAAAAGCTCTCTAGATTTTTCACTTGACGTGAGTTTTTGAAACTTTGTAAGTAGACTTTTGCTGGATAATTGACATCTCTCTAAGTACTGCCAATTCATGTTTTTCAGCATTTTGGTGATGTTTTTCCAGAAGTCAAACAAACCTGTGACATTTTGTGCTGTCCTCCTTTGCATATATTCCATATCCCCCATCAGTAGTACCCGGTACGGGTTACGCATGATTAAGCAATATTCTAATATGGGACACAAGAATTTTTTTCAAGCAGTTTCCTTTGTAGATGCTCTCTTTAGTAGTTTTTGGAGCACACTGCTCTACAAATATGGAATTAGTTTCTTTTTCAATCTGAGTCTTCTACACACATCAAAAGAAGCTTTGCATCACCTCAGTTCCAAGAGTTCCAGAAACTGTACAGAAAATTGGAATAGAGATCAACATAAACATCATTTCCGTCCTTTTTATTGCTCATGAAAACCACACATTGCATGTTGTACCACCATACAGCGAGACCTTCAGAGGTGATGGTCCAGATTGCTGTACACACTGTTACCTCTAATACCCAGTAGCATGTCCTCTTGCATTGATGCATACCTGTATTTGTCATGGCATACTATCCTCAAGTGCATCAAGGCACTGTTGGTCCAGATTGTCCCACTCCTCAACGGCATAAGGAGAATGTCTCGTTGAGACCGATTGTCAGCGCTATTGGCTCTCCTACGTACAGACTTGCAAAACATTTAACTAAATTGTTGGCGCCTATAGTTGGTCACTGCCCACATCATATTAAGAATTCAAAACTGTTTGTTGGTATCACAAAACAGATGAAGATAGGCCCAAATATCATTGTCAGCCTCGACGTGGTTTCTCTGTTCACCAAAGTACCTGTGGATGACACATTACAACTGTTGGCTGCTCATTTTTCCTCAGAAGTTTTGAAGTTGTTCCGGCATACCTTGATGACCACTTACTTTTTATACAGTGGAAATTATTATGTAATGACAGATGGAACAGCCGTGGGTTCGCCACTATCACCAGCAATATCTAATTTTTTTATGGACAATTTTGAAGAACAAGCGTTGAGCAGTGCTCACCTCCGCCATTCATGCTTCTACAGATACGTCGACGATACTTTTTTAATCTGGCCACATGGCAGTGACATGCTGCAGCAGTTCGTCGAACATTTGAATGTTGTACATCCAAACATAAAATTTACAATCAAGGTAGAGAAGGAAGAGAAGTTACCTTTTTTAGATGTGTTGGTGGAGCGAAAACCAGATGGACGACTTGGCCATTTGTGTACAGGAAGCCAACACATACAGCAAAGCTTCCATCATCCATCTCAGAAGATAGCTATGCTGAATACTTTAGTACACAGAGCCAGTACTATTTCCGACAAGGACCATCTCGGTCCCGAGATTAACCATTTGATGACTGTTTTCAAGAGGAATGGTTATTCTGCCAGTGAAATTAAATCAGTATTGTCCAAGAAAGTAAGACACGATGCCGTCCATAAACAAGAAGAGGACCAACACATAGCGCGGCTTCCATTTTGCGGTGCTACAACAAGCAAGATAGAGTCCTAAAGAGGCAAGGAATAAAACCAGTTTTCTGACCACATAGGAAAATTAAGGAAACATTGAGACCAGTCAAAGGTAGTCTCGGCTTAAGGGTGCTGGGAATTTATAGTACTCCTTGCGAATGTGGCAAGAATTACGTGGGCCAGTCTGTACGAACCGCTGCTGACCGTTGCATTGAGCACCAGCACCACCTGAAATACAGGTATTTGGAAAAAATCAGCGGTGGCTGAGCATAGCCTGCCTAACAAGCATAAGATTTTATTTGAAGAAACGAGAGTAATAGCCCACGCATCGAATTACCGGGATTCTGTGATCCGGGAAGCAGTTGAAATTAGACTTAGCGATAATAACTTTAAGAGAGACAACGGTTATGCACTTAGCAACACGTGTAAGATTGCAATGGATAAAGAAAAATCACAGAGGAAAACTTCCCACACTTTACCTCCTGATTCAAGGGATGGCCCTGCAAGCAACGTGGGATAGAAACTACATCTATGGAAGTAGACAGCACCACTTCACTACGCGCCACATCGCTATTGCTATGACGTATTCCAGCCAATCAGAAGCCGTCCGTTGCATATAAAAGTGGGAGCCTCGCTAGTTTACGGCAGTCAGTCTTAGTCCTGACGACGACCATGGAGGTAGTGGTCGAAAGCTCGGAGTTTTATCCTGAATTGATGCGGCATGTACACCGAGAGATTTTTATTCCAGGCATGTTTGATAGGGTTCATGTCTGTAAAACATGCTGGCCACTCTAGTCGAGCGATGTCATTTACAAGATGTGCATGATGGGGGCGCGAATTATTATCCATGAAGACTAATGCCTCGTCAATATGCGGCCAATGTGGTTGCACTATTGGTCGGAGGATGGCATTCACATATCATACAGCTCTTACGGCGCCGTTCATGACCACCAGCTGTGTACGTCGGCCCCACGTAATTCCACCTCAAAACACCAGGGAACCTTCATCTTGCTGCACTCGCTGGACAGTGTCTAAGGTGTTCTGGTTGAAGGCATATGCCACACTCATCGGTGAAGAGAATGTGATGCCAATCCTGAGTGGTCCATTCGGCATGTTGAGCCCATCTGTACCGCACTGCATGGTGTTGTGGTTGCAAAGATGGCCCTCAGCATGGACGTCATGAGTGAAGGTGCGCATCATTCAGCCTATTGCGCACAGTTTTATTTGGAACATGACATCCTGTGGCTGCACGAAAAGCATTAATCAACATGCTGCCTGGGTTCCTCCAAGCCATAATCTGTAGGTAGCAGTCACCCACTGCAGTAGTATCCCTTGGGCGGCCTGAGTGAGGTATGTCATCGACAGTTCCTGTCTCTCTCTGTATCTCCTCCATATCAGAACAACATCGCTTTGGTTCACTCTGAGACGCCTGGACACATCTCTTGTTGAGAGCCCTTCCTGGCACAAATTAACAATGCAGACACGATCAAACCGCGGTATTTGCCACCTAGGCATGGTTGAACTATAGACAATATGAGCCGTGTACCTCTTTCCTGGCTGAATGATGGGCTGTCGGACCCCCTCCGTCTAATAGGCATGGCTCATGCATGGTTGTTTACATCTTTGGGTGGACTTAGTGACATCTCTGAACAGTCACAGGGACTGTCTGCGATACAATATCCACAGTCAACATATATCTTCAGGAGTTCTGGGAACAGGATGACGCAAAACTTTTTTTGATGTGTGTACTTTGCAAACTCAAAGCCCATGCCATAGTAATCAAGTGTTTCTGGAAAAGTTCTCTAATGTTTTTCTTATCAAATTTATATCTGCAAACTGGGCGTAATTTCATTCTTTCATAGGCACTGGTGCTCACATGCATAAAAAAACATTCTGCTTCAAATCAATCACAGAGTCTATAACACGAACAATCCTCTGGTGTCAATGAGAATTTTCCAGAATCCATTTACTATGAGAGAGATTTCCCTGAAAACTTGTGGAACTAGTCTCACACCTACCTACAAAACCAATTTTTGAACATTACTGCTACAAAACATCACAGTACTATAAGTAGAACTCAAAGATATACATAAAGGCATTATTGACTGGCTGCTACAGAGACATGTATCTGTTCACTTGGTAGTTTCTGGTCCCCAGTTCTGCTGTGGCTAAATGCTTGTTCCTTTTTGTAAAACAAAAAAATGTGACTGTAATAATATAACTAAGGAAAACGCAATGACAACAGAATCTATTAATGACAAAAGCAAAATCATTGGAGGCTGTTATTAACAAAGCTCATACGGCAAATTCTCTAACCTGCTGTGAACAGTTTTTTGCCTGAGAAAATTTATGCATTCAAACACATCAATGACTAAAGAGAAATTCCAACATTGGCTTTAATTAGGCACCGAAATAAATCCAACAGAAACAAGTGTAAATTTGTGCTGGACTGGCTGATGCTAGAATTTCTTTTTTGTCATGTAAAAACAGCAGCAGGATTATGAAGACAACTTTAGAAAATGTCAAAGAACAGACATCATACATATAAAGATCAAACAATCTTTACTGGGTGGTGAAAAGTGCCTTTTTGTTTTATCCTTTGTGTTGTTTGCCTCCTATGAGTCAGGTAACATCAAAAATTTTATATCTTATTCAAGAGATTTAACCATTTTTGTTGAAAAACATGTTTCTGTTTACATTCTTTTATTTACGCACAGTATAGGCTTTTTTGTCCCCACACTGCAAAACAAATACCTTACAGCTTTCACATATTTAGTCTCTTTTTACGGAGAACTCTAGTAAGAAAAATATTACACATCAATTTCTTGTGTAACTTTTGCAAAGTGCCACGAAACCAAAGCAAACAATAAAATAAAGATAAAGAAAACACACCAGAACAAAATTCAGTACTATTTGTGAGTGAGCATGAGAGACTACATTAACTTCTGATGTTAGCAGACAAGTCCTCCCTTTCTGCACGTTTGCAGTCTGCAGCATACTTAGGATTTGAGAACTCTGCAGTCTATAGGGTCAACAGATTGTTGATGTCAGTGACCCACACACAACATGGATGACTGCCGATTTACATGCAAACCCATATTGTGCACCCTTCACGATAAGCTGATTCTGACCAGAAAGTTGCTCACATGTAAAAATGGGCTTTAAGGTACATTTTGAGAACACCATTCCTTTCTTCAACTGAACTCCAACATACTTTTGTGTGACCCTGGATATAACTAAGCAACATGCAATACTTAATAAAGACTGCTGTAAATTTGATCACGAACAATCATCTGCAAAAAAAATTCAATATAACCACACTGAGATCCTTTGCCACTACTCTTCCAACTGCCAGCCGAGCCTTGTGTAGTATACTGTGGAATACAGTGTACCAGTGTAGCTTAACAGCGCACATATAAAGAAGGTCGATTCAGAACTGAACCACATCATGTGTGTTTATTTGGAACAACAAAATCTTTGTCCAACTATGGGCTCCCTACATTCAGCTGAAATACAATGGGGTCATGGTCTTGTCAGAGAATATACTAAAATACGAAGTAATCCTTTGCCCCTCTTATCTCCAATTGTTGAACAGTGCGTAAATTGTCAGAAAGTTCCAGAACCCCTCCATACTTAAACCCCATGAAACTACTTACAGACTATTTTAGTACATTGAAGTCAGGGAAAAAACAGTGGGAAAACTCCTCAACCAATGTGTCTTCAACCTAGTCTGTATACAGAAAAAAACACCATGCTTTCACTTAAAATGGAAAGTATGGACCACCCTCAATTGAACAACAATGTACCACAAATACGGACTGACTCCTTCTACCAATTCCCATCAACATTGATGTCATTACAGAATGAGCACATGGTCAGAATGTTTCAAAGATGCAGAAGGAAACTGGCCATGCCCAATCAAAAGAACCATCCTGGCATTCACCTGGAGCGGTTTAGGGAAACTGCGGAAAATCTAAATCTGGATGGTCAGATGCAGATTTGAACTATCGTCCTCCCAAATGCAAGCCCAGTGTGATAAACCACTGAACCACCTGGCTTGGTACACTGGGGAAAGGTGTCTATGGGTGCTGAACAGCTTATTATTCTTCTGGTCAGCAATCAGACTTCTCAATGAAGCAATGAAATGCACAGACTATCTGACTAACACTTGAATCATTTCCTTGCCTTTTTATTTGAACGTTTATACCTTCTTTTCTCTTCAAACTATAGTTTGTACCTGTATAAAACACATGACCTGATACACTATATCATGAACAAATAAATTCAGTTATAGTAATCAATATTGCTCCACTATGTTCTCTAATGTCATCCACACACTTTCCAATAAGTCACTGTCTTCATTGCTTCTTCACATGCAGTAGAGAGTTGCTTCATCCATCATTCAATCATATGGTTACATTTTCCACTCACCCCATGATAATTTTCATCAAAATTATGTCTGTTCCCTGATTTATTGGTTTGTCTTCCTGTCTCCGCTAGTAACTCAACACCCATAGCTCAACTTTAAGTTTTTCTTTTTTATGCTTCTCAAAAGCTCAAGGATCACTGCCACAAAACAAAACTGGTAACTCACTCACTGTAAACTTTCATTCTTAGACACACTGGAACTTTACTTTTGAAAACATTATTTAAGCAAAAGCACTCCAGGTCCTCTTGTGTTTATACCCTTTGCTGCACATAGAATCCACCTTTCACTTCAATAAACACAATGTATCACCAACAGATTCTATACTTCATTGTTATTTTGTACTAGGCCTATTTTATTACTGATATGTCGGTTGCATATTATTTTAGTCTTATGATACTTCATTTTCAGACCTACTTGCAAACTTATTATTTTTCTTTATTCACTGTTGAAGTTCATCAGCACAAAAAAGGTAGGTCAGGTATGATCCACTGACTTGTACCTCTTCTTTGCTTTCTCCGTTCAAGGATTTCAAAGCTCCTTTTAGGACTGCTGAAAATTTATTTTCGAGGTATGGATTTCCAAATTAGCTCTTGTATCTCATAAATTTTTCATTAACCTAACAAAGTCTACTGGAAGCTGTTGCACTGACCATATTCGTCAATGTACTTCCCTCAGGATGCACCAGTGTCTCTCTCAATGGCTGTTAGTTCAGATTTCATTGAAACTGTTTTGTTAGTAAATCATTCCATTTCAACTTTGGTTTTCTTTTGCTCCCTTTGTACTGCAATATTTATTGCTGTTTGCTCAAGTCCCATATTAAATAACAAGCCCCTTTCTTCACTGTCTTATGTTCATTTTCTAAGATTGTGAAGCTGTTGCTTAATTTAATCTGATATAACTTAATAAACTCAAATTCTCATAGGCTTCATCTCTGACTTCATATTAGACTGTGTCTTTCAAGCTTTGTATCTACCTGTTCTCAGTACCCTATGAAAAGGTTTAGGTCCATCATTGTGCATAATTCCTGTAAAGTTTGATAAAGTGCAATCAATTTCATTTTTAGTCAAATTTAGTTGTTGCAGAGTCCATTTTCAATATTTTTTCTGGGAACAGGTCTTAAGAATGAACATGATTATCTCAGAAAATTTTACTAACATGTGAACTTATTTTTTTGTATTGTACCCAAAATTTTGCAATGAAGATTATTCCTAAGTTTGCCTTACACATTAAAATCAACAGTATTACCTTGGAGTGGCATTTGCTACCAGAAGTGGTCTAAATAATAATTGAAACCCACAGCTGCCGACAGTTTGTGTTGATACACCTCGATGGTGACAGCTGAAAATGTGTGCCCCGACCAGGACTCGAACCTGGGATCTCCTGCTTACATGGCAAATGCTCTATCCATTTATTCTAGAGAAGCTGCACGGTCATCAATGGCACCTGTTCTTTTGAGAACAGTTACTATCTTCATATATAGAAGTGGTCTACCTCATCAGAGTGTCAGCATACTGGGGCATAGATTGGAATGAGTATCATGGACTATTTTGAAACCAAGTTTTGCTATTATGCAAATGAAAATTTTTCATTTCCTAAAACTCTACTTTGATACTGATGCAGCCAGAATAATAAAGCTCGACTTCACATGACAATGTACTCACCCTTGATGCAGTATTTTAGCTTCAAGTCTGTCACAGGCATGCATACTAACTCTTCTTTAAACTTTTGTATATTTCATTAACTAATTTCTTGGATTTATTATACTGATTGGATGTGACTATGATTCATTGAAACTTATAGCAAAATGTTATTTGTAATTATGAAGGAAGACATAAGTCATCAGTGAACAACAGCCTAATGATTTTCTATGAAAACCTATTAATATATTACATAAACAAAAAACACTGAAAATATCTACATTATGAATAAGGTGGCATCAGTAAACCAGGAAAATAGTCATTTTCACAAGAATGTATGCATCCTTACACACCATACCAAAATTTACTTATAAATGTTGATTGTCATAAAATCTTCAGAAGTTTTACAACACAACATGAAATAGTATAATGGACAAACAATGACTGTGGCAAAAACAAAAGGAATAGAACAAGTTTTAAAGAGCACAACAAAACATTATGTATTCTAATTTCTCATCAGAAAACACTTCCATTTATGTGAATTATCTGATGTTGGCCTCTTAAGTCAAAAAGTGGTTAACTAAACAAAAAATGGTAGTTACAGTCATACATTTTGTAAACAGAGTGGCCACAAAGGACACTGAAAGCTTCCAATGAGTTTGCCACATGAGAAAAAGCTGTTTGGCTTATAACCAATGAATTAGATGCTGAACTAACACCCACTGAAGATGTCTTGTGAGTACAGCAAAACACATCCGAGTGCAAAAATTAAATAAAGGACTTTATGTGCAGCAAGCAAAAAAGAATTTTTCTTTTAAACAACTAATTTGTATACATCTGCTGCGTAAATAGCCACCACAAGAAACTTGTTAAATAAATTAATATTACATAACATAAACATGAAGTTACTCTACTATGCAACAATCCGTCATTAGCCAGACTTTAATCAGACACACTGCAACATATTGTCATCAATGGTCGTCAAGTCAATTGCAATGTTGTCTCAGAGCTAATTCTGTGTTGTTGGCATTCACATGTATATAATGCCAGTAGCATACTCCAACCCAAATGGTGACGTCCGGAGGGCATCTTTTGATAGAAAATTATCCTTTCTGCTGAACTGTTGCCAATTTAAAAACTGAGCTTTTAATGGTGCAATTAGTACCCTGAAGAAAGAAAATCTAATTCCGAGGGAAGTTTATTCTTTTCTAGAATCAACAAGTACCTGCAATATGTACATTTGGATTTTTAAAATTTATTTGTGTTTTGTGATGACGAAAGTTGAAATTTTAGTGACAATAAAATAGCATAAATGTGGAGATGTCTATCATCAGAAATGAAAATATCTCTTCTTTTTGTCATTTTATTTAAAAAAAAAAGTTCCACTGAACTGTAACAATGAAGTGCTATTTCAATTTGTGTAAAGCCTGTAACAAATTTCTGTTTCAGTTGAGCACTTTACATTGACACATTGGCTCAAAACAGTTATACAACCATAGGCTTCACTAACCAGTAACAAAATTTAAAGCTGTCAAGTAGCATCCACACAAGGAAAAGTGTTGAAAACTAAAAAATACATGATATTCTCTGTAAGCAACAGTACTTTGAATGAGCTCAACGGACATTTCCATTCAATATGGTCATCTTTGGGCTACAATGACAATACAAAGAGATTTAACAAAGTACACACAGATATTACCAACTAAACAACTTTAATACTGGTGTATACTTTTGTTAAATGTTTTTGTGATGCTATTTTAGACTGAAGATGAGGCTTATACTACAGAACATTTTTCTTCATTAAATAATATGAGTGTCACCAAATCTTGTGACTTATAGCAATCTATGAAAACCCTTTTCATATTTCTGTAACAGTAATGGTCAATTAATAGTCAATACGGCTTTAAGCTTTAGTAATGATAAGTTTTCAGTTAGGTCACCAGAAAATAGCAAGGGAGGAAAAGATTCACAAAGATCAGTGCAAAACTTACCCTGAAATCTTCATAGTTTTCATACTCCAAAATAAATTTGCAGAACAAATAAAAATCCTCTGAAGTTCTTGCACGTTTTGGTGCTACAGGCAACGACTGCAACAAAGGGTCCATATTATGGTGTCTTGGTTAAAAGTGTTACCATATAACACACAAATAAATGAACATTTACAGGTTTACAAGAGTAGCCACTGTCAAACTACTGTGAGGGTTGGAAGACGTAAGGGTGGGGGACACAGAAAATGATGCGAAATAAGATGACACTGCAACTCTTCCTACATTTACACGTTTCATTTTTTATCGTATTCAGTGCAACTGTCCACACTTTAAAAAAATCCTTTATGTGTTACATATTAATAATATGAATGGCACAGAATTATTTTGGATGCGAGGAGAAATTAAGGATCTGAGAGAAAAAGAATGACCTATTAAAGTGTACTCTACATGTTGGCTTCTGGAACTTCATCACCACCTTTGTCTTTTACTATTAGAGAGAAAAAATTGATTCTGCAAGTGCTCAGAGTTCAACATCAGTTAAATGGTGTATTTAAAGGTTAAGCGATAATTTCTTCATTTAGTTATTATCCAGGATGGAGACTTGTGTATTTTATACTCTTATGTATAAGTAAAGTCAGGCCTCACAAACTGGAACTTTTTTTTGTCAATTAACCTGTCATAGAATGTGTCATTTTGGATTTATGTACTCCTGTTTCAAGTGAATCATCAAGACATGGTGGGTGGAACACAGTCAGGGCACAGTGTCCTTGCTTACTCAGCCAACATTTTCAATGACATCTTTCGATGAGTCTGAAAATGGGCTGTTTGCCACAGCAGAGCAATAAGAAGTAGCCAACGCAAAAACTGTTGTCCCTCTACAGTTACCAGGTTTTGAAACCTACCACAGTAGAAAACCAGTCCAAATTTACAAAAATGGTAAGCACACACATGAAATTTCAATGCACAGTATTCAACATCCAATTTTAAACGTGTCTGCACTTTTGCCCATACAACACCAATTTAAATCTGATACCTAGTGTACCAGTGCTGCATTTAAACCTGGCATGAGCAGATTAAATCGAGCCTGATCGTATTCGTGGCACAAACGTAGTAGTGACTTTCCAACATTTTCAAACTTTTGTGGATCGTGTTCCATTTTCACAATTATTCCCAGTTTCAATTAGCATGCCTTACACAACTTTTCCCATACTTCTGCAGAAAAAATTAAGAACATTAAGTCAAATGCTTTTGCTGTTCAAACAATATTGTCTTATTATCAACTAATCCCTTGTGGGAGGTGCTCAGTCAAAAGAAAAACACGATTAATGGACGAGAGTATAAACATGCTGAACCCTTATGTTCCTTTTCACTACAAGAGAGATGTTCTACAAGTATCTGAAATGTGTTACAAAGGATTCTACATTAAGCATTTTGAAAAGGGTTACAAAACAGCACAATAAGGCACATGTACTTATCGGACACTAATCTATTTGGTTTAAAGTTGTGTGATGCCTAGCTGTCTTACTTTTTACTGAGAGCTTTCTAGTATCACAATGACATATCTCTTGTTCCTCTGTCAAAGCTTGTATGGCCATACTTTCAAATGCCTGTTAATGTCTCATCTTACACTGTATTGAAAGCATTTGTTACAGACCACACACAAACCAGAGTTTTAATGTAACTGTTAAAAATCTTCATATATTTTGGCAAAGGATACAGCATTTTGTTTATATAGTTCCTTGGTTTGTTACAAGAGAATACTTCTAGAACACCAACACTTCACTTCAGTGGCAGCTGAATCACTAGTTTGGGGGAAAACAAAGAAACCAACACTATACTGCCTGCAAGCACGCATGGCTACAGCAAACACAGAAACAGCAGCCTAAAAAACTAATGTTGGGATTGAACGTTTCAAGAGATGAAAGGATGAAGAAAAATTCAGCCTAAATTGCTGTTAGCTTTGCTGACAGACACGACAGTTACAACAGGAACTAAAATGAGTTATTTAGGGCAAATATCCCACTCACTATTTCACTTTATATTATTAAACACTTTAAATTCCATAAAACAATCAGTTTTGATGATACTTATTCTGTTTTGTGCTGGAACACATTACTGAATTAACTGGTTTCTATTTAATCTGATTCAAAATTAATAATGCTATTTTAACAATTTACTCAAAATACATATTTAATGTCCCATCAACAAGGAAGTTATTAGAAACAAAGTGCAATCTCAAAATGTCAAGCATGAGAAAGGAAATAAGCTGAGTTCTGCACATGAACTGAGTCAAAGAAATCGTTAAAAAAACCTTGATCTGAGTGGCTGGACAGGAATTAAAACTCATTCCTAAATACAAATCCTGTGTCAAACATTGTACTGCCTTGGGTACATCACACAACGCACCTGTATTTTATTTGCATGTAAAAAATTTGTATTTTTTTTTTTCATTTAACTTATTGACAGTCTTACCAGACCTGTTGCTCCATTGTGCTGTAATAGGTCATGCAATCACACTTTTACTAAAAACTTTATAATTTATCTACAGAAATAAAGACCTACCGACACTAAGAAAAATGTTCTACATGTTTAATCAGAAGTGAGGACAATATAAAAGAGGGAAGTAAGAGAGATGAGAGTATTCTGAATATCGCGGGTGAAGGGGACAAGAGCCTCAGAATACAATCCTGTGCCCCTAGAAGTTGATAGTGCATTCTTCAGACAACTCGCACTTGTACGGTTTAATACCTCTGCACAAATAGTTATGACTACCTTACAGTTCTAATTCTCCAACTAAGAAACTTTACTCTCTATAGTTGAATCAGTGTAATAAGATCCCTGACAGCTGGTAACACTGTTGTCAGCTTTCAACTGCGAAGCGCAAACAGCTGCAAGCAAAAACAGTAGTTGCCTATGGAGCTCCGACAATCTGAGGCGTTGCCACGGAGACATTTACACAATTACGTTAGATGACTGGATTAAGATAGGTATGTGAAGTTGACGCACCCAGCCCAACGCAACTGTCAGAGATCTTTTTATGTAGGCCTACACTCTACAATATCTATACAATTTATTAATGATAAAAGAACACTAAACACAATAATGTATTGCATTTTTTTTCCTAACAAGGCAATTTGCACTACAATGTGTCTCAGAAGTATAAATTTCACTATCATTGCATCGCCTGCTTTCGTATTCCACACTTTGCACTCAGTCTTCCACAGTGTATTTCTTTAAATTCTCAGAGTAGTCTATGAGAAGCTAGGTTGTAGAAGTTTTTAAGTTAACACCTGTCAATGAACACATTAATTAGGATGGTGTACTTCTCACATCTAGGTGAACTGACTGGAGTCCAGGACTATGCCTTGGAACTGTACCTGTCACAAATGGCACTCTCCTCTGAATGAGGCTTAAAACATAAATCAATGGAAGATGAATTGTGTCCAGTTTAACACACACAATGTTGTGACTGTGGTTAACACTTCATTTTTAAATGCTCTGCGAGAAAAGAACAGATTTGTATCCTGAAGTTCATTCTCTGGAACCTATGGTGCTGTGCAAATGTGTGTGTGTGTGTGTGTGTGTGTGTTTTTTTTTTCTGAACTGTTACACTATTCCACATGGAAGAGAGGAGAGCACTGCATCAATGCAATACTAGCAACTAAACCAGGAAAACAATGACTTTGTGTAATTTATCTCAAAAGTTACATAAACTAAGTTAAACCTGAAATGATCATAGACGAATGTTCTATAAGACTCAGTAAAACCTCCTTCAATCCCATAATGGTCATATGCTCATCTTGACACCAACTGAAGGAAAAAGTGTGTGTGTGTGTGTGTGTGTGTGTACACCTCCTACAATGTTTTTATGTCCTTAACCCTGTGTCCAACTTCAGATTTCCAAATAACTGAACAAGGGAACTGCTAAAAGCAAACTTCCATTATAAAATAAGAAGGCCTATAAATTTTTAACATGAGCAAAGTAAGAAGTAGACAAGAGTAATGCAATGTTAGAAGTGGCATTTGTAGTTCTTACATAACCTCTGTGCAAAAAGAAACTTATGAGTATTCCGAGTTACAATACAATCAGTAAAAAATCTGAATTTGCAAGAGCAATGATACTGCTTACTACATACTACCAAAGTAAAAATACAAAAACTTAACACTTTCAAATATCAAGAACACTTATTTTTTTATTATGTGCTAAGACTGATTAAGAGACAAAATTTAGTGTTAGAAATTTCACACACTCACTTATATTCTGCTTTCAATAATAAACATATCATAAAAATTACTTTTAATGATCTACAAACCTCATCATCATCTTTAAAAGATGTCTTTCGAGCATCAGGACCTGTAACAGATCAAAGACTCAGTCAAGTTTCTTAGAAATAATACACTACTAAATTTAAGTGTTTCACAGAGATTGAAAATAATCTTTCTTTTGGGCTGTTCAATCAAATTAACTTTCTGGTTCATCACATTATTTAGAAAGACTTACGAAAGCCAATGCCTTGACTGGAAGCACAAAACTTCAGGCAATAGCTGCCCAAATTTCCAAAGTAACATTGAAAAATCTCTAATACAATAAGTGTGTTTTTACTACATTTTAGGACATAACCATGTGGCATTTAGTACAGTAGGAAGAGGACAGGATTTTGAGAGAAAGTATGTGTGAGCCTTAGACTCATAATGGAATGAAATGACAGAATGAAACTTCAAAAAAACCACCCTGCTAAAGACAATATTGTGTACAAAAGGAAATCTGCATTCAAAAAAATTGCAAAATATAGAGACAGACTGGCAAATTAGCACTGAGTATTATGATTCTTGACTTAGCACAGACTATACATACACCCTTCAAAATATTCACTCTTCTAAATTTTGTTCTGTTCAGCTTTTTAAGTAAATCCCATTGGCAGAGAGGCACATATTGCAAAGCATTACAGTTAAATCATGAAACTCGTCTATCACAATTAACAGCTGTTTAACTTTATAGGGTTGAAACAGTGTTGACAAACACTGGTGAAAGATATTTGATCATCGTAATAAGTGCAATGATTTTTCTAGATACTGTCAAAACAGCAGTCAGTTGAGGATCAAATTTATTAAACCTGGTATCATATGAGAGCTGAGGATAATGATACAATAAGTTGACACTTTTCATTAGGCCTATTTCAAAAAAACATAGTAGTTGTGCTGTGATCAAAAAGAGAAGTATGCTTATAATTACCATTGAAGAATAAATCATCTGGCAAGGTTTGAGTAAACACAAACCACAGCTCAAATTTAGGTGAAAATTCACAAGCATGAACACAATAAGTACAGAGAAATGTGGAAGGACGCCGGGAAATATTGAAGGAATTGGGGTTGGGGGGAACAACAAAAAACTAAAATTACTGCACATTGGAATAGTTGCAGATGGGTACATGGGAGTGACATGATTATCACTAACACACAAAGAGAAATACCACAACCCATACTTTCTTCACAAAAAAAATAGTCATAAGAGATGTTATATCTTATCTCAGAAACGCTGGCGTGTTGACATACAGGTTACTATAATGTGGAATGTTCCTCGAACACAATTCCAAATATTCGGTTTTAAGATTGGCAATCAAGCGGTCCAAGTAATTACGCATTCAACGATGAATAAAATGTATTTCGGGAGAAAGTAAAGCATTCAGCATGAAAGGGTGAATGATTAAAACCACGCTATTAATTCAATGTCATATAAATAACGCTCAAGCATGAGTTACGCTTTTTCAAATACTCTTCCAAGTGGTCTTGATACCACGCAAAAAAAAAAAAAAAAAAAAAAAAAAAAAAAAAAAAACCACATAAGTGGATTAACGAGCGCCAAACTGATTCTGTTGAGTCAAATAAGTTATGAAAATTCGTGTATAGCAAAATATAAAGAGCTCTCACTGTACGTAGTATACCATACTTAAAAATATACACTACCAAATATTGACAAACAAACGAGGTAAAAAAAAGTAAATAAATAAAAAATACATACCAGTTAAAATCATTTCAGTCATTCTTGCTCTACCAATTCCACATAAAATATTCAACTAACTGCATAATTCTACAAAAATAACAATTAAAGCCCGTAAGTTTCACTGCCCACCAATTTCCTCTACGAATGGCACTATACAACTGCATTTCTTCGCTGCTTTTCACAAAGTCAAAGATAATATTTTCGTGCGCTGTCATTCAATTATTCACGTGCACAGATGCAATATAGTTGCTGAAATACTCGACATAATTTCTGGTAGAAATATATATTTTGAGATATTAGTATACACCAATTAAAATTAATGTTATTGCCAAATTAACTATAATGCAAGATAAAAACTTTAAATTACATGGTCATTACAATATACGAAACGGATTGGATTGTTTGGGGGAAGAGACCATACAGCGAAGTCATCGGTCTCATCGGATTATCCCAATGTGTGGACCCAGCCTTTCATTGCATTAATCTTTGTTACAAAGATCATTACTACAACATGGTCAGTTTAACATAAAGTTTCCTTATATGATATAATTATAATTTTTTCTTTTTTTTACAATTACTACTTTATATCCAAAAATTCACCTATTGAGTAGAAGGAGTAGTCAGTTAGAAATTCTTTTAGTTTGTTTTTAAGTGCTAGTTGCCTAACTATCAGACTTTTAATGCTATTTGGTAAAAGACCAAAGACTTCTGTGGGAACATAATTCACCCCTTTCTGTGCCAATGTCAGAGTTAACCCACACTAGTGGTGATCATCCTTTCTTCCAGTGTTATGACTATGCGCTTTGCTGCTATTTTTGAATTGGGATGGGTTATTCATAACATACTTCATAAGTGAATATATGTATTGTGAAGGTACTGTGGATATCCCGAGTTCCTTAAATAAATCTTTGCAAGATGATCTTGGGTGGGCTCCAGCTTTTATTCTGATTACACGCTTTTGTGCAATGAATGCTTTTTCTCTTATTGATGAATTACTCCAAGATATAATGCCATATGAAGGCAGTGAATGAAAATAGGCATAGTAGGCTAATTTACTGATATGTTTTTCACTAAAATTTGCAATAACTCTAATAGCACAAGTAGCTGAACTCAAATTTTTCAACAGATCATCGGTGTGTTTCTTCCAGTTACATTTATCATCAATTCACACACCCAGAAATTTTGAATATTCTGTCTTAGCTGTTCAAAGTCTCTATCAACGATGTTATGCCATTTACTGTACAAACTGTATATACTGTGTTTCCTCGAAATTTAATGAGGGTGCATTTGCAGGGAACCAATTAATAGTTTTCTGAAAGAAATTATTTACAGTTTCCTCAGCTAATTCTTGTCTGTGGGTATGATTACTATACTTGCATCATCAGCAAAAAGCACTAGTATAATTGTGTAGGCTTCTGTGGCCAGTGTTAGTTGACATAAAAGTTTTCTGGCTATGATACCGCATCATAATGTATAAAACTACCGCTGCTGGAGAAAAACCAACGTTTCACTCCATATTCATGAAGATGCAACGCTAGTTCTATTTAGTCTACATAAAAGTTTTCTAGGTATGGTACCCCATCGTAATGTATAAAACTACTGCTGCTGGAGAAAAACCAACGTTTCGGCCACAGTTGCAGTGGCCTTCTGCTAGGTCTAAGAAGGCTGCTGCAACTGTAGCCGAAACGTTGGTTTTCCTCCAGCAGCAGTAGTTTTATACATTATGATGCGGTACCATACCGAGAAAACTTTAATGTTGACTAAAAAGAACTAGCTTTGCATCTTCATGAATATAGAGTGACAATTCACTAATAAATGTTAAGAACAATAAGGGACTGAAACCTGTGGGACACCGTTTTTGATACCTCCCCAGTTAGAAGACTCTGCAGATTTTTGCAGACTATCTGTACTATTAATTGTAATCTACTGCATTCTTCCAGTTGGATATGAATTAAATCATTTGTGCACTGTCCTGCTCATACCACAATACTTAAGTTTATCTAGCAGCATTTCCTGAGTCACATGGTCAAAAGTCTTTGAGAGATCACAAAAAGTCCCAATGGGTGATGTTCAGCTATTGAGAGCATTTAATATTTGAACAGTTAAAGCATATATAGCATTTTCTACTGAGAAGCCTTTCTGAACACCAAACTGACGTTTTGTTAGTACTTCATTTTTACAAATATGTGAAGCTACTTTTGAATACATTACTTCATTAAGAACTTTGGATGAAACTGAGAGAAGTTAGATTGGGCACTAGTTTTTAGCATCACACCTATACCCTTTTTTATGCAATGGTTTAACAATGGAATGTTTCAGCCTATCTGGAAAAACGCCCTGTTCCTGTGAGGTACTACATATGTGGCTGAGAATCCTACTTATCTGTTGGGAACAAGATTGTAGTACTCTGAGGGAAATGCCATCAATTACATGTGAGCTTTTACTTTTGAGTGAATTTATTATTTTCCTAATTTCAGTAGGAGAAGTGGGTTGAGCTTCAATTTTATCAAATTGCATAGGTTCTGTCTCTTCCATATACAGCCTTGCATTTTCTAATGAATAGCTGGATCCTATGTCTACAGTTGGCAAGGCCACTGCAGTTCTTCCTTATTCAGTTTGATACTTGTAAATGTGTATCTACCATTACACTGGCTCATCCTTCTGCTAGGGTGATTACATAATACCTCTTTCTTATTACTTTTATGTTTTATCTGTCCCCCCAACCCTCACTCCTGTAATTCGTTATGCTAAACGCATTTCCTGTTTATCTTTTTTATCTAACTTGTAGTTCATGACAAGCTTGTTTTCCACCGCCATTTTACATGACAACCAGGTTCCATACTTAATGCTTTCAATGGTCAGACAAGTAGGTATTTTAAATATACTCATCTTTTAGCGATATTAGGTCCACTGTTCGCTAGGTTCATGTGTCTGAGCTGCAATTATTTCCTTATTAAAAAGTTTTCGATGGCGTTGGGCCTAGGGCATGTAATACTTTGTAAAAGAGTAAACAGCCATTTGACTGTGTATTATTATATTTATCTTTTGTGCTATTCAGATTTCGCCTTTTATGCCATTTTCAAGAACTTTGCTGCAGGTTGTTAGACCATTATTAAGTCATATTTGTTAAGACTCTCCAAAGCAGGTAAACAAGGCTAACACATGTCTTTAAGAAGTAGCTCCCGAAGACAATGATAATGACATAAAAGCCGAAATCTGGATAGTACAAAAGATAAATGTAATAATGCACAGTCAAATGGCAGCTTACTCTTTTAAAAAGTATTTCTTATTCTTCCAGTATGCCTGCATGAAATATGTAAAAAATGGAATTAATAAACCAGTTACATAATTACAACAGAGACTGTTCACTCATTTGAATCATTACTCTACTGTTGCTGCATTTGCTATAAGTGAATGGAATGGAATACAATGTAAAGAAATTACAAATGTTTTCGGGGCTAATTAATTGTTATTGTCGTTTTAGTGAAGGATAATGTGACTGCGTCTAAGCCCTTTAAAAGTTATTAAAGAAAGGAGTAACTTTTGAATGGCGTGCAGAATGTGAAACTCACTGTAGCCAACATATATGTCTCATGGGAATCAGAAGCTATATTGTTGTTTAAGATAATTCTGATCTATTGTTCAGTTTGCAACTCAGACCGAAGAGCAAATGAGAATTATCTTAAAGAATGTGAAACTGTTATACTTTTCAGCTACCCTTTGGCCTTAGCTGTCGGTGTTATTTTGAGCCAAGAGCACAATCGTGAAGGAAAATGTATTAGTTGCGCTTCTCACCACATCAAAAAAGTCAAATTCAATTACAGTAGCACAGAAAGGGGGTTGTTGGCGTTAATGTCTGATGTTAACTACCTTAAATGCTACCTATATGAGAGGAAATTTATCATGGTAATTGGCGTTTTTGTGGCTGTTAAATTTAAAGGACCCCAATAGCCAGCTGATGCGTTAGGCTTTAAAACTAATGAAGAATGATAGTGAAGTACATCATAAACCTGAAAAACTGCACTAAAATGCAGACGCCCTCGATAGAAAGGTTCGAGTAGTGCAAGCAGATGAAGAATCAAAAGATGTCCAGGAAGAACACGTTGACTGACAACAGTATGCCACAATGCCTGGTTTTGTGCTTGAAGACGATATGTTGTTGTTGTTGTGGTCTTCAGTCCTGAGACTGGTTTGATGCAGCTCTATCCTGTGCAAGCTTCTTCAACTCCCAGTACCTCCTGCAGCCTACATCCTTCTGAATCTGCTTAGTGTATTCATCTCTTGGTCTCCCTCTACGATTTTTACCCTCCACACTGCCCTCCAATACTAAATTGGTGATCCCTTGATGTCTCCTACCAACCGTTCTCTTCTAGTCAAGTTGTGCCACAAGCTCCTCTTCTCCCCAATTTTATTCAATACCTCCTCATTAGTTATGTGATCTACCCATCTAATCTTCAGCATTCTTCTGTAGCACCACATTTCGAAAGCTTCTATTCTCTTCATGTCTAAGCTATGTATCGTCCACATTTCACATCCATACATGGCTACACTCCATACAAATACTTTCAGAAACGACTTCCCGACATTTAAATCTATACTCGACGTTAACAAATTTTTCTTCTTCAGAAACGCTTTCCTTGCCATTGCCAGTCTACATTTTATATCCTCTCTACTTCGACCATCATCAGTTATTTTGCTCCCCAAATAGCAAAACTCCTTTACTACTTTAAGTGTCTCATTTCCTAATCTAATTCCCTCAGCATCACCCGACTTAATTCGACTACATTCCATTATCCTCGTTTTGCTTTTGTTGATGTTCATCTTATACCCTCCTTTCAAGACACTGTCCATTCCGATATAACGTACCTCAAAACTCGGTTGGGAAGCCAATTGGTGATACCAATGTCACTCCAGACCTGTATTATTGATCAAATCCATGGCAGCATACAAGCTTGTCATCATGGCAGACTTGCACTTTCTGATTGGGATGGATACATTCTTTTTGTACAATCAACTTTTTGTGGCAGAATCCACAAGTCAACAGGGCATATCTCATTTCATCTAGTTTATCGCCGTCCCATGAATTCCCCCTTCGAAATAGACAAGTTACTGCCATGTGCAAGCCCAAAAGAAATAAGGCTTTTAGCACACTGGCTTGAAGCAATCTGAAGTCAAGTCCAACATAAAAATGTGAAGCCTACACCCAGGCAATTGCAGAGGAAATGTAAAGGAGCAATACTGCCTCCATATCAGCCAACTGACTGGGTACTATTGCACAATTCGGCAATTAAGAAAGGCAAAACTAAAGAAAAATTCACTCTATCTTTTGAAGGCCCTATCAAGTCATACGTTTGAATTCTCCCACCACTGCAGTAATACAACCACCAGATTGTTTTGTGATAGTCCATTTTGATAGAATAAAACCCTGTCAGGGGAACACTTTGCTAGCCCAACTCTATTAGATTTGCCTACAAACTATCCACCTGCTGTCTAGACATCCTTATGAGCTACAGTCATGTGATTAGAATCTGTATGAACCCAGTAAAGTAGTCCTGAAGCTTTAGTGAAGCACCGCTAATTTTAAATATGTTTGTTGTATCTTGATCAAATGCTCGCCTGCTTGTAGCCTGAAGCCATTTTATATATTTTATTCTGTGTACTTTATTTTTAGCATTTTATATTTTTGCATCTGTGGAGAAAGCGTGTAGAAGTTATCCACCCCGTCTACTACAAAACTTGTCCTTTAATGGACGCAGTGTTGCTGTTTGCTTCTGCTTTAGATTCCAAAAGTATATTTGCAGTTGTAACTCATCCTTAACTGGTAGTTCCATATCTTCTTGTTGTAATGTTGTACCTTGCAAAATTTCTGGGGACAAGTATTCGAAATGCCAAGTGATAGCCGAATATATGCAGACATCTCGCACTTAAGTCATTCATCTAATTGCGTTTCCTCGAGCTCTAATTGGAGTGACGCATTATTTCCTTTTAACAATGGTAAAAATGGCGCCTTTCACACATACTACACACACATAACACACTACTAACGACAGTGGAGGGTTGATCCCTTCCACAATTACACAAACACGATAATTAGATGTTGTGGGACCTGACGAACAGATTGTCTACATCATGAAAAGAGTTTCCATACTCAACGTGAGTAAATTCCGCAGTTTTCTTTTACAACGCAATTTTCAACCTTATCGGTGTTTTTTAATTTAGGAATTTTTCAGCTGTTTTAAAGAACTTGCGTGATCTTATGAATATGTAGACACTGTGCGCCACTAAGCCATCACATGCCACACTGACAGCCATTGCTGAAGGTGGAGCTAACGTCCCCTTCCATGCCCACTGCCATCTGCACCACACGTGCTGCTACTGCCACATGGAGAGAGCAACCACATGCTTTCTTCCCATCAGCTACGTCGCCACAAAAAAAAAAAAAAAAAAAAAAAAACATTCACCGCCATTTGAAAGGGTCTAACATACCTTTACATAAAGCTTGCATCCAGTGATACATCAACAATACACTTTCGTACAGCTCGCTGCAACACTGTGCATGTTGTGATGAAGCTTGTGACATTGTATTTCACAGATAATATTGGCCCCCTTTGCATTGTTGCCATACGACTACACTTTTAAGGTGCTGGCTATTCGTGGACAAGATTGTTGGTGACTTCTGGAAGTAATATGCAAGGGCTAGTTAGTAATCTATGAAACACCCTATAATAAGCGCGCCATTATGAGGTGCTTCAGCTGCACACAGACTGCACCTTCTGTCAGTAGAACAAAAACATATACTGCATTTAAAGTCATATGAAACGAAAGTAGAAGTTGCTATGGTGTCGCAAATTCTTCCCTTACGTGCAATGGAAATACAAATTTGGACTCAATTTTCTCACATTGAGAACTCAGAAGTAGCGCTCTATGTTTCACATGGAAAAACTTTCAATAGCCAAGTTCACATGTGCTAATTTTACTATACAGCAAGTGAATTGACATATCTGAGGGGTGGGCTCACATCTGGCAAGACTTATGCCATGTGGACAATAGTCTGCTGTTGTGTGCTGCCATCTGGTGGAATTGACGTAAACTTGTAGGTGAGCGCAAGGGCTAGCTGTGCACACTGTTATCAGTGCACATTGTTGATCAATTCCATATGTATTTCGCCCTTAAGGCTATTACATCATGCCAGTTGCGCATGTGCAAAAGCCCCTTAAAACGTGCACAGCCTAAGATGTGCTTGCGACCCTGATGCCAAGTTTCAGTATATTTAGTCCCGTGTATTTCAGATTGTCACATCTACGTTATGCTGAACAGCATTCAAAGAAAAAGAAACAACAAATCGGCAATGTGTCAAAATTTAGGGCATTCACGAGTTCTTGTGCTCCGATACAGCAGCCACCACTCAGCTGAAAGAAGGGTAAAGAGAGGCAGGAAGTGGCAACAGGTAACAGAAGTAACAGTCTTAGAACTTTGTCAGACAGTTTTGTGGTGAATGTAAAACATAAGTTTGACCTGTTGCTTCAGTTAGAAAGTGATGAGCCTCAGGCAGACGTAGGTGTAGAGAGGGTACAACTAACTTTCAGTAGAAAATTGAGTAAGAATGTAGGGAAGTCAGCACACAGAAAGAAAGTTTTGTTGTTAGGTAGTTCTCATACTAGAGCTGTAGGCCAACTTCTGAAGGATGAATTAGGATCACAATATCAGTCCACCAATTTTGTTAAACCTAGTGCTGGTCTGCGTCAGGTGACAGAGGATTTAGGTTCATTCTGTAAGGACTTTACCAAGAATGACACCATGGTTATTGTTCGTGGGCTGGGCAATAGTGTTGACAGAGATCCTGGATACAATATGGTATGTGACCTGGTAAAGATTACATCAATATCGAGACATACCAGTGTGGAGTTTGTGTCTATTCTGAGACGCCATGATGACCCCATATGAACTCTTCTGTCAGCAGAGTTAATTTGGAGTTGGAGCAGCTGCTTGAGTCGGGTGTGGGGTCACGTATTGGTTTAGTTCCTGTTGATTCCGTTAGTAGGTGGGATTATACTAGGCATGGCCTATACCCACCGCCGCCTGTATTAGAGGCCGGAGTCGTCAAGCTGACAACGTCGTAGCCTGTGACGTCGGTAGGCCGGCTAGCGTGACCAGCTAGGCCGAGACTGAAGTTTAGATTTCGTCGAATGCAGACGACGTCGCAGATATAAATACGCATTCACTTTCTTTTTTTGTAGATTTGGTCCCTATAAATAACATAGAAATCTAGAAAAGCTAATTTCTCGCAGTATTACGCCGACTTTATGTCGGAATTACGCATTTTATTCTCGTTTCCTTGCAACGATGAACTTTGCAATAACTCACATGTGCTTCACAGCAGTATATTATGACGTTTCTTACCCGAGATTTGGAGATATAAGTTCAGCAAACAATTTTGTGAGGTACCTACTAACATTATTTGCAGACTTGCAATTATTTCAGTGTGTTATTTGAAATGTATTATCATGTTCCTTACTATATAAACGACAAACTAATATAAAAGTTTCAGACAGCTGCAACATATCTTTCACACCTTTATATATGAGGGTGGCATAATAATAATAATTTTTAACAAACGTTTTTTCTGTATTGTTCATTAGTATGTTAGATTTTTTTTAAATCACAGGTCATATACAATCTATTTAAATACTTTCACACATCTTTCTGAGTCAGAATGAAGTGGGGACCTTGATGTAGGATTTGCATAAGAAGCATGACTGAAATTTATTAGTGCATTAAAGTTTATTTCACAGTGGCTACCTCCTCCTTGCCAGTACTAATCAGAGCATTTAAGGACTGAGGTTATGGGTATGGAAAAAGTTTGATAATTTTGTGTCAAAAGTTATGTAATGTTTTTAATTTTCTATTAACTCCCTCCTTCTTGGAACATATTAAATGATCATTTTGGAGTTTGGTATAATTATTTAACAATATGCTACACATAATGAAAACCAGCTTTTTGTAGATATCAGTAAGTGGCCTTCCACAGAGACATGAATCTGTTACAAATATTTGCAGCAAAACATGTGATTCAACTCCTTGGCCAACCAGATTGAGTAGTAACTGCTTTTGATTTTGACAAGTGAGGAATTTTGTTTCATACTCTTCAGACATTAAAAGCTGCATAACTGTATATACAAAAGTGCCAAGTTCCACAACAATATCTGATGGCACAGTCAATCCACTTCGGACAAGGTTATCAAAATATTTATCTGTTGTGTGTGTGCCTCCACTTTGGACAAGGTTATCAAAATATTTATCTGTGGTGTGTGTGCCTAAAACAAAATCAGTGCATGTTGTACAACTGAGCAATTGTGTTGTTTTGTGTGCTGCATAACCACAAACATACAGAAGCACAGATTGGTGTTGTAATGTCTCTTGCAGCAAAAGGCATTCTTCCAACAGAAGCGAAGATTAGTGCGATAAAAAATTTTCCAACTCCAAGAAACAGAAGACAACTGAAAGGCTTTATAGGCTTGGCTTCATTTTTTCGTCGATTTATTAAAACTCAAGCAATGAACTCTGAAGCACTAAACCGGCTCCTGAGGAAAGATGTACCATGGCAATGGTCTAATGATTGTGAAAAGGCTTTTTGTGAAATTAAGGATCAACTGATAAATGCTCCGTTATTATACCACCCTGATACGAATGTCGGATTCTGTTTAGCCACTGATTCATCAGATGTGGGATTAGGATCTTGTTTGTTCCAAATTAGGTACATCGATGGTGTAAAAACCTTTTGTCCAATTGCATTTGCTAGCAGAGTTTTAGCCACCTGTGAAAGAGCATATACCACTACGGAATTGGAAGCTTTAGCAGTTATTTGGTCTTTGAAAAGGTTTAATTATTATGTATATGGCTCAAGGATAGCCGTTTATTGTGACCACCAATCACTAGCCTTTTTACAAACTTGTAAGTTGCTGCATCCTCGCTTGTCAAGGTGGACGCTGTTGCTGCAAGAATATCAGTTTCAAATTATTCATGTAGCCGGAAAAGAAAATATTATAGCTGATGCGTTGTCAACATCTCCAGAAGGAATAACACCTGAACTGGATGTAAATAATAAGGCAGAATTTCCAGTGCTTCTTCTTCAAGAAAATAATTACAAGTTATATAATATTAATTTATGTAAGACAATGGCTCAGCTTCAGATGAAGGATCGATGATGGAATGCTATAATACGACAATTCAATCAACAAAATCCTATGGTCAATTTGGAATACTACCGGCTTGTGAATAATATTTTATTTTTTAAATCTGGGAAGGCTGAGAATCCAAAGTGGTGTGTATGCATACCCGAAGAATATGAAGAACAATTAATTTGGTTTACACATTTGACCTGGGGTCGTGTTGGTGTTGTAAAGTGTGCTAATAAGATTAGATATTATTGTTACTTCCCAAATATAAGGCAAAAAGTGCACAAAGTCATACAGAAATGTGTTCTTTGTCAAAAGGCTAAGCCGAACAACAAGGGAAATAAAATTGCGCTTCACTCAATAATACCTGAAGCACCAAGATCACTTATATCATGTGATATTTGTGGACCACTTCCTAGAGCCAGAGGTGGTGTTAAGTACATTATTGGGATTCTGTGATGTGTTTACAAAATATTTTAAACTATATCCTATAAAATCAGCAGCTGCAAGAGCTGCCGCAGTAAAGTTTGTAAATGACTACATTCCTCATGCAGGGATTCCAAAATCTATAATCTCTGACAATGCAAATATATTTACTGGATATTTATGGAGAAAATTAGTATCACAACTAGGAATAAAACACATATTTACATCTTGCTATCATCCACAAGGGAATTTAATTGAACGGGTCTTCCGAGAACTAAACAGATTCATGAGAATGTACTGTCCTGATAAACAAACTACCTGGATAAACTATTTGACCGAGTTTGAGCAGATTTATAATAATTTACCTCATAGTTCTACAAACTTTACCCCGAATGAACTGATGTTCAGAGATAACGAAAGAAACTTTTGGGTAGATAACTTGCCTAAACTCAAGGACACCAAAATGTCATGGGAAGAAAAAATTCGCAATGCTCTCATTAATATTACGGAGAAAGCAAGACAGCGAAAGGAAATCCATGATAGAAACATCAAACGGATTCAGATTTTCAATATCGGACAGAAAATTCTTTTAAGAAGACACATCAAGTCATCAAGGTTGAAGAAGACCATCAGAAAATGGAATCTAATTTATACAGGTCCATATATAATAGTTGATACACTGAATCCTGGTGCGTATTTATTAGCATATCCGGATTCTGGAAGAATAAAAGGATTATTTCCCCATGTAGACCTAAAGAGGTATTTTTAAGGAAAGTGTTTCAAAATAAATGAAAAGTCTGTATGAAGTATTCGGGTGTTGAAAAAAAATTTTGAAGTGCGAAGGACAGTATGCCTCAGCTACTGTGGTAGGTTAAATGACAGCATGCCAAGTGTGGTGTCACTGCCAGACACCACACTTGCTAGGTGGTAGCTTAAATCGGCCGCGGTCCATTAGTACATGTCGGACCCGCGTGTCGCCACTGTGTGATCGCAGACCGAGCGCCGCCACACGGCAGGTCTCGAGAGACGTACGAGAACTCGCCCCAGTTGTACGACGACGTTGCTAGCGACTATACGGACGAAGCCATTTCTCTCATTTGCCGAGAGACAGTTAGAATAGCCTTCAGCTAAGTTAATGGCTACGACTTAGCAAGGCGCCATTAGCCTTAAATAGCTTGTATATAAAGAGTCACTTGTATCGCCACAATCTCCAGATGTCTCATCAAGAACGATGTATACAAGGATGTATTAAAAGTTAAGTATATTCCAAAGATACGTATTTTCTTTATCACATTCATTAAGTTTCCTGTTTCAGACCTCACTCCATCCTTCGTGAGTTAGCGCGTGCATCTTGGCCGCCTCTTTCAATTAGTGTGCGTAGTGTTGGCAAGTCTGCCGACACTACACCAAGCATCTGTGATAGTTTAATGAACAGTAAGCGATTGCTTCTGTGATAGTATAGGAATATTTAGAAAAGTAAGTGGAACTGTAGCTATTGCTGCTGTGAAGACTTACGGATTATCTGTCTACACGATGATCACCAAAGAAGCTTGTGTGTGTGAAATAATATACATTCAGGGAGTGTTAATCTCCAGTGAGAATAAGTTTACTGAAACTATATGATCGAATACGGCGCTTGCGTGTGAAGTTAGTATTTGTAAACTGACAGTTCACAGCAGAACAAATGAACTGCGTTAGGAAATTAGAATCGACTGCTACTGTCCACAGATATAAAGACTCGCTGGTTTTTTTGGCACAAGCTAAATTCTATTCAAGAGAATTTAATTAACTAGCTTAGTGTGTGTTTATAAAAATTAGAGTTAATAAGAAAGTTCTTCATTTAATTTATAATAATGTGTCATTTTCCAGTTGGATTTGTTTATGGTTATATTGCATTCATATATGTTCATGACAAAATGCCGCAATCGGAGTATAAAAGAGAAAATTTTGATAGTAAATCAATACTAACAAAGATTAATTGCAGGTGGAGAGGTCATGCAGCAAGACTTAATTAAAAATTCTCTTTCAGCAAAATTTCATTTTTAATCATGTATGAGTAAGATATAACTTTTTAGGAAATTGTCTCAAATAATAAAGTTTTTAACATTCTGACATGCTATCCACATTCGTACTTGAAACCAAATTAGGAAAGATTCAGATCTACTTCCACCTGGAAAAGCCAACGAAAAAAATAAATAAATAAAATAAATAAAAATAAATAAATAATTAAAACCAGGATTAGAACCCTTCGGCTTACTCAAGAAGATGGATGAAATTATCCATGTTTTCAAAATTGGCGTTGTGATATTGTGCAACTACAGTATCGATTAAAACACTTAGGTGTGGAAAGTATAAGACAATGGATTTTCCCATTCCTCAGATGGAAGATTGGATGGATGAGGTTTATATTTGAGTTCAAAATGAATCTGGAGAAATTCGACTAACCCTTCTCTTCCAGGAATCTTTAATAGTTGACCATTCCTTAGACGAATTTCGATTGTTTCATGCCACAATCCTAAGTACCTGTTCCTGAGGTTCCTTCTGGTCTCTCAAATCCGTTACGTCTCCTGTCCGGTACGCCAATGCGACGCCTGTCCTCCATGCCGTGTCCCATGTTCCTGTTCGATCAGTTTCACCGCAGCTCAGCAAGACATCGATGAAGAAAATTTTTCAGAAGATTGTAAAAAATTTGCATGTGGAAAGGTTTTTTTTTCGCTATGAGGCAGATTTTATCTTTCCTATGAATTCTAGAATATCTCTCAAATTTCTAAATTATTCTGTCTTTCCTAACATCTGTGATACCTAGTTGGGGTCTAAGCCTCCAGGTTTTCCGGGGATTCCCTGTGAAGGCCAGTTCCTGAATAGGTAGACCTGATTAACAACTACATATCTTCCCTGGTTGTGTATGTGGGATGCGGGTATGCCCCAGTACACGTGAAAGCAACAACTAGGTATCTAGGTAACGAAGATACCAAATCTCTTTCAATTCTTGTGATCAAAAAAATCTTACTAACTTCTTAAAATTTAGCTAAGCCAATAGTTAGCTCGCAAAGTGGATACATATCAACTTTGCTCGCTGTGAGGGGCGATGTAATGTCTCTAGCAGCAGTCTCTCTGCGATATTTTCAGAAAATTTTATAAATTATATAACTCAGTACATATCTCGAAATATCTCTTCTTATCTTACCGATTATCAATGCAAAGTAGTTTCAAGCCCAATTATTCCTTGGAGCGTCCATTTACTCCATAGAATAGCTTCTCTGCTATTTATGTTTTCTCTTATGAAAAGAATGAAGGAATTCTTGCCGATTAGTCGTGAAAGAAGGAGGATGTATATGTATGTATTGTTGAGGTAGTCGCCATCTTGATGAGATTCTGTATGAGAAGGAATTTAATACATGAAATAAACTAAAGTAAGTGTGTTCGCGTATTATTTAACTGATTATTATTGACAGTGTCTGCTTACTATGCTGTGTTGCACGGGATCAGTGGGGAACGTCTGATTTACACTGGACGAACCTGCCGTTTTGTATGCTCAAGATATCCAGTTACTTCAAATAAATAGGCTAACACGGTCTTACCAGCAGATCTCCGGTCTTCCCCATGTGATCACCGAAAGTTAATAATCATTACGAATGTTTTCAGGAGATCGACTGACAATTTTTGTCGCACCGAGACTTCGAAATGGCTTCACTGCCTTATGGAATTTAAGTTAAGCTCAATTTAATCAGGATAGAACAGTATTGAACTGTGTGAATGTGATACGCCTGCTTTGTGAATGAAAATTCCCTTAACATATGCATGTTTTTACTATCCTGATCAGTGAAGCTAAAGCAGGCCAGTGTGAGAGAGGTTTTTAAATTTTAGATCCCACAAAAAAATTTAAAGTGTGCATCAACATTTTCATTGCCTATGTTGTTTTAAACACTTACAAACAGATTCACGTCAACATCCATAGACATTACATCTGAGATGCTTACGTCATTCATTATTTCTGAAGAAAATTTTCCTGGGCCATATTTTGCAGACTTTATTCCCAAAACACTAATTATACGCAACTTCTTTTCAAATTCAAATACCTGGGTTACAGAAACATTGTAGCTTCCACCCAATAATTGACGATACCTACTAAACTGTGATTCCAAATTATCAGTTTGTAGTTTTCCCGTCAGAAGATACTGCACACCTATGCCAATGAAAGAATATTCAACAACTTCTGAAATTACAGAAGTACTCTGATACAATGCCTGATGTGTGTCTGTGGTCAGACAACTGGTAGTGTCCAAAGCCCTCCATCTCTGTAACCAAGCCAAAACTTTGTCGAGAAATTCCAGCCTGTCATCAGAAGCACTAGTGAAAGGCAGACACAATTCATATTGTTTGTGAATTCCTTTTGTACAGTTCTTAACATTAATAATATTCCACCAACAGAGAATGATTTCAACGAAGTGTACAGTTCCTGAATTTTCACCATATTCAGCTTGTTGTCATTAAAAATATTGCAGACAAGATTGCCATTTTGTCTTTCTAAGCTACTGGGATACACTGATTTGTGAGTCAACCGAGGAGCTAATTTCAAAAGCTGGTTGAGTTCCTTTTTGTATAGGTTCTCAATATCTGAAAATTTTGCCATTAGCAGATCATTGGATGTTGAGTCAAAGTGGGGAAATTTAAATGTTCTGTCACTGTCCCTCTGGTTCAACCAGTTGTTCCTAATACTTTTTAACAAATGCACAGTGTCAAACATGACAAATACAGGGGAACCACATGATAGAAAGGAATATGGACTGCTGGAATTTTTTACCATAGGTGAAAACATATTCCTATTAATTCTGTTGTTATCAGATATAATAACGACAACAGTCAGACCACATGAGGAAAGAAACTGCAACACATTAAGTGTTAATTTATGGAGATCTGAGCCTGACAACTGTTTGACAGGAATAAAATGAGCAACTTCTTTGAAACTGCCATATAAAGATGATGTGAGAAAGGCAAGCACAGTTCTTGCCTCAGATGGGGCATTATTTTCTGCATATCCACGGAGTTTCCCCCCTTTTAAACTGAATACATGGCTGAACATAAATTTCATCCACTTGCAGAATTACAAATTTTTCTCTGTCATCTAATTTATCCACAACAATTTTAAGAAAATGGGCATTTTGTGATTTATTGGTTGGACAAATCTTCAGTGACGATGAAAGGTGCTGAATGTGTTTCACATGTGGTAAGGTAAGTAATCCACTTGACTGTAGTGCTGTATAGCATGCTGGAGATTGGTTGTAGATAATAAATGCATGCATCATCATATCAACCGAATATGTCCGCTTATACATTGCCAACAAATCTATCTGTTCAAACAGAAACAAGAGTGTGGCACAGCAATTTGGATTAGCTTCCGAATGCAGAGTAATTTTCTTTACAATATTCTTTAATTCATTTAAAAGAGAACTAAAAGTGGGTGTGTAGCTATCACAGTTGATATCTATACTCAAAATATTTTCTATTTGTGACCATCTGGTTACTCTAAGTGAGGAAGGTTAAATCCAACTGAGCTGCTCATGTGACAGAATGAAACCATTCACACACACACTTGAAATGAGTTTGTCACTAATTTCTATACTCACTTTGACCTGAGGAATGGCTTCAGAAAAATCTATAGTATAAAAGAATATCTTATTCTCTTTAACACTATCACTCCACTTCCTACACTGTTTATTCTATCCTGGTACTCAGCACACAAACACTGAAAATTTGCAATAATGTCCTCATTTAGCATGGCTTCATTCTTCTCCTTCTCTTCATGGTGTGCACGCTTCCTTCTTATTTCTGGGTCACAACTTCTTGGAGGCTGCACCTTACTTAAATACGATGGTAGCCCAGGGAATATTTTTGGCACAGTTTCTGGTAAAAGCAATGGCCTTTGACGAGGAAACTCGTGACAGTTCCCATCAGAGTCCTTGTAAATCTCCACTCTTGATATATCACATTCTTCAAAATGTTTCATGCAAACAACAATTCTATTTGATGGAGTCCAGTCCTTTCCGGGGATATTTCTTGTCCATCGTTTTCTGTTTTCCTCTTCAGTAGGGAATCTGGACACTGAGATGTAACCCTCTTCCTTGCTGGATTTGTAGTTGCTGTTGCAACCAGGAACACAACATTTTTCTGGCATCTGCAAATAGAATGACGCATTAATTGCTAACATCTTAAATCAAAATACTATTATGTGAAAATAGCAAATGAGAATTTGAGTGGACTGGTTTTTTCTACTGCTTGGACATCACGAAACACGTCTACAAATAGAATCAAATGTGTAGAACTATTCATAATATTAACACAAAATCACTTATTAGAAGATTCTGATACTAAACTTATGAATTCAAAACTTTATTTTCAAATTTTATTTAGAATATAGTAGAATTTTTGTTGCAATGGTGTATACGAAATTCGTTCACGTAGCACACTTTCACATATACATGTAAAAACACTACAAACTTCACAGAATTGTATACTTATGTTTTGTGTTATATCTTCGACTGTAGTCACGAGTACTTACTATAATTTTTGCAGAGTCCAGTATAGCATAATTACACTGTAATGTCGGATAAAACAGACACCGCGAAAGTACGTCAACAGCTGCTTCTGTTCGCTATCTTATAGCCACAGCCATGCGATAGGCCTTAACGTAACGTTGCCACATTTCAGTCCTCCGGCCTCTGATACAGGCGGCTGTGCTACACCTCAACAGGAAAGGGAAGGTAAAGTAGCTGGGCTAAGAGCAGAAAATTTAAGGGGGGAAGCTACCATGAGTGGCAAAATACCAGTGGGCACAGGTGCTGTAGCAGCTCCTTTTTAGGACAGGCAGGACAGAAAGAAGTCAAGTTCCAAGGTAGGTTAAAAATTTTCACCAATCAGCAGAAATTTTATTTCCACCCAGTCTTATCTCAGTCAGTGTGAAATGCCAACTATCTTTAGTCCATCAAAATATTCGGTTGTTGTTGTTGTTGTTGTGGTCTTCAGTCCAGAGACTGATTTGATGCAGCTCTCCATGCTACTCTATCCTGTGCAAGCTTCTTCATCTCCAAGTAACTGCTGCAACCTACATCCCTCTGAAACTGCTTACTGTGTTCATCTCTTGGTCTTCATCTATGGTTTTTACCCTCGACACTTCCCTACAATACTCTACTGGTTATCCCTTGATGCCTCGGAATTTGTCCTACTAAATGAGCCCTTCTTCTAGCCAAGTTGTGCCACAAATTCCTCTTCTCCCCAATTCTATTCAGTACCTCCTCATTAGTTACGTGATCTACCCATCAAATCTCCAGAATTTTTCTATAGCACTACATCTCGAAAACTTCTATTCTCTTCTCGTCTAAATTATTTATCGTCCATGTTCAGAAAAGACTTCCTATACTTGATATTAACGAATTTCTCTTATTCAGAAACGTTTTCCTTGCCATAGCCAGCCTACATTTTATATCCTCTCTACATAGACTATCAGCAGTTATTTTGCTCCCCAAATAGCAAAACTTATCTAATACTTTAAGTGTCTCATTTGCTAATCTAATACCCTCAGCATCACCTGATTTAATTCGGCTACATTCCATTATCCTCGTTTTGCTTTTATTGATGTTCATCTTATATCCTCCTTTCAATATACATTCGTTCAACTGCTCTTCCAGGTCCTTTGCTGTTTCTGACAGAGTTACAATGTCATTGGTAAAGTTTTTATTTCCTCTCCATGGACTTCAGTTCTTACTCCAAATTTTACTTTTATTTCCTTTACTGCTTACTCAATATACAGATTGAACAACATCAGAGAATGGCTACAACCCTGTCTCACTCCCTTCTCAACCACTGCTTCCCTTTCATGCCCCTTACTCTTACAACTGCCATCTGCTTTCTGTACAACTTGTAAATAGCCTTTCGTTCCTTGTCTTTTATCCCTGCCACCCTCAGAATGTGAAAGAGAGTGTTCCAGTCAACTTTTGTCAAAAGCTTTCTCTAAGTCCACAAATGCTAGAAACGTAGGCTTGCTTTCGTTAATCGATCTTCTAAGATAACCCATAGGTTCAGTATAGCCTCAGGTGATCCAAATTTTCTATGGAGTCCAAACTGATCTTCGCCGAGGTCGGCTTCTACCAGTTTTCCCATTCATCTGTAAAGCATTCATGTTAGTATTTTGCAACTGTGACTTATTAAACTGATAGTTCGGTAATTTTCGCACCTGTCAGCACCTGCTTTCTTTGGGATTGGAATAATTATATTCTTCTTGAAGTCTGAGGGTATTCGCCTGTCTCATGCATCATGCTCACCAAATGGAAGAGTTTTGTCATGACTGGCTCACCCGAGACTATTAGTAGTTCTAATGGAATGTTGTCTAATCCAGGGGCCGTGTTTCGACTTAGGTCGTTCCGTTTTCTGTCAAATTCTTCACGCAATATCATATCGCCCATTTCATCTTCATTTACGTCCTCTTCCATTTCCATAATATTGCCCTCAAGTACATCGCCCCTGTATGGACCCTCTATATACTCCTTCCACCTTTCTGCTTTCCCTTCTTTGCTTAGAACTGGTTTTCTATGTGAGCTCTTGATATTCATACAGGTGGTTCTCTTTTCTCCATAGGTCTCTTTAATTTTCCTGTCCGCAGTTTCTATCTTACCCCTAGTGATGTATGTCTCTACATCCTTACATTTGTCCTCTAGCCATCCCTGCTTAACCATTTTGCACTTCCTGTTGGTCTCATTTTTGAGACGTTTTTATTCCTTTTCGCTTGCTTCATTTACTGCATTTCTAATTTCATCAATTGAATCTAATATCTCTTCTGTTACCCAAGGATTTCTACTAGCCATCGTCTTTTTACCTACATAATCCTCTGCTACCTTCACTATTTAAGCTCTCAAAGCTACCCCCTCTTCTTCTACTGTATTTCTTTCCTCGTGTTCTTGTCAATCATTCCCTAATTCTCTCTGTGAAACTCTCTACAACTTCTAGTTCCTTCAGTTTATCCAGGTCCAATGTCCTTAAATTCCTACCATTTTGCATTTTCTCCAGTTATAGTCTACAGTTCATAACCAATAACTTACAGTGTAAAACCTGATTCCTAAATCTCTGTCTTACCTTTGTATAACACATCTGAAACCTTCCAGAGTCCCCAGGCCTCTTCCATGTATACAAACTTCTTTCATGATTCTTAAACCAAGTGTTAGCTATGGTTAAGGTATGCTCTGTGTAAAACTCTACCAGGAGGCTTCCTCTTTCATTCCTTATCCCCAGTCCATATTCACCTACCACGTTTCCTTCTCTTCCTTATCCTACTGTCGAATTCCAGCCCCCCCATGACTATTAAACTTTCGTCTCCCTTCACTATCTGAATAATTTCTTTTATCCCATCATACATTTCTTCAATCTCTTGATCATCTGCGCGCCTAGTTGGCATATAAACTCATAATACTGTGGTAGCTGTGGATTTCATATCTATCTGGGCTACAGTAATGTGTTGCCTATGTTGTTTGTAGTAGCTTACTCACGCTTCTATTTTTTTATCCATTATTAAACCGACTCCTGCAATAGCCCTATTTGATTTTAAATTCACCTGAGCAGAAATCTTGTTCCTCCTGCCACTGAACGTTTCTAATTCCCGCTATATCTAACTTTAAACTATGCATTTCCCTCTTCAAATTTTCTAAGCCACCTGCCCGATTAAGGGATCTGACATTCCACACTCCAATCTGAAGAACGCCAGTTTTCTTTCTCCTAATAATGACGTCCTGCTGAGTAGTCCCCACCCGGAGATCCAAATGGAGGACTACTTTACCTGTTGAATATTTTACCCAAGAGGACGCCATCATCGTTAACCAAACAGAAAAGCTGCATGCTAAAAAGTAAAATTAATAAACTGCTCATCTGCCTTGAATTAGAGTCATCCATCCCAGTTAACATAATCTGCCTCTCTGAACATCATGTAACCACTGGTATAGACATGTTCAGTGTTGCATGACTGGAGTAGCTTCACACTTTTGTAGGGCAGAAATAGGGGATGGAGGAGTTACCACATTCATCAGAAATACCATAAATTTAATAACATAGGCATTCATAAATTGTGCTTGGAGCACGATATGGAAGCATATTCAACAGAAGTGGTGTTTCATAATACATTATTCACAATACTAAGTGTATACCAAGTATCAGTAGGTAACTGTAATCTGTTCATAAATCACTTTGAAGCTTTGTTGGCCTATTAAACAACAAAAAGGAAAGAATTAGTGGTTGTTGGTGACTTTAATGTAGATTTTCTTGAAATCTCTTCCAGTAAAAACTTACTGCAGTCAGTAGCATTGTCATTCAACTTAATTCATACTGCTAACTTTCCAACTAGAATAGCTAAGGGCCATCGATAACGTCTTTATAAAAATGTTTAATGAACAAAATTATATTATAAAACCAATAATAAGTTGCCTATCAGACCATGACATGTAGTTCTTTTTGCTAAATGTGAATACTGTTCAGGACATAAAAACTACTAAATCTTAGTTCAAGAGGATAGTCAGTAAGCCAAAACTGATTATTTTAGGGAACTTGTCGAAGATGTGAATTGGAGTGATGTGTGCATAACGTTTATTAACAATGTCCATAACTTATTTGAAAACTGTTTCCCCCCAAAACTAACCCAGATGAGACTAAGGTCTATAAAAAAGCATGGATTACGCAAGGAATAAAGATATCCCGTAAGATAAAAAGGAAACTATATCTATCATTGAGAAACACTGATATAAATGCTATAGAGCACTTCAAAATGTACTGCAAAATATTGAAGATAGTAATATGGACACCAAAGCAAATGCAGTAACAGAAAAGGATACTCACACCAGATAACAAAACAAAGGCAAAATGGGATACAGTATAGAAAGAGACTGGTAGAACCAAAGACAAAGAGGAGCACATAGCATTAAGAGTAAATATTAGATGGGTAACAGATTTCTGCAGTGCTGCTGAACTTTCCAATAACCACTTCATGACTATTACTGAAAAGGTGGGTTGTCAGGTTCAGTAGATGTTGCCATGAAATATCTCAGACCAGTCACTATAAATAACTACAATGATATGACTATGACCCTCACAACACGTGTAGAAGTAATGTCCACCATAAAATCCTTAAAGTCAAAAAATTCTAGGGGCTATGATATCATATCAAGAAAATGGGATTGGGGCTAAGAAATGAAAGAGGAAGCCGCCTGGTAGAATTTTGCACAGAGCATAACTTAATCATAGCTAACACCTGGTTCAAGAATCATGAAAGAAGGTTGTATACATGGAAGGACCCTGGAGATACTAAAAGGTTTCAGATAGATTATATAATGGTAAGACAGAGATTTACGAACCAGATTTTAAATTGTAAGACATTTCCAGGGCAAGATTAAAACTGAAGAAACTGCAAAAAGGTGGGAATTTAAGGAGATGGGACCTGGATAAACTGAAAGAACCAGAGGTTGTACAGAGTTTCAGGGAGAGCATAGGGGAACAATTGACAGGAATGGGGGAAAGAAATACAGTAGAAAGAGAATGGGTAGCTTTGAGGAATGAAATAGTGAAGGCAGCAGAGGATCAAGTAGGTAAAAAGACGAGGGCTAGTAGAAATCCTTGAGTAACAGAAGAGATACTGAATTTAATTGATGAAAGGAGAAAGTACAAAAACGCAGCAAGTGAAGCAGGCAAAAAGGAATACAAACGTCTCAAAAATGAGATCGACAGGAAGTGCAAAATGGCTAAGCAGGGATGGCTAGAGGACAAACGTAAGGATGTATAGGCGCATATCACTAAGTAAGATAGATACTGCCTACAGGAAAATTAAAGAGACCTTTGGAGAAAAGAGAACCACTTGCATGAATATAAAGAGCACAGATGGAAACCCAGTTCTAAGCAAAGAAGGGAAAGCAGAAAGGTGGAAGGAGTATATAGAGGGTCTATACAGGGGCGATGTACTTGAGGACAATATTATGGAAATGGAAGAGGATGTAGATGAAGATGAAATGGGAGATACGATACTGCGTGAAGAGTTTGACAGAGCACTGAAAGACCTGAGTCGAAACAAGGCCCTGGGAGTAGACAACATTCAATTAGAACTACTGACGGCCTTGGGAGAGCCAGTCCTGACAAAACTCTGCCATCTGGCGAGGAAGATGTATGAGACAGGCGAAGTACCCTCAGACTTCAAGAAGAATATAATAATTCCAATCCCAAAGAAAGCAGGTGTTGACAGATATGAAAATTACCGAACAATCAGTTTAATAAGTCACAGCTGCAAAATACTAACGCGAATTCTTTACAGACGAATGGAAAATTGGTAGAAGCCGACCTCGGGGAAGATCAGTTTGGATTCCGTAGAAATGTTGGAACACTTGAGGCAATACTGACACTACGACTTATCTTAGAAGAAAGATTAAGAAAAGGCAAACCTACGTTTCTAGCATTTGTAGACTTAGAGAAAGCTCTTGACAATGTTGACTGGAATACTCTCTTTCAAATTCTGAAGGTGGCAGGGGTAAAATACAGGGAGCGAAAGGCTATTTACAATTTGTACAGAAACCAGATGGCAGTTATAAGAGTCGAGGGAATGAAAGGGAAGCAGTAGTTGGGAAGGGAGTGAGACAGGGTTGTAGCCTCTCCCCGATGCTATTCAAACTGTATATTGAGGAAGCAGTAAAGGAAACGAAAGAAAAGTTCGGAGTAGGTATTAAAATCCATGGAGAAGAAATAAAAACTTTGAGGTTCGCCGATGACATTGTAATTCTGTCAGAGACAGCAATGGACTTGGAAGAGAAGTTGAACGGAATGGATAGTGTCTTGAAAGGAGGATATAAGATGAACATCAACAAAAGCAAAACGAGGATAATGGAATGTAGTCGAATTAAGTCGGGAGATGCTGAGGGTATTAGATTAGGAAATGTGACACTTAAAGTAGTAAAGGAGTTTTGCTATTTGGGGAGCAAAATAACTGATGATGGTCGAAGTAGAGAAAATATAAAATGTAGACTGGCAATGGCAAGGCAAGCGTTTCTGAAGAAGAGAAATTTGTTAACATCGAGTATAGATTTAAGTGTCAGGAAGTCGTTTCTGAAAGTATTTGTATGGAGCGTAGCCATGTATGGAAGTGAAACATGGACGATAAGTAGTTTAGACAAGAAGAGAATAGAAGCTTTCGAAATGTGGTGCTACAGAAGAATGCTGAAGATTAGATGAGTAGATCACATAACTAATGAGGAGGTACTGAATAGAATTGGGGAGAAGAGCAGTTTGTGGCACAACGTGACTAGAAGAAGGGATAGGTTGGTAGGACATGTTCTGAGACATCGAGGGATCGCCAATGTAGTATTTGAGGCTAGCGTGGAGGGTAAAAATCATAGAGGGAGACCAAGAGATGAATACACTAAGCAGATTCAGAAGGATGTAGGCTGTAGTAAGTACTGGGAGATGAAGAGGCTTGCACAGGATACAGTAGCATGGAGAGCTGCATCAAACCAGTCTCAGGACTGAAGACCGCAACAACAACAACAAAGGGTTCTGATATTTAGGAGGCTATCTCTCGTACAGTGAGAATGTACATAATGCATTAGACTATAAATTACAGGCTACTGGTATATTTTGTGATCTGTCAAAGGCATTTGACTTTGAAAATCACAATACCCTTTTAAGTAAATTAGTATATTACAGTGTAACAGGAAATGCTGTAAAATGGTTCTGATTGGCAGGAAACAAAGGGTGTCAATAGGAAAGAGATATGTATTAAGCTATCAGGTATTATCCAACTGGGAACCAAAAACATGTGGTTCTCCCCAAGGTTCCATCTTTGGGCCCCTTCTTTATCATATGTATGTCAATGGCATTTAACCAGTAACATTACCAGTTTCCAAGTTTGTTTTGTTTTCAGATGATACAAACATTGCAATAAATAGTAAATCAAGTATAGCCCTAGGAAGGTCGACAAATGAAATTTTCATGCACATTAATAAATGGTTCATAGCCAGTTTTGTGTCACTGAACCCTGGAAAGACATACTATATGCAGTTAAGAACTTGTAAAAGGTTTCCTGCGAGTATACGCCTAAAATATGATGACAAGCAGATAGAATAAGTTGACAGTGTTAAATTCTTGAGATTATAACTTAATAGTAAATTTAACTGCTGAAGTGCCTAAACAAATCTCAGGTTATTATGAAAATGTTGACAGACAGAGTTGATATAAAAATAAAAAAAGCCATCGTACCAGGCTTACTTGCATTCCATAATGTCATATGGGATTATTTTCTGGGGTAACTCACCAAGTGACACTAAAGTTTTCTGAGTCCAAAAATGTGCCTTACGAATTATTTGTGGTGTGAACTCAAGGGTGTCCAGCAGAGTGTCGTTTAAGAAACTGGGGATACTCACTACTGCTTCCTAATATATTTATTTCTTAATGAAATTGTTTGAACAAAAGATATATTGTTATTAAAAATATATCTTTTTTTCAAACCAACAGCTCAGTTCAGAGTACCAGTACTAGCAATAAGAATAACTTTCACAAAGATTTCAAGTCACTTACTTTGGTTCAGAAAGGTTTCCACTACTCACACAGACATCTTCAATAACATGCCAGCAGCCATTAAAAATTGAACTAATAATAAAGTTCAGTTTCAGGAGAGACTAAGGGATTTATTGGTGGCCAATTCCTTCTACTCAACTGATGAATTTCTTAGCAGAACCAGTTAGTGCACGTATGTTATCAATAATATCACATACTGTGAATATGGTGTACAATCTGACTTATGTACAAATTCTGTGCAGTAATGCGATCATTGTACGTAAGTGCCACAAGAGGATTTTATTTTATTTATTTCTTTTATTTGTGATGCATGGCTACATTAACCTAAGAATTATCATATGCACGTAAGTGTATTGAACATTTAATATTTGTGACAAGTTTTATATCCTTTTAAATGTAAATATGGTTTAGAGGTTTTCGATCGATCCCACATCCACAAGGGCAATTTCATTAAGGATATTTGGAAGGTACATTAGCCTATCTGTCCTTATTTTGTAAATATATGTTGTGTATTCTTGTTTTCTGACATATTTCACATCCCAGAGGATCTCCTCACTTTGGGTCAGTTGGAATGAGAAGTACATCTAATCTAAAAAATAAAATAATTTCCTGTGCTCCCTCACCCTGAATGGATAATCAGAGTTGTTTATAGTGCCGGTTTTAGGCAAAAATACTTCTTTGTTAGCTTTTGCTACACCCCAAAAAAGTTCGATACGTGAAATGTAAGTTTTTTAAAAATTTTTCAGTGTTACCTGTATACTAGAAGATTTAAGGTTATGACATCTTATGTCACTGAAATTTTTGCTTAGCCTGAAAGATCCATCTAGTCGTCAAACACGTTGGGCTTTCAAGCTCAGTGAATTTGAATATGAGGTCATTCATGAGCCAGGTAGAAAACACATGAATGCGGATATGTTAAACTGCAAAGTGGCTGTGTTGAGCACATGGGGCAAGAGTGTGGTGGAATGGCAACAAGCACAGACAAAGGATAAAGATTGGTGGGCCTTTAAGTTGCGACTGCACTTTATCATACATGAGAATTTGTCGAGAAGAGTCACGAAATGTGGACCATGTGTCACAGTCCTGGCACTTTTCCAGCAGGCTCATGAGCATGTGTTCTCAGATCATGGTGCCTGATGAACAACAGGCAGGCATGCTGCAAACGATTTTGATGGAGGTATAATTGTGTGACATGGAGCAGTATGCCAGGGATTGTGTGCCAAGTGCACAAAGGGTGGGAATTTTGGATCAGAAAATGCCTTTTTAGAGGTTTCCAGAGGCATTAACACCATTAAAAATGCTTCGGCTCGACCTTTGTGGACCATTCAACAAAACACTTGCAGGGAATAGACATATGATGACATTTGCTGTATCAGTGATCAAGTGATATTAACTTTTGTGTGGGTCAGTTATTCAGTATAATTTAATGGGTTGACTGTTTATGGAGACATGTTATGCAATCATTGTTAACATACACAATAACTTTTCTATAATCATAAATACTCATTAAACTGGTTGAATTTGGAAGGGATCGCATACTTCATTAAAGTAAAGCCTTTAATATGTTCCGTTACAATATCCCCCTCAGGTAATATCATTTACAGAATGTTAATGATATTAGCCGACTAGGACAAATGTGTCAACTACTATGCATAATGTGTATGTATACAACAACCGTTACACTGTTTCAAAATGAATTTTTCCTGCAAATATTTTAGTTGTGTTGTTTCAAATGCACTTTGTGTTATGGCTCTCAGTATGACAGCATCATAAAAATATTTAGTAATATATGAAAGTAAAAAAAAAATGTTAATCTTTGCTCCCAGTGAGCCACATGGAAAATGATCAAAAACAGACACAAATATATCACATGTGATTTTAAGATATGTAAAAAATATATGTAAATTATTTCAAAGTCAGCTCTCAATGAGTCACAGAATAATCAAGATAATAGAGGGAACATAAATATATTACATAGATGGACAGGTCAGATGTCCATAGGAAAATATTGCAACTGTCTACTCGTTTTGAGCCACATAAAGGAAATGAAAACAAAGAACATAATTATAAGTATGGACATGATATATAAACACAAACACTAGAGAAGTCACATGTATGAATGCATTTGAAAAAAAAGGAAATATTTAAAAAACTTGTCTCTCATTGAGACACATAGTCAAGACAGTACAATAACATATTAATACTAAAATTGGACACTTAAATTGGTCACAACATAACACAAACATCAAACTTGCTGAACATCTGATTAACTGTAGAAAATTGTACACAAATCTTATGCCTAAAAAGGAACAGTAACAAAATGATGGGTCTTGCACAACAATTTTTTCATTGTCTTTTATATTTGGTGCAAGTATGTCCCATATTCAACAATACAAAAAGAAAGTAATAAATGTTTGTCACCTTCTTGCCCATTGCAAGTAAAGAAGATATCACAATATTTAATATTCAATAGTGACAATAAAAATATAAAAACATTGTCTCAGATATCTGGAACTTTTCCAGGGTCTGTAGTGGTAGTTGCTATTTGACACACCTAGTGAAAATCTTTGCTGATTACATGCTTTACGGAAAATGGGTAAGTAACTGTATTCAAACAGGGAAATGTGCTTAATCATGTTTATATGGTTTCAATTCAGTGATGTTTCTTAATCCAAATAACCTTCTTGATCTGGGAAAGATAAGTCTATACGCATTAGGATGTGGGCTTTCTTTTATTTCAAATGGACAAATGTCAATGTTTGCTTTAACATATAATACATCATTTTCAATTTCTTTAGTTCCTAAGTCTAATGTCTCTTTCCTACACTTAGACACATCCCTCTCTGTTTGCAAAGCATTGACATTTAAACATAAACCTTTGTTTTCATCTGTTCCTCTTAACACTGTGTTGCCACTCAACAAGTTTATGTTCTCACCCAATTTTTTATAAAGTCCACTACGGATTCTTATCCACCATATAGGATACAAGGTTGCACTTACCTTTGCAAATTCTTTCCAAAAGGCATCTTTGATTATACAGTTTCCATAGTTGTTCCACAAAACTTCTAAAAACTTTTCCCCTTTTTCTTGAAAACACACATTTACATTCCATCCCTTTATATTTTCTTTAATATTATTATTATTACCATTCTCATAGATTAGTGTTTCATAGTTCCCAATAGGCAATAGCTTGTCCTCAGATACACATTCCCTAGTCTGCATTTCACTTAAATTAACCTCATTATTACCCATGTTTGTCACATCACTTACCTTTACCACATAATCACTTTTCAATTCTACAAATACTTTTATTTCTTCCTCCACACTCTCATCAATAACATCACTTGATTTTGGATCATTATTTAAATGTCCCTCTATTACTTCTTCCTCCTCCTCAACAACAACCCCATATTCAGTTTCCCCCCTATGTATCTGAATCTCAGCAATTGAGTCTTTTGCTCCATTAAACACTTCGTCATCCCCCTTCATATCAAATAAACCCCCCAAAATAGATTCTACTTGTGGTGTGTCTGACTTGTTATTAACACCAGTATCTTTTTCAGCCCAACTATGGAACTCTGCAATACCTTCAACTTCTGCACTTTCACTAACTACCTGTGCTTGAATACTGTTTTTATTAACTGTATCACTTTTACTCATACTATCCCATAACCTTTTATTAAATTCTAATTTATTCATTCTAACAACATCAGTATTTTCATGGTATTTACTCTTTACATTGTATCCTCTCCTTTTCCAGTTTCGGTTATGTCTTGTCCTGTCATAATATTGTCTAGCCCCAAAACTACGGACATCTAGTGGGACTGTCCACCGTTTCCCGGCCGGTTCCCTCGGTCTGTCTGCTTGTAGTTGTCATTTTGTTCACTAGTTTCAAGAAACCCCCTTCTATCTGGTTCTCTTCCCCAATACCTATTTCTATCATTCCTGTTATCTCTCCTCCATCCTCCCTCCTGTGTATTGTTTCTGAAATCATTTTCATATCTCCTATCTCCCTTATTTGGAGCATTATTTCCAGAATTTTCAAAGTTTCTCCTCCCATAATAATCTCTGTTTACATTCCTGTTCCACCCCCCATACTGGTTGTTGCCAGAGCCAAAACTTTGGTTACTTTCTCTTTCCAAGGCCCTATCTAATCTATCTACAAATTTCAGGAACTCTTCCATTGAATCGTCTGGTCCATGGACCAATTCCCACTGCAGTCTCTCTGGTAATCTTCTTTTTAAAACATCAATTTGTGTCATATGCTTACAGTCAGTGAGCATTTTTATGGTGACTAGTAACGGTAGCAATTATAGACAAAGAGGCCAGCACTGTGGCACAGGTATTAGTTAACAGTTGTATACTGAGGTCTGGAGTGCCTGATACCCTAAGTATCAGATCAGGGTATGAACTTCATTTTAGAACTTATGAAACAGCTGTGCCATCTTTTACGTATTCAGAAGTTGTGAGCAAAACCATTCCACCCTTAAATCAACAGTAGGATTTGGTGTGTCCATAAGACCATTTCGAAGATGGTAAGCTTTTACATGAATGTGATAACTGTCTTCCATATGTGGCTTGAGCAAACAAATTGAAGACTCATATGGGAATAGGCATGTCACCTTTTGAGTTGGTGTATGGGATGAAGATGCTGTCCCCCTTTGACGTTTTAAGTTCTAAATTGGGACCGGACTGCAAATCAGTAAAGAAGTTTGCCAGAATAATATGGGAGGTATGGATAAACAAACAAGAGGGCTACGCAAAGGCTCTGGACCTCCAGGAACAGCTGAAGAGGCGCATGGGCAAATTGCTGCAGCATTGTACAGGGCAGTGAGTATTGATCATTAATCCCCATACCAATTCCTATACACCGAAGGGAAATGCAAAGAAGTTCTTGACCAAGTGTCACAGACCGTATCAGGTCATGGAGATGACTGCACCAGTTAAGGTGAAGGTACAATATTATATCAAAACATCTATCTTTTACATCGGTCAGGTAAACCATTTAAAGATGAGATGGATGGGCTACCACAGGTAGCTGTGACTGACGTGGTATGCAGAGATACAGCATGCAGAAAGAAGGAACCTCTAGTAATTAGATGGAACAAGGCACATGACATGCTTGATGCTTTGAGGTCACATAATTACTTACGTTGTGATTATTTGCAATGTTTTGTTGGTGTTCAATTTATTATAGATGCTAGAGTTTATGGATATGATTTACACTGTCTAAGTGTTCGGATGGATTTAGTGTTATCATACAAATGGCAAGTGTATTTTCCTATTGTCATTGAAGCGTTATTGTCGTGTTTCTATGGTGTTGTTTCTTGTTTCTACTCGTCGTTAGTTCGTTAGTTCCTCGTTTCAGTAGGAGGGAGGAGAGATGGATACGAATAAGGACAAAAGTGGCTGAATGATACCTGTTCTTCTGAAAACTCAGATTTAATGGCACTCTCGGTATTCTGAATGACACATGTATCTGACTTTAAATACCATCAACCACTATGCAAACAGAGCTTACTTTCGTTGCTTTGAACACGTACCAGGCACAAAAATTTAGATTGGTGGCTTAAATTCATTTAAAAACTGGTTAAATAGAGTGAAGAAAAAGAAACACCTGTCAGATCGTTGTATGATCGAAGGAATAAATTAGAATTTTATTGAACGTTATTAAGGGAAGATAAGAACTGAATGATTTTACAGAGTCTGATTAGGAAGCAGGGTTGTGATACGAGATGTAACAGTTGCAAGTGAAGACTCACTGAATACTTATTTCTGAATTAAAACACACGAGGATATTAAATGAAACACCATTGCTTGGAATGCTTCGACACATGGTATCTTGTCTATCGTAAGAACACAACCTGCACACATGGAACCAATCCTGCTAAATAACGGGTAGGATTTATCTGATGCACGTCCATGAACATCCACACTGACCGTCCACACAGCAAAAGGGATAGAATTTAGAAGGATGTTTCCACATTCTACGTTTTAGAGTATAGGGTCAGGGAGTAATTAGTTTTGACCATCAACTTCTGAGAAAAAAGGCCCATTACAGGAATTCGGTATAACGTCATTAATTTGACGGTACTATTATTAAATAACAGAACATCTACTCCTCTACTCCGCAGTGGAACTGAGGATTTATTATGATCACGAGCTGTAATTCCATCTCATTGCAGCCTCATAGCGCACAGAGAAACGAAAGTGGCGCAGCAGAATGCAGGTTAGTAAACCCATGAAAATAAAATACGAAACGGATGCTAAATCAAACGCTGAAGAGCACACGACACATTCATACATGGTACGTAAAACTAACTGATTTTCTACATCATATGGCGTCACCGTTCAGCAATGCCAAGTTGTAATTGAACAAAGGATCACATTAAGTAAATTGAATATTAATAAAAATAACACCATTGCCTAGCTAAAGTCATTTGTGTAGTGTGATTACTGATATGTACACAGTGAAGGACTACTAGAAACTCAAAAAAACTCCTTACACGTTTCAGTGTATGCTGCTATAGAGATGACCACTCAGACCTCTTTAGCGATACAGGGAAAACTGTAAAGCTTGCACGCTACTGTAGCCCAGGTCCTCACACAAGCCAGAAAAGCTCAGAGATGCTGCATGGTTGCTTCAAATGGTTCAAATGGCTCTGAGCACTATGGGACTTAACATCTAAGGTCATCAGTCCCCCAGAACTAGAGCTACTTAAACCTAACTTACCTAAGGACATCACACACATCCATGCCCGAGGCAGGATTCGAACCTGCGACCGTAGCGGTCACGCGGTTCCAGACTGAAGCGCCTAGAACCGCACGGCCACACAGGCCGGCTGCATGGTTGCTACCACGCATGTTCTTACCTCCGTGTTTCGTAACGATCACAGAAACGTTGCAACGAAAGAATTCTGAAGTACCACACACAAACAACTCACACATTCATTCTAACAGACGAAAACAAGAACAGGAAAGATATGGCCCGCATACACGATAAACAGGTCAAATGGACGCATACAGAACATTAAACATAAATTATAAATTGAGAAATCGCTCTGTCTTAGCGTATAAATCCTGCTGAGGCTATTGAATCACGCGCTCTCTCGTTGATTTTTCCCTCCAGTTTCAAGTTCTGACGCACCGAACATCGGAGGTGAGAAAAGATGCTGTAAAACCGAAGTTCGCTCTGGAAATTCAATGGAACGGCTCAAGGTGTTGTTGATTTCAAATAACAGTGAAGCTCATGTAGTTAGTATGTCGTTAGCGGATTTGAAGAAGTGCACTCAAGGGAGTATTATTGTCTGTCCATCAGACCGGTACAGATTGACATGCGAAAATCTGAGACGAATATGCTTTTGGGGAAAATGAATGAGGCACGTTGCAAAAAGGCAAACTTCTCCACATGGTATTACTTTCAAAAGGTAGGGATACAGTGGATGTGCTCGGCCTTCTCGACAGAAAGTGTGTTGATAAATTGCTATGTAAAAGGGAAACATTAGGGGTTGAGGAAATTAGAAATGCAGGGAAGCAGTATTATCATTAATGATACGGCTTGTGTGATCGTCGAGAAGGATTTCCGTTTTCCGTCTACGCTGACTGGTACAGCTGTCATGGCATTGACGCGAATACGTTGTGTTGATCAGAAGGGTCACTAAGGGTATTACTCGCCAAAATCTTATTATGTTAATGCCACTCTCAACTCTGAACTTATGCATTCGTTAGATAAATTTACCGAATCACACCAGGGGAAAATTCAGTGCAGCAGATGTTACAGTGTGTGCAATATTTCAAGAAAATTATCGTCACAAGATTATATCGACAAGCATTCAGCCACCAGTTACGGCGTGTTTCTGCTTGGTAATAAACACAGACGTGCACAGTCTTCAGAAACACCGACGCACCAGTTGCTAGTCGAGTGGTTAGCCAGCACGGGCCAAGGGAACAGTCGATGGAAGTAAAATCACTCTATTTAAATAGTATAGCAATTAGATTAAGGATTGTTTGATAACAAGGTTCTTGAAACCGCACTTTAAGAGGAAGCACATGTAGTAGCGGATAAAGGAGAAACCCATTTCGGACAGATCATGTTAAAGCTGAGATAAAGTATTTATCGTTGAATCCCAAGTCATTTCTTGAACTCGATCTTTGTCTCGCTTCCGTTACTCTTATTTCTTCCCTATGATGCATGATTTGATTGTGCAAGTTACTGCTACATCTTCGCACATCATCTTCGATACTAATACACGAGACACAGCCCCAGAGAGTGGCACGCGGATGTGTGATGGCTCGGCCTTCGAGTCGCATCGTGTGGCTGGTGGGCATGCAACAGTTGGTTGACAAACTGGTGATTGTATTGAATGTACCAGCTGAGTTATGTCGGAATTCAAATCGCCCACATGTATTTCTTGCCCTATTCGCAGTCTTCTTTCATTGTCTTCTTTCGACTTCTTCACGCATCAAATTTATATACGTTCTGTACGATCTCGCATGTGTTTGATATCTTCAATTATTTCTATCTGCTGTGCACTAATCCGCGAGTATTCATAGCATAATTCTGTCATGTCTTCTCACTGTTGTCCTAACTGATCTACCCTCTGCGAATCTTTACTATTTCTTCTCGTGCATACTATGCTACCTTCTTCCCCTGTTCCTATAACATAAGCACAACCTTCTTTGTTTGGCTAAATGAAATTTTTGGCCCGTTCACATGTCTCTTGGCTACTAGCACCTCTTTCCTTGCTCCAGCTGGCCGGAGTGGCCGTGCGGTTCTAGGCGCTACAGTCTGGAGCCGAGCAACCGCTACGGTCGCAGGTTCGAATCCTGCCTCGGGCACGGATGTGTGTGATGTCCTTAGGTTAGTTAGGTTTAATTAGTTCTGATTTCTAGGCGACTGATGACCTCAGAAGTTAAGTGGCATAGTGCTCAGAGCCATTTGAACCACGCTCCAGTTGCTTCGCTAATAGTTACTCGTGAGTCTTTCTTTGCATCTAGTGTTAACTGCTTCGCCTCTGCTGACATTTTTTTAATTGTCAACTCCTTGTGTTTGATCTCTATTATATCTTTCTTCAGTTCCTTCTCGAATTCCTTTCTCTCTTTACTTTCCTTCTGTCTGATCTCTTCTGTCTTCTTAAAAATTTTAAGACTATATGCATCTGTGCATTGTTATACATGGCTACATCTGGATTAGAGACCCAATAACTCATTAGTAGCAGGGCAATAGCAGGTGGCTACTGCGAGTTGCCTACACCAGGGGCACGTATACATTCATAGACAAACATATAGACCTTTTTCATTAACAGCCCTTAACCTATTGTTCTGCTGAGTTGATAATGACCCTCTGGGGATAATCAGTCCTTCTGAGAAGCCTCCCCACTCTTCCCCCCTCCCTCTCCTCCTCCCAACCGCTCTGGGAACCTCCAACCCTCGAACCTCCTCCTCGCCAATGCAAGTACAGTTTCGAAGCTGAGTTATTCGAATAGACCCCTCACACTCTATCAATCTGATTGACTAATTAATTAAATTGATCAATTAATTAACCCCTCCCCCCTCTGGTAAGTCACCTCAGCCCTCCCCTCCCCACTTCCTCCTGTGCTGGAGAGGAGGGATCTCACTCTGTCTTGAGGCCACGAGTGGCCTACCGGGACCATCCGACAGCCGTGTCATCCTCGGTGGAGGATGCGGATAGGAGGGGCGCGGGGTCAGCACACCGCTCTCCCGGCCGTAAGATGGTATTCTTGACCGAAGCCGCTACTATTCGGTCGAGTAGCTCCTCAATTGGCTGAGTGCACCCCGAAGAAAGGCAACAGCGCATGGCGGCCTGGATGGTCACCCGTCCGAGTGGAGGAGGGATCTCACACCAGGAAATTCAGTTACACAGCAAAGGGTATATTGTATATTTATATAAAAAATTGAATTTGCAGGGGATGGATCTCTCTTGCTCATCGTTCTCTGCTATTTGGGAAGATGCAAGTCTTATAAAATACATAGAAAGGAGTAATTAAATCCATCTCTTTCTTTTTTATTCCTATTATGCAAGGAGTACCATCGACATAACACATCACACGTAATTACACTGTTGAAAATCTTCCGATGCTGAAGCACGTGCAGGCAGCTTGGGGTACCATGCAGCAACACGTCCATCAGTGGCTGCACAATGCGGCAGCTGCCTGGTGCACCGAGCAGAGTGGATGTCACGCTAATTTCCTGAACAAAAGCTGCAGGTGGTACCAACCCATTGATATTTGATACCTGAGAATTTCATGTCGAAACACATGCTCTCTCTCTCTCTCTCTATCTATCTATCTATTTCTCCCTCAAGCGGTCACAGAACTTTCTGTAGATATACTGCTCTGCCTCTGTCTTGTTCGAAACAGTCTGTAGAGACCCCAGTGCCCCCCCCCCCCCCACCGTGGATGTCTTGTGATTCTGTGATGTCATGGAACTTCCTGTGAATGAAGTGTTCTGATTGGTTCTTATTGAATTTACCCAGCAAATTGCAGCTGGTGGTGCAGGAGCGCTGTTCACCACTTTCTGCAGACGCACAAATTACGAGAATGTCAGTGGCAAACTATTTTCTACACATCGAGAAACATAGAGCAGTCATATTGCACTGAAAGATACACCCTGCAGAAGTGGTTCAAATGGTTCAAATGGCTCTGAGCACTATGGGACTCAACTGCTGAGGTCATTAGTCCCCTAGAACTTAGAACTAGTTAAACCTAACTAACCTAAGGACATCACAAACATCCATGCCCGAGGCAGGATTCGAACCTGCGACCGTAGCGGTCTTGCGGTTCCAGACTGCAGCGCCTTTAACCGCACGGCCACTTCGGCCGGCTGCAGAAGTGGTCTACAGATCATCAATGGAATGAACTGCGGTATAGTAGCCACCGTTTGGGGTCTCCCGCATGTGAGTCTATCGTCAGGACGCCGCTACGATGGTCAAAACTCCTAAACATCGTAATTACAGATCGTGTTGCAAAATACCATCAACCATAGACCGAATATCGGCGTCCTTTGATCTTGCTGCCCCCAAGAAAAGCATCAAGTGTCGGTATTCTGTTGATCGGGAAATTCCAGACTCACTTCATGTCTCTGTCTCTCTCCGTGTGTGAACCACTGTCTCGAAACACGCAAATGGAGGATTTCATCTCTCCTCAGAATGCTGTGTTCCTATTGGCTAATGCTGGGGACAAAGGGAGAGCTGACGCAATTTCGATAAAAAATAAAATGAAATAATCCATATGCACTACCGTATCAAATTCATTGTTTAACAATTTACAGGAGTCAAATAGATCGCTTAAAACACTTACCTCCACCTTACGATGATCGTTCTTCGTAATAAAACGTACTTCCAACTTTTGAGTATCACATGCAAACATTATGTAAGTCAAGTAATGAAATTTCCACCTCAAATAGATCGTAGCACTAAATATATCCGAGGTCTTGTATGCACCGACATTTAAGAGCACAAATGCCTCCCTCCACTACAACGTTTTCACTAAACATATCACGCGAAAAAAATCCAACTGATCACAGAGCTAGCTGTCCGTTGACCGCCAGGAGCCACGGCCCCGCTATCCACCGCCGGCAGGGGACGTAGACTGTCTCGTGAGTGCCGGTGACGAGAGACCCACACACGTATCAGCTATGCCAACAGCTGCAAGCCGATACCCCAGCATCCACACACGCGCTGTACCAGGTGCTCAGAGGTCGTAGAGAGACTGTCACCAAGCAGTCAGCCGATCAATTTTCATGGATGGAATAGTCTTCCACCATAAACACCTGTCATTTTGAATCTTCTCACACAACACACACTGGTCACTCTGCTGGCCCCTGCTGCCACAGGCAACAGCTAACAGGCCTCCTACTTCCGGTCAGCTGCAAATTACATTGGCGACAGTTTTGTAGGAAGGGTTGGTCAAAGATAATGCGGGGAAATATTTCAACCTCCAACTTTATCCCAAGAATGAGAGAATGCTCTGTGACTCCTTTCAACATAGGGAAAGATGGGCAATTGTGATCGAACTGCTAGAAATATATAGATAACCTAACTGCATCGGTATAGGGTGCTGTCTGGTGTATCTTGGTGTATATGTTCGAGAATTAATCACGAATGGATGTACTGCACAGTATTCTATCTACTTTCGCAATGTACTATATAGTGCACGCAAAGTAGTGGAGGGATGGTTTAGTGATGATACAGAAATTGGAAACATGCAACTGTGCCAATGATTGGCTTTGAAATTACAGAAAAATGGTAAAATTGCTAAAATTGGTAGCACTATCAACTGTGGTACTTATTACAGTACATCAACGGCGAGTCTTCCCATCCCATTCATCCATTGGTGCTCTGTTGATTACCACATAATGATTGATTGATACCACTTGTTCAAATGGCTCTGAGCACTATGGGACTTAACATCTATGGTCATCAGTCCCCTAGAACTTAGAACTACTTAAACCTCGGACATCACACGACACCCAGTCATCACGAGGCAGAGAAAATCCCTGACCCCGCCGGGAATCGAACCCGGGAACCCGGGCGCGGGAAGCGAGAACGCTACCGCACGACCACGAGCTGCGATACCACTTGTAATGAGTTGGATAGAGTCGTGGTGGGAGCAGCACCATTTGTGGATAGCCTGCACAAGAACAGAGGTCGCTTACATGACCGCAGTATGAGGAATCAATCGAAACAGAACACCTACACATCTGCTACCATATCACTGTGAAAGATGAGTTTAAATGTAGACCTCATCAGTCACCTTTAGGCAGCTGTTTGGAAACGCCCACAATGTCGCAAACTCTTCCAGTTTCCATATGTCTCGATGTCTTCCACATTTTTGTCACTAAGAAACACCACCTCTGCCTTTTATTTCAACCATCCTTTGTGTTGTAGGAGCAGCATAGTTTACACCATGCAGTGTCCAGCTTTCAGTGAGAGCCAATGGATTAAGATGTATCAATGTCAGCTGACGCAGACCTCAGAACTGTAATGGGAAAAACAAATCATGGTGATTTACAAAACTGGAGTCACACACTGCTTCGATGTGTTACACAAGAAAAGAAACAACGTGTCAGAGTGCATATTAAAGAAAAACACAGGGAGCCTGTCTTGCAATTGATAGTCTATGGGGTATGGTCCTCCTACAGTACAGGTGACAATACTTTGTGCTGGTCTGTTGAAGTGAAGTCGATCACAGGTCACCTGCTCCAATGGACCAATACCTATATATTTAATAGGCATGCCACATATGCTTGATGCCAGCATACAGACGGTATTTGTTTTCGGTATATCAGAAATGGGTATGTGGTAATATCGAGTTCTCCAACAGGTGACGTTAGTGGAGTTTTTCTGGCATGTAGTTTTTCTCTGTTGGATGGGACAAAATAATGTGGAGGGAGAGAATGTTAGGGTGACAGACAGGAATGCAGCCTGAGAGACGTAGGTCTCCATCAGGCTGCAGCACCTGTATGTTGTTTGGAGATGCACAGCCATGCAATAGCAAAATCCTCGTCCTCCTTCCAGTTCTTGTATGATGTCGAATCTTCCTAATTTTCCCAATAAGAAACACCATCGTAGCTGCTCCTACTGTCTTTTCTGCTACCTTGTGTTGCAGGAGAAAGCTTCGTTTGGCGCTCGCCTTACACACAGTACACAGTAGGCAGAGCTACAACACGTTCCCATTTTCACCGAATTGTCAAAACATGGTCTTGTCGCATTAACTCAGCTCATTTTGCTTCTCCATGGATTGCAGAAGGTCTTAGATATAACACTTCTGACTTCCGATCAGTTCTGATTTAAACTGTAGCGATCACGTGGACGAAGCTGTTGGGAGGATGGGACAGAGACTGAGGAACAGTTACAAGATGCAGAGGGACTGTCTAGAAGACCACGCTGGAGTTTTGCTGTATGGGATCCTTAACAGATAGGTTCGTAAAAGGTGACTCGTTTCGAGATACCTCATGAGTGTAATCTGACAGCTTTAAAAAAAAAAAAAAAAAAAAAAAAAAAAACTTCCTGGCAGATTAAAACTGTGTGCCCGACCGAGACTCGAACTCGGGACCTTTGCCTTTCGCGGGCAAGTGCTCTACCAACTGAGCTACCGAAGCACGACTCACGCCCGGTACTCACAGCTTTACTTCTGCCAGTACCTCGTCTCCTACCTTCCAAACCGGGCGTGAGTCGTGCTTCGGTAGCTCAGTTGGTAGAGCACTTGCCCGCGAAAGGCAAAGGTCCCGAGTTCGAGTCTCGGTCGGGCACACAGTTTTAATCTGCCAGGAAGTTTCATATCAGCGCACACTCCGCTGCAGAGTGAAAGTCTCATTCTGGAAACATCCCCCAGGCTGTGGCTAAGCCATGTCTCCGCTATATCCTTTCTTTCAGGAGTGCTAGTTCTGCAAGGTTCGCAGGAGAGCTTCTGTAAAGTTTGGAAGGTAGGAGACGAGGTACTGGCAGAAGTAAAGCTGTGAGTACCGGGCGTGAGTCGTGCTTCGGTAGCTCAGTTGGTAGAGCACTTGCCCGCGAAAGGCAAAGGTCCCGAGTTCTAGTCTCGGTCGGGCACACAGTTTTAATCTGCCAGGAAGTTTCATATCAGCGCACACTCCGCTGCAGAGTGAAAGTCTCATTCTGGAAACATCCCCCAGGCTGTGGCTAAGCCATGTCTCCGCTATATCCTTTCTTTCAGGAGTGCTAGTTCTGCAAGGTTCGCAGGAGAGCTTCTGTAAAGTTTGGAAGGTAGGAGACGAGGTACTGGCAGAAGTAAAGCTGTGAGTACCGGGCGTGAGTCGTGCTTCGGTAGCTCAGTTGGTAGAGCACTTGCCCGCGAAAGGCAAAGGTCCCGAGTTCGAGTCTCGGTCGGGCACACAGTTTTAATCTGCCAGGAAGTTTCATATCAGCGCACACTCCGCTGCAGAGTGAAAGTCTCATTCTGGAAAAAAATACTCTCTATGCAAAGTGACATATTATTAATTTAATTATTTAGCCTATCAATTTGATATTCATGACGTACCATCTGGCGGGTGGGAGAGATTGCTAGGGTACCACGGATATTGTTCTTGAGATGAAACAGTAATCACGAGTTTTTTTCGTTATGGCGATATCTTTTAACGAAATTTCAATCCCCAATTACACAGGGAGAAACGACCACCGTAATAAAAAAGATGTACTACCGAATTTATGAAGTGATACACAGTGTAAACCTGATATTTACAACTTCTCTGTGTTGTTACCTTAAGAGACTTCATATGTGGTGAGGCGTTTGATTACTTTAAGGGAGCATTTGTTTCGACATGAAATTCTCAGGTATCAAATATCAAAGGGTTGGCACCACCTGAAGCTTTTGTTCGGGGGGTTAGTGCCACATCTGCTCTGCTCGGCGCACAAGGTGGAAGGTGTTGCAGTCACGTCACTTCCTGCAGGAGCTTCGCGAGCAAAAGATTTTTAACAGTGTAATAACGTGTGATGAGTTATGTCGATGTTATTCCTTGTGCGATTGGAATAAAAAAGAAAGAGATTGATTTAATTACTTCTTTCTGATATATTTTACAAGACCTGCATCTTCCCAAATAGTAGATAATGATGAGCAAGAGATATCCAAACCCTGAAATTGATTTTTTTTTATAAATAAACAATATATCCCTTGCGGTGTAACTGTGAGATGCCGCCTCTCCATCACAGACCCGTCAGTTTCCAGGTGAGTGGAAGGGAGGAAGTGGCGGAGGGGGCGAGGACCGGGGGGATTTACCAGAGGTGGAGGGGTTGATTAAATGATCAATTTAATTAATTAGTCAATCAAATTGTTGTAGTAGGAGGAGGGCATTCGAATTACTCAGGCCTGAAAGTGTACCTGTGTCAGCGAGGGGTAGGGGTAAGGGTTGGATGTTTCCAGAGTGGTTATGATGAGGAGGGGTAGGGGGAGAGGTGAGTGGAAGTTTCTCAGAGGGACAGATCATCTCCAGGGGGTCATAGTTCACTTAGCAGAATAATAGGTTAATGAAACTTCCTGGCAGATTAAAACTATGTGCCGGACCGAGACTCGAACTTGGGACCTTTGCCTTTCGCAGGCAAGTCCTCTACCGTCTGAGCTACCCAAACACGACTCACGCCCAGTCCTCACAGCTTTAATTCCACCAGTAGCTCGTCTCCTACCTTCCAAACTTCACAGAAGCTCTCCTGCGAACCTTGCAGAACTAGCACTCCTGGAAGAAAGGATATTGCGGAGACATGGCTTAGCCACATCCCCCAGGCTGTGGCTAAGCGGTGACATTATGTTAGGCGTCCCGCTATGCTGGCCCATTTCAGGCACTGTGGTGAATTGATTTTTACGATCCTAGCGAAGTCGGATCTCGGCAGGAAGGTCCACAGGAAACATCAGGTAGATACTAGGAGATTGAGAAAAATGCTCCCTCCCTGGCCAGCAACAATTACCAAGGTGATGGGTAAAGCAGTCATAAAAATTCCGCCTAGAGCCTCTGGGACATTCCGTTGTTGATCGCTAACAGCTCCTCTCTCTCTGAGATTAGCCCCCCCCCTGCCCCCCCCCCTGCCCCCGCTGCTTGGCCTGTGTCTACCAGTGCGAGTTCCACTGCGTGAAAGCGGCAATTGGGGCTCCCAGGCCCATCCGACATACCCACATCCACGTCTCTCCTTGTTCAACGAAGTTACGTCAATAAAGTGGCCTTTTTTGCCATCTACAGGCAGCGAGCTTTCCTCTTCACGAAGCCTCCCGTCACCTCTAATTACTCCATGCAATAAGCTACTAATGCACTTATTGGATGGGTCAATATCCGGGTCTGCCGAGTGCTGTTGGTAATTAAGGTACACTCAACCCATGTGAGGCCAATCGAAGAGCTACTTGATTGAGAAGTAGCGGCACCGGTTACGAAAACTGACGACGGTGTGCTGACCACATACCCCTCCATATCTGCATGTGGTAACAGCTAAGGGCTAGCTGCCAGTCGGTACCCGTCGTCCTTCAAGGCCTGGTCAGACGGTGTTTGTTTCTTTCTTCTAATAAGCTACTATTTAAATTACTAATCAACCACAGCCAATCTCCTTAATAACGATCACTGTGTCACCAGAACCCGATACAAGTACTCTGACTGCATATGCCTTCATGAACTGAATAATTAGAGTCAAAGAAAGGCGAGCCCAAAGGACCCGCCATCTTCCAGACCATTAATTTAGATCGTTCTCAAGTAACAGTTTGCGATCGGGCATTTTCTGTTTGAGAATGATAACGTTTCTATTCACGGTTCAATGAACCTATATGGTGAGTGGAAGAAAATCGTTTGGATTTGCTGAAGCAGTCTGCTCAAAATCCTGATCTGAAACAAATCGCCGGCCGCTGTGGTCGAGCGGTTCTAGGCGCTTCAGTCCGGAACCACGAGGCTGCTACGGTTGCAGGTTCGACTCCTGGCTCGGGCATGGATGTGTGTGATGTCCTTAGGTTAGTTAGGTTTGAGTAGTTCTAAGTTCTAGGGGACTGATGACCTCAGAAGTTAAATCCCATAGTGCTTAGAGCCATTTGAACCATTTTGAAACAACTCGAGCTTATTTGTGGTGAATTCGTCAGTTGTTTTTCAGACGAATTCGCTCCACAATCCGCTACTTATAATTAAGCGTGTTGCAAGAACAATGGCAACAATTTTCACCTTCAGTTTATCAGAACGTAGTGAGCTTCGTGGTGATTGAATTATGTCGGCTTTTACTTCTTTCTTCTAGCCTATATTCTGTGTCGTCATTGGGTCGTCATATTATTTTGGTTTCGGCCACGTTAATGGTAGAGAGTGGCCAAAGGCCTCCCTGTCGCAACCTTCCCTCCACCCCCACCCCCAGCCCTGGGACAGAATTTGATGTAAAAGTTTGCAAACATGTGCTGTTTGCGAATCATTTAACTGAGGCGGCATGTGGGTACCAGCCCAGTATTCACCTAGACGGATGTGGGAAACCACCTAAAACCCATATCCAGCCTGGCCAGCAACCAGAGCCTCGTCGTCAACACTCTGCGCGGATTCCATCCGGGGCCGAGTCTCCCCAAACCCAGAAGCAGCATGCTTACGTGTGCTGCTACCTGGACGGATCTATGATTAAATTATTTAATAGTGGCAAAAGGATGTTTTACTTGCTATCACTTACAAGACTAATGTTTAAGAAACACACTAACTTCTGCTCACACTGGATACTACTCCATCAGGGCCGCAGGTCGTGTAGGCTGCAACCAAGGAGGCACACAAAAATTTAAAACTTAAAAAAAGTGTATGTTTTAATAGTTTGTAGCGCGCTCTCTTATAATCGTTAAAGAGGTAGATGAAATTATTTTATATGGACTTCTAAGTCCGAATTTTTCAGTGCAATTAAGTCGGCATTTATCTCTGAAGCCCCCACACCTTCGTGTCAAATTCCTATTTGCATCTGGTCAAACACGCTGCACTTCAGTTGGCAAAATCGCTAAGACTTTTACATCAATGATTAACGGAAATTTTGGGAGTCGGAAGTGAATTATAAGTGGCGAGAAGCAGATTTCTTCCAAACTTTATTATTTTTACTTCCTGGCGAAGTGGAGAACACCACTTCCAGATAACGTTATCCGTTGTGTGGATATTGGTGTCTCAAGATCCGCAGCGTCTGATAGAAATATCACTGACTCGTGACGCCATAGCAATCTCAAGCGCAAATAGTTAGTGTGAATTGTAGGCACAGGCCAATTAGACAACAAGGTTATTTGAAACTTTCGTTTTAAGTGTGACTGCTTCTTCCTTTTCCTAGCTGTATCCCGTTTCTTCACAGGGTCTGTAAGTTATTCTGGATTTGGCAGTGTTAGTGGTAGAGAGTGGACGGATGTCCTTCTTATCAGCCCGCTGCTCCCCCCCCCCCCCCCTCCAGGACGGAATTTATGTACCCCATCTGTCTGCATCTAGTGTCATCCCATGTGAAAATGTGCGAACGTTTTCTAAATGTTTGCGAAACGTGTAACTAAGGCGGGACGTGGGTACTAGCAAGGTTTTCACCTAGTCTGACACGTGAGACGCGAAAGCGCCTAAAAACCACATTTAGGCAGTCCTGTACACCGCCTCTCATACGACCTGGAGCCGCCGTCCTTCCCCAAACACCGGAAGCGGCGTGCAAACGTACGCGGCTATCCAGGCGAATCTCTTTAACGATTTCAGTTGTTGTCCTTTTTTAATTTCTTCAATTCATTAATAAAGGATTGTACAGTAAAATTTTATACAGTTGAATACAAAAGATTAAATGCTGCTTTACAGCTTATACTGGGGAAACTGCTGTAAAATGGTGTACAGGGTGTCCCAGGGGGAAAGGTCAGTATTCAAAGATACGACAGGAACGAGCGTTCGAAGCAAAACAGTGTAGTAAACAAGGCCTCTAAAATGCATACCTTAAGAGCTGTGGGTATTTCATATCGTTGATACTGTGAAACAAACCTCTGCTGCTGCAGGCTCTTTGATTTACATATTTTGAGGGGTGGTAGTAAGTCCTAAATACAGCACTGTTCTCCATGAAGGATAAGTGCAAACACTGGTAGCTCCGGTTGCACAAGCAGGTGTGCGCTCCCTGGCGCGTCTAATTATACCGGAGCCCGGCGTCGCGCTGATAGCTCACCGCTGGCAGCCACAGTGCGACGGCCGGGGCGACGCGCGACACATGGCCAAAGGCAAAGGTAAGCCACCTTCACTGTCCTTACCACACCAGTAGTCCAAGCTGCATACATCAGCCATTGTATGCCGCTGCATTTATTATTTTGTTTTTGACTCGTTTGCCAAGCTACCACTTCACCTACTTGTTCCTTACTTTGGTAAGGTTCTCCCACAGACTTTTTCTTCAGTTATCGAACTTAAGACCTCTTCGCTTCGTATTTCGTACCTTTGTCTGTCTCGAATTTGTCCGATAGTACCACAAATTGTTTCTCGACCCCTCAGATTTCCCTACTGTCTGCGTTTCACATTTCTAGTGTGCTTCAACCAAAATGTATATTTGTACAATCTTTTCCTTTAACCTCAGCCAACGAATGAGACCAATATATTTCCCGCTTATCTTTCGCTGCTCCAGGTAATATCTACCTTGAGTTAGTCCCAATGTATACTGCAACTTTTTACTTAACAAAATTGGTGTTCAGCGTTCGTTTTTCTCGCCACTGCTATTTATCATACTCTTTGTCTATTTTTTTATCACTAACGTGTATTTTATGCTAAACAACGTTTATATTTAGCTTTTAAATTAAAGAGTTTGTCGAAGTCTTCACTTACTTTCTGATAGAAGGACAATGTTATCTGCGAATCTCAATATCCGTAATCTATCTCCTTGTACTTTTATTGCAGATAGGAATTAGTGTTCACTTTCTCCATTGCCTGTTCAGACAAAAAAAAAACTGATTCTCTATCGTACTCTTTTCAATAGGTGCTTACCGTCCTGCTTTTAGCCATTCCTGACATGTCTGATGGATGTGGGAGGAAAAAATACATGTTTCTTTAATACGTAAAAACGTTTCTAGCCTTTTAATTGCTTTAAAGATGTATAGGTTGTAATAGATAGCTTTCTTATATGAAAGGAGTTCTCCGATTCACACTGCTTTAAAAAAAGAAAAACTAATAAATAGAATGCACATATGAAAAATAACAAGTAATGGAACACAAAGTTTTTGTAAGCTATGAAATCCAGAATATTTAGAATATTTAGCGTCAGTCATTGATTAACGTGTGTCCATAGTAATTAAAAATAAAGCCTCGCGGCGTTTACTTTGTTTTAATTAACATAACTAAATAAGAAAGCCGGCCGCGGTGGTCTAGCGGCTCTAGGCGCTCATTCCGGAACCGCGCGACTGCTACGGTCGCAGGTTTGAATCCTGTCTCGGGCATGGATGTGTGTGATGTCCTTAGGTTGGTTAGGTTTAACTAGTTCTAAGTTCTAGGGGACCAATGACCTCAGAAGTTGAGTCCCATAGTGCTCAGAGCCAACTAAATAAGAAACTCTCTATATAATGCCTTGTGATCTATGTGGGATACGACGAATACTAGTTACGGATATTGCGTATACCTCTGTGTAGAAACAAACGAATAAATGAAACAGGGGTTGCACTCCAGATGCTACAAGTAAGCTTCCGGATGTAATTATTTGGAATGTACGACTTACTCTTTTGTTTATTCGCTGTGAGCTTTCAAGGTGAGGATACGATCAGATTTCGCCATCACGTACTCGAGGGGGTCACTTTCGTACAGCAGTTGTTCTCTCCACATAACGTTTACGTTTTTACTAGCTCCTCAGTTTCCCAGCTGGTATGCTACGATCTATGTTTTTCCATGCTGAGCTTCAAGTGGGTTTTGACATTATAACTTTCCAGAGTTTCAAATCCTGTTGTCCTCTTTATTTCCAATATTTTCGGCAGTAGTTTTGCGGAAAACACTTTTTCGTCCTTGGTCAGTGTTTGTTTTAACAAAATTGGCTAGTGTTAGCTAATATTGTTATAAATGTAATAAACTAAAACTGTGGACTGTATGAAGTTTAACGAGGTACTCTGAATCTGGGTAACTTTAATTTAGATATTCAAATGTTGCACAAGTGCATTAACATTAACTGAATTACAAAGGCTGCACTCTCAAAGACTCCGAAGGAAAAACGACGGCCTATTTGCTCCGTACGAGCCTTAATTTCTCTTATGTTTGAAGCGAAATGCACGTTGGCGGTAGTTCAATCGTTATACAGTCGCTTCAAATGCTGGTTCTCTAAACATTCTCTGTAATGTTTTGTGAGAAGAACGTTGTCTCCCCACGAAGTATTCCCATTTGAATTCACGAATCATCTATGTAATAGTCGCATGTTGAACGAACCTACCGGTAACAAATCTAGAAAACCGCCTCTGAATTGCTTCAATGTCTTCCTTTAATCCAACATGGTGAGAATCCCAAACACTGGAGCAGTACTCAAGAATGGATCAAACTAGTGTTCTATACCCTACTACCATCCTTACGTGCTCTTTGCATTTCATATCACTCTGCAACGTTACGCCTAGGTATTTAACCGGCGTGACAGTGGCAAGCATCACAAAATTAATGCTGTATTCAAACATTATGGGTTTGTTTTTCCTACTCATCCGCAGTAACTTACATTTTTCTACACTTAGAGCTAGCTGCCATTCATCACACCAACTAGAAATTGTGTCTAAGTCATCTTGTAATCTCCTAGTCACTCAACGACTGCACCTTCCCGCACACCACAGCTTCATCAGCAAACAGCCGCAGATTGATGCTCACCCTGTCCATCAGATCATGTTTTTATTTATATAAAGAATATGAGCGGTCCTGCCACACTTCCCTGGGGCACTCCTTGTCTCTTATAATATTCGCCATCGAGGACAGTGTACTGCGTTTTATTACTAAAGAAGTCTTCGAGCCACTCACATGTATGGGAACTTACTCCGTGTGCTCGTACCTTCGTTAACAATCTTTAGTGGGATACCGTGTCAAATGCTTTTAGGAAATCTAGCAATATGGACTCTGCCGTTGCCCTTCATCCATGGTTCACAGGCTACCTTGCAAGAAAAGGGCAATCTGAGTTTCTCACAAGCGATGTTTTCTGAATCTGTGCTGATTTGTGGACAGAAGCTTGTCCGTCTCAAGGAAATTTATTATATTCAAACTGAGAATACGTTCAAGAACTCTGCAGCAAACAGATGTTACGGCTATTGGGCTGTAATTTTGCGAGTCCGTTACTCTTCTTATATACCAGGGTCACCTGCGCTTTCCTCCATTCGCTTGGGACTTGGCGCTGGGCAAGAGATTCGCGATAGATGCAAGATAAGGATGGAGCCAATGCCGTAGAGCACTCCGTATAAAACCGGTCTCTCCGGACCTGGCGACTTGCTTGTTATCAACTCTTTAGTTGCTTCTCTACGCCAAGGGTGCCTATTACTGCTTCTTCCACACCAGAGTCCGTGTAACGGTCAAATGACTGTATATTTGTACGATACTCCTGCGTGAATGATTTCTGAAACGCGAAACTTAAACCTCTAGCTTTCCTTTTGCTGTCTTCTACTGCCACAAAAGATTCCGTATCTAATGACCTCGTTGTCGACCGGACGTTAAACACCAATCTTACCTCTTTCCTTCTTCCACACCAGACTGGTCAACGAGTTACCGGACAGGGGCTTTCGACCCACTTAGCGATTTCACGTAGGATCAGAATATTTTCGGATTCTCGGCAAGATCTTTCGCTAAGGTATGACGGCGTTAGTTGTACGTTTCGCGCATCGATCTTTTCATGGACGCACGAATTTTTACTAACATTTGCCTGTTGCGTGTTTTTTTAACCAATGATACAACAGCCTCTGATTCCCCAGCATTTCAAAAATTTTGATTTTTAACAGTGGTGGGTCTTTCCCGTCCTCAATCCACTTACTCAGCACATACTTCTCCAGAGCGCCATTTACAATCCAGACTTTGCCCGTAATTCCTCTACTTCCATCACACTGGAACTAAATTATGTCTATTTATTTTCTAAGTGGAATGCTAACAACTGATTATGTGATCTTTCCAGCAAAAAAAGAAAAAATCCTCTCCTAGCCTTCTTGATGGATCTATGAACTTAATCAACCATCGTCGCTACACTAACATCATGATCACTAATAGAAAGAAAGATCCTTTTATCATTTAGCTACAATATAGCAGGTCAGTAACTGGAAGCAGTTAAATCCATAAATTATCTGGGAGTAGGCATTAGGAGTGATTTAAAATGGAATGACCATATAAAATTAATCGTCGGTAAAGCAGATGCCAGACTGAGATTCATTGGAAGAATCCTAATGAAATGCAGTCCGAAAACAAAGGAAGTAGGTTACAGTACATTTGTTCGCCCACTGCTTGAATACTGCTCACCGGTGTGGGATCCGTACCAGATAGGGTTGATAGAAGAGGTAGAGAAGATCCAACGGAGAGCAGCGCGCTTCGTTACAGGATCATTTAGTAATCGTGAAAGCGTTACGGAGATGACAGATAAATTCCAGTGGAAGACTCTGCAAGAGAGACGCTCAGTAGCTCGGTACGGGCTGTTGTTGAAGTTTCGAGAACATACCTTCACCGAGGAGTCAAGCAGTATATTGCTCCCTCCTACGTATATCTCGCGGAGAGACCATGAGGATAAAATCAGAGAGATTAGAGCGCACACAGAGGCATACCGACAATCTTTCTTTCCACGAACAATACGAGACTGGAATAGAAGGGAGAACCGATAGAGGTACTCAATGTACCCTCCGCCACACACCGTCAGGTTGCTTGCGGAGTATGGATGTAGATGTAGATGTAGAATCCCTGTCCCTATACTGACACCGTCGATAAGATCAGGCCCCTTTGCAGCTATAAGGTCTAAAATATTTCCATTGCGTGTGGGCTGTCGAACTAACTGCTCAAGACAGTTTTCGAAAAACGTGTTAGAAGATACTTGACAAGGTTGCCTGTCCGTGTCACCTGCAATGAATCCATAGAAGTCTCAGTCTATACTAGGTAGGTTAAAGTAGACTCCAACTAATATTGCATGATCTGGGTATTTCCTCGCTAGCAAGTGTAGATTTTCTTTGAATGATTCCAAAACTGTCACGGAAAAAGTGGGTGGCTGGTAAAAATAAGTGACTTGAGTTCACCCAAAACGACTACACACGTCCTAATAAATTCACAATCAGACTCAATTTCAGCCTCGAGAGACAATATATTTTTGTCGACTGCAATAAACACTCCTCTCCTATGGCCTAATCTGTCTTTTCGATATAAATTCAATGCTTCGTTACAAATTTCAGCCAGCTCTCGTTTCCGAGAATAATATGAGTGCGACGAATTTCCTGGTGGGCAGTAAATTGATAAACTTAGTTACTATTACTTCGACAGTTTACTATTAAAATTTTCACAATCTAAACGTCTTCACTTTGTTCGTGGTCTGCTTTCGCTCTCTACATATCAACTGTCAAGCCTAAAAGCCACTATGTTCACTCTGCACGCACTCTGCTACCCAGGTAGCTGCTTCCCTTGTGTAGTGCACCCCCGACCTATTAAGGGGAGTCCTACAATTCTCCATCCCATAATGCAGGTCCAGAATTCTGCAACCAAGACCGTCACAGCATCGAGGTGGCGTTTGGTTGAGACCCTCTACTCGGTTACAAACCAAAGGACCCCAGTCAATTCTGGGAATGATGCTGCAAATTGTAAGCTCTGCTTGCATCCTGCGAGTGACGTCAGCATTCTTCATCACCTCCACCAGTAGCTCGTACGAACTTAAATTGGCCTCAGAACCCAGACAATAGACATAACTGGTGCCGATAGGAGCCACAAATTGCAGACGACTGCACGCTGCACCCTCAATAGCCTCAGGCAGGGCCCCTTCACATCTCAGATGAGGTCCCCAGCAGACATACGGTCTCCACATTGGATTTATTTCCGGCCCTGGATGGTATATCCCTAAGGGGCTCCATAACGCACCTAACTTTCGAGCTCCCCTTTTGTGTCTGTCCGGACCGTGTCGAAGGAGAGGCCACCTCTCCACTGAGAGAGTGAATGGGCGAGGGCAGCTGGCCCAGTCTCCACACTGACTCTCCATCTCGAGCAACGCAAACGCGCTACCACCGGCTACTCAGACTGTGGTGAGGGCGGATCGCCGGTGTGTAGTGCACTGCAAGGTGCCTTAGCAGCAGGGCCTGTGCGCGAAACTAGCGACACTTGAGGTGTCCCATGCGACGCTCCTGATTCTCCGCCACCACCGAGGCAGCAACCTGCATATGGTTGACCGTGGTCAAAAGCGTCTTCAGCTGTTCGCAAACTGTGGGCTGCTCTTCCTGCAACTACTCACAGCATGCACACATCCTATCCATCAGAGTACCACCAACTTAAGAATTAACTATAAAACCAGATAGAGAAAGCTAAATATTTAATTTGCTACCCTCCTGATGTGAGCCGCGCGGTCTAGGGGCCTTGCCACGGTCCGTGCGGCTCCCCCCGTCGAGGGTTCGAGTCCTCCCTCAGGCATGGGTGTGTGTGTTGTTCATAGCGTAAGATAGTTTTAAGTTAGCTTAAGTAATGTGTAGGCTTAGGGACCGATGACCTAAGTAGTTTGGTCCCATAAGACCTTATCACAATTTCCTGATGTGTCACCAACGGAGTTTGATGCGTTACTGAGTTGGCCGTTCAAAAGCAATGATTAGTGTGTTACAAACTGCATGAATCTACACTTCGTAGTAACTAAAATGCGAGATTACGCCTCTTAAATACAAGAAAATGCAAGGAATAAGAATTAAATCCAGAAAAAGGTAAATATATAACCTGCTGCTCTGATTATGTCACAGGCGGCAGCTGGAATCTGACTAGATGAGACGAATGGTCGCTAGCTGCTCAAAACAAATAACCCCTGTGATATATACTTCATGAATCTACACATTTACAGTCACTAAAACGCGAGATTACACTTCTTAAATACAAAAAAACCGCAAGGAATTCAAGAATTAAACCCAGGAAAAACATAGAAAAAGCTAAATATGTAGCTTGCTGCTCTGATGGTGCGTCACAGGTGGCAGTTTGAATCTGGCTACACAACAATTTGCCTTGGCGGTATTGACGCAAGACATCTGAATCTGCGCGTCGTGTGCGTCTCACCGTTTCATTATATGCTGCCAGTCTAATCCACTTAGCAGGCAGGCAACGATCAGCCACCAGGAAATGATACGGGTCCTTGGGACTTGCTGAGAGAAGTATCGCTTGTCCGTAATAATTGTGGATGTGGTAAGCTGCTGCTTGTGTACCTGGTGCCATAACTGTTGTACCGAACAAAAATACACTCATCGGTACAACAATGGCTTCTTTGGTTTGCTCCGGGAGGAGACCGAGCGGATACTGTAACACTTAGAATATTAGTTCGCTTTATTACAACTAAGAGAAGACGAATGAGTTAACTTTGTACAATCCATTTCCTTGGGAACGCGTCTGAACATTAACGTAGCGCTTGATACAGAAAAAATAAAATTCTCTGACTTGGAGTACATTTAAGAATAACTTTCACGTTGAGTTATTCCTGATACATTGATCCCTTGGCTGGCCTACTAGAAGATGATGCTGTTGTCTTACTTGATGAACGCAGACTGGGGCTGAGCGGTGCTGTGTTTGGCCGTAAGTAGAACATCATTGCGGCGACTTTACGAAACGTTTGTAGCCGTGGCTATGCCGATGTCGCTCATTCGCTGATACATCCAGTAGTGGCTATCTTTTCTTGTGGTTGCGTTGCAAGGTACTAACCGTGCTTTGGCACCTCGCTCTTTGAATGACACCACATTCCTGCCCCTCCCCCCCCCCCCCAAACCTCTGCACCGTTTTCGTGTAGGGCAGCAGCACATGACTACGGGGGGGGGGGGGGGGGGTAGGCTGAATGCAGATGCAGATGAGGAGGAATGTTAGTGTACCCAATGCCATCTCCATACCTGCACCCTGGTATCCACTTTGCGAGTGAACGGGAGCATTGCCTCAAAAGCCGGTCACAGGGTGCACGCCCGCATCGAGAGATGTAGACACTGTGGTAGGGGCAAACAGCAAGGGAACTTCTGGGGTGGCGCAATGACCTTCTCAGGGCTCGCAAATATGCACTGGTTTAGGCTACAGGATGGGCGCCGAATCTGCATCAGTGAGATCAGCGACGGCAGCTGTAGGGCCGAGGCCGGTGTGGCCCCACATTCCATTTCTGTCAGATGTATTCAAGATGGTGGTGACGACGTCATGCAAGATGCCGTCATGTAGACTTGGAAACAGTGCATGACGTCATTCAAGATGGCGGATTTTGGCGGAAAGATAGGTCAATTGGGCTACCTACACTAACCTAACCCCCCTCCCCTCCCCCAGAAAAAATGCGGGAAGTTCAATTTTCAACAGGGTAATGCACCACACCCCGTTTATCTCTACTAATAAAATAAAATCGCAGAAAGATAGCTCACTTGGCCTACCTCCACTAACCTAAGTCACCCGACCGCCACCTCCTCCTAAGTTTCGTGGGAAAAGGACTTGGGCATAAGCCTTTATTTAAACAATTTCATTCAGGTGTGTTGGCCACGAGGTCCGGACTCCAACTGACTTAGTACACAGAGCCACTCCCAGAGGGCGCCACTGTGACATCAGATGATAACGCAAGTACAGTTATTCAAGATGGCTGCACCCACTGTGTGCACTACCACGAGGCCCAGAGTCTACTTCATATCGTGGCCACCAGAGGAAGCTACTGTGACCTCGTGTGGTGACACAAGATCGCCTGCTCTCTCTCGCACATGAACGTAATAACCGGACACTCGCCATACGACCGGCCCATGGGCACCTGACCACCTACGTCACACACCCTCGGCCGCCACCTCCATACACGCACCGGACATAGTGTTCTGTAAATTTGCTAACTAAACTAACATCCACATTCCGCATCTAACCTATCAACTACGTAAGTAATTAATTCCATTTCAATTTTAATCATATTCAATAATTCGATTTACAATTTCAATATTCAATGGTCAAATGAGAAGTTCCACATTTTCACGCTACCAGTGCGGTGTTCAATCATGACCTAGCACCCCCCACCCCTAGAATGCTGCAATCCTATTGGCGACTGCATTAGTCACGTGATTCGACTTCATATAGGTAAGAAAACGTGTTCACTATACTTTCAACTACCTAGGTTCAACTACTTTTCAAGGTCCAGACCGCCACCTCTTCCTAGGAACCATAGCCGAGTTTGAATTCTGGCAGTAAAGAAAGGTCACTTCGGCTTTAGCTACCAACCTAAGAAAATTGTTGCAAACAAATCTCACCACCACTTACCTACGCCTCCAGGGCGCAACCTCTTCCTAGGGGTTTCTGGTAAAAGGATTCAGCCCCCACTACGCTGATGGAGAGAGGAAGGAGTGTACTTTATTTATTTGGGGGCAATTTATTTACGGATTGAGTATATGTACCACAGAACACACGCTCTGACATGCCCCACAGCATACAGACCTGTAAACTACTCCTACATAACACATGTATAAGGCTCTACACACACACTTGCTAATTGTAAACCGACAAAAATAACGCATTCCACAGCCTACAGACATATGAACTGCTTGTAAATAATGCGATACATTTACGTCCAGATAGCCAAACAACTCGTAAATTGTCAAAGTAATAATCCATTTAAAGACTCTGCTTGCTAATCATCAACTATCGAAATCATACACCAGCCTTTATGTAAACAATTAGAGGCAGCACCACCACCCAGTGTATTCGGCATGGAGTCCAGAGCCCAACTGACTTAGTTCATATCGATGCCACTAGAGGACACTGTAGTGACGTCAGGTGATGACCGTAATCTAAGATGGCGCCACCTAGTGGGTTCACCACGAGCTCCAGACCCCAACTGTAGTACATTTCGTCGCCGCCAGATGACGCCTCCGTGACACCAGCTGATGACGCAAGTACAGTTATCCATGATGGCGGCAAACAGTGTGTTCTCCATGAGGTCTAGTACTCAGTACCACCAGCAGAGGACGCTGTCGTCCTTTTCGTGACATAAACCAAGATGGTGAGGGAAAATGGTGGGAAAAGACTCAGCCTGCTCTGGGCTGCTGGGGAGAGTATGGATGGAGTGGTGGCACCCTCATTCATACGTAACATTTGAGAAATTCCTCTCCAAATACATGTTCACCTACACACACGTGCTGACATGATCGGGTGGGAGTGCAACCAAGAGCTGCAGCTGAACGCAGGCCAATGTGATATGTAGGCGCAGGTAATGACCGGGGGCTTATTTACAGAGCGCGCACTCCAAGCAGAGCCATGTGCATTCGGTGTACCTCGCTACCCTCACTCTAACTGCAGTCCGGCAAAGCCGATGCAGAATTCTGTTCCACAATAACAGAAACTGCTTTCACCTTAGCGATTCTTATGGACCGTACGTCACGTTTGACTCACGCTTCACTGCCTGTAGCTACATACCACCGCAAACGCATCTAGCAACGTTATCAATCTTATACTCAAGTGACATTGCTATGTAAAAATAATAACCAAGTGTAACTCTACTAAATTCCATAGCCCCCCCCCCCCCTCCAGAAATGGGTAACGCTCGCTTTCTTGTTGTCTCAGCTTGTATGCGCCAAAATTCCTGCCCTAACAGAACCTGTTTACCAAAATATCGCTGAATCCGGTCTTCCTCCCGTACATAATGTGATAGCCTTCCTGCTCTTAATATATGCAAATGTTGGCTCAAATGGTTAAAATGGCTCTGAGCACTATGGGACTTAACATCTGTGGTCATCAGTCCCCTAGAACTTAGAACTATTTAAACCTAACTAACCTAAGGACGTCACCCACATCCATGCCCGAGGCAGGATTCGAACCTGCGATCGTAGCGGTCAAGCGGTTCCAGACTGAAGCGCCTAGAACCGCACAGCCACACCGGCCGGCTACGCAAATGTTCTCACCGCTACTATATCCTACCACAATCAATCGAGCATTTTCTTTCTGGGGCTTTCTGTCGTTATTTTGCAAAGATTGCTAAATTGCACCGACAGTTCCCTCAATCTATACACTCACAACCTGTCCTTTCTTTCTACAGACGCTACAATCAGTGGTAATAAACTATTTTACGCTGATCACCATTGTGCACCAACAACTAAACATCGCGAAGTTGTCTACAGGTCATCAAATACATACGATACTCGCAAGAATATTGGAGCATCAAACCGATCTCCAACCAGGGAATATATCACCGAGTACTGTCTCGATATTACAAACATGCAATTCATATACCCCACCATACCAAAATCATCCCCTTTACATCAGCTAACCGAAGTCACTCTCTCAGAACTGATGTGGAAGACAGGCTCGTTTCCCCCTGGCACAAACGCGTTACTGTTTCCGCTTTCTTGCTCGCATTTCTAAAGACATCTCAAGACTGGTCGATTAAAAGAACAATCATATTTTCGCCGTACTTCTCGGTATCTAGCACATAGCAGTAGCCTCCCTATCGCTAACGCAACATAATGCACAAGATATACACTGTAAAGTATTTCCCCACTAACACCAAACATTAGCAAGATGCAGCATGCTGTAAACCAAACGTGTGTCTAGCACACCACAATCGATATTTCCTCAACTAAAAAAAAAGCACCAAATGTACAGAAGCAGCCGATCGAACAATTTACAAGGGAGGGAATAACGCTCCAACGCAAACGCATCATCTTCTCAAAGTTACACTTGAGCACGAAAGCCGCCCAGCACACACTTAGTTCGCTATTCGGTCGTTTAGTAGATGGTAAAGTTAACTATGATACATTCCTACACTCCAGCAGCCTCTGCATCCGGAAGACTGCTACCATTAACGTGGGAACACGAATCAATGCCACCACAGACTTTGCATACACGGACACATTCTAGAAAACCCCTCACACATATCTTCCATCATTATACTCACAATTAAATCTTACGATCGAGGTCTCAACTGAACAGTATTCGGCGATGAGCGAAGTATCGGAAATACACTCTGTTGACCGCTGTGGCTCTGGAAATACCTGTACCTTCCTTACAACTGGACATACTCTTCCCTTCGCTATCACAGTACTCCAAGTCAAATCCATACCCTCCCTACAACAGCACACAGACATTTAAATGTTCGCTAATTCATTCTAGACAAGGAGAAGTAGGCGCAGGAATATTTTTTTTCTCCAGTGTTCTATCCGGATGCATGAGTCACGTGACATATCCTGCATTCTATTCGTATACAGCTACGTGTTCCGTATGTGTTTAAAGCAGTGTCTACTTGCGATCGTTAACAGTAAATCTTTCGGTCGTCAGAGGACTTCCATCTCATGTCTGAAGAAACTCGACACATTCCTATAAACGAATTTTGATTTTGTGCGATCCCCCTGTCGCATCTTCTGTGTAAAATCGAGACTTCAGGGTCATAACTAACTTAGCGGTAAGTGCTTGTAATGCGCTGCAATCCCTGTGTACAGATTTGCCCGACTGATGTGCTCAAAAAAATGGCTCTGAGCACTATGGGACTCAACTGCTGTGGTCATCAGTCCCCTAGAACTTAGAACTACTTAAACCTAACTAACCTAAGGACATCACACACAGCCATGCCCGAGGCAGGATCCGAACCTGCGACCGTAGCAGTAGCACGGTTCCGGACTGCTCGCCTAGAACCGCGAGACCACCGCGGCCGGCGACTGATGTGCTGTTTGCAGAGTGAGTGATGGAATGACTTGTAATTTTCACATGTCAGATGCTGCTGCGATGCATTTATCTGTTTTCTTGTAGGATGTACCCCTGCTACTAACCATCATTTTATATATATAGGCCTGATGCAGGCATTGTATAATTTCTGAATCATGTGCGCGGTTTGACAGCTGACAGCTGCGACGACTGTACATGCGTTCACGTCATCATCGGTGTCTAGTGGACAGGAATTTCTCATGTGTCACGTATGAATGGGGGTGCCGCCACCTCATGCTTGCGGAAGCCGAGCAGGGGCTGTGCGCGGTATGACATCTGACAGATCCGTCACTTATCAATACTACCTGTGTACTATAATAAACAGGGGCGGTGCACTGTGCTTGTGCGCGTTGTTTGCATTATTTTGCGAGTGGCTCTGTAGGCCTTGCTATGCGCTATTTGGACAGTTTATGAGTACTGAGCGTGCCTACACATCAGTGTGAAGAATAATTTAGGAGCAGTTTGCTATTGTGTACTGCAATTACGAGTTGGTTGCATGTCTGTGGGCTGTGCAACATGACCCCAGGCACATCATGGTGGATGTATTGTATGAGTGTGATAGATATACTCTATCCTTAAATAAGTTGTTTGAATATAAATAGAGTGCACTCCATCCATACTCTCCCCAGCAGCCCAGAGCAGGCTGAGTCTTTTCCCACCATTTTCCCTCACCATCTTGGTTTATGTCACGAAAAGGACGACAGCGTCCTCTGCTGGTGGTACTGAGTACTAGACCTCATGGAGAACACACTGTTTGCCGCCATCATGGATAACTGTACTTGCGTCATCAGCTGGTGTCACGGAGGCGTCATCTGGCGGCGACGAAATGTACTACAGTTGGGGTCTGGAGCTCGTGGTGAACCCACTAGGTGGCGCCATCTTAGATTACGGTCATCACCTGACGTCACTACAGTGTCCTCTAGTGGCATCGATATGAACTAAGTCAGTTGGGCTCTGGACTCCATGGCGAATACACTGCGTGGTGGTGTTGCCTCTAATTGTTTACATAAAGGCTGGTGTATGATTTCGATAGTTGATGATTAGCAAGCATAGTCTTTAAATGGATTATTACTTTGACAATTTACGAGTTGTTTGGCTATCTGGACGTAAATGTATCGCATTATTTACAAGCAGTTCATATGTCTGTAGGCTGTGGAATGCGTTATTTTTGTCGGTTTACAATTAGCAAGTGTGTGTGTAGAGCCTTATACATGTGTTATGTAGGAGTAGTTTACAGGTCTGTATGCTGTGGGGCATGTCAGAGCGTGTGTTCTGTGATACATATACTCAATCCGTAAATAAATTGCCCCCAAATAAATAAAGTACACTCCTTCCTCTCTCCATCAGCGTAGTGGGGGCTGAATCCTTTTACCAGAAACCCCTAGGAAGAGGTTGCGCCCTGGAGGCATAGGTAAGTGGTGGTGAGCTTTGTTTGCAACAATTTCCTTAGGTTGGTAGCTAAAGCCGAAGTGACCTTTCTTTACTGCCAGAATTCAAACTCGGCGACAGTCCTTAGGAAAAGGTGGCGGTCTGGACCTTGAAAAGTAGTTGAACCTAGGTAGTTGAACGTATAGTGAACACGTTTTCTTACCTATATGAAGTCGAATCACGTGACTAATGCAGTCGCCAATAGGAGTGCAGCATTCTAGGGGTGGGGGGTGCTAGGTCATGATTGAACACCGCACTGGTAGCGTGAAAATGTGGAACTTCTCATTTGATCATTGAATATTGAAATTGTAAATCGAATTATTGAATATGATTAAAATTGAAATGCAATTAATTACTTACGTAATTAATAGGTTAGATCCGGGATATGGGTGTTACTTTAGATAGCATATTTACAGATGACTATGTCCGGTGCGTGTATGGAGGTAGCGGCAGAGGGTGTGTGACGTAAGCGGTCGGATGTCCACGGGCCGGTGGCACGGCGAGTGTCTGGGTATAACATGCACTTGAGAGAGAGCAGACGATCTTGTGTCACCACGTCACGGTAGCGTCCTCTGGTGGCCACGATATGGAGTAGACTCTGGACCTCGTGGTGGTGGACAGAGTGGATGCAGCCATCTTGAATAACTGTAGTTGCGTCATCATCTGACGTCACGGTAGCGCCCACTGGCAGTAGCTCTGTGTACTAAGTCAGTTGGAGTCTGGACCTCGTGGCGAACACACCTGCATGAAGTTGTTTAAATAAAGACTTATGCCCAAGTCCTTTTCCCACGAATCCTTAGGAGGAGGTGGCGGTCGGGTGACTTAGGTTAGTGGAGGTAGGCCAAGTGAGCAATCTTCCGGCGATTTTGTTTGCTTAGTAGAGATAAACGTGTGTGGTGCATTATTCTGTTGGAATTTGAACTTCCCGCATTTTTTCTTGGGGAGGGGAGGGGGGGTCTAGGTTAGTGTAGGTAGCCCAATTGACCAATCTTCCCACGAAAATCCGTCATCTTGAATGACGTCGTGTGCTTTTGCCAAGTCTACATGAAGCCATCTTAGATGACGTCATCGACGCCATATTGGATACATCTGGCAACAATGGAATGTGGGGCCACACCGCCCCTCTCCCCCTACTGGCAGCGTTGGTGGGGTATCGACCTCTCACTACAGATGGTGCCACCATACTGACGGAGAGGCAGAGGCCACTGCTAATGTGGACCACAGTGGCGTGCTGGCTCTGTGGGCAGAATCTCTGACATAAGTGAAGTGTGCCGCAGCTGGTTCTTGTGACGTCGATGCAGCCCAGCCGAACATTATACGACGTAAGAAGAATGTTCAGTGGCTTTTGTAATGACACCAAGTTTCCAGTGCTATTTCTTGCCAAAAATTTTGAAGAAGACTGCATCCTGCAGCTGAAACTGTGTTTGAGCAGGTGGAACGAAATGTCTCCACGGCGGCCGCAGGAGATGCAGCAGGATATGGTGTTTATGACCATAATAATTCTGCCAGGGTCTTCCCGTCACGTGGCAAGGAATGGTTGGAGGACAGAAAAATCTTTAAGACTTGCTCCCACATATGGGAGGTACAAAGTTTTCCAACGTGAGTTTTGAACATTCGAACAAACCGTTCAGCTTCACCGTTAGGTGCAGTAGTCGCATGTCGTTGGCGGCACAAAACTGTTGGAAATCAGCTGACGTGAACTGTGGTCTATTATGATCTCAGGAAGACCTTCCGGACAGCCGGCCGTTGTGGCCGAGCGGTTCTAGGCGCTTCAGTCCGGAACCGCGGGACTGCTACGGTCGCAGGTTCGAATCCTGCCTTGGGCATGGATGTGTCTGATGTCCTTAGGTTAGTTAGGTTTAAGTAGTTCTAAGTTCTAGGGGACTGATGACCTCAGCTGTTAAGTCCCATAGTGCTCAGAGCCATTTGAACCATTTGAACCTTCCGGACAAAAATAGAAGACAAAGGTGATACTGTACTTGCTGTAGTGGCGGATGTCATGGGGACAACAAAAGGAAATTTACTGTAAGCGTCTACCACCAACAGCCATTGTGTGTTTGAGAAGGGACCTGCGAAATCAGTACGGATGTGTCGCCGTGGTCCGGGCAGACGTGACTACACAAAAAAGTGTTGCGGCAGAGCTGACTGATGTTCCGCACGTTGCAATGAGAGGTCGTTTGGCTTAATCTGAGCATCCGTGCAAGTCTCAAGGGAACTATGCCCCAATGACCTTGATGCAAATAAAGACAAAACTTCCGACTGCAGGCTGTGAGGAATAACAACACGCACATCGTCGTTCTCTGTATGCAACTGCAGAAAACTTGTCTGCGAACTTAGCTCGTGACGATGAGAATAGTAGAGAAGAGCCTTTCGATGGGAAATTTGTTACAAACTACACGGCCTCCCATGGCACACACATTGCAAAATAGCCTGAACAGCTGGGTCAGAAGCAGCTCCTGTGGCAATACGCTAGCAATCAATAGGAAAATTTTGAAGACTTTCAAAATCATGAATATCGATTTAAAAATATGATTCCTCAGATGAATCAAACGCTTTGTCGGTACTGAACAGTACTCGAGACAACAAGTCAGTATTTGAATGTTAGTCGGTGTGCCTGAACAACTCACACTGGTAAATAAACAAAATAAGAGGCTAGTGTTGTAATTTTTCCGCTGCTCGAGGTGGGACAGGCTTGGAGGGATTGAACGAGGCTTTTTAAGGCCCGTAATTAGAAAATAATCTTCCCTGTCTCAGTCTATCCATTTATTCCTGCGGTCGTGGCAGAGGAAAAGAACCCACGGTGGGTTGTGGGTACACTGTTGCTTTAAAGTCAGTACACAGATGGAAACCATCTGACGGGTTGTTGAGAACTACCAAGGGCGATGCCCATTGGCTTGCAGAAATGAACTGAATAAGTCCATTGTCTTTCCACCTTTGCAGTTTCTGAGCACCTTGCTCACGTATTGCATGGGGAACAGGCCGTGCAAGAAACAATTGTGGTTGCGCATTTTCTTTATCAGTAATGTGCGCTTCAAAATTATTATCCCTACCTAAACTTGGATCGGACACTTCCTTAATACACAAGACAGAAATACTAGTGTGAGGCACTGAGACCCTGATTTGTAACGCCTTGTCTTGTATACACAGGTCTGCACTGTTTCTAGACCTGTGTTCATGAAACGATACACATTCCATAGCTCCAGGAAAAGTTGTTGGCTAACTGCACACACTAAGTTCTGGAATTTCGTGTCCGCTATATGCAGACAAAACAGCAGTAGGCTACTTAAGGTATGAGCTACGGATACTTTCGTATGGTCTTTATTATATACTCCGATGACAGATTGCAGTACCGGGGACGTGTGTTGCCAAGGTACTGTATAACAAGAAACACAGCAAGTGTGTGGGGCTTGCGGCTGGCCCCGTAGCGGTAACAACTACAATGTAATTTTAATCGCCGGCCGCGGTGGTCTCGCGGTTCTAGGCGCGCAGTTCGGAACCGTGCGACTGCTGCGGTCGCAGGTTCGAATCCTGCCTCGGGCATGGATGTGTGCGATGTCCTTAGGTTAGTTAGGTTTAAGTAGTTCTAAGTTCTAGGGGACTGATGACCGCAGCAGTTGAGTCCCATAGTGCTCAGAGCCATTTGAACCATTATTTTGTAATTTTAATCGGAGTGTAATATGGGAAGCAGATGCACCAGTGTCTAATTGCAATTAAATTGTTCTTTGAACCGCTGTTAATTGAAAAAATACTTAGAGATCCGTCACCTGGAAGAGCAAGTCGTTTCTTGCTCTGGCTTTAATGGCCTCGCCGACACAGAATTAACGTGTTGATAGTTATGCTGCGGCCACGCACTCGCATAGCGTCATGTCGTTCCCCGTGCCTGGGTTGCCTTGTAAACACACTGCTTCAATATGAATTTGCTTTCCACACTGGAAACATTTTGCATCAAGACAAAGACTAGCTTTTCGGTAATGATTCGCAAACCGTGTATTCTAATGCCACCTGCCTATCTTCCATTACGTCGTCGTCACAATCCTGTTTTATTTCTTTGAATCTAGCAAAGATATTCTTTGGTCCATCGACCAACCGTACATCAGGCTACATATTCCACCCACCTTTATTTTATGTTCATTAAAATCATAATTACGCCTTCTACTACGGTTACTTCCACGACCCATTTCCTTGTTTTTGTGTCTCTCGTAGTAATTCCCAACAGGAATCTGTTGGCTATCCTGTAGGTACCAGATGCACACAATACAGGTTTCCAGGCGCTGGTAGGTAACATTTACACATTTCATTACATATAACCTTTCCTGTTGCACGCTGCAAGGCCTTCTAGTGCCCACAGTACCAACAGATACCTGAAAAGAATACAGAGTTGGACTGAGGATGTCCAGTATGAACGGGCGCAGCATGTTTGGTTAAAAACAAAATAAACATTCAGTTGCAAAAGTTGGAATTTTTCTTGCCTACATGATAAACAAAATTTCGAAAATTCCCACTTGGTTAATTAACAAGTCGCCAAACTTAATTATCTTTTTTATATTATTAAATCAATTTTCCCCAGTCCAGCAGATATCATCGTCTTGTCTACATAGAAGACCATCGGTTGGAGGGGGCGGGGTATTTTTAACATTCCCAGTATAATTAATATAAAAAAACCCAAGATGCCGAAGTCCAGCGAAGTTCCCTAGCTGTTATTTCAAATTTAAGTGGAAGACTCGCGGTGGTGGAGGCATACCAGTTCCTCTCTAGTTCGAAGAACTGGAACTATAAAGATGTACCAACCTGAGAGGCAAAGAGATTGTGCCGCTGCCAGAGTGAGGCTACACCAACGGTTCGTTTGCACTACCCTGTCTCGCTGGCTGCTCGAACCTAGATGTTAAATGCGGACGCACACCAAGGTGTAGCGTGCGCGGTTTTAAATAGCGCCGTGAGCCAGTCCCCACCTCATTCAGTTGCAGTTTCTGAATGTGTCTACATCACGAGAGCCATTTTGTTGCAGCATCACCTTGCGAGTGACTTTATGTTGAGCCATCCGCGATCTGTCCTTCATGATTTGCGTTTAGGAGTAGCACCGTAACAATGAAGTCTGCGATTGTGCTGTCGCGACATCTTCTCAGCGAGATACTGGCATTGCAAATCCGTATATCGTAGTGTAAAAAGCGTTATCGTCCGACCCCTGTTTTCTGCGATAGTATTCGTTACTCATGGCTGGCTTCTTTCATTGTTGTGTTTCAATTTGGTTTACTTTTCCTCCTTTGTGTAGGAACTGGACTTGATTTTGATAGTTTAACTCTTTACGACTTGTAACTTGTCTGACAGCAAGAGGCTATTATTTGTGAGCGACACCTTAAGGAAGATATTGCGACAGGGCTGCCTCGTATTTGTATGTTCATTTCTGAATACACGGTTACACAACCAGAATATGCTGACTTTCATTAGTCTGTAGCTTACCTGCTGTCCTTTTGTCTAACTGATTTATTGCTGGGCAACGAAACATCTGTAATAGGAGAGGAAGTTTGACGCCAGTACAGTTGAGGGACAGAAGATCAGGAGATGAGTGGTCTGTCAGGGAACAGTGATTGTTACTAAATCTCCATAAACCATTTATTACACCTTTCCATAGTTTGCGTTACTATAGACCAGCTTACAAAATCCTCTAGAAAACATTTCGAATGGTTTTAGTATAATTTAGCTTGTTCTATTAGTTTCCTATTATGATTTGCTTAAGACATTCATCTTTCTTATGGTAGTTGCTGTTATTTGTCTTCTTTATATCTGTAAGATCTTTTGCTATTTTCCTAAATAGTCTCACTGTCGTTTAAAAATCACTGAAGACCTGCAAGGAAATCCATAATGGCCTGAACATTGTATTCAGTTGTTGAAGTGAATGACAGCGTACCCTAAGTGTGGATGAATGTAAGTTAATATCAGTAAACAGGATTAAAATCCAGTGTATTCGGCTACTCTACAGTTAATATATCTTTAAACTGCGCTTCAGTGAAAGATTGCAGGATTAATCTTGAGAGGCCATATGAAGTGGAATGAACTCTTAAAATATATTATAGGTTAGCGAATGAAGGTTTCCGCCCTATTGGCAAATTTCCGAAAAAGACGCGTCTGCGATTTCTGCAATTATTATTTTTCATTATTGTTCCTATGCCTGGGCTTTTTAACAAGCTAACCTGGAACAGTGAATCAATAAATAAAGGAAGGCTAGATGAAAGAACGGAAATAAGATTAGGGTTAACGTCCGGTCGACGATGAGGTCATTAGGGGTTATTCGCAAGCTCTGACTGAAGATATGTGTGGCTGTGACGAGAATTTCAAACCCGTTTCTTTGGAAGGTGGGTTACAGTACCTCACTCGGTGAACTGAAGGAAGACGGACGAGCAAGTCATAGGTTTGTTGCTTGGGGTTTAGCCAGTACGAAAGTGCTATAGATACTATCAGACAAAATTAGTAAGGACTATTTGGAGCCGGCCGGGGTGCCGAGCGGTTCTAGGCGCTACAGTCTGTAACCGCGCGACCGCTACGGTCGCAGGTTCGAATCCTGCCTCGGGCATAGATGTGTGTGATGTCCTTAGTTTAGTTAGGTTTAAGTAGTTTTAAGTTCTAGGGGACTGATGACCTCAGAAGTTAAGTCCCATAGTGCTCAGAGCCATTTGAACCATTTGACTATCTGGAAAATACAATGTCAGAAACAGATTGCAATACGACTCTGCGTCACCCGTAATCTTTTTCCAAACTGACCATAAGAATTAGGTACGAGAGATGAGAACCGATATAGAAGCTTATAGACATCCACTTTTTCCCAATTCCTTTAACAAATGGAACTGTACAGGGAACGACGAATAGCAGCCACGTGTACTCTCTACCACAGAGTGGTAAATGACTTGTAGATTATACAGGGTGGGTCACATTAAGAGGTAACACCCATTTTATTTCGTGGACGGTTTCAGATATCGAAATGAGGTTTTCAGCAAAATATAGTACCCTAAAGGGCTTATACTTTGGTATGTGATATAATGTCTTAACTCTTGTTTCTATCTTCATATTGAAGAAACTACGATTTTTTAAAAATAGAATGATATACATTTTTTGATGGCTTCCATAAGTATTTGAAAAGACGGGTACAGTGATATAACGCTCGTTAATGCTGAGGTTGAAACTCTTCGCGAAAGAATCCGAGAAATATTCTAAAACTGGAAGCAAGTCGGCCAGAATCGGTTACTGCATTGTAAAAGCGCACATGTTGGACAACGTTGTTGTATAAAACCTTTCGTCTGTTTACTTGTCTGTACTGCAGAACTAGTAGGAACTGTGTTGTCTATCGTCAGGTCATTTCTGCTTCAACATTCTTTGCATACAGACGTGTACACCAATTAGGAAAAGTTGGACACGCTACTTTTATACGGCGAATGGTGACACGAGACCTATTGCCAAGGAATGTCGGATCAGTCAAAGGAGTGACATCCTCATCTTGCCTCGACATAAATTCCACTCTTAGCATCTGTCATTAGCTCAGGCATTCGGAGGGCGGGAGGAATTTTGTTGTTCTGCTCTGTATCGCTTGGCAAACGATGCTACGTTTACCTAACGTGTGCTCTTTATCGATGAAGCATCGTTTACGAACCGCAGTAACGAAAATTTACGTAACACGCACTACTGGGCAGCTGGAAATGCATGCTGGCGTCGTCAGCTACAACAACAACGACCATCAACTTATGGTCCAGCATTATAGGAAATTCCATTGTGGCATCCCAGGGATGTTGAATGGAAATACGTATGTACATTTTCTGTCTCTTCTTTTAGAAGAAATACCACTGGATAAGCGACACTGCATTTGGTTCCAACGCGATGACTGCCCAGTTCGCTCTTCCGTGTTCCAACGCGAATACTGAATGAAAAGTTTATTGACTGTCTGGTAGGACAGAATGCTGCAGTGAAAGTGCTAAATAGTCCTATTTATTTGACTCCTTTTGATTTCTTTCCACGGGGAGCACTGAAAGATGCAGTTTATCATGAAGTTCAAACTACACCAGACGATATGCGCCGTCGAATCGCCACAGCATACAACGGCACATCATCCGACGTACTTTCATCTGTTCATCCATCTCTCGAACGGCGATTGCAAATCAGTCTTGAGTCGATGGTAAACGATTTGAGCACAAGTGTAGCACTACGTTCCGTGAAGTACTTATTTTGCGGTGACATGTCGTTAGACATTCTGAATTAACTGTCTGGTTTATTAAACTGTATACCGTCTAATTACAATTTTGAGTACTATTTAGAGACACATTTGCCCGACAGCAGGTGGTTTAGTTTAAGAAGCATTCAGGCGTCTCCAGACAGAAACAGGTCAGACATTATTCTTTTTTCTTCAAGTCTAAGAACGTTAATATAATAGTTTCTTTTCCATTAGAACACTACTTGTACATTTGAAGAAGCCAAAATATTGTGTCGTCTTGCAGTCATGTTTTGTTTGGTTTTGAGACCTTGTGATCTAAGAAGTTCTCACTTTATGTATTTATTAAAAAATTACGTAACATTTTTGGGTTTTCTAACACGGTTGTGTTGCAAGAATGGCGACAAGTGCCCAGGTCAAACCGATCGAAATTTGCGTTGTGTTGCATTGGGATAACGTAGTGAGACATCTAGGGACGCGAATGTAGGGTCCGGCGTGGAAGCGTGAGTCGTCAGGTCAGCCTAAAATGTTCAAAACTGTGCCCTCAATAGGGAAGGTGGTGCTTACCGTCTATTTCGATATCCGAGGTCTGATACTCATCGAATTCCTCAGGCAAGGAAAAACCACTGTCAGCGTCGTTTACTGTGAGACACTCCGTAGCCTACGCAAGTGCATCAAGAGCAAACCCAAACAGCCTGCGCTGCTCACGGAGGCAGTGCTTGTGCTCCACGATAACGCGCGTCCACACGTCTCCGAGGACACACAAAGTGTAATGGCCAAGTTCAAGTGGGAGCAGGTTGAACATCCGCCCTAGTGTCCATACATGTTACCTAGCGACTTCCATGTGTTTGGTCCGCTAAAAAAACATCTCGAGAGAAAGTGTTTCAACTCAGACAACGAACTGAAGGACGCAATGGGGGACTGGCTCCCGTCTCTAACAACCCTACCACAACAAAGGTCAATGATTGTGGTGTTGCTCACGCTGCTAAATACTGCATCTTCGGGCAACAACAAAGTTATGATGTGGCAGATGTCATTAGAGCACAGTTAATAAAGTCATTTCATGTAATAATGAATAGACTAGGCACTCATCTTTTCGTATTTCCCACGCTGGTCACGTTGTAAAATCATGGCCTAATCGTCGAAAATCTAGGTGGTGATGATTCCAAGCTCGGATGCCAAGAGGCCTAGGTTTTATTCTGCTATATTCAAAAGTTTTGTAGATGCGCTTCACAAACCATTCTTGAAGATTAAACCTTTCAAAGTTAGCACAATGGTGATGTAAAAAAATAATCAGCACTCCGAATTTAAGTTACACTTCTTTTTTTATTGTTTTTGTTGCGATAGCACGTAACACACAAAACATCACTTCACAATACAAAACATCTTCCTCACTGTTAAAGTTCACATTTTACAAACTGGCTACAATATGCGTCTTTCCAACATGACGTCCAGGGCTTGACTTTTTCAAGGTCCGACTCTAACTAATAATCGCTTACGCGCCCAAAAATCAGAGTTACAAGTACGTTAAAGATCATAGTGACAAAAGAAAGAATACACATAAGAATAATATCATTGCAATATAAACATATCGATGTATCACAAATGAAATCAAATCTGAATGTTGTCTCAGAAATATGTTAAGTAGTTAACAGAAGCATAGTAGAATATTACTGGTATCGAGAAGTTCAGGTGAGGTGCCGTAATGGTTACGTAATTCAAGTACCATTACACGTCGCAGCCACAGGAATTCTGGGAACAGGGAATCCGTCGGCTCGTTAAACAGTGGGATAGTTGTGCTTAGGTCTCTGACGATTACTTTTGAAATAGGCTTCAATTATACCCACAGTGTTGTTTCGTACCTCTCCTTTTGAACACCTCTCTTACGACTGAGGGGTTTCGAGTGATACCTTTATACAGTTGCCATACGATTGCAGCACTGTGCCGACTCACAAAATCAAATGGCCGTTATACCCACAATAGCCTTTATCCCAGACCTTTTCTTATCTAACAGAGTTGGAACTTAAGTAGAAGGCAAGCATAACATTCATACAAAACAGGTTCAAATGGCCCTGAGCACTATGGGACTTTACATTTGAGGTCATCAGTCCCCTAGAACTTAGAACTACTTAAACCTAACTAACCTAAGGGCATCACACGCATCCATGCCCGAGGCAGGAGTCGAACCTGCAACCGTAGCGGTCGCTCTGTTCCAGCCAGTCACAACGGCCGGCTACGAAACATGCTCAACAAACCATACACTTATTATTCTCCAATAACTATGTAGTCAAAATTAGAGTTTCTTTAACGCTCACGTCTCCTCTCATATCCTGGTAGCTAGATGTTTCTGTCTCCATGGCAAACTACAACCTTCGCTGGACCTGGATACCCTACTTATCCCCTAACACTTATGATCTCTCACTGCGTTTTTAACTCCATATAGGGCTACCCAGTGTCTTAATTACCTCCCCTTCCACCACTCCAACCACATATGGTAAACAAGTAGGAACATTTCTTTCAGAGTACAATCTTTTGTATTCTTAATACGTTACCCAACCAGGCAAAATACTAACAATATTTGCTCCAATTTATTAGCATTAGAAAGCGTTATTCATCCATGCATAATTTTATATTACAAAAACCGCATGCTGTCCACGAAAAATTTCAAAAAGAAGAAAAATAAATATTTTTTATGAAAATTTGTCCTGGATTAAAATGAAACCTTCTAATACCCAGATTAAAAACATTATAAATTAACTGATTATAACACCAAATAGATTCACAGGAAGGAAATGGTATTCATACAGTATTCTAAGACAAAACAGAAACGAAAAGTTAAATTTAAATAAGTATACATATCCATCATAAAGTCGTGTAAGAATGACCATTAATATGACAGTTGTTGTAGCTTTTTTCTTTTTACATTCACATTAATATTGCTCCTCAGTTAATGTCAAGTAAGTGCTCAATTCTCTAAATTTTAATTTTACTTCAGTTATTTTTTATCTCCTTTTAGTAACTGATAAGCGATCTATTATTTCAGAAAAATCAAAATTTAACACTATTTATTTTCTGTTGGCAGTAGTGTCAAACCAGATAACCGTTCCTGCCTCATTGTAGAACGTAATTAACTTCATTACTACTTTTTAACTTGAAGTAGGACCTCTCAGTTTTGATATGTACTGCTGAGCGGTTGTGCATTAGGCAGGGTAACCACGCTACCAGTGAGTTATGTTTTGCTAATAAAGCTCTTCTATCTCTTACACATCACATATTTTAGATTTTTATGTTTCAAATGGTATACATATCGAGATCAGCTGTACTGAAATCAAGAAAAACATCCTCACGAAATTTCATGGTAAACTTAACTGGTGTAATTTTGAGATCTTCGGCGGAGCCGGTTGGCACGAAGAAAGTTATATCACTCTGTATGCATCTATAACTCTCTTCATTGCTTGAAACCGCATATTTAATTGTGAATAAATGTGACCTGTCTATCTGTGTTCTTTGAAAAGCTCCATTTCTCACCAATGTTGAAAGCTGGATGTTAGTCGTTGCTGATAGCGCCATTCGTAGGAGGTCCACTGTCAAATTGCATGGTCTCATATGATTTGCTGTTGTTATCTTCATAGAATTACTAAACAAGTAATGAAAGCATCAAGAATGTTAACTAAACGGTCTTTAAGTTCGAGGATTGCGTTTTACTTCCTGGCCCAACACGTTACATGTAGGTTTAGCATTACCTTGGAAGCTCTCATGGAACACATTTTTAAACACTACAAACGTAGCACGTAGTGATAAAAATGTTCAAGTTTTTTGAAACAGTAATCATTTGTTTGTCTGTGCATGTACATCACATCTGCTGATTTCCGTCCCATTCAGATAATTCCTTTGTGGTGTGTCGTTTTTTTTGTCTTAGAGTGTATTTGTCACAATAGACAAGAAACTCAAATCCACCGAGACAAAAAGAGGGGTTGCATGTGACACTGTTTGGGTAAGACTATGTATCAAGAGCACACAGAAAATTATAAGTGTATCAATCTATCGAGCACCAACCTGAGCTCCAGATGTGACAGAAAACTTGAGAAAACCTCATTTCGTTAGTACGTATGGTCCCCAATCATTTTGTCATCATCAGAGGAGACTAACGATCCAACAGTTAACTGGGATAGTTAGAGTTTTGTAAGTGGAGTGTAGCCATGTATGGAAGTGAAACATGGACGATAAATAGTTTGGACAAGAAGAGAATAGAAGCTTTTGAAATGTGGTGCTACAGAAGAATGCTGAAGATTAGATGGGTAGATCACATAACTAATGAGGAGGTATTGATTGGGGAGAAGAGGAATTTGTGGCACAACTTGACTAGTAGAAGGGATCGGTTGGTAGGACATGTTCTGAGGTATCAAGGGATCACCAATTTAGTATTGGAGGGCAGCGTGGAGGGTAAAAATCGTAGAGGGAGACCAAGAGATGAATACACTAAGCAGATTCAGAAGGATTTAGGTTGCAGTTGTTACTGGAAGATGAAGGAGCTTGCACAAGATAGAGTAGCATGGAGAGCTGCATCAAACCAGTCTCAGGACTGAAGACCTCAACAACAACAAGTGGCGGACGTGACAAAGCACCCTGCGAAATAACATTAAATGCCTTCTTTGCAAACCACGTAGAACAGATAGTTTGGAAGCCAGTCATGAGGGAAATATGTTGAATCTATGACAAGAAACAGACCTGACAGCTTGTAGAATGCCCACGTTGAAAGCGGTATCAGTGACCATGGGGCCGTTGTAGCAACAATGATTACCAAAGCACAAAGGGAAGTAAGACAAACAGTCAGATTGATTTGTTAAGCAAACGACATAAAGCGGCAGTAGTGTCATATCTCAGTGAGGAACTGGAAAAATTTAGATCTCGACAGGAGAATGTAAAAGAACTGCAGCTCAAGGTTAAAAGAAAAGATGACCATACATTGGTGCGATATGTACCTGGTAGAAGAGTCGATGATGGTATTGTCTCACCGTGTTATACAGTCACTGTAAATAAACATCTAAAGAAGCAGAGGAGAGAAAGAAAATAACTAGACGAAAATGGACTCAAGAAGAAAGGGAACAACACTCTAAAAGGATGAAGGAAATTTGGAAACTGAAGAAATCTAATACAATGAAGAGTAGCCAAAGTTGATTCATCGTACCCTTCAAATGGGTTATTCGAAAGAAGAAGAAGAAAGAAGCAGAGACTACGGTATAATAGATAGACAGTAATTGAATGACATGTGTTTAGCAGTCAAGAGACTACCGTAGCAGAATATTATCGAAAGATCTCTCAATAAAATCCAAAGAAATTCTAGTCATAGGTAAAGGCTGTTAGTGGCACCAACAGTAGTGTCCAGACACTCATGATTGGCACAGGAACTGCTGTTGAACGTAGTAAAGAAAGGCAGAGATGCTGGACTCCGTTTTCAAATGTTCCTCTACAAAGGAAAATCCACGAGTAATGTCCCCTTTAATTCTCTCATCACTGCAAAAATGAGTGATACAGATATTAGTGTCAGTGATGTTGAGAAACAGCTGAAATCACTTAGATTTAACAAACGAACAGAACTCCATGGCCGGAAGTAATTCTTATCACATGCTATACAAAATCTATAGATGAGTTATGCTCTCTTTTAACCATAATATACCGCAGATCCCTCGAACAAAACAATTTCATCGTCAGTCCATGAAAACTGTGATAGCTTTTATAGACTGACGATGCAATTTATATTACAATATTTTAACGGTGTCCAATTCATGGGTTTATCATTTGATGATAATGATTTTGTATGCAGCCTAACGTGAAGCTGTGAACACTTTTATGAACCTAATGATGGTCGGTCGACCGAAACTAGTTGTGTAAATAAAAATTTTTACCGGCAGCTCAGGCCGGTAACATGATAATTTTCAAAGAATGAAATATCTTGAACATAATGACCTTCTCTATTCGAAACGAAAACATCGTCCGTGTGAATCCGGACTCGTGTTTTTCCCGTATGACTTACTGCAAGCCATAGGTCAAAGTAGGCAGGTAGATGAGGTATTTCTTGATTTCCCGAAAGAATTTGACTATGAATCACACCTAAGTTGATTATCGGAAGTACGATCGTATGGAATATGAAACGAAATTTGTGAATGGACTGAGGATTTCTCGGTAGGAAGGACGTAATATGCCATTTTGGATGGAGAGTTGTGGAAATAGCTCCAGGCGCGCCCCAGGTAAGTGTGCTGGGACTCTTGCTGTTCATGTTATATATTAATGACCTTGGAGGCAATATCCCTAATAGTAACCTCTGGTGGAGCAGGAGGGGAGGGGGGGGGGAGAGAGAGGCAAGACCTGGGGTATGGAACGTATTTGATATTTTAGAAGACTTGTAAGTGGTCATAAAAAGCTGTAGTTCAGACCCTTTTAAAAGCCTGCTTAATACCGAAAGAAAAACGACTTATTACACTATATTTTTTCCTTTCGCTGAGAGCTACAGGAGGGGGGGGGGGGATCTCATCCGCCCCTTGCCTCCTGTATGGGCGCCGTTGATTTCGGCGGTGATGCCGTTATCTATAATGAAGTACTGTGTGAAAAAATCTGTAAAAACATTCAGTCAGACCTTCACAAGATTTAAAACTGGTGAAAGATTGGTAAACTGCTTGAAATCTTCAAAAAATGTGAAATTGTTCTCTTTACAAATCGAAAACGTAGTATCAAAATGGCTCTAAGCACTATGGGACTTAACAGCTGAGGTCATCATTCCCCTAGACTTAGAACTACTTAAACCTAACTAACCTAAGGACATCACACACATCCATGCCCCAGGCATGCGACCGTAGCAGCAGCGCGGTTCCCGACTGAAGCGTCTAGAACCGCTCGGTCACAGCGGCCGTCGAAAACGTAGTGTCCGATGACCATAATACCGGTGAGTCACACCTGGAATTGGCCAACTCATACGGATACCTGGGTGTAACAGTATGGAGAGATGTGAAATGGAACACTCGTATAGGTAACGCGGGTGGCACACTTCGCTTCATTAGTGGGGTCCTAGGGAAATACAATCAGTCTGCGAAGGAGATCGCTTACAAAACTGTCGTGTGGCCTATCCTAAAATATTGCTCTAATGTGTGGGACCTGTGCCAAATACGACTAATAGGGGATATTGAAAGAAATCCAAGAAGGTCTCCACGAATGGTCACAGGTTTGACTCATGGGAGACCTTCACGGAGATGCTGAGGAAGCTGAGCTGGCAGATGCTTGAAAATGACGCATACTGTCCCGTGAAAGCCTACTTCCCAAGTTTCAAGAAACAGCTTGATGTGACGAATCGAGGAATATAATACAACCCTCTATGTACCGATCCCGTAGAGATCCCGAAGAAGAGAGTATTAGACTAATAGCACCGCTCACAGAGGCGTTTAAGGAATCATTCTTTCCGCTTTCCATGCGTGCGGGGGACGGGAAGAAGCCCCTGTAACAGCCTCGTGGGCAAGAACTCTCTGACATACACTTTACAGTGATTTGCAGACTATGGATGTGAATGTACAGTTAGATAGTTGGAGAGCATTTTTATGAAAAAACAAAAATTATCCATATTTTAACTCCACAATGTTGCTGTTATACTTTGTAAGAAAGGGAAAGTACGTGTTGATAATGTAAACGAGTCAAGAGCTACTCTTTCTAAAGCGTTTTAATAAAATGTGTAATTTTTTTTACTTTTTTGTAACTCTTCATCAAGTTCTACGACTAATTTCTACTGCTTATAGGTATACATGAATTTGTGTGAGACATTGAATGGTTATGCGTTTGAATCCTTTCGAATATAAGTTCAGAGCCGGTTACAACCGTGCTGCGGAATGCATTTCCTTACGTTGCTACGCCCTTTTAAAAAAATCGAATTTAACAGTAGATGGATTCATGAGAATCAATTTCTGTCAGATAGAGGTAATTATATCATTAGTGAATTAATTAGTTACTGTTACAAAGTCCGAACATCGAGATTAGGCACTGAAATGTAGGCACAAGACTCACAGCAATGGCTAAAGACGAGGCCCATTCCAAACGTATGGTTCGGTTGCTTTTATTTAAATGTTAGTAGTTCAGAACAAAGTTGAAATGAAATGTAAGACCTGACTTCGTTGAAATACCAGTAGTATTCCTTGGTCCTCTGAGAAAAGCCAATTTGACTCATGAGGCCCGTTAGCCTTTCGTTCTAAAGTCAACATCAGTTATATTTACGAAAAACTGCAATAGACCTTGGCTTTCAATTTCTGATGGTCCATCGTATACTAAATCGGCTATACACTACCTTATGTCTTAGACAGTTCTTCAGAATTTTGAGTCCCACTCATAACAGTAGTTCCACCCTCCGTAAAGAAAATGTACATACTTACTAAAACAAGCCGCTTTAATGTTTAAGAAAAAGATACCTTCCTATGGTTATATACACTCCTGGAAATGGAAAAAAGAACACATTGACACCGGTGTGTCAGACCCACCATACTTGCTCCGGACACTGCGAGAGGGCTGTACAAGCAATGATCACACGCACGGCACAGCGGACACACCAGGAACCGCGGTGTTGGCCGTCGAATGGCGCTAGCTGCGCAGCATTTGTGCACCGCCGCCGTCAGTGTCAGCCAGTTTGCCGTGGCATACGGAGCTCCATCGCAGTCTTTAACACTGGTAGCATGCCGCGACAGCGTGGACGTGAACCGTATGTGCAGTTGACGGACTTTGAGCGAGGGCGTATAGTGGGCATGCGGGAGGCCGGGTGGACGTACCGCCGAATTGCTCAACACGTGGGGCGTGAGGTCTCCACAGTACATCGATGTTGTCGCCAGTGGTCGGCGGAAGGTGCACGTGCCCGTCGACCTGGGACCGGACCGCAGCGACGCACGGATGCACGCCAAGACCGTAGGATCCTACGCAGTGCCGTAGGGGACCGCACCGCCACTTCCCAGCAAATTAGGGACACTGTTGCTCCTGGGGTATCGGCGAGGACCATTCGCAACCGTCTCCATGAAGCTGGGCTACGGTCCCGCACACCGTTAGGCCGTCTTCCGCTCACGCCCCAACATCGTGCAGCCCGCCTCCAGTGGTGTCGCGACAGGCGTGAATGGAGGGACGAATGGAGACGTGTCGTCTTCAGCGATGAGAGTCGCTTCTGCCTTGGTGCCAATGATGGTCGTATGCGTGTTTGGCGCCGTGCAGGTGAGCGCCACAATCAGGACTGCATACGACCGAGGCACACAGGGCCAACACCCGGCATCATGGTGTGGGGAGCGATCTCCTACACTGGCCGTACACCACTGGTGATCGTCGAGGGGACACTGAATAGTGCACGGTACATCCAAACCGTCATCGAACCCATCGTTCTACCATTCCTAGACCGGCAAGGGAACTTGCTGTTCCAACAGGACAATGCACGTCCGCATGTATCCCGTGCCACCCAACGTGCTCTAGAAGGTGTAAGTCAACTACCCTGGCCAGCAAGATCTCCGGATCTGTCCCCCATTGAGCATGTTTGGGACTGGATGAAGCGTCGTCTCACGCGGTCTGCACGTCCAGCACGAACGCTGGTCCAACTGAGGCGCCAGGTGGAAATGGCATGGCAAGCCGTTCCACAGGACTACATCCAGCATCTCTACGATCGTCTCCATGGGAGAATAGCAGCCTGCATTGCTGCGAAAGGTGGATATACACTGTACTAGTGCCGACATTGTGCATGCTCTGTTGCCTGTGTCTATGTGCGTGTGGTTCTGTCAGTGTGATCATGTGATGTATCTGACCCCAGGAATGTGTCAATAAAGTTTCCCCTTCCTGGGACAATGAATTCACGGTGTTCTTATTTCAATTTCCAGGAGTGTAGTTAAGTTTTCTTGTTATATAGCTTAAGAAGAGTAGAATACCAAAATATATTCAAGAAATTAAAACAAGAGATGATTATGTCATTACTGATTTAATTAGTTCCTATTACAAGGTCCGAACATCGACATTTGGCACTGAAATGTAGGCACAAGACTAACAGAAATGGCTAAATAGAAGTCTATTCCAAACGTATGGTTCGCTTACTTCTATTTAAATGTTAGAAGTTCAGAACAAAGTTGAAATAATACAGCGATATTAACTGATTGTTTACAAAGCCACAGAAGCTATTGTTTTTATTCAGTAGTCATTTGTGAGTGCAAGCAAAGAAAAATGGCTTCGAAGATCATTGCTCCGGCTAGTTGCAGAGTGCCTGCTGCAATTATATTTTTGAGTCTAAAAGGATATTTAGTTGCTCAAATTCATTAGGAGTTTTGTTTAATTTATAGCCCTGAACTAATGAGTGAAGGAAAGTTAGATAATGTTGTCCAAAATTTAAACCTAGCGGTACAAATGTCCATCATGAAGAGCAGAGTGACGGCCCGATATCCAGACCAATGAAATCGTACATGTGGACCAACTGCGATGTGATCGACGACTGACGATTGCTACTTTGGGTGAATAACTTCCTCGAGTAGGACACACGATAATTTACACGACTGTCACGTGACAGATCAGATATTCAAACTGTGAGCAAGGTGGACAGCGAAAATATTTACCGAGCATCACAAAGAACGACCATTGTCAAGGAGACGAGCGGTTTTGAATGCTGTGGAGAAGACAGAGATTATTTCTTTTCGAAAATTATGAAGGTTTTTAGTACATCGCGTCTTGCAGCTCTCAGATAGTGAGTAAAAGGCATGTTTAAATGTTTAATGCCAGAGCTGCTAATTATTTATTGGCTGACTAGTTTCAGGCTTTGCCCATTTTCATGAGAAACCTACTGCAGCGAACAAATTCTGTTATGAGTGGGTGTGTCGAATGTGGGTAGTAAAGATATAATTAATAAGACAGTTCACGTGGTAACTACTTACATATTTTGTACTTGGGATATATTTGGTGTGAGCAATTCCATTTATGTAATCTTACTTAAATATAGCTCAAATCTGCTTTTAAAGGATGTTACAACTGTAGTTGGAGCTTACTGTAGTATTTTAATATATGATCATAATATTTATTTTTCTTAATTATAGTACCTTTATTATCCAGAACAATCTAAAAATGATATTTTATATACAGTGGAGAGTGTAATATACTGTGTTTCACATTGGTTTATTTTCGTCGTTGTAATCGTAAGTCTGACAAATCCTGATATAAAGATTTTATTTTAAAGTCTTATATAATGTCTGATATATTCAATTTACCTCTCGACTGTGTTAATATCACTGGCTGTATGAGACACAGTGTTCCATCACATCACAGGTGTATAATTAATTTTTCATTTCACTTTCATCACCATTTAAGAGGAAATATATTATTTCATTCGCATTTCAGTGGAAGCAATATGTACTAGTAGTGTTATGCTGGTATAATTTTCATCGAATAGTTTGTAGTCGCATGTTTGGTGAGTGATTGATGTGGATTGGAGTGCAACTGATATACTGATTAAGATTCTACTGAAGGTTACTCTGAATCGTTTGTAGGCACCTAGGTGATGATTAATGCAGGATGAAGCGCATTTCATATGCTGATTAAGGTGCTGTGGCGATTTTCTACGAATGTTTTGTTGCTTAATTCTGTTTTTAACATCCCTTAAACGCAGATATGAGCTGTGTATAAGTATGATGGAATAAACAGAACTGTCCATACCAAATTTGTCCCACATACAAATTATGTCAGTAGTTACCATATGAATCATCTTATTAATGATACCCTTACTATCCACATTCGACACATCCACTAATAACAAATTTTGTTCTCTGTGATAGGTGGCTTGTGAAAATGGGCAAAACCCAGAACAAATCAGCCAATAAATAGTTAGCCACTTGGGTGTTAAAAATTAAAAAAAAACGTCTTTCCCAACATTTTTACGGACGACGAGACATGAAAATCCTACACCAATGCGGAGTCAGAACAACAGTCAATACAGTGGGGCCATTTAACCTCGCCAAAATGGAAAAAAAAATTAAAGTAATCTCCTTGCTCGAGTCGAAAAACGAGGGTTACTGTTTTCTGGAACGAAAATCGACCATTTAGTTGACATTTAGTAACATTGGTCAGCAATTTACGCTGATGTGTACAGTGAAACGCTCAGCCCTTGATAGTCCTACACGCAGCTGCCCATACCAAGGATAAGATAATCATTTCCACACGGACGTTTTCGACCAGCCAACTTTAGTCTTGCTTTCGCACCCAGCGATTATTACCTCTTCTAGTACCTGAAACAGTGGCATGATAGACAACGGTTTGAAGATGACGAGGGATTGGAGATCACCGTTACCAAGTAGTTCAGTTTTCAGTTGGACAGCTTTTATGCAGAGAGGTTGCAGAGACTAGTGAAACTTTACGTAAAGTGCTTATAAGTGAACGTCGATTACTTGAAATATTGAAGTGGGGTTACAGACAACTAAGACTTCTAACAAAAGCTTCTTCTAAAGAATATACAGCGTGTTTCAGATAAGATGTTTTTCTCTGTAATTTACAAAATAATTTGTGAAAGGAGTATTTATTTAGATAGTTAAACGAAAGAATCGCTACTCTTTTTGCGGAACTAAAACATAGTTTATTTCAAAAATGTTCAAATGTGTGTGAAATTTTATGGGACTTAACTGCTAAGGTCATCAGTCCCTAAGCTTACACACTACTTAATCTAAATTATCCTAAGGACAAACCCACACACCCATGCCCGAGGGAGGACTCGAAACTCCGCCGAAATCAGCCGCACCATAGTTTATTTACTCACTTTCCAGAGACCCACGGTAACGATTTATAATTTTTTAAAAATAATGTTATTTTTCTGTCTTGTAGGTGATATAATTGAACCAAATGTGTACAGATCTGTTTAAATAAATTATATCTGTTTTACTTGGGGAGAAAGAATCGCTCATGATTTTGCGTGTGTGTGTAACAAGTTGCATATAATTGGCTTTGCTCAGATGGATTCTCTGGTGGCGGAACGTTCATTTACGAGAGGTATTCAAACGAGTACCCATTTTCCTGAATGTACCTTCTAAACAACCTGCGGACGAAGTGAGACGTTGGCGTCATCACAGAGCGACAAGCTACCTCGGTGTGGTGTTTGAAGATATCTGAGGTTGTGGATTCGGTGACATAAACACGATTCTTTAGATACGGTATCCTTTAAAAGAGACCGTGTGTGCGATGCCTTAGGACCACGATGTCCTAACCATCTTCCAACAAGTGTGTTGTGCAGTTCTTGCACATCACATGTAGAATGGACTGGGTGACCATCGTGTCTAGACCGACGTTTTAAAGGAGAGCACCTAAATTATCTACGATAAAAACTCGATACATCTTTCTGTCAGTATACTTGAGAAATAGTGTGGACAGACCATTTCATCTCCAAGGATTCCACACCACACATTAATGGTTCGCCCCCTTTGACGATCGACATGACTAACCCGCTTAGCATTTTCTGATCCAGTAACGCACATTATGAAGGTTCACTGTACGATAATTTATCAACGGGGATTCACCAGAGAACAAACACTTTGCAAGGAGTTCAGAGTCCAACTAGTCACGGACCATTCGCCGAAAGTAACTCTCCAATTGAAATGTCAGTCATTGACTGGTGGTACTGATGAAACATGTGACTGCACTATTCGCCATAAAAATGGGAGGTTGATACCACCGACTACAGCAACTTCTCCTATGCTGACATAAGAATTGTGGCGTATTTCAGCTAGAACAAACACTTCCATACCTTCAATTCTTGCTGGTCTTCGTTTATTATCACAGCGCCTTCTCAAATTATTTGTTTTTTGGAGTCATAGTTAAAATATGAAATTGATATGAAAGTCGGTAAAGCACTATGTAGGTGTACAGGCTATCGTAGGCATATGTTTACACGTACAGCGGATTAATTGTGCCCTATTGTAGGCATATGTTTACACATACAGCAGATTAATTTTGCCCTATCGTAGGCATATGTTTACACGTACAGCGGATTAATTGTGCCCTATCGTAGGCATATGTTTACATGTACAGCGGATTAATTGTTCCCTATCGTAGGTATATGTTTACATGTACAGCGTATTAATTGTGCCCTATCCCAGGCATATGTTTACACGTACAGCGGATTAATGGTGCCCTATCGTAGGCATATGTTTACACATACAGCGAATTAGTTTTGCCCTATTGTAGGCATATGTTTACACGTACAGTGGATTAATTGTGCGCTATCGCAGGCATATGTTTACATGTACAGCAGATTAATTGTTCCCTATCGTAGGCATATGTTTACATGTACAGCGTATTAATTGTGCCCTATCACAGGCATATGTTTACATGTACAGCGGATTAATGGTGCCCTATCGTAGGCATATGTTTACACGTACAGCGGATTAATTGTGCGCTATCGCAGGCATATGTTTACATGTACAGCAGATTAATTGTTCCCTATCGTAGGCATATGTTTACATGTACAGCGTATTAATTGTGCCCTATCACAGGCATATGTTTACATGTACAGCGGATTAATGGTGCCCTATCGTAGGCATATGTTTACACGTACAGCGGATTAATTGTGCGCTATCGCAGGCATATGTTTACATGTACAGAGTATTAATTGTGCCCTATCACAGGCATATGTTTACACGTACAGCGGATTAATGGTGTCCTATCATTGGCATATGTTTACACATACAGCGGATTAATTGTGTCCTATCGTGGGCATATGTTTACACATACAGCGGATTAGTTGTGCACTATTGCAGGCATATGTTTACATGTACAGCGGATCCATTGAGATGAAGGAGGTCTGAATGGTATGGCTACCCAACAGTTGTTGTCCCCCGTCTATCCGCTTTTATGATTCTTGATAACCAGTCCAACTGCGATGAAATTAACTGGTGTCACCGTGAGACCTAAAGTGCACTCGACTGTCAAACCGACGACCAGTAGATCATGATAGCATGTGACACGGCAAACCATTCCATTCGATACGGCAACTATCTCTAATTCAGCTTCTCATTAGAGTAAGACGATGATGTTTGGTTTGTGGGGCGCTCACCTGTGCAGTTATCAGCGCCCGTACAAATTCCCAGCCTTTACTCAGTCCAATCTCGCCACTTTCATGAATGATGATGAAACGATGGGGGCAACACAAACTCCCAGTCATCTCGAGGCAGGTGAAAATCCCTGACCGTGCCGGGAATCGAACCCGGGACGCCGTGCTCGGGAAGCGAGAAAGCGACCGCGGGACCACGAGCTGCGGACTCATTAGAGTAAGGGTACACATTGTTAGTACAATTTATACGAGCAGTGCTACAAGGAACGCACAAGACTAAATTCCTTTTTTACACCGGATCAACATAATACATTTAAATATTTGCAGTTTGAGTGAAATCAGTAAACTTTGTTAAATACAGCAGGAGGCTACCGTTTTTGTTCAATTATTTAGTGTTAATAATGTGCACATTTTTAGCAACATGAGGTTTAAAAAGTCTTTACCTACGGACACTAAAATTTTACTCCTCAGTTGTTCTATTTTTATAACTGATGACTTGATGTCTTAGGAATGAAGTTTTCACACACGTGTTGTATCAGAGCTGACAATGTAACTTTCCCTATAGCAGCACTTGTACATTTTCCGTAGTTTACTGATGTAATCTCACGCTTTTGGACAAAATGGGCTATACAGCTCTAGACATACGTAACTTTTACTAAAATATATAGTAAAAAATACTGGGCTGTCGAAGGATCGTTAATATTCGAGCTCTGCTGCCTACAAAGATTCCTCGCACACCGCAAAATGCTATCCTCCCACCCTCTTACCGAACGATTTGACTCAATGGTTAAAACACCGAAATTATCATCAGAATGCTAGACGTTGCAGTTCAGTGACTTAACATATGTGGTTTAATTTACTAGACCACAAAATGTGTGTGAATTAGTTCTGATCATAGATACATTGAATTATGTAAAGGAGAATTATCTTTAGAGCGTCGTTCGACTAAGTGGAACAACTTACCATCTCTATTTTCAAGCCAGTGTTCAGTCACAGATGCACAAACAATATCAGGTGACTGACAAAGAGTCACGCTGTTTGAGTCACATGCGAGGTTAACAGTCAAAAGTAGCAGCAACTCCATTCAGCAGCAGGAAAAGACTCGATAAGAGGAGATACTAAGAGAAAAAATAGCAAATGTACAAAGTGGGTAAGAATTAGAACGTCAGCTTTTTTAATGTTGCACCTACATCTAAATGTACATGCATACTCCGCAAACCACGGTATGGTGTATTGCGCATGGTACCTTGTTCCACTACTACTCATTTCCTTTCCTTTTCCATTCACAAATAGAATGATCGGAAATTGACTGTCTATATGCCTCCTTTCAAGTTCTAATTTCTCTTACGGGAAATGTGCGCTGTCGGCATTAGAATCGCTCTGCAGTAAACTTCAAATGCCGGGTCTCTAAATTATCTCAGTAGTGTGTCGCAAAAAGAACGTTGTCTTCCCTCCAGGGATTCCCATTTGAGTTAAAGAAGCATCTCCGCAATACTCAGGTGTCGATCGGACCTACCGGTAACAAATCTAGCAGCCTGCCAGTGAAGTGATTGGATGTCTTAAATTAATCCGACCGGGTCGGGGGTTCCAAACATTCGAGCAATACTCAAGAACGGGTGGCACTAGTACAGTATGCGCGGTATTTTTTACGTGTGTACCACACTTTTCTCAAATTCTCCCAATAAACCGAAGTCGGCCATTCGCCTTCCATACTACTGCACTTACTTGCTTCCTCCATTTCCTATCGCCTTGCAACGAACGTACGCCTAGATATTTAATCGACGTGACTGTATCAAGCAGACACTCTGTGACCATAATGTCACAGAAACGGACGACGATACAGAAATTGTCGAAATACTAAACGTCTTTTCCAGAAGAGTTTGATAGAAGATCGCAGTGTAGTACCTCTTTAAATCGTCACACGAACGACAGAATAGCTGTCAATCAAGATCGTAAGAGATGGAAAAGAGCCACCGTGGTACAACAACCGAGTTAGAAAACTGTCGCGGAAGCAAAGGGAACTTCACAGCAAACATAAACATAGCCAAAGCCTTGCAGACAAACAAAAATTACACGAAGCGAAATGTAATGTGAGGAGGGTATGCGAGAAGCGTTCAACGAATTCGAAAGTAAAGTTCTATGTGCTGACTTGGCAGAAAATCATAAGAAATTTTGGTCTTATGTCAAAGCGGTAGGTGGATTAAAGAAATGTCCAGACACTCTGTGACCAAAATGATACTGAAACAGAGGATGACAGACTAAAGGCCGAAATACTAAATGTCATTTTCCACAGCTGATTCACAGAGGAAGACTGCACTGTAGTTCCTTCTCTAGATTGTAGCACAGATGACAAAATGGTAGATATCGAAACAGATGACAGAAGGATAGAAAAACAATTAAAATCGCTCAAAAGGGGAAAGACCGCTGGACCTGATTGGATACCAGTTCGATTTTACACAGAGTACGCGAAGGAAATTGCCCCCCTTCTTGCAGCGGTGTCCCGTAGGTCTCTAGAAGAGCGTAGCGTTCCAAAAAATTGGAAAAGGGCACAGGTCATCCCCGTTTTCAAGAAGGGACGTCAAACAGATGTGCAGAACTATAGACCTATATCTCTAACGTCGATCAGTTGTAGAATTTTGGAACACGTATTATGTTCGATTATAATGACTTTTCTGGAGACTACAAATCTACTCTGTAGGAATCAGCATGGGTTTCGAAAAAGACGATCGTGTGAAACCTAGCTCGCGCTATTCGTCCACGAGACTCAGAGGGCCATAGACACGGGTTCCTAGGTAGATGCCGTGTTTCTTGACTTCCGCAAGGCATTTGACGCAGTTCCCCACGGTCGTTTAATGAACAAAGTAAGAGCATATGGACTATCAGACCAATTGTGTGATTCGATTGAAGAGTTCCTACATAACAGAATGCAGCATGTCATTCTCAATGGAGAGAAGTCTTCCGAAGTTCAAATGGCTCTGAGCACTATGGAACTTAATTTCTGAGGTCATCAGTCACCTAGAAATTAGAACGACTTAAACCTAACTAACCTAAGGACATCACACAGTTCCCCACGGTCGTTTAATGAACAAGGCCAGCCGGTGTGGCCGAGCGGTTCTAGGCGCTGCAGTCTGGAACCGCGCGACCGCTACGGTCGCAGGTTAGAATCCTGCCTCGGGCATGGATGTGTGTGATGTCCTTAGGTTAGTTAGGTTTAAGTAGTTCTAAGTTCTAGGGGACTGCTGACCTCAGATGTTAAGTCCCATAGTGCTCAGAGCCATTTGAACCATTTTTAATGAACAAAGTAAGAGCATATGGACTATCAGACCAATTGTGTGATTCGATTGAAGAGTTCCTAGATAACAGAACGCAGCATGTCATTCTCAATGGAAAGAAGTCTTCCGAAGTTCAAATGGTTCTGAGCACTATGGAACTTAACTTCTGAGGTCATCAGTCCCCTAGAACTTAGAACGACTTAAACCTAACTAACCTAAGGACATCACACAGATCCATGCCCGAGGCAGAATTCGAACCTGGGACCGTAGTGGTAGCGCGGTGCCAGACTGTAGCGCCTATAACCGCTCGGCCACCCAGGCCGGCTGTTCCGAAGTAAGAGTGATTTCAGGTGTGCCGCAGGGGTGTGTCGTAGGACCGTTGCTATTCACAGTATATATTAATGACCTTGTGGATAACATCGGAAGTTCACTGCGGCTTTTTGCGGATGATGCTGTAGTATATTGAGAGGTTGTAACAATGGAAAATTGTACTGAAATGCAGGAGGATCTGCAACTAATTGACGCATGGTGCAGGGAATGGCAATTGAATCCAATGTAGACAAGTGTAATGTGCTGCGAATACATAGAAAGAAAGATCCTTTATCATTTAGCTACAATATAGCAGGTCAGTAACTGGAAGCAGTTAATTCCATAAATTATCTGGGAGTACGCATTAGGAGTGATTTAAAATGGAATGACCATATAAACATATAAACTTTTTCGTCGCTAAAGCAGTTGCCAGACTGAGATTGATTGGAAGAATCCTAAGGAAATGCAATCCGAAAACAAAGGAAGTAGGTTACAGTACACTTGTTCGCCCACTGCTTGAATACTGCTCACCGGTGTGGGATCCGTACCAGATAGGGTTGATAGAAGAGATAGAGAAGATCCAACGGAGAGCAGCACGCTTCGTTACAGGATCATTTAGCAATCGCGAAAGCGTTACGGAGATGATAGATAAACTCCAGTGGAAGACTGTGCAAGAGAGACGCTCAGTAGCTCGGGACGGGCTGTTGTTGAAGTTTCGAGAACATACCTTCACCGAGGAGTCAAGCAGTATATTGCTCCCTCCTACGTATATCTCGCGAAGAGAACATGGTAAAATCAGAGATATCAGAGCCCACACAGAGGCATACCGACAATCCTTCTTTCCACGAACAATACGAGGGTGGAAAAGAAGGGAGAACCGATAGAGATACTCAAAGTACCCTCCGCCACACACCCTCAGGTGGCTTGCGGAGTATGAATGTAGATGTAGATGTCGATAAGTGATCGTGGGCTAGAAAAGTAACGGAAATCGCTCAACAGAGGGAAGGCCGCTACCTGAAGGGACACCAATACGATTCTACAATGAGTGTGCGGAAGAACATGCCCCTGTTCTAGCAGCAATGTACCGTAGGTCCCTGGAAGAGCGGAGTAATCCTGATGACTGGAAAATGCACAGATCATTCCCATTTTCAAGAAGGTCGTCGAACAGACCTGTGTCTCTGACGTTGGTCTGTTGTAGAATTTTAGAACAGGTTACTGCTCGCGTATTATGACATTTATGGAGACCGAAAATCTCTCTGTAGAAATCAACATGGGTTCGGGAAACAACGATCGTGTTAAACCCAGCGCGCTTTGTTCTTCCACGAGACCCAGATACCCGCATTCCTTGACTTCCGTAAGGCATTCGACACTGTTCCGCACTGCTGAGCGTATGGAATATCAGACCAACTGTATGATGGAACTGATGAGTTTTTAGCAGACAGAACGCAGCATATCATTCTCAGTGGAGAGAAGTCTTCAGATGTTAAAGTAACTTCCGGAGTACCATAAGGGAGTATTATGAGTCCATTACTTTTCGCAATATACGTAAATGACTTAATAGACAACATAGAAATTTCTATGAAGCTTTTAGCGGTTGATGCTGTTTTATACAGAGAAGTTGCAACAACAGAAAATTGTTGCGAAATGCAGGAAGGTCTGCAGAGTATCGACACTTGGTGCAAGGTGTGACAATTGACCCTCTTTGTAAACAAATATAACGTATGCGTGTACATAGGCATAAGTACTTATTATTGTATGCTTAGACGATTGCAGAACAATCACTCGACGCAGGTACTTTCATGAAATATCCAGGAGTATGCGTACGGAGCGATTGAAACTGTGACGACAACACAAAACTAATCGCAAGAAAGGTAGATGCTAGACTGAGAGTCACTGGAAGAATCCTTAGGAAATGCGATCCGTCAACGTAGGAGGTACCTTACAAAACCCTCGTTCGACCAATATACGAATATTGCTTGTCAGTATGGATTCCTTAGCAGATAACATTGATAGAGGAAATAGAATAGATCCAAAGAAGAACAGCGCGTTTCGTTATAGGTTCATTAGTTATTACGAAAACATCGCGGAGATGATCAATCAACTCCTGTGGCAAACGCTACAAGAGAGGCGATCTGCATCACGATGCAGTTTACAGTTAAAATACCGTCAACGTACGTTCCTAGAAGAGTCAACAAATATGTTGCTTCCCCATTCGTATGCCTCGCGAAAAGAGCATGAAGATAAAATTAGAGAAATTCGAGCCCACACCGAAGCTTACTTGCAACCATTTTGCTCGCGAACCATTCGCGAGTAGAACCAGGAAGGGGGAGGGGGGGGGGTGGAAGTGAGAATGGTACACAATGTACCCTTTGCCGCACACGCGGCAAGGTGGCTTGCGGAATATAGATGTAGGTACAGATCATATCCACATAATGACAAAGGTTAATAATTAGAGGTAACTACAAGTTATCAACATGAATCATTGCTTGATAATGAAGTAATTTTAGTATCTTACTTAGAAACAAGGGAATGTTAAAAATAGGTTAATAAAATAAACATAAATAAAAATAATTTAAACATTCCACACAAAAATATACAGATTAACATTAATGTTGGCGATGAACAGCTTCATATTAATCGTAATCAGTTGCACTAGTGTTTCAGTAGTATCATGCCAATGGTACACACCATCCACTATACACTGACAGAAATGGAAAGTGTTACATCATAAATACCGTAACTGACCTCTGCCAATCTGACACTCCTGTATTTCCATGCCTTTGGGATATGCTGATTAAAATTTCTTCCTTGTGTGAGTTTATTTTCGGTATAGAAAAAAAACCATTCGTACAGATGAAGAATGATGTGAGTATGGTTATTGATATGTCTGATTTTACTAGAAATATTCAGGGAGCGGTCGCAACAGAGCATGCTGAGAAGATGTGCACATTCAGATAATCGTCATCTTGTGGAATTTGAGAGAGGTCGAATAATTGGCATGATGGATGTGGAAAAATGATAACGGCGTATCGCAGAGATTGATGGCTGTTATGCAATGACTGGAGAATGATTGGCGACGAGATGTACTCAGGGAAACAGTTTGGCAGGAAGATCAGGCACCGGTCCATCCAGAACGGCTATACTACGAGAGTATCGTAAATTGTTCGACTGACTCTGAGGAATAGATGGAACGCCACAGCTGAAATCCAGGCAGAGTTTCACCATAAACCATCAGGGACAGAAAACAGGAAGATGGGTCGTCATGTATCGCTTACTGCTAACGCCATATGAGTCGCAACAAAGGTTTATATGGTGTTGGGACATGGAGTGGGTTTATGTAGTCTTCAACGTTGAGTCTCACTTCTCTTTGTGGCAGACCGTAGACGACCTGATGAAAGATCGCAGGAAGCAATGATTCTGGAGACCCACACCTCCCCTGTCACACCATTTATGACCAGATTACCAAATGACATATACCAGCAAGTTAGTGCTAGACTCCACGCTGAAGTCACTCCACAAATACCTTGACAAATGTATACATCCTGATTAGCCTGACCGGTCCCGTGATTTGTCGCTCGTAGAGCATGCCTCAGAAGTGATGGAAAGACGTATACTTTCATATCAGACTCCTACCATCAATCTTCATTAACTGATACTGGATATGTTTCAAACACGGCAAGAAACTACTCAAAATGACTTTCGGAAACTGTGCTTTCCATACCACTACGAATACAGGAGTGCATTCATGCTCGTGTGATTCACACCACTGGTTACTGTTAATGATGGACACCATTTCCGAAAGTAATGAAAGTTTAATCATTTAATATCTATTATACGATAAATATCTCAACAAAATATGACAAATATTGGACGTGGTCACTCTAGCTGTAATACTCCCCGGTTCCATCAGCGAATGACAGAAAATATAACAGAAAGTTAAAAAAGTAATAAAGTAAAAATAATAAATTAAGTAAAAAAATAATAACAGTAAGTAATAATAATAAAGAAACAAAGTAAAAAATAATAAATAAGAGTAATAATGTAAAAATACAGTAGTATTTCGACTTTTGAACGTGCTTTCATTTCATCATCTACACTCCTGGAAATTGAAATAAGAACACCGTGAATTCATTGTCCCAGGAAGGGGAAACTTTATTGACACATTCCTGGGGTCAGATACATCACATGATCACACTGACAGAACCACACGCACATAGACACAGGCAACAGAGCATGCACAATGTCGGCACTAGTACAGTGTATATCCACCTTTCGCAGCAATGCAGGCTGCTATTCTCCCATGGAGACGATCGTAGAGATGCTGGATGTAGTCCTGTGGAACGGCTTGCCATGCCATTTCCACCTGGCGCCTCAGTTGGACCAGCGTTCGTGCTGGACGTGCAGACCGCGTGAGACGACGCTTCATCCAGTCCCAAACATGCTCAATGGGGGACAGATCCGGAGATCTTGCTGGCCAGGGTAGTTGACTTACACCTTCTAGAGCACGTTGGGTGGCACGGGATACATGCGGACGTGCATTGTCCTGTTGGAACAGCAAGTTCCCTTGCCGGTCCAGGAATGATAGAACGATGGGTTCGATGACGGTTTGGATGTACCGTGCACTATTCAGTGTCCCCTCGACGACCACCAGTGGTGTACGGCCAGTGTAGGAGATCGCTCCCCACACCATGATGCCGGGTGTTGGCCCTGTGTGCCTCGGTCGTATGCAGTCCTGATTGTGGCGCTCACCTGCACGGCGCCAAACACGCATACGACCATCATTGGCACCAAGGCAGAAGCGACTCTCATCGCTGAAGACGACACGTCTCCATTCGTCCCTCCATTCACGCCTGTCGCGACACCACTGGAGGCGGGCTGCACGATGTTGGGGCGTGAGCGGAAGACGGCCTAACGGTGTGCGGGACCGTAGCCCAGCTTCATGGAGACGGTTGCGAATGGTCCTCGCCGATACCCCAGGAGCAACAGTGTCCCTAATTTGCTGGGAAGTGGCGGTGCGGTCCCCTACGGCACTGCGTAGGATCCTACGGTCTTGGCGTGCATCCGTGCGTCGCTGCGGTCCGGTCCCAGGTCGACGGGCACGTGCACCTTCCGCCGACCACTGGCGACAACATCGATGTACTGTGGAGACCTCACGCCCCACGCGTTGAGCAATTCGGCGGTACGTCCACCCGGCCTCCCGCATGCCCACTATACGCCCTCGCTCAAAGTCCGTCAACTGCACATACGGTTCACGTCCACGCTGTCGCGGCATGCTACCAGTGTTAAAGACTGCGATGGAGCTCCGTATGCCACGGCAAACTGGCTGACACTGACGGCGGCGGTGCACAAATGCTGCGCAGCTAGCGGCATTCGACGGCCAACACCGCGGTTCCTGGTGTGTCCGCTGTGCCGTGCGTGTGATCATTGCTTGTACAGCCAGCTTGTACACACCGGTGTCAATGTGTTCTTTTTTCCATTTCCAGGAGTGTATTTCGCTACAATTAAATTAATCTTTTCCTGATAAAATATCGTGGGCAGGTCGAACAGAGATTGATTATACAAATGAAAAGCTGAGTGAAGCGCTTTATCCACTTTTAACTATTGCTTTGCTTTTCCGTTGCAAAAAATGTTCAACGCGTAGGTAATAAAAGTGTACACTACATGCGGATCTCATTACTGAACTATTTTGGTGGCAGATAAAATTGTATATTCCTGTCACCACAGACATGTATCTTTTTAAACAGTTCTGCTCATGTAATGTATTATGATGCCTCTGTTTTTGACTATCGTTTTTCTTCTGTTTTGAAATTACCTTTCAGTAAACGCATGAAGTAACCATTCTTGTTGTTTACGAAAGAGTGCCATGAAAACAATAATGGATATATCATTGCTTCAAGAAATTTCACAAGATTCGTCAAGGCTTGCCGAAATTGTCCTGTCATGTAATATGCATCAAATAATGTACACAATGTTTATAGCACTATTCTTTTACATTCGTAGATTTTTTATCAGAAAACAATAAGCCAAGTTTGAAAAATGCACATGATAAATTTTATAAAGTGAAGAGTAGTATTTGAAATATGCAGTCATTTTTTAATTTTTTTAATGACAAACATTCATAATTCCTAAAAACTGAAATTGATTTTACAATAAATGTTTCGTAAAAGGGATTTGCTACTGGACTCTTCTCTAGAAATGAAATGTATGTTTTACATATTTCTAAGTTTGCACTGAAAGGATTGGATGAAGAAACCTGCCAACTAGCGCCTTGACTATATTGAGATGAACTGTGTAATTGTAAAGTAAAAGTGAGGGTCGCTGAGCAACATTTTCTTTATTGCAGAAAGATATATCGAAATACGATATTAAAACTACGAGAAAAAGATATTTTCAATGTGGTTTAATGACGGGTCATTGTGAAACACTAAAAAAATGAGAAACTGAAAACAAAAGTTATGCTTCTTGCGGTTTATATGAGGACCATGTGACTCTCTCTCTCTCTCTCTGTGAGTGTGGGTGTGGGTGTTAGTCTAGAGGCAGGCTTCGTCTTCCTGAATACCGACATTTTAGTTTTAAATAAAACTGTAAAATAGAAAGAGCAGCTGGAGGAGTTAATCAAAGTATTGCCAGGGCAGTCGGCGCACCGCACGAGTCTAGAAGAGTAAAAAGGGGAGGCATAGATGCAGAAAGTAGAATTCATGAGACCATACCGCGACAGCAGACGTAAGCAAAGTGGACAAATTGAATAAAACAGCACAAATTGCGAAGGGGTTAGCAAAGGCAAATAGAGCAACAATGGAGTGGCATTCTGTGGTGATCGTGAATCCGGAGAGTAATGTGTTGAACAAAACACATATGCTTCAGCTACTTACCAGAGAAGTTACAGATTATGGCAGGGCCGCAGCAAGCACTCTGAACTGAAAGTGGGAACCCATACTAACATGGGTGCTAGTACTGGATTCGAGGATAACACTGACAAGACTGCTGCAGTATTGGGACAAGGGAGGCACCAGTCCACGCTGCATTGCATGGTTGCCAGACGTATTCAAGATGGCGGCGATGACGTCATCCATGGTGTCGTGTAGACTTGGCAACAGCCCATGACATCATCAAAGATAGATGCTATAATGTCATTCAAGATGGCGGATTTTGGCGGGAAGTTTGAATTTTTGGAGGGAAGATAGGTCAATTGGGCTACCTCCTTTAACCTAACCCCCTCCACTCCCTCACAAAAATGGCGGGAGGTTCAAATTCCAACAGGACAATGCATCACACCTAAGAAAATAGCCACAAGATAGGTCACTTGCGCAACCTCCCCATAGGAATTCGTGGGAAAAGGACTCAGACATAAGTATTTATTTAAACAATTTCATGCAGGTGTGTTCGCCACGAGGTCCAGGCTCCTACTAACTTAGTACACAGCGCCACCACCAGAGGACGCTCTCACCTGTGACATAATCCACTATGGCGGTAAACAGTGCTTTCACCATGAGGTCGGGACTCCAAATGGCTTAGTACACATCGCCACCACCAGAGGACACTCTAATGAGGTCAGGTGATAACACAAGTACTGCAATCCAAGATGGCGGCACCCAGTGTGTTCACCAATAGCTCCAGACTATAACTGACTTAGTACATATCGCCACCGCCAGAGGGCGCTACCGTGATGTCAGGTGATGACGCAAGTACCATTATTCAAGATAGGTGCATACATTTCACTCGCCACATTATCTAGTTAATATCGCCACCACCAAAGAGCGCTACCGTGCCGTCAGGTGATGACGCAAGTTCCGTTATTCAAGATGGTGGCATACAATGTGTTCATCACGAGGCCTAGTACATATTGACACCACCAGAGTGCGTTACTGTGGACTTGGAATGAATTTTCGTGAATCCCACGCCCACCTGGACTTGGAAAGAAATAGTTAAACTCTCCACCACGATCCTCAACCGACTGCCATGTCCCCTTACCAACCCATGTTGTCGGGCTAATGTACACTAACGTGTACTAAAGTGTACTAACGTGCACAGTGCATGATGTGGGGTGAAATGGGGGGGAAAGGACTCTGCCTATGTTAAACATAAGTCTTTATTTTTTTGTAAGCAATCTCTCCACCATGAGATCTAGACTCCAACTGACCTAGTACACGTTACTGCCACAAGAGAGTGCTGTCATCCCTCCTGTTACCTAATCCCAGATGGTGGTCTGTAGATGGAAAATGGCGCGAAAATGACTCTGGCTGCGCTGGGCTGCTGGGGAGAGTAAGGAATGAGTGCACTCTAATTAGTTTGGAACATTTTATTTAGCAATTGAGTATATTTATCACATTGACGCAAAACACTCGCCCGAATGTCTTGGGGTCACAATACACAGTCTGCAGACATGCAAACAACTCCCAATTTTCCGAAATAGTATCAGTACAGACCTGCAAACTGCTCCTAAATAATGCAGCACAGTGATCTGTAATGCGTATCCCTCACCACACAGCAATACTCCAGAATAGGGCAGACAAGCGTGGCGTAAGCAGTCTCTTTAGTAGACTTGTTGCACGTTCTAAGTGTTCTGTCAGTGAATTGCAGTCTTTGTTTTGCTCTACCCACAATATTATCTATGTGATCATTCCAATTTAGGTTATTTGTAATTGTAATACTTAAGTATTTTGCTGAATTTACAGCCTTCAGATTTGTGTGATTTATCGCATAATCGAAATTTACCTGATTTCTTTCAGTGCCCATGTGAATAACTTCACACTTTTCTTTATTCAGATTCAATTGCCACTTTTCGCCGTACAGATTCTTTTTTTTTGCTTGTGCCTTTTTCCCACAATGACGCATGGTCGCCATGATTAATCGGATTTGGCAAGGTTAATTGTAAGGGGTGGCTGGATATCCTTCCTGCCGCCACCACAACCCCCCGGGACGGAATTAGTGTACCCCAACTGTCTGTGTCGAGTGTAATCGATGAAATAGTGCAAATGGGTTCAGATGTCTGCAAGCCGTGTAACAGAGGAGGGGCGTGGGGACCAGCCCAGTATTCACGTAGTGGGATGTGGAAAACCGCCTAAAAACCACATCCAGGCTGGCTGGCATACCGGCCTCCGTCGTTAAGCCGCCAGGCGGATTCGAACCGGGGCCAGCACGCCTAATCGAGTCCAGGAAGCAGCGCATTAGCGCTCTCGGCTAACCTGGCAGGTCTTTCGCACCATACAGATATCTTATCTAAATCATTTTGCAAGTCGTTTTGATCATCTGATGACTTTACAAGACGGTAAATGACAGCATAATCTGCAAACAATCTAAGACGGCTACTCAGATTGTCTCCTATGTCGTTAATATAGGTCAGGAACAATAGAGGGCCTATAACACTTCCTTGGGGAACGCCGGATATTACTTCTGTTTTACGCGATGACTTTCCGTCCATTACAACGAACTGTGATCTTTCTTACAGGAAATCACGAATCCAGTCGCACAACTGAGGCGATACTCCGTAGGCACGCAGTATGGTTAGAAGACGCTTGTGAGGAACAGTGTCGAAAGCCTTCTGGAAATCTAAAAATATGGAATCAATTTGTCACCCCCTGTCGATAGCACTTATTACTTCATGAATGTAAAGAGCTAGTTGTGTTTCAAAAGAACGATATTTTCTGAATCCCTGCTGACTATGTGTCAATAAATCTTTTTCTTCTAGGTACTTCATAATGTCCGAATACAGTATATGTTCCAAAACCCTACTGCAAATCGACGTTAGTGATATAGGCCTGTAATTCAGCGGATTACTCCCACTTCCCTTTTTGGGTAATGGTGCGACTTGAGCAATTTTCCAGTCTTTAGGTACGGATCTTTCTGTGAGCGAGTGGTAGTATGTAATTGATAAATATGGAGCTATTTTATCAGCATACTCTGAGAGGAACCTGACTGGTATACAATCTGGACCGGAAACCTTGCCTTTATTAAGTGTTTTAAGCTGCTTTGTTTCACCGAGGATATCTACTTCTATGTTATTTCATTTTGGCAGTTGTTCTTCATTGGAATTCAGGAATATTTACTTCGTCTTCCTTGGTTAAGGAGTTTCGGAAAACCGTGTTTAATAACTCTGCTTTAGTGGCACTGTCATCAGTGACTTCACCGTTGTTATCGCGCAGTGAATGCATTGATTGTGTCTTTGCCACTGGTGTGCTTTATGTATGACCAGAATCTCTTTGCCAGATTTCGAGACAGAATTTCGTCGTGGAAATTATTAAAAACATCTCGCATTGAAGTACGCGCTATATTTCGAACTTCTGTAAAACTTTGCCAATCTTGGGGATTTTGCGTTCTTTTAAATTGGCATGCTTTTTTCGTTGTTTCTGTAACAACGATATGACCCGTTTTGTGTACCATGGGGCATCAATACCATCACTTATTAATTTATGTGGTATATATCTCTCAATTGCTGTCGATGATATCTCTTTGAAAACATTCCACAACTTTTCTGCACTTACATGATCAGGTCGGAAGGAATGAAGACTGTCTCTTAAAAAGGCGTTAAGAGCATTTTTATTAGCTTTTTCAAATAGATATACTTTGCTTTGCTTTTTGATGGTTATAGGTGTTACGGTATTCAGGCTAGCAGCAACTGCTTTGTGGTCGCTAATCCCTGCATTCGTCACAATACTCACTATTTGTCCAGGATTATCTGTTGCCAAAAGGTCAAGTATGCTTTCGCAACCATTTACGCTTCAAGAGGGCTCATGAACTACACTCCTGGAAATTGAAATAAGAACACCGTGAATTCATTGTCCCACGAAGGGGAAACTTTATTGACACATTCCTGGGGTCAGATACATCACATGATCACACTGACAGAACCACAGGCACATAGACACAGGCAACAGAGCATGCACAATGTCGGCACTAGTACAGTGTATATCCACCTTTCGCAGCAATGCAGGCTGCTATTCTCCCATGGAGACGATCGTAGAGATGCTGGATGTAGTCCTGTGGAACGGCTTGCCATGCCATTTCCACCTGGCGCCTCAGTTGGACCAGCGTTCGTGCTGGACGTGCAGACCGCGTGAGACGACGCTTCATCCAGTCCCAAACATGCTCAATGGGGGACAGATCCGGAGATCTTGCTGGCCACGGTAGTTGACTTACACCTTCTAGAGCACGTTTGGTGGCACGGGATACATGTGGACGTGCATTGTCCTGTTGGAACAGCAAGTTCCCTTGCCGGTCTAGGAATGGTAGAACGATGGGTTCGATGACGGTTTGGATGTACCGTGCACTATTCAGTGTCCCCTCAACGATCACCAGTGGTGTACGGCCAGTGTAGGAGATCGCTCCCCACACCATGATGCCGGGTGTTGGCCCTGTGTGCCTCGGTCGTATGCAGTCCTGATTGTGGCGCTCACCTGCACGGCGCCAAACACGCATACGACCATCATTGGCACCAAGGCAGAAGCGACTCTCATCGCTGAAGACGACACGTCTCCATTCGTCCCTCCATTCACGCCTGTCGCGACACCACTGGAGGCGGGCTGCACGATGTTGGGGCGTGAGCGGAAGACGGCCTAACGGTGTATGGGACCGTAGCCCAGCTTCATGGAGACGGTTGCGAATGGTCCTCGCCGATACCCCAGGAGCAACAGTGTCCCTAATTTGCTGGGAAGTGGCGGTGCGGTCCTCTACGGCACTGCGTAGGATCCTACGGTCTTGGCGTGCATCCGTGCGTCGCTGCAGTCCGGTCCCAGGTCGACGGGCACGTGCACCTTCCGCCGACCACTGGCGACAACATCGATGTACTGTGGAGACCTCACGCCCCACGTGTTGAGCAATTCGGCGGTACGTCCACCCGGCCTCCCGCATGCCCACTATACGCCCTCGCTCAAAGTCCGTCAACTGCACATACGGTTCACGTCCACGCTGTCGCGGCATGCCACCAGTGTTAAAGACTGCGATGGAGCTCCGTATGCCACGGCAAACTGGCTGACACTGACGGCGGCGGTGCACAAATGCTGCGCAGCTAGCGGCATTCGACGGCCAACACCGCGGTTCCTGGTGTGTCCGCTGTGCCGTGCGTGTGATCATTGCTTGTACAGCCCTCTCGCAGTGTCCGGAGCAAGTATGGTGGGTCTGACACACCGGTGTCAATGTGTTCTTTTTTCCATTTCCAGGAGTGTAATTGTTCAAAATAATTTTCTGAGAAAGCATTCAGTAAAATTTCGGATGGCGTTTTATGCCTGCCGCCGGTCTTAAACGTATAATTTTTCCAGCATATCGACGGTAGATTGAAGTCACCACCGACTATAACTGTATGAGCGGGGTACTTATTTGAAATGAGGCTCAAGTTTTCTTTGAACTGTTCAGCAACTGTATCTTCTCAGTTGGGGGAGGGGGGGGGGTCGGTAAAACGCCACAATTAATAGTTTAGTCCGATTGTCAGGTACAGCCTCTACCCATACTATTTCACACGAACTATCTACTTCAATTTCGCTAAAAGGCAAACTACTTCTGAAAGCAATAAATACTCCCCCACCAACTGAATTTAATCTATCCTTTCTGAACACTGTTAGATCGTTAGAAAAAAATTCGGCTGAACTTATTTCCGGCTTTAGCCAGCTCTCTGTACCAACTAGAGTCTTTCCCATGTCTAGAGAAGAGGTAAACGTGTCTTCCACACACCAAAATCGATCTTCTCTCAACTAAATAAAGCCGCGAAATGTGCAGAAGCAGTCAACCGAGCAATTTACATGGGAGGGAAGAACAGTCCAGCGCAAACACACTATCTTCTCAAATTTCCACTTCATCACGAAAGCCGCCCACCAAATACTAAGTATTAGTTCGCTATTCGGTCGTCTAGAGGACGGGGAAGTTGACTCACATACATTCCTACACTTCAAACAGGCCTCTACATTCGGACGGCTGCTGCAGTTAACGGGAAACGCGAATCACTCCCACCACAGGCTGTGCATGCACGGAATCATTCTAGAAAACCGGTCACAAATATATTTTATCATTATACTCACAATTAAATGTTACGATCGCGGTCTCAATTGAATGGCATTCCACAATGAGCGAATTATCGGAAATACACCCTGCTGTCGGCAGTGGCTCTGGAAATAGAAATATCACTACCTTTCTTATCACTTGACATACTCTTCCCTTTGCTATCACAGTACTCCAAGTCAAATCCATACTCTCCTTACGACTGGACATAGTCATTTCCGTTCCACAAACACATACTTTATAAACCTGATGCTCAAATACGAACATATCACACACCCACCACTACCACTAAGTATAATACTTCGTCAATAACTGATTGCTCACGATACCAAATAATACTGACCGAAAATCAACCATGGGTGACCATGTCTCTTATGTTTTCTTGCAAGTGCGACCACTGTGTCTTTGAAAGAGAGAAGTCATGGGCAGGATGTTAAAGAAAAATCCGATTGCAGCAACTACCATATGTTACCATTAGGAAGTACTTTCCTAATTTCACAGCATTTCTGTGTATATTGTGTCAATTTATACCTACTCCCTCGTCATTTTTCGCAATTCTATCCATTTTAGGTCAGATGTATCCATGCGATCACGACATAACATTTCGTTCTGTTTTCTAAAATTGCCTTTAAATGTAGCACAGCTGCCAACACCTAGCCCAAATGCACTGATCAGGAGGCGTAATATAGCACTGTACTCGACTGTGTCCAGTCACCTTCACAGTCGGAGAGCGTTTGCCCTGTTTTCTGTGGCTACCATTCTGCACTGCAACGACCAGCAAAATCGGTAGGGCAGGGAATCAGACCAGTCTTCCGGCCATCCAGGAAGATTGTAACTTCCCCCTCACTTATCGACCTTAATGACAGTGAAAAATTATACCGCGTGTACCTAATGGAAATTTGGGAAAAGCAATCGTCACCGAAGTTTATCTGTCGGTAAAGAGGGAGGAAAGGGTTACATCTAAATGAAAAGAAAAATGCAAATGAAACTGGTGGAAATTAATTTTGAAAAGGGGTAATGTTAATAAAGAAAGTAAATGTGCGGCCGTTACGTTAACAATTAACTAGCGGTAATTATATATTTGAGATTTGGGGGAAATTACAGTCGCCAGTCCTAAGGACAATTACTATAGTAACTGAAAAAGAAAGGTTATTACACATATAATTAGCACTAGAAGCGTGGCAACTGAAGGTTGACACGTGTAGTGTGAAAACTGAAAGTTAGTCAGAAGTAATAAATTTCGCTACACTCTGACTTAATTTAGCAAAAGAATTAATAAAACCGGAAAATCGAAAGTTAATTTAGTGACTGAAGTTAATAGCGAGCTTTCTTTCTGAAGCACATCGAAATTCAGTAAAATACGGTCAGTCTTGGACTACCTCAACAATCATTTCAAAAGCTACTTGAATCTACGCAATTTAGAAATAAGAGATTTAACTTTGAACTTGAATTAAATGATTCTGAACAATTAACAATAGTAAAATTTAGTACGTACCAAGCTGAGCTGCAGTCACAGGTAAGCTAAAATACGGTAACAAAACTCGCACTCTTAATTTGTGCTTGTGTAATCTAAATATTGTAGCCAGCTATGAATACCTTAACTGAACTTTGAAATTAAAGCTGTCAAATCGAATGATATTACTTTAATGCTGGCGTTTGAATTTCAACGACACGCGGGTTCATTCCGGAAAAGGAAGGGACCCTGCTTGGTAATGCAATTGGGACAACGAGCAACAAAGGTTCATGCTAAGTTGCTGTAATTTCATTGAGGCAAATGGAGCAATTTTAAAAGCTGAAGTCTGTCATACAGTTCTAAAACTTTACGTGCTACCAGTCTTCCTTGTTGGTTGATTGAAGGTTTGAAGACGTCGATCGAGGAGGTGGCGACAGTCACTCATTGTCGGCCGTCGCTGTTGCAGAAGCTGGATGTTGGCGCGCCTTCTTCTCGACACGGTCACCAGGCGAAACGGGCTCTTGATGGTGCGCCAGCTAATGCTTCCCGTCCGCGACACCGTGTCAGAAACTATCATAGCAAAGTCGAGCGCAATTACATGCTGCCCAACCCCGAAAGCGCGGCAACTCGTGGGAGCGTCACACAACACACCTACTCCACTGCACCACCCCAGCCAGATTCCCCTCTGCCCGCGCTCCACGCGGCAGAGTTAACACTACCAAAGATCCTAAACACTTTCGTTCTCCACACGACCTATCGATGTATTCGTTCGATAGCATAGTTTTCCCTAGGCAAGACCCAGGGTAAAGTACAAATAATATTTACAAAACAAACCAATTATACATCGACATAAATGCATATATATATATATATATATATATATATATATATATATATATATATATATATATATATATATACAAATAGGAAAAACAATTACAATATATAAAGACACAGAAATGTCATATCTTGAGGTAACAAAACAAGGAAAAAATTATAGTACAATAGATGGAAATAGGAGGATATGCATTTCCGGCGTTACAAGATTAAGGAAATGTTGCGACCTGTGAAAGATAATCTCGGCCTGAGAGTACCAGGATATTACAGCATTCCTTGCGAGTGTGGTAAAAATTATGTCGGCCAGTCTATAAGAACTGCTGACGATCATTGTGTGGAACAGCAGCGTCACCTGAAATACAGGTATCTAGAGAAATCAGCGGTGGCTGAGCACAGTTTGTTAAATAAACGTAAGATTTAATTCGTTGAAACAAGAATACTTGCTCTCACGCTTCAAACTATTGGCACTCTGTCATCAGGGAAGCAGTTGAAAGTAGACTATGTGAAAATAATTTCAACAGAGAATCCGGATATGCGCTCAGCAATGCATGGAAGCGTGCAGTTGGTGAATAAATAGCGCAGAGGGAGACTTCCTACATTCGTCCCAGTTCTCCGCCTGTTGCGATGGATGGCGCTGCAAGAAACGCTGGATAAAGCGCGCAAACAAAATCAATGGCCATAAAGGCCGCCACCACCGTACGCGCCTTTGTCACCGTGACGTCATCCAGCCAATGAGAAGCCGTCCACTGCTTATAAAAGCGGAAGCCTCAGCGGTCTACAACAGTCAGTTTTACCCCTAACGAAGATGACAGAGGTATTCATCGAAAGCTTGGGATTGTATCCAAATTTTACGCAGTAAGTAAACCAAGAACTTTTTATGCAAGGTTGTAATTTTACTGTAGTAGACAGGTTCGAGGAAGGTGACTTGTTTCGAGATATGATAGTGCCAGAAATATGATTCACTTGTGGGTATGATCCGATGCAGGTATGTGCTTGAATGGAAACACCTGATTCCAAATGATGGACATCATTTCTAGCGGATAGCGAAAGACTAGAGATCTGAAAAAGTTAGTATGCATTTCATACGACCACAATTGGCACATCATCTACTACTACTGTTTACATCTACATCTACATCTACATCTACATTTATACTCCGCAAGCCACCCAACGGTGTGTGGCGGAGGGCACTTTACGTGCCACTGTCATTACCTCCCTTTCCTGTTCCAGTCGCGTATGGTTCGCGGGAAGAACGACTGTCTGAAAGCCTCCGTGCGCGCTCTAATCTCTCTAATTTTACATTCGTGATCTCCTCGGGAGGTATAAGTAGGGGGAAGCAATATATTCGATACCTCATCCAGAAACGCACCCTCTCGAAACCTGGCGAGCAAGCTACACCGCGATGCAGAGCGCCTCTCTTGCAGAGTCTGCCACTTGAGTTTATTAAACATCTCCGTAACGCTATCACGGTTACCAAATAACCCTGTGACGAAACGCGCCGCTCTTCTTTGGATCTTCTCTATCTCCTCCGTCAACCCGATCTGGTACGGATCCCACACTGATGAGCAATACTCAAGTATAGGTCGAACGAGTGTTTTGTAAGCCACCTCCTTTGTTGATGGACTACATTTTCTAAGCACTCTCCCAATGAATCTCAACCTGGTACCCGCCTTACCAACAATTAATTTTATATGATCATTCCACTTCAAATCGTTCCGCACGCATACTCCCAGATATTTTACAGAAGTAACTGCTACCAGTGTTTGTTCCGCTATCATATAATCATACAATAAAGGATCCTTCTTTCTATGTATTCGCAATACATTACATTTGTCTATGTTAAGGGACAGTTGCCACTCCCTGCACCAAGTGCCTATCCGCTGCAGATCTTCCTGCATTTCGCTACAATTTTCTAATGCTGCAACTTCTCTGTATACTACAGCATCATCCGCGAAAAGCCGCATGGAACTTCCGACACTATCTACTAGGTGATTTATATATATTGTGAAAAGCAATGGTCCCATAACACTCCCCTGTGGCACGCCAGAGGTTACTTTAACATCTGTAGACGTCTCTCCATTGATAACAACATGCTGTGTTCTGTTTGCTAAAAACTCTTCAATCCAGCCACACAGCTGGTCTGATATTCCGTAGGCTCTTACTTTGTTTATCAGGCGACAGTGCGGAACTGTATCGAACGCCTTCCGGAAGTCAAGAAAAATAGCATCTACCTGGGAGCCTGTATCTAATATTTTCTGGGTCTCATGAACAAATAACGCGAGTTGGGTCTCACACGATCGCTGTTTCCGGAATCCATGTTGATTCCTACATAGTAGATTCTGGGTTTCCAAAAACGACATGATACTCGAGCAAAAAACATGTTCTAAAATTCTACAACAGATCGACGTCAGAGATATAGGTCTATAGTTTTGCGCGTCTGCTCGACGACCCTTCTTGAAGACTGGGACTACCTGTGCTCTTTTCCAATCAGTCATCGCCAAATGTCAGTGGATATATAGCAGAACATATGACATGGTATTGAGACAGAATGGGCTAGAAATAGTATAGAATTATCGGTTTGAGAGAATGTCAAATACTCTTACATATTAGGTTCCTTAGCCGAATCACTTTCAAAATGTGATAATTTTATCCCGAGGGTGCATCGAGGGATTAAACACTCCTACGATCACCGTCACGGTATTTGTCCGGAAAAAACAATCTCATTCAGAGATAATATCGTATGTACATTCATAAAGCGAGTATAGCTTCTAACCTTGATCTTTGTGTGCGCCTCTAGAACGAAGATCGCTTGTGATAGTAACATATGGTAGTTGCTGAGATCGGATTTTTCTTTAACATCCGGCCCATTACTTCTCTCTTTCTAAGACACAGTGGTCGCACTTGCAAGAAAAACATAAGAGGTATGGCCACCCGTGGTTGATTTTCGGCCAGTATTATTTGGTATAGTGGGCAATCAGTTATTGACAAAATATTATACTTAGTAGTAGTGGTGGGTGCATGATATGTTCGCATTTGAGCATCAGGTTTATAAAGTATGTGTTTGTGGAACGGAAATGACTATGTCCAGTCGTAAGGAGGGTATGGATTTGACTTGGAATACTGTGATAGTAAAGGGAAGAGTATGTCAAGTGATAAGAAAGGTAGTGATATTTCTATTTCCAGAGCCACTGCCGACAGCAGGGTGTATTTCCGATAATTCGCTCATTGTGGAATGCCATTCAATTGAGACCGCGATCGTAACATTTAATTGTGAGTATAATGATAAAATATATTTGTGACCGGTTTTCTAGAATGATTCCGTGCATGCACAGCCTGTGGTGGGAGTGATTCACGTTTCCCGTTAACTGCAGCAGCCATCCAAATGCAGAGGCCTGTTGGAGTCTAGGAATGTATGTGCGTTAACTTTCCCGTCCTCTAGACGACAGAATAGCGAACTAATACTTAATATGTGTTGAGCAGCTTTCGTAATCAAGTGGAAATTTGAGAAGACGTTGCGTTTGTGCTGGACCGTTATTCCCTCCCATGTAAATTGTTCAGTTGACTGCTTCTGCACATTGCACGCCTTTATTTAGTTGAGAGAAGATAGGTTGTGGTGTATGGAAGACACGTTGGCCTGTTCTCTAGACATGGGAAAGACTTTAAATGGCTTGGAAATTATAGGAATGATTTGGAATCTGTTACATCGCCGACCTCCGTATTTGAGAATGGAAATATGAGTTGACTCTATTTGTTTCTAGTTAGTGAGTGGTTTATACCACGCTGGACCTCGCTAAAGTTTGGCGTTTGTATAGAAATAATTTCCAGTCTATATCTTGGGAATTATGTTGCGCAAGCGATCGGTAGGATGTTGCCTAGTGTTTGATATCGAGAAGTACGGCGAAAATGGTATAATGTTGTGGTGAAAATAAGTGTGTTCTTGTAATCCCTGAGTCTGGAGATGTCTGTAGAAAAGGGATCAGTTTCGGAGCAGAAACAGTAATGCGTTTGTGCAGAGGGGAAACGATCACAAATTTGTAGATGAGTTCTGAGTGCGACTTCGGTCCACTGAAGGTGCTCTGATGTAAAAGGGATGATTTTGTATAGCGCTGAATGTCACGTCTGTAGAAAGAAAGAAAAGGCTGACGGTGCTTCTCTAGGACTGGGGAGCATCGTGACATATAGCCTGTGTGAGTGTAGGCATACCATAATTTTTTCAGGTGCTGTACAGATATAAAAGATAACTACACTGTTTGTGTAAAATGTGTATATATTGTATTATACATTTTCTTATGTTGAGAGCAGGAAGGGTAGGATGTGATGGAGTGGGTACCACGTTAGATCCGTGAGGAATACTGCAATCGATGTTCTTGTGCGGTATTTTCGTAAAGAGGTTCTGTTAGGGCAAGAATTTCTGTGCATACAAGCTGAGACAACACGAAAACTCCTACAAAAGCGCACGTTAAGTATTTCTGGGGGACTATGCAATTTACTAGAGTTCGACTTGGATATTATTTTAGATAGCAGTCTGGCTTGAGTATAACATTGAGAACATAGCTAGATGCGCTTGCGTTGGTAGTAGCTACCCACGGCGAAGCGTCAATCACACGGCACGCATGGTCGATTAGAATTACTAAGGAGAAAGCAGCTTGTGTTATTCTGGAATGGATTTCTGCAGCGTCTTCGCTGGACCGCAGTTATAGCGAGGGTAGCGACGAACCCACGCGCGCGGCCAAGCTTGGAGCGCCTGCAGTCTGTAAATAAGTCTTCGCTCCCATCCGATAGCGTCATTAACGGCTCCGAGATGCAGCTTTCATCTGTGTTTGACGGCAGCTCGCGACTGTGACAGCGCGGGAGTCCCTGGCCAGTCGCGCCACGACGTGTGTCTAGGTGAACACGTATTTGGATAGGAATTTATGAGAAATGAAGCATGAAATGGATCTGGCTGCCTCATGCTTGGGAGACCTGAGTGGGGGCCTGTCCACGTTTTGCCAGTTGACGGCCGCGTCACGGCGCGGTCTGGTGGACATTGGGTGAGGGGGCGGTGCTTGTGCGCGTTGATTGCATTATTTTGTGAGCTGGACTGTAGGCTGTGCCATGCTCTATTTGGACAGTTTACGAGCACTGAGTGCGTCAACAGATCACTGCGCTGCATTATTTAGGAGCAGTTTACAGGTCTGTAGTGAAATTATTTCGGAAAATTAGGGGTTGTTTGCCTGTCTTCAGACTGTGTATTGTGACCCCAAGCACATTAGGGCGAGTGTTTTGCGTCAGTGTGATAAATATACCCAATCGCTAAATAAAATGTTCCACACTAAATACAGTACACTCATTCCTTACTCTACCCAGCAGCCCAGCGCAGCCTGAGTCATTTTCGCGACATTTCCCCTCTACAGACCACCATCTGGGATTAGGTAACAGGAGAGATGACAGTACCCTCTGGTGGCAGTAACGTGTACTAGGTCAGTTGGAGTCTAGATCTCATGGTGGAGAGATTGCTTACAAAAAAATAAAGACTTATGTTTAACATAGGCAGAGTCGTTTTCACCCCATTTCACCCCACATCATGCACTGTGCACATTAGTACACTTTAGTACACGTTAGTGCACGTTAGTGTACATTAGCCTGACAACATGGGTTGGTAAGGGACCATGGTAGTCGGTTGAGGATCGTGGTGGAGAGTTTAACTATTTCTTTCCAAGTCCAGGTGGGCGTGACATTCGCGAAATTTCATTCCAAGTCCACAGTAGCGCACTCTGGTGGTGTCAAAATGTACTAGGCCTCGCGGTGAACACATTGTATGCCGCCATCTTGAATAACGGTACTTGCGTTATCACCTGACTTCACGGTGGCGCCCTCTGGCATTGGCGATATGTACTAAGTCAGCTGGAGTCTGGAGCTCTTGGTGAACACACTGGGTGCTGCCACCTTGGATTATGGTACTTGCGTCATCATCTGACATCATGAGAGCGTCCTCTGGTGGTGGTGATGTGTACTAAGCCAGTTGGAGTCCGGACCTCATGGCGAACACACCTGCATGAAATTGTTTAAATAAAGACTTATGTCCGAGTCCTTTTCCCACGAAATCCTAGAGGGAGGTAGCGCAAGTGACCTATCTTCCCGCCAAAAATTCAAACTTCCCGCCAAAATCTGCCATCTTCAATGGTGTCATGACAGCCATCTTGGATAACAGGATGCGCTGTTGCCAAGTCTACATGACGTCATGGATGACGCATAGCCACCATCTTGGATACATCTGGCACCAATGCAGTGGGGATTGGTGCCCCCTTGTCCCAACACTTACTGCAATCTCAAGGGAACAGCATCTGGGATGCAGGAGTAGAAATGATGAAATTGCAGGAAAGCGTTTAAAAGGCACTACATGGCCAGTGAAGACCAGTCTTGGTGTCAGCTGAGCAGTATTTTAGGTGACTGAAGAAGGTACAAGAGCAATTACCACCAGAATTGCAGTTAGTAGCAGAGCCAGGTAGCCAGAACTTGCTGTTCTACTACCATAGTGCAACAGTGGATGTGACAACAGATAATGCACAGGTATACATATCAGTGAGGATGCCGGCAGTGAGAAAGCATGTATTATTCAGATGTTACACAGTGCAAACCTAATCACTGAAGTTAGCAGAGTTGGGAAAGTTTGTGCAAGTGACAGCAGAAGGTATGTTACTAATGGCAGAAGACAGGAATTGACTGTGGTAATGACCAAGAATGAGCTTCAGCAGTGGCAGAATGGTATCGTCACCATACGTCCAATGTGTGAGGTTGATGTGAATGGGAGTACACATGCCTCAAATTGTTCAGATCAGATCAGACCAAAGCCATATTTTCTGATAGCAGGTATACACTGGATGTGCTCAGTTTATAGTAGTGTAATAGTGGTAGCTAGTTGCTATGAACAAGGAAAAGTCATGGGAGCAAGGAATTTAGTGTTGCAAGGTAGTCAGTTGCTGATCAATGGGACTAAGCGTGATGTTACAGGACCTACCTTCCTTAATGACACCTGGAAACCAAGTCTGGACTCTTCATTGAGTAAGATGATAGCCACACACGAGAGACGAATCACAGCAGAGCAGTTGCTGCAGCATTTAAGACACTATCATGTTCGCAGTCGCCAAGTAACCCTAACCTTGATTGTCGCAATGCCATAGTGACTCTCAGTTTGCTTGGCTTAGCCTTTACATATCTAGGAAGACAAACCATTCAGAGACCTGATTCAGGGACAATTCGAGTTCCTGTAGACTGGATTCGCTGAACAAGCGATGGAGAACAGATTGTTAGGTTCAGGATTAATATGGTAATAGTGTAGTAATTAGCAATAACTGGTGCAGTGGTTAATGTATATTTTTATGGATAAGGGGGGAAAGTAATCTTAGCAGCAAACTTGGTCAAAGTAATAAGACCTGAGGGTCTAGGTCTTGTTCGTGGGGGAAGACAACGTAATATCGCTACCCAATTTCAGGTATGATAATGAGTGAGAATTAGTGAGAAAGCCGCCATAAAGAATTGCATTAACAGCCACGGCTGGGAGCCGCATCTGTGACGACATGTGGGTCAGATTAAGTTACATGTAAGGGGATTGCGAGGTAGGTTAGCTGCGCCCAGCGAAAAACTGCACTATGCAACAGCGATGACAGTAGTAGGCAGGTCAATGTCATCATACTAAAGCAATTATTATGGGCCGTGTGACTAGGGGCCAGGTTTTAGTGAAGCAGATGCGCCTCAGAGCGATATAAATATATCTGAATTTTGAGACGTAGGCATTCTGTCGTCGACAGATTCCAGCGGCACTACCACGACGCCGGAGCCGATGCCGGCTTTGGCAGCAGCAGCCGCGCACTACGGGACCTGATGTCACACCCTCGCCAATCTGCCGTCTGTGGCTGCTACCGCCAGCGCTAGAGTTCCTAGTGGGGCTTAATGCCTCAGCACCAGCTGCCAGAGGGCAGTTGAGTCTCCACGAGCGACCGCAGTAAACTCGTGCAGAGCCAGGTGGCTGTCCGGGCTCAACACCGTTGAGGAGAGTAGGACGCTGCTGACGTCACGGTCATGCATACAGCTCCTACACAATACGCTGAATCGTCCGCCACGTTTGCCCCAACTCTGCGGATTCTGCAGTGTTTACCTTGTGGGTAATTAACCTATCTGCACAACTTTTTACAATATTTCGTATAAAATATTTCATATTCCATATATGAAGTGTTCCGAACAATAATGTGTATAGAGATATTTAGAATGCCATTTTTATACAACAGAAAAATTGAAATATAATATTACACGGCTATAGAAACGTAGGACTGGAACTTGCCTGGTAGCTTGTAAATATTAAATGTAATGAGTTAAGAACTCGGTACCAGTGTCTTCACATATAGGTGTTATGCAATAACAACTTGTGCTGTTTATTATTTTTGGCCCATATACAGGCAATTCCGAAAGGGGTGTTTATCTTTTAATCATAAGTGGATATTTTAAGAGATGCGGTGCTAGGAAGCCCCTCGAATTGTACTGAGAGTGGACTCAGCCCTACAAATATGTTCATACAGGTCCATTACCCAAAACTAAAATTTTATTACTTTTTTAATTAGATTAAATGAATTCTTTACTAACAGGGAGGTCTGAACAACAGCCCCCCTTCCCCCAAATACCGACTGTAAAATTTGTCTATCTGGACTTCACGCTGCTATTAAATGTCGTTATCATTAACACAAAAATAAGATAGAAAATTTGTTGCTTGTTGAGTTGTGGTCAAAACTTCATTCTTTGAAGGTTATGTTGCCTGTGCAGGTTCCCTCACAATGACCAATCTGTTACATCTTAATTATCACTCGTCCTACTGTTCCTATGTACGAAATGGGGTTAAGTACTGTTCAATTAGTATATGTATGTTTGTGATAACGATGCATAAATAAACCACAATAAATATTCCTCTCTATTTTGTCAACTGCGAAAATATCTCAGAAATCGAAAATTTATTTGACGAACTGTTTCAGTATAGTTTTCTACTGGGGAAAGAAACGAAATTTTATGCAGTTAGTTTCATATTTAAAGTCACTTTTATTAACATATGCTTACAATACACAACTGAGCTGCAGGTCCTGGTTCCCTGTTGTCTCTGTGGCAATTTATGATCCGTTTTTTTCTTCGGTCAGAGCCACTTGGAAATCTAAACATGCAGAAACCATTTTCGCAGTGGTTAGGCAGTTCACAGCCGAGCAGCCACCCATGTTTCCGACGAATTCTTGAAAACTTAGAAATCTCCATTACCCTCCTGATTCGTATGGCTGAAATGGCTCTGAGCACTATGGGACTCAACATCTGAGGTCATTAGTCCCCGATTCGTGTGTAAACAAGTACGAATATCCTGCACTTTGGGGAAAACATGGCGGACAGTCCAGCTCAAGTTATAGAAGTCTTAGTCATGGGCTCCAGAGTCTGCCAGCCTGCCACGATAATTCCATCAGCATTGAAGAGCGCCTACGCAGCATCCAGGGTGGGAGCCGCCACCCATACATCAGCGCCGGCCGGAGACAACAGAGGGAGGTATGTTTGCCTCTCTGAGCTGTAACACGGCATGTACTGGAATTAAATAAAAGCATTCTTTACAGTTAACAGTATGTCCACTGGGCACAGCGGCTTCTAGCCACCACTCACCCCCCTGGTGCAACTGCTCTCTTCACTCCAGATTTCCGCAAAGGCGTTTCGTGAGAGGATCGTCTTCTTACCTACGAGGATTCCCATCTAAATATTTCTTTAACACTCTCTTATTGATTGAACTGATCGATAACAAATCTAGTAAAACGATTCTTCGATGTCTTTATTTAATCCTACCTGGTGGAGATCTCAAACGCTAGAGGAGCATGCAAGAATGTGTTGCAAAAGCAACGTGTAGTTGGTCGCCTTTATAGGAGAGCTACACTTTCTCAGAACTCGCATAATTTATCATAGTCTACTATTTGTTTTCCTTCCAACTGCCCTTATATGCTCTTCCATTTCATTCCGTTTTGCTATGTTACACCTAGATCCGAAGTGACTTCGAAAAGTAAGTTATACATGTCGTCCCAGCGAAAACTATTGTGCAACAAGGCCATGCAACAAGAGATAGACTCAAGTTACATTTACTAAGAAATAGTAAACATAAAACTCAAAAGAGCATTTTCTACCAAGGAATAAAACTGTACAATAAATTACCAAAAGAGATTAAAGAAATTGCAAAAATACACTTATTTAAAAAGGCACCTAAAAAGTACCTGTTATGCAATACATTTTATACATTGAAGGATTACTTAGATAAAACAGAGTAGGAGTTTGATAAAAAATGTTATACAAATAAATAATAATAATAATAATAATAACGGTTATAAAACATCCAACATTCCACATAACACCTTCACTTTATGTTTTATTCTTTCTTTTTTCCTTTCTAGAAATACTTACCCACAAGCTATGCATAGCACAATACTAACACCTCATTCTGAGCTCAACATCTCACTCATTATGGAGGGATGCTGACTCTGATGTTTGGGATAGCAAATGGGAAGTTGCAGTACAGAAAATGGCCAGACATCACCAGTGTTTGTGTGTGTGTGTGTGTGCGTGTGTGTGTGTAGTGACTGATAGTGAGATATGAGTGAACAGTGTGGCATTACGTTATTTAATAAGTTATTTGTTAAAAAAGTATTGTAGACCAGGAGTAAATCTAATGAATGTCTCTAACTAGAAGTCTGTAAATATATGTGTAGCCTAATTAGCTTATTTTAAATTGGTCTAAACTTGTAAATACTTTGACATGTCCTATATCCTTGTAAAAAGAGATCTACGGATGATTCAAGCTGCTGCTACTACTACTACTAATTACACAGATGTGTCGCAACCAGAGGGCGACATACGAAATAATGAATCTTCTTTAGTATAAACAATGACAAGTCGGAGCTACAAGCAAATAACTAGTGTCGACGCTTCTATACAAGCCCCTAGTCTTGAAGCTACTACTGTACTGGGCGCGAACAGTCGGATGTCCTCTTCACATATGGGCAGCTGCTGAAGGGGGGTCGGTCGGCGTGCGATTGGCTCAAGTCTTCGCACAGCCATCTCTGCTCTATCGTTCCCGACTGGCATGCCGACTCTTTACTTTACGCCGTTAACATATAATATCGTCGATAGGAGTTTCTAACCCGAGCACACGTTGACTAACAGGGAGACCACCAAAATTTGAGATCAAAATGAACGACAACGTCGCTGCAGAAAGCGCAAGGCTTCACTATGCAAATTATGAACTATAAAGAATGAGAACAAGGGAATAAAGACGAGTTCTGGTGTCTTTTAGAAGACGAAACACTAAACTCTTTTGCAAAAAAAAAAAAAAAAAAAAAAATTGGACAAGTGCAGACACATAGTGCTTCTGCAGTGCACACATACAGGTAATATCTTCCATGTTAGTCACGTGACATCCCCTACTTCTCTTCAGCCGCAGATCTCGCTATAAGTTCGCGTTACTGATGCCGGTAACCACTCATCAGACGAGGAACCAACCATTTCTGTTGACAAATAAATTCATGTCGCAGAGTGTTACTCGACCATCATTGACTAATATGAGTTTTGGCGTTACTGCCCAGCAGCCTCAATTTCGTGGCTTGCCAGAAATCTGTGTGGTCGTGATCGCGGGTGCAGTGTAAGACATGACCGACGTCTTCTGCACAACATACACGCCAGCTCATTTCTCAGTTTCTGTGATGTGAGAGAATGTCTTGGCAGTTCAAATAATGTACGGACAATATTGAAATTTAGTAGACCATATAGTGAGAAAGCTGCCACAGAAAAAGGTTTGCCTACTTCTTATTGGAAGATTAACGGCATGGCGTTTTGAGGAAAGTATATAGTTTGTGGTCACAGCAGAGTTACCGTGACTTTTTCCAGCTAGATTGGTTTAGAGTGCGTTCCGTTGTGGGCTCTGTAATATTAACTGAAAATAGAAGCATGAATGATGCTATGTCATTATGGAAAGGAACGGAAGAATATAGACATTTTCTTGTCTTTAGTTACACTAATGGAATGACATGAACATGCCAGAATTATCGATATCAGATCCTCCTCGTGTCCTACGATTTTGAAAACGATTCACAAGTCTTCTAGTAACTTCGAGTCAATATTGTACAGTTGTCACTGGTATCTGCTATGGTAGTAGCAAACACCACTGGAGAAGACATTTCTGAAGAGACGCAACAACCGCAGAGAAATTACGGAAACAATGAACAGACGGACTAGTTTCATTTTACGAAGTTAATCTGCAGGTAAAAAAAAAAAAAAAAAAAAAATACGTAAGCCCAAATTACATCCATCCTCGTATTAATATGTTTCTTTCCAAATCAGATGATATAAAGCTGGGATTGAGTTTTTGTGAGTTTGAATGATCACTGCATTTCGTTGGATATTTTGTTAACTGGATTCGCCGGCCGAAGTGGCCGTGCGGTTAAAGGCGCTGCAGTCTGGAACCGCTACGGTCGCAGGTTCGAATCCTGCCTCGGGCATGGATGTTTGTGATGTCCTTAGGTTAGTTAGGTTTAACTAGTTCTAAGTTCTAGGGGACTAATGACCTCAGCAGATGAGTCCCATAGTGCTCAGAGCCATTTGAACCATTTTTTTTAACTGGATTCATTTGTATATCTATTCCAACTATTTCCAAATATTCGGGATGGCCCTGTAACGTTGATTGTGTATGAACACATTGGACTAGCATTGAGGAAGACTAGGGTTCAATGTTCTGGCGCACCACTGAAATTTAAATTTCCCGTTGTTTCTTTATATCGCTCAGGACAAACGTCTAGAAGCTTCGTTTAAAAAGCGCACAGCCGATTTCCTTCCTGTCCTTAATCTGAGCTCGTCCTCCATTTCTAATGACCTCAGCACCGACAGAACGTTAAATCCTAACCTAACATCCTTCCTCAGTATATTGCACTACAGTATGTGTGCACAGCCTCTGTTTTGAGGTCAAAAGTGTGCGTTTTGGAGATACTTCTTCACGCTTCCTATTTGATCGATTTCCTCCTCTAGTTTCATTACTACGTCGAACTTTTGTGAACCCGACATTAACTACAGCTGCTCGCAGTTGCTGGTTTAAAAAACGGGCAGTCAAGGATAAAATGTGGTTGAGTACCAATTGTATCACTTTCGGTCAAATGGAATTCTTTATTAATACATTCAAGGATCTCAAACACGAACGTTCTTTTTGCGTTACAATCTAGTATATACTACATAGTATTCGTATTGTTTACCGTAGGTTTTTTTCTGTGGAAAAACAGACAAAAATACAGCACTTTTTACTAGTCAAAGGTTGCTCTGGATCTGTGGCGGCCGCTTATAAATAACGCTTGAAGAGTTGTAGAGTATTTAGTGTTCATAGGCAGAAACCTTATTATTGAGTGAGTGGTCCCGAACTCGGGACTTTAAGAGTTTATACTAATTGAGTTAATAAGAAATAGACAATCAATATAACAGTCGCTGCGTGCAACAGCCTCTGATTGGAGGGTAACCTGAAATGGAGAAAAGTTAAGATCGTGGTTCTGATTCTTCAGGTCTTCTGCATACTCTCCAACCACTTCAGTAAACCGCACTGACAGAAAAGTCCATCTTTGGGATAGTATTCAACTCACACGTCACATTGGTTCGATTGTCGGTTACGTCGTCAAAGTGTCGACCCGTCACGTGAATTTCTGCAATTGGCTGTTCTGTGGTAGGTTCGTGCTGATAAAGTCAAGTCTCATCAACCGTGATGATTTTTTCGAGACAAGAATTATCCGCATTTTGCATTTCAGTCAAGTCGCAATAGGCGTCCAGTGTTGTTAATCGGGAGTCAAGGTGTGCGGGGCGGACACTGAACACATTTTTGGCTTCTTCAAAACATTCTTGAGAATGTCTTGGACACTTGACTTAGAGATGTGACACAACAACGATGACAAACTACAGCTGCATGTCTACTACTTAACACTGCCTGCCCACAACTGGCTGGTCGAATGCACATCTCTTGTTTACAGCTGAAATCGTAGTTACTGCTTATACGCCGGGCATAAATTCAGTGTGGGAACTTTTTGGACGGACGGAAGGTATATTGCACTGATTAGACCGCTGGCAGTGAAGGACTTTGTCTGCAGACTGATTTAACCTACAGTGTTATTAATCTGTGCAAATTGGAAACTTCTGTCTGACAGCGGCAAATTTTCTTGCCGTATTAGGAACCGGCTCGAGTTAGGTGCCTGGGGAGGCTTCTAGACAGCCCTTTGTGTGTCATAAACTGCATTTTCCCTAACTTTAGATCACATGGCACAGGAATATCGCGCACATGAACTCTGTCATTGTGTCAGTGGATGTTCGATTGACTCAACGATTAATGATTCAGCGTACATGTTCGCTCTAGTACACTGAATGAGTGTGATGTGAGTGATACTTCTCCTTCTTGGTGCTATCCTCTTATGTGAAATATTTATGTGGAGTGAACTGAGATCCCTGGTACTTCTGCTACCATTACTGACACTTAAATCGTAGACAGACATGTAGGAAATCGTGTGCACCTATTTATTCTTTTAAATCGTACCTCTGAACAGGTGAGTTAAGGAAGTAAGCTTAACGTTTAACCGCTGTTGACGCTAAAGCCATTGGTAAGGAAGCTCTGGCTCGGATTGAGGAAAGTTGGGGAAGGCAAGCGGCCTTTTCAAATGGTTAAAATGGCTCTGAGCACTATGGGAATCAACATCTGAGGTCATCAGTCCCCTAGAACGTAGAACTACTTAAACCTAACTAACCTAAGGACATCACACACATCCATGCCCGAGGCAGGATTCGAACTTGCGACCGTAGCGGTCACGCGGTTCCAAACTGAAGCGTCTAGAACCGCACGGCCAGCGGCCTTTTCAGAGGAACCTTCCTGGTATTTGCCTTCTGCTATTTACCAGAAAAACCTATACCCGGATGACCGCCTTCTCTAATATGAGCCGACTGTCTTACCACTGTGCCACATTCTCAGTAAGATGAGGAAGCGTCAATCCACTGTTTCTGAACTACGCCGCAGTGATTCGATAAACTCTCCCAAGAGATTGTTTACCTTGTTCTTTAGATCCTTTCACGGCAGTGCTCTGAACACGTCTCGGTTGCTGAGCTGTAGGCAGCTGTTGAGCGATCATTGATTATCGTTTCTTCCCAGCGCTTCCAGTTTCTTGTGGAGTCCACCTCACGACGAATCGCAGGTCTTTAGGAATGCGACATCGAAAGCTAGGCGTTACATGGAATGTGTAGCCAGGTGAAACGTTAATTGATGTAACTCATAATATTAGCACTACCTAAAAGCCTTTCTAAGTTTAAGAAAAATTAACTAGATAAGACAAGACAAGAACAACCATGGAGTGATAGTTAGCTAGTAAAACTATCGCCATTTCTGTGAATCAGTCCAACATCTCAGAGAGAACCTTACTCAAATAATGGCACCGTTTGACCAAAGATGAAAAGTAAAAAATTTTTGGTAAGGTCTTATGGGACCAAATTGCTGAGGTCATTGGTCCCCACGCTTACGCACTACTTAATCTAACTTAAACTAACTTTCGCTAAGGACAACACACACACACACCCATGCCCGAGGGAGGACTCGAACCTCCGACGGCGGGAGCCGCGCGGACCGTGGCAAGACGCCTCAGACCGCGCGGCTACCTCGCGCGGCGATATCTTTTTTCCTTGGGCACGTAGTCCATTGTTTGCACGATTCAAAAGGAAATAGCTCCTAGATAGTTTTTACCAGAATAAATGCATTAAGTAACAGTATTTACGCGCCTCTACAAGTTCGGCTGTTTTTCGTGAGCTAACAGACCACATTTTCGAATGCTGTGCTCGGTCTGTGGAATTGCATAAACTAGTTCTGCAAGAGTACAAGGACTTCGACAAATACAGTATAGCTGCATTTTCTGGTTAGCTGAAATGCTGGGGCGTATTTGCTTGTGATTTAACTGCTTATGTGCACCGTGTCTCAAGGCCTGTACGGCGCAGTTGGCGGATTCGCCAGGGTACTTGGATGTAGGTGTGCTAATAATAGCCACGCCTCATGTGTAAACATTGCGTAACAGTTTTCTCGCAATGCAACAGTTGGCGCTCACACAGCTATGACTACGATACTAATTTTATGTCTTTCAGAGCCAACGTCAACACTAATGACCTTCTGATTTTCTCTTTCGATAGCTCTTTCTTTTAAACATGTGACAAATGATAGTTCTTGTTCGGTGTTTGTAAAGGCATGAACCTCATAAGCCGATCGTAATCTGTTTATCTAAACTCGCTACAAATGTTAGAACAGTTCAACACTTGCACTGCACTATCTGTCCTTCAAGCTGATGTAAATGAATACCATTTTGGATGTGTAGAAAGATGCGACGGGACCTAGACAGACGGAAAAGTCTCTAGATGGAGCATAGTTCGAAGCGTGGCAGTCACAGAATAATCAGAAATGAAGCAGTTTCGTATCATACAGAAAAAGCTCTACTGACAAATTTCACATAACAGAGATGTACTTAACGTTTTGTCTTATTACTTTTCACTCGTAGGGGTCGTATTGTTTATTACTTCACACCAAAACGGTCAGCTTAGAACCATCACAAACCTTTAACATTTTCTATTATTTTAGATTAGTTTCGATTTCATATAAATAGAGGATCGACATATATTGTCAACATAACATAGGAGTGCCATTCGCTGACATAAAAAGTGCTGAGAGAAAACATGAGTTTATGAAATCGTTCGCTTTGCTTATATAGATGAACAAGTTATGAATGCCGATAGCGTAGTGCAATAGTGGCTGTGTATAAATGTTGGAAAATTATAAAACTTTTAAATAGTTTTAAATATACGTTTTCATTGCTGAGTATAGTTCAAGCCTGTTTCGTATTCATCATGGACTTCACTTAGGTGAACCAATTGAAGACAACGCCCAGCTAGTGGACATACCGACACTCGTTTTGTACTGATATCATTTGGCGTCATTATATCTTCATTGATTTTATCATATCTGTCAAAAAACTTCATGTAAGATATCTTCTTTAGCTATTGTGAAATATACGTAACTATTGTTGTTGTTGTTGTCTTCAGTCCTGAGACTGGTTTGATGCAGCTCTCCATGCTACTCTATCCTGTGCAAGCTTCTTCATCTCCCAGTACCTACTGCAACCTACATCCTTCTGAATCTGCTTAGTGTATTCATCTCTTGGTCTCCCTCTACGATTTTTACCCTCCACGCTGCCCTCCAATGCTAAATTTGTGATCCCTTGATGCCTCAAAACATGTCCTACCAACCGATCCCTTCTTCTAGTCAAGTTGTGCCACAAACTTCTCTTCTCCCCAATCCTATTCAGTACCTCCTCATTAGTTACGTGATCTACCCACCTTATCTTCAGCATTCTTCTGTAGCACCACATTTCGAAAGCTTCTATTCTCTTCTTGTCCAAACTGGTTATCGTCCACGTTTCACTTCCATACATGGCTGCACTCCATACAAATACTTTCAGAAACGACTTCCTGACACTTAAATCTATATTCGATGTTAACAAATTTCTCTTCTTCAGAAACGATTTCCTTGCCATTGCCAGTCTACATTTTATATCCTCTCTACTTCGACCATCATCAGTTATTTTACTCCCTAAATAGCAAAACTCCTTTACTACTTTAAGTGTCTCATTTCCTAATCTAATCCCCTCAGCATCACCCGATTTAATTTGACTACATTCCATTATCCTCGTTTTGCTTTTGTTGATGTTCATCTTATATCCTCCTTTCAAGACACTGTCCATTCCGTTCAACTGCTCTTCCAAGTCCTTTGCTGTCTCTGACAGAATTACAATGTCATCGGCGAACCTCAAAGTTTTCACTTCTTCTCCATGAATTTTAATACCTACTCCGAATTTTTCTTTTGTTTCCTTTACTGCTTGCTCAATATACAGATTGAATAACATCGGGGAGAGGCTACAACCCTGTCTCACTCCTTTCCCAACCACTGCTTCCCTTTCATGCCCCTCGACTCTTATAACTGCCATCTGGTTTCTGTACAAATTGTAAATGGCCTTTCGCTCCCTGTATTTTACCCCTGCCACCTTCAGAATTTGAAAAAGAGTATTCCAGTTAACGTTGTCAAAAGCTTTCTCCAAGTCTACAAATGCTAGAAACGTAGGTTTGCCTTTTCTTAATCTTTCTTCTAAGATAAGTCGTAAGGTTAGTATTGCCTCACGTGTTCCAACATTTCTACGGAATCCAAACTGATCTTCCCCGAGGTCCGCTTCTACCAGTTTTTCCATTCGTCTGTAAAGAATTCGCGTTAGTATTTTGCAGCTGTGACTTATTAAACTGATAGTTCGGTAATTTTCACATCTGTCAACATCTGCTTTCTTTGGTATTGGAATTATTATATTCTTCTTGAAGTCTGTGGGTATTTCGCCTGTCTCATACATCTTGCTCACCAGATGGTAGAGTTTTGTCATGACTGGCTCTCCCAAGGCCATCAGTAGTTCTAATGGAATGTTGTCTACTCCCGGGGCCTTGTTTCGACTCAGGTCTTTCAGTGCTCTGTCAAACTCTTCACGCAGTATCTTATCTCCCATTTCATCTTCATCTACATCCTCTTCCATTTCCATAATATTGTCCTCAAGTACATCGCCCTTGTATAAACCCTCTATATACTCCTTCCACCTTTCGGCCTTCCCTTCTTTGCTTAGAACTGGGTTGCCATCTGAGCTCTTGATATTCATACAAGTGGTTCTCTTCTCTCCAAAAGTCTCTTTAATTTTCCTGTAGGCAGTATCTATCTTACCCCTAGTGAGACAAGCCTCTACATCCTTACATTTGTCCTCTAGCCATCCCTGCTTAGCCATTTTGCACTTTCTGTCGATCTCATTTTTGAGACGTTTGTATTCCCTTTTGCCTGCTTCATTTACTGCATTTTTATATTTTCTCCTTTCATCAATTAAATTCAATATTTCTTCTGTTACCCAAGGATTTCTATTAGCCCTCGTCTTTTTACCTACTTGATCCTCTGCTGCCTTCACTACTTCATCCCTCTGAGCTACCCATTCTTCTTCTACTGTATTTCATTCCCCCATTCCTGTCAATTGTTCCCTTATGCTCTCCCTGAAACTCTCTACAACCTCTGGTTCTTTCAGTTTATCCAGGTCCCATCTCCTTAAATTCCCACCTTTTTGCAGTTTCTTCAGTTTCAATCTGCAGTTCATAACCAATAGATTGTGGTCAGAATCCACATCTGCCCCTGGAAATGTCTTACAATTTAAAACCTGGTTCCTAAATCTCTGTCTTACCATTATATAATCTATCTGATACCTATTAGTATCCCCAGGATTCTTCCAGGTATACAACCTTCTTTTATGATTCTTGAACCAAGTGTTAGCTATGATTAAGTTATGCTCTGTGCAAAATTCTACAAGGCGGCTTCCTCTTTCATTTCTTCCCCCCAATCCATATTCACCTACTATGTTTCCTTCTCTCCCTTTTCCTACTGACGAATTCCAGTCACCCATGACTATTAAATTTTCGTCTCCCTTCACTACCTCAATAATTTCTTTTATCTCGTCATACATTTCATCAATTTCTTCATCATCTGCAGAGCTAGTTGGCATATAAACTTGTACTACTGTAGTAGGCATGGGCTTTGTGTCTATCTTGGCCACAATAATGCGTTCACTATGCTGTTTGTAGTAGCTAACCCGCACTCCTATTTTTTTATTCATTATTAAACCTACTCCTGCATTACCCCTATTTGATTTTGTATTTATAACCCTGTAATCACCTGAGCAAAAGTCTTGTTCCTCCTGCCACCGAACTTCACTAATTCCCACTATATCTAACTTTAACCTATCCATTTCCCTTTTTAAATTTTCTAACCTACCTGCCCGATTAAGGGATCTGACATTCCACGCTCCGATCCGTAGAATGCCAGTTTTCTTTCTCCTGATAACGACGTCCTCTTGGGTAGTCCCCGCCCGGAGATCCGAATGGGGGACTATTTTACCTCCGGAATATTTTACCCAAGAGGACGCCATCATCATTTAATCATACAGTAAAGCTGCATGTAAAGCTGCATGTCCTCGGGAAAAATTACGGCTGTAGTTTCCCCTTGCTTTCAGCCGTTCGCAGTACCAGCACAGCAAGGCCGTTTCGGTTAATGTTACAAGGCCAGATCAGTCAATCATCCAGACTGTTGCCCCTGCAACTACTGAAAAGGCTGCTGCCCCTCTTCAGGAACCACATGTTTGTCTGGCCTCTCAACAGATACCCCTCCGTTGTGGTTGCACCTACGGTACGGCCATCTGTATCGCTGAGGCACGCAAGCCTCCCCACCAACGGCAAGGTCCATGGTTCATGGGGGAAGTAACTATATACATTGTTATTACTAAACATGTTACAGGGGAGTAAAGGATGATGTGTCATTTACTTTGTAGTGTTTTTCATAGCGAGTAGATCTCTTTTGCTCACCTTGTGTTTGGTGTGACAATGCATAAACTCAGAACTGAAGCTAAAAATCAAACATGGGTGCATTTTATGAGTGAATGTATCACTTAATTAGTCTGATGCTCACCAACGCAAGTAACGAGCCATACGCAGCAATGTTGTCGATATGACACTGTCGCTAACGTTTTTTCTTACTATTTATGTAAAATACCTTCAGTGTTGTGTTTATTGTTGCAGGAGGCGGAGGCGGAGGGAAAGGGGGCGGCGAAGATGTAAGTACCGCTGCATTTCCTTAACGGAGTGTTTACTTGGTATAGTTTTCCTGATGAACTTCATGAATGGAAATGTGTTGAGTGGCTCGAAGAAATGTAGGGTGAAACCAGACAAGATGCTACTTGGCGTAACTTCTGCCACGTTTCGAAACGTTCGTCAAAACTCGCCTGCTTTCACTCAGTCGTGAGACTGTTTAATTCATTATGAATTGAAAGAAAAGAAAAAAAAAAGGTTCTTAAACATTCTGTACACCGCATCATAGTTCTTACGTCAATTAGGAGAGACCAGCGGTCCCCTTGGTTGGTACTGAGCGAGGTGGTACGCTGTTTAGCAGTCTGGAGGACAGCGATTCAGAGCCCCGTCACGTCTCCTGTGGCTTCCCTAAATCTCTTAAAGCAAATGCCGGAATGTTTCCTTTGAAAATATACGGCCGTCTTCCTTCCCTATTCTATTCCCAGTCAGATACAGTACTCTGCGTCTTATGACTTCGTCGTCGACAGGGCGTTAAATCGCAATCTTGGTTTTCCTTCTTAGCTGCTGAGCGCCTTGTTAGCTCTCATAAAGAAGCTACATCGTAATAACTGCTCCGTGCGGGATAGCACCGTTGTTCAAACACAGAGTTTGGCGTCTTGGTTTTATATTGCCCCACTCAGGCCTTCTTAAGGCAAACTGCTGTTTGGCCACGATAACTTGACGATTTCCCTAGTACTGTCAGAAGCGGAGAAAATCGGCACTACTTGAAAGATATTCATTTGTCTCCGAGCGCTGCCCATGTCAAGCTGCCCCTATATGCAAAGTATTACAGAAGGCTTGCGTCCACTAGCAATTAACTTCTGTAAGTACTGCTGAGGTGTTTACATTAGAACAAAAACTTACTCAAGTTTACTTCTTCAAGCCACTGGAACAAATTTATTTCAGCAATTCGCCGCAAGTACTTGGTACACAAGTGCAGTTATTCTTAAAAACCAGAGCAGTCGCCACTGTTCCTGCATTATTATTAATGAATAAAAATCGTGACGAAACACAAAAATAAAAGAAATAGAAAGAAAATATTAGAGGATATGCATTGATGTTACCAAGAAACACAATTCAATTAACTAAAATCAGAGGACTTTACTCACATTAAAAACTTTGAGGATGTTGTATGTAAATTTCGAACACCTCTTGACTATTGTCCGATAACAGGAAACAATATCGCGGCGCGGTATCTCACCAAGAGACTGCGTTTTAATTACTCTTCGATTTTTGCAAGCTATGTTTACTGCTTTTATCACAAATGTAGTGCGTTTATGTGTACGATAATATTAAAAAATCAGCTAAAATTTAAAGACACCTGTACTGCCATTCAGCTTTCCCTTCTGGTCAAACAAATTGACTGGTAAACTCATTTCACAATTCCTTGACGGGTGGTGCCAATTTTGTGTGTTTAGGCGTTCCAATGGTACATTTGCTTTAGCCCATCTGTCTTCGTGTTATTCTCCTTTTAGACAATGATATTTTCGCACTGGTACTGAACAAAAACAAGGTCCGTAAGATTGAGAAAAACTTCCACTAAATGACAAATTCGGCTAGTACTTCCAGCAAGATGAAAGAACTAGAACGAATTTTCAACTTGCAGCGGCAGTTTTAATCTGCCAGGAAGTTGCATGCAAGAAACTGGTTCCACTGACTTGCGAACTTCTTGAAGTTGACGAGGGGGCGTTTGCAGATATGGTGGGTCGTAAATTGCACTCAACTCTGTGATTGTATGGATAATGCGCCATACCATAGCAGGGAGTTCAACAGAATGCTTAATAAATATAATTTCAGGATTACGATGTTAGGGTGGTTGGATGATGGGCAAATAAACTGCAACGACTCGATGATGGAGGCTGAAGTGTTATTTACGATAAAGGAAAACAAAGCAACCGTGAAAATGTACGTCGTGGATAAAATTGCTACAAAGTAGTGCGTTTACCACCCTAAAACTGCGATCTAAATCCGATAGAATTGGTACGAACCAAAATAAAACCAAATTCCAGGGAAACGATGTCACTGGTGACATGTCGAAGGAAAGACTGCAGAATCTTGTTATTTCCGTTCAGTTACCACAGCAGTGGCAATCTTATTGCAGACTCCCCCCGTCGGAGGTTCGAGTCCTCCTTCGGGCATGGGTGTGTGTGTTGTCCTTAGCATAAGTTAGTTTAAGTTAGATTAAGTAGTGCGTAAGCCTAGGGACCGATGACTTCAGCAGTTTGGTCCCATAGTACTTACCACACATTTCCATTTTTCTTACTGCAGGAATGTTCAGCAGCTGGAGCATGTGTATTGGGCATGAGATGGGATATTGGACATGGCCATCAATGAAGTTACCATCAATGCTACGCCCTTAAGCGAAGATGATGATGATTTTGAATCAAACATATGACAGAAACCTTTAGTGAATATCATCTTGACAGTTCTTTCAGGCACAATTAATTACACTTTGCAAACATTACTGCTGTGCTGCGTTTAATAAATGCAATGTACAAACTGATTAAAAAAATCAGTTTTTCGCTTTCAGTTCATAATGTCGTAAGTTGTACATTCATCTACTTTCATTGTTTTCGATAAATAAACACATAAATTGTAGGTAAAACTCTCGAGCATCAATATATCAACAAATTAGGTGATTTCCGGTGTGACGGAAGTGTCATTTAAGCGAGCAATATTTCCGCGAGTGCCGCCTCCACAAAACGCAGATAGTGGAACAAGCAGACACGCCCGTTCCCGACAGCCACCGCGCCGAAAGTCAACTTATTGTGGACAAACGGTGCAGCTATTTCTTCCTCCGTCTATGTTAAACGATCACATGTTCAGTCTTTATCTTTTCTCTTCTTCTTTCATTTCACCCGACTTTGAACTAAGTCAGCTAAATCATTTATTAATGTTGCGTGTCTTTCTTTTAGCTCAGTATTATTTTATTCTTTCTGATCTTGCTTTCTTTACTTCTTCAGAGATTTGAGTTTTACGTTTGGTTTTGATTTTGACTTGGAACATCTCTTTCTTGTCTTAGGTTTATTTATTTATTTTTTTGCAGTTTTATCTGTGAGCAAGTTTTCTACTCTTTGTAGTTCGTTTAAGTACTTCTTCGTTTCCTTAAACCAGTATGGTAGGTCCTTTTTGGTTGTGGAAGTAGTCAGAAACTGTTTTGATTAGTGCTGTTGAGTTCAGTCTGAGTACCTATCCATAAAAATCAATTTTTCTTTTCCTCATTGTGTTTGAGAGTTGTTCGGTTATTTGGTACAGGGTTTCATTTCTGTTGTGTATTAGTTTTTTGTTGTGGAATTTGGGGACAAGTGTATTTAATATCTTCCTTTCTTTAATCTCCAGTCTTTCAACTAGGTTATGGTTGATGACGGCCAGTGTTTCAGTTGTGTATAGGGCTTCCAATTTGATTACCGTGTTATGGTTTCTTATTTTTACATTCCATGGGAGGGACTTTTTGTTATATGTGCTTTGGGTGAGTTGGTAGCACAGTTCAACTTTATTTCTTCTACATTCCACTGCCTTTTTCTCAAGGGACATCCAGCGGATTTATTCTCCAAGATATTTGAATTCTTTGACGATTTTTACTTTTTGTCCTTCTGTTTAGAAATGTTTCGTTGGTTTTTTATGGTTATCTTTAATTTGATCGTTTCAAGGGAGGTTTTGAGACCTGTTTTTTCTAGTTCTTTTTGTAGTTTGAGGGTCTGATCTTCGGCTTCTTTCAACGGAAAATTAAATGTTATAATAAATGCTACAGGTCTTGCTGTTTAGAAGATATGTCAACGTGGTACTTTACGCTGGGAAACTTTAGTTTGTGCACTTTTGTGCTAACAACTATTTGTTTGTATGTATGTGTGTGTGTGTGGGGGGGGGGGGGGGAGGGGCTACTGTAGCGTTTTCAGGATGTCGAGGACATTGCACAGAGACAGCAAAGATTGTCACCAGTAATTTGACTTCACATGAAACTCCATTTCTGTCTACACGATTCAGAAGAAAACCTATAGGGTAAAGCAAGTAAGAAAGGCACTCTGGAAAAGACTTAAGTTCTCTTTATATACCAGATTTGGTTTTAATGTACAAAATTCGAAAGGAGTGTGACGAAAAGAATAATTACCTTTCCTCAAACCAGCCTAGAGCAATTGATGCTCCATATCACCAGACCTGGCAGTCACCAAGGAGTATGTAACGGTCTGAGGATGATTAGAGATTCATCGAAACCGGTCACAATTTTTTTTTAAATAAAATATTTTATGCGGCCTACACTGCTTTTATTATACTTTCGGCATCATCGTCATGCCATAGCTGACCTTCGACGATGTATGTTGGAACTTAGTGGGAAGACATTCCGGCTAGTGGAAGCTGTTGTCAATGATGATCCGTCACGAGGAGCGTCTAGTGTACAGGACAATCCAGTTAGACAGTTAACAGTGACAATTAGACTTAACTCGCATGATTGTGTGTCAAGTGACACTGGACAGTCGCTATGGGTGAATGTGGAGCCTAACTTACTGAGTGACATGTTGTTTGAAGTGGAACCGCTGGAGGATAGATGCAGTGTGTTGTTTGGTAAAACGTACAAGAGAGGCACGGAGGCAAGTTAGTACTTGTCAGTGTGGATAATTTTGGCGCTGAGGGAATTAAATTGTTGAGGGGAACTTTGATGGGTACATGGATGATTCTGGATTGGGGAAGAATGCCACCCAGAGGGTTTAGAGTCTAAACTTTAGACTATAAGAGGTCACAGGATGCTACGACAACTACATTTAGTGAGAACTTGAAACATTTAAAGGAGGCAGAAAGGACACAAATGGAGGACCTGTTGCTTCAGGATCTCTTCTTTGCGCAAGAACCATTGCCTGCTATGCCAGTAATACAACATAGCATTCTGACAGGGAATGAAGCACCGGTGTATCGTAGGCTGTACAGAATACCACGATCATTGCAACCAGCTTTGGAGGAATTTATAAATCCGCGAAAGACTGACAGGATTATTAAGGAGAATAGTAGCACACGTGGGACAGGAAATGGAATTGTGCCCAAGAAGCCTATGAATAGCTAGAAGAAGTACCGCTTTTGTTGCGATTTCCGCCATTTCAGTAAGCAGGAAGACATATGCCTACCCAATCCCGAACTTCACAGAGGTAACGGATAATCTAGGGCAATGCCAGGACTTCTTGACAATGGACTTGAGGACTGAATACCACCACTGAGAAGTTTCCCTGGAGAATACGCCGAAAAATGCGTTTTCAGCAACTTGGGGACACTTATCAATACAGAAGGATGCCTTTTGGGTTAAAAAATGCACCGGCAACGTTCCGATATTTAATGGATGCAGTGCTGAAAAGATTGAAACCACGTCTGTGTCTGGTGTATCTCGATGACATGATCGTGTTTTGAAGGAATATGCAGGAGCATATGCAGTGACTGAAATAAGTGTTCAAGAAGTTACGAGTAGCTCATTTGACGCTAAGTACAGAGAAATGCCACTTTCCACTAGAAGAAGCCAAATATTTAGGGCATGTGATTAGTAAGGACGGTGTAAGGAAAATCCTAGATTAGTGCAAGCAGTGCAAGATTTTCCAGCAGCGTGGACAACCGAGGAGCTACAATCTTTTCTGGGTCTCACAGATTATTATAGGAAGTTTGTGCAAGGGTTTGCAGATATTCCAAGACCGCTTACACAATCGTCGAAGAAGAGTGTCAGGTTTGTGCGATGGGAGGAATGTCAGGGAGCATTTGTCGAGTTAAAAAAGGTGTTTATGTAGAATCCGGTGTTGGCGTTTCCCGACTTTCAGGAGTTCGTACTGTCATGTGATGCATCGACCCATGCTCTTAGATGCGCTTTGAGCCAAGAGGTCGATGGTCAAAACATCCTACTGCCTTTGCATCGAGACAGTTGAATGCAGTGGAGAGGAATTGTTCTACGAGGGTGAGGTGAATGCTTAGCGTGGTGTGTCGGGTAACATACTTATAGCGTTACCTGTATGGAAGGAAGTTCAAGATTGAGACGAACTATGCTGTTTTGAAGAGGTCACTAGGTGTGGAGGACCCATTCAGTAGATTGACGAAATGGGCGTTAATACTCAGTGAATTTGAGTACGAAGTAATCCGCAAACCAGGGAAGAAGCACGCGAAAAATGGGTTAAGCAAGAAGATAGCACTAAGTGAGGACCCTGCGGAATGGTAAGCAGCACTGAGCGCCGACAACGAGTGTCAAAAGTGTGGCAACCGATAGCGGTTTAGCTGCATCGAGGATTATTGTGTAGAGAACGAATGGTGGTGTCCGTCCCTGGTAGCTGAGTGGTCAGCGCGACAGGATGGCAATTCTAAGGGCCCGGGTTCTATTCCCGGCTGGGTCGGACATCTTCTTCTCTCAGGGAATGGGTGTTCCGTTGTCCTAATCATCATCATTTCATCCCCATCGACGCGCTAGTCGCCGAAGTAGAGACAAATCGAAAGACTTGCACCCAGCGAATGTTCTACCCGACGGGAGGCCCTAGTCACATGACATTTATTTACGAATGGTGATGGCAGCCAAGTTGAAGAACGAAGTACCGTGTGAAATGTATGATCACGTCTTATTGGGCCTTGGGGGGATGCAGGGCGGTGAACTGTTGAGCGGTAGAAATGTACTGGTGGAAGGGAAGGAAGAATGATGTCGATTAGTACATTAGACATTGTGTCGATTGTGCACAGCAGGGTGATTTAAATCAGAAGCAGGTACTATTATACAGACTTCCACAAGCAATGGAACCGTTTAGTTAAGTCCAATCAGCTGAATGCCAGGAGGTAACCAGTATTGGGACAACAGGGGCACCATTATCCAAGATGGCGGCGATGATGTCATCCAAGATGGCGGCGTGACGTCATCCAAGATGGCGGATTTTGGCGGGAAGCTTGAATTTTGGCGGGAAAGTGCCACGCCCCCTAGCCCAGAAAAAGGTGCGCGAATTTCAAATTCCAACAGGATAATGCGTCACATCAAGAAAAATGGCGGGAAATAGGGACATTACTTTATTATTTAACCAGTTTCAAGCATGTGTGTTCGTCACGAGCCTAGAGCCCAAGAGGCCACCAGAGAGCGCCATCGTGACGTCATTCAAGATGGTAGATTTTGGCGGGAAGTTTGGATTTTTGGGGGAAGAAGGTCAATTGGGCTACCTCCACTAACCTAACCCCCCACACCCCCAGGAAATGGCGGTAAGTTCAAATTCCAACATAATAATGGCGGGAAAAGTGGACTAGTCTTTATTACTTAACCAGTTTCAAGCATGTGTTTTCGCCGCAAGCTCTAGACCCCAACTGGCCGATATCGTCGCCACCAGACAGCGCCACTGTGAAGTCGGATAATGACGCAACTACCGTTATTCAAGATGGTTGCACCCAGTGTATCCACCACATGGTGTAAGATTGGACAGTTTGCCTACCTCCACTAACCTAACCCCTGTCCCACTAAAAATGGCTCGAAGTTCAAATTCCAATATGATAATGCGGCATACCTACGATAATGGCGCGAAAAAAGGCTTGTCTTTATTATTTATCGAATTTCAGGCATGAGTGTTCTCCACTGCAGCTGGACTGCAACTCTCTTAAGTCACATCGCTGCCAGCATAAGGCGCTCTCCTGGTGTCAGGTGATGATGCAAGTTCTGTCATTGAAGATGGCTGCACCCGATGTATCCACCACGAGCTCCAGAGCTCAAGTGGCTTAGTTCATATTGTGGCCACCAGAGGATGCTACTGTGATGTCACGTGATGACACAAGATCGTCTGCTCTCTCTCTCGCACGCGCGCGTTATAACCGGACACGCGCCGCGCCACCAGCCCGCGTGCGTCCGACCGCTTTTGGCAGAGACCATCGGCCGCCACCTCTATACACGCGCCGGGCATCGTCTTCTGTAAATATGCTAACACCCACATAGTGCATCTAACCTATCAATTACCTAAGTACTTAATTGCATTTCAATTTTAATCATACTAAATAATTAAATTCACAATTTCAATATTCAATGATAAAATGAGAAGTTCCACATTTTCCCACTATCAGCGCAGTGTTCATTCATGACCTAGCACACCCACAACCCCACCCCAAAAATACTGCACTCCTATTGACCACGTGATACGACTTCATATAGGTATGAAAAGATGTTTACTATACTTTCAACTACTTTTCAACGTCCAGATAGCCACCTCTTCCTAGGAACCAGCACCGAGTTTGAATTCTGGCAGTAAAGAACGGTCACTTGCGCTTTCATACAGGTAAGAAAAGGAGTTCGCTACGCTTTCAACTACCTAGTTTTAACTACTTTTCAAGGTCCAGATCGCCACCTCCTCCTAGGAACTGGCGCCGAGTTTGAATTCTTGCACTAAAGAAAGGTCACTTGCCCTTTCGCTACCAATGTAAGAAAAGTGGGGGAAAGAAAGGACACTTGTTCTTACCTCAACCAACCGACCGCCACTTCCTCCTAGGGGCGGGTGGTAAAAGGACTCATCCTGCACTAGGCTGATGGAGAGAGAAAGCATTCTACTTTATTTATTTTGGAGTAGTTTATTTAGGGATGGCGTATATTTATCACAGAACACACGCTCTTACATATCCCACAGCATACAGACCTGCAAACTACTCCTACATAACTAATGTACAACACTCTACACACATGCTTGTTAATTCTAAACCGTCAAAAATAACACATTGCACATCCTACAGACATGCGAACCACTCATACGAGGTGTGGCTAGAAAAAAACCGGACTAGTACTGATGAAACAATAAAACGAATGCAATAAGGCTGAAAGTCGCTTGGCCTGTCACGTGACTCTCGCTCCGCCTACTGCTCGAGTTTCATCTGCCTCCTGCACTCAGTCTGCCCGTGGCGTCTGTTTTAAGTAGTTGACGTTTTGTCTGTGCGTCGGAAAATGTTGAGTGTACAGAAAGAACAGCGTGTTAACATCAAATTTTGTTTCAAACTAGGAAAATCTGCAAGTGAAACGTTTGTAATGTTACAACAAGTGTACGGCGATGATTGTTTATCGTGAACACAAGTGTTTGAGTGGTTTAAACGATTTAAAGATGGCCGCGAAGACACCAGTGATGACACTCGCACTGGCAGACCATTGTCAGCAAAAACTGATGCAAACATTGAAAAAATCGGTAAACTTGTTCGACAAGATCGTCGTTTAACAATCAGAGCAGTGTCTGAGTTAACAGGAGTTGACAAGGAAATATATATATATATATTTGCTATATGTAATAATATTATCCTAGTTTAATGCTTCTTTATTTCGTCATCTGAGCGCAGCACTATTCAGATACTGTCTTACTCGTAGCGCTATTTCATTTGACTGCCGCCAGGTGGAAACACATGTGCTTTTGTTTGCACAACTATCAAACAGATGGCATGAGCGTTCACTTATTCAACTGCTGCGCCTTGGCTATGCTTCGTTGTGGCATTACATATTCCCCTCTATTTCATCTCGGGTTGTTTATACAAGGTCGGGATGAAATACCATCCTGCCTCCTGTCATGTTAACTATTTTTTGAAGCCAATACTTAGATGTGCTAAATTATTTTGAATTTTTCTTGGAGAGACAGACATCTTACATGACACATATAATAATACTATGGTTATAATGGTGATAAGAACTAATAAACAACATAATAATTTTCAGTTCAATTTGCGTATTCTAATTTAAATCACACAGTAAAATGTTAATTCCTTCATTAAATAGGTCTTATATTACACATATATATTTTTTAGTTTCTGCTATACCACCACAGTATCAAAACCTGCCCTATTATTATAGTCTTTACAAAATTTTACTAATACCTGCTACAATTATATACAATAGTGATTTCCTCTACTTTTAGAGTCTATTTCTTTATTTTTGAACTTTTTACTCTTGTATTCTCTTTCTATACAGCTTTAAGTCTTCTATGTTCCGTACACCATAGTTTTTCTTTGCCTTAGGAAAGATTAAATAGTATGCATTGGTATGAGGTATGTCAGCCGCCTCAAAGGGACCTTTGTATACCTGAAAAAACTTTGAAATTTCTGAAGTAATTTCTTTGGATTTCTCGTGGGATTTGACCAACACAAGGTCTCCTACTTCTACTTTAGTTAACTTTCATTTCCCATTATGTCTTTTCTTCCTCCTAACATATGTTTTTCCATATTTTCTTTAACTAGCCCTTTCTTTTCTTCTAAAGTCATCTCCTTTCTTGAAGGGAAGTTAATATTCTCTTCAACTATGTTAGCCTCTTTTATTCCCCTCATTATTTCATTTGGGGTAAAGCCTGTACTTTCATGCCCCAGGTTACTTAAAACATTTTCAATGTCAAGTACGTACTTTCCCCAACTACTATGTTTGTCATGGCAGAATGTATTACAGAATATAACAAAAACCTCCTATAGTCTTAGGTAATGGACCATAGAAATCCAAAGCCACAACTTCTAAGGTATCTTTGGATAAAATGGATTGCATCGGACCCCTACTCTACTGATTTGTTACCTTCACCTTCTGGCAGAGGTCACATGTCTTCAATCTTGCATGGATCCTCCTTGCCATATTGTTAAAATATAATGATTCTGTCAATTTCTCCAAACATTTCTTTGTTTCACAATGCCAATAACTTAAATGTATGCAATAAATTAATGCTACTACATGTTCCTCCGGCCAGCATACTCTTCACACATCTGACGTTTCCTCTCTCCTTCTGAACAATAGTCCATCAAATAAACAATAATATTTTTGCATCTTATCATTACCCCTCTTTCTAAGTTCAGTTTTCACTAATACTAAAATGTATCCTTATGCTGTTCCATTTTTAAATTCTTACATATACTCTTGATTTCCTTCTGATTTTTTATCCCTTTTATGTAGTAAATTCTCTTGTAACTCTCTTCTTCTGACACTCCTTCTTCTGGTCTCATCCCTATAGGTAGCCTGGACAAAGTATCTGATACTATGTTCTGTTCACCTTTTATATACTTTATTTCAATGTCAAACTGCTGTAAATACAACACCCATCATGTCAATCTGGTATGTACTAGCTTACATTTATTAAGAAATGTCAATGCCTGATGTTCAGTCTGCACTATTATTTTATGTCCCCACAAAAAGTTATAAAATTTTTTAAATGCCCAAATTATTGCTAGAGCTTCTTTTTCTGAAATGGTATAGCTACGTTCGCATTTACTCAATGTCCTGCTTGCAAATGCTATAGATTTTCTTTCCTCATGCCCTTCCAAACTGACTACTTGGAATAAGTGTGCACCTAATCCATATCCACTGCTGTCCATTTCTAAGAAAAAGGGCAGACCTAAGTCTGGATGACTTAAAATACTATCATCACTAAGTTTCTCTTTCAGATGTTCAAACGTCTCATGACACTCTTTTGACCAAACAAAAGCTTTACTTTCCTTTAGTAACTCATTGAGTGCTCGACTATTAAATGCCTGGACTGACACATATTTTCTGTAGAAACCACACAATCCTAGAAAAGCTTTTAAATGCCTCCTATACTTGGACACAGGGAATTCCTTTATCGCTTTAATCTTCTCTGGATCTTTCTTAATTCCTTGACTACTAATTATGTAACCTACAAACGTAATCTCACTTTTCACAAATTCAGATTTCTTCAGTCATAATGTCATTCCTCCTTTATGCAATGCATGAAACACCTCTCTCAATATAGTACAATGTTCCTTCCAACTTTTGGTAGCTATGAGTATATCGTCCACATACACTGTAATTTTGCTACTCAACTCATTTCTTAATACTTTGTCTAGAGCCCATATAAATATGTAAATATGGATACTGAAATATTCAGACCAAATGGTACCACGCAATATTGGTAACATTTTCCTCCAAATAAGAAAGCCGTATATTTTCTATGCTCCTTTGCCAGGCCTATTTGCCAATATCCCACTGTTAAATCAAGAATACTTCAGTATTTAATCCCATTAAAATTTTGTATTATATCATCTAAACTGTCGGGTTTGTCACACTCTCTTTCTATTATTGAATTTAGCTTCCTGGCATCCAGTACTACTCTAATTCCACCATCCTTTTTCTGTAGACACATAATCGGACTATTATAATTGCTATTACTTCTTTCTATTACTCCCAGTCTTTCCATCCTGTCCAATTCAGCGGCTACTGCCTTCCTCTTTGCTATAGCTATATCAAATGGTCTTCTATAAAATGGTTCATGAGGTTTAACATTTAACCTACATTCAAAATCGATTACTCTTCCCGGTTCCTCAGAAAACACCTGTTCGTTTTCTACTAACAGAATAACAGCTCCTCCTTTTGTTGTTCATCAATACCGTCCACTTCACTCACCTTCTGAAGGAACAACCTATTCTTGTCTAACCATAGATTCTCACATTCACCAACATTTCCTTCCTCCCACTCTTCACAATATTCCACTACTGACCCTTCAACTATTTTGAGACAACCTAATGGTTCCTTCTCATCTAACATGTGTCCTGCAAAATTCACTGTATATTCTGTACCCAAATATTTAAACAGCATCAGCCCTTGGTCACAATTAATTATTACTTGATTTTCCATCATCCAATCTGAACCTATAATCATATTTATAATTAAATTAGGAATAACAAAAAACACACTTTCCATCTTACAATTGCCCATTTTGAAAGACATTTTTATACTTGTTTCTTCACAGGTTTACTTAACTTCCCTGTGGCACCTGCTATCTTGAGTCCAGACACAGACATTTCTGGAATCTCATATTTACTACTAATATGTTTCCACAAGGACTCAGAAATACAAGTTATCTCACTACCTGTATCTAATAATGCATATTCACTTACATCATACAACTGTACACTTATTAAGGGTTGGCCTAACCTAATTGATGACTCATCTTCCTCTTCTCTTAGCAAATCCTGTTCAATTGCCTCATTAGTTAACTTATCACTATACTAATCAGGTGGTTCCTTTTCCCTCTCTGTGACAAACTCTCTCCGGGGTATTTTTCTGTTTGTCTCTCCTACTGTGTTTTGACTCATTTCTATTGAAGAATTTTCGTTATCACCTATAACACTTTCATCCTCTTGGTGCAGATCCCTACAATTGCCTCTTTTCACAAGGTAAACTTGTGTTTCCCTTTCAACATGGGTGGGATACTCTCTTTCACTTAGTTCTGCTCTTTGGGTACCATATAACCTCTCATGTTCTTGACTAGGTTCACCTACTATCACCATATCACATTTACCATTAAATACTTGCCCCTCTACAGTAATGATTTCATTACCCATGTCTACCAAGCTGTTACCTTCCTGGCCACTCTTTGAATTATTTCATTTGAAACACTCTACTTGCAAATAATGCTCCATCTGTGTACTCACACTACACAGTTCAATATTATCAGTAGTAGCACCCCTCTCCATTACCTCCTCATCACTCTCGTTACTACTATTTTTCTCATCACTGTGATCACTGGTACTACGTATTGATTCCTCCTCCATTTCACTACATATTTCGGGAATATCTTCAATATTCTCCTCTATTTCAATTCTACCCCTTCCTTCAACTTTCTCGTATCTACTAAGAGTATCCTCGCCTAGCTCCCTCTCATACTCTATTAACCCTGGTACCTAACTTATATAAGTCATTTACCCAGTGATCATACCCTTCGTCACCACTAGTATTATTGGGAGACTTACTCTCAATAACTACACTTCCTACTTCTTTTCCGGTGCTACCATTGATAATCTTTCCTATATTTCTGCAAGTACCAACATTTTCCCTTTTAGGTATCCCTTCTTTAACATTAGTTATGCTATTATGTTCATTTGCTGGCAAGGTATCATCTATGTCTACTTGATAGGCTTTCCTTAGCTTGTAATACGTATCTAGTTCCTTCTTTCTACAAAATCCAGGTAAACCTTGTACCCATTTTAATTTAAAGTCCCATTCTCTCTTCCCCCATTGCTTCATATCTTTCTCACACCAAGCATGGTATTCATTCTGTTTACTCTTATTGCAATAATTTACTTTCTGTCTATTATATTGCCTATTATTATTGTAATTCTTATTTTGGTGATAATGTTGGTTCCTATTATGCTATTGTTGGGGCCAACCCCCATATTCCGCTCCAGTTCGGCCCTCTACTGTGGCGGTTCTTCGTTTTCCGACTGGTACTGAGATCTACCATTGTAGTTACCTCTACCACCAAAACCTCTTACACCTCTTCTACCTCTATTAGTCCTCATTGCTCTCACTCCATATTCCTGCCTCTGTTCATTCCTGTTATTATTACCATTATTATGGTGATTACTATAATTGTGTCTGTTCTGGTTATTATAGTTGGACTTCTTTCCATCGCTCCTATTCCACACATCCATTTCACCTATCCTTCGCAAGAAATCTTTCCTGTTACTACTTGCCAAGCTAATGTACCCTTGTACATTCCAATGTAACTTCTTACGCAACACATGTAGCAAGTGCTCCTCTGTTACCCAACCCCTTACATTATCTACTTTTCGACACAAGTCCTCACAATATTCTCTCATGGTCTTGTTGCCACCTAGTTTAAATGGTGCAGCATCCAAGAATTCCTGGTACACTTCACTCTGTTTACTTTTGGACCAAAATTCCTCTTCAAATTTACTCAAAAACTCTTCTAAAGTTTCACAATCCTCTGTGGCCCTACTTGCCCAATTCCTAGCATCACCAATCATCTTATTTTCTTCTATCATTATTCTATTTTTCTCAGGGAGTTCCCTGGGAATCAAAGACCTTTCATAAAAGTTACAGGATGTATTTTGCCTTTCGGGTCAAATTTTTCCAATTCGGCACCTACATGATTATGACATGCCCCCCCCCCCAAATGAATACATGATAGCTGACTTCTTCGCATTTTCCAAACTCTCAATCCTTTCAGCAATTTCTGAAGTTATTGTAATTAGCCCTCCTACCACATTCACTTTCAATTCAGAAATTTGTTGATGCACATGGTTAGCTAAGACTTTATTTTTACCATCTACATCTTGCTTTATTACTGCTACTGCATTAACAATTTTGCTATCTACAGCCTCTTCAACTGCTTGCATTTCGGTTTCAGTGCTTGACTGAACACGAATAACCTTGGTTTCCAATTCAGAAACGGATTCCTGTATTTTTGTTTTCATTTCCTGAGCTACTATCTCACGAGTCTCTTTAATATGTTTGACTTCAAGGTTTACTAATTCTACACTCTTTTCAACTGCACTAACACGTCTTTCATAGGTGTCTAGCCTCTTCCCCATTACTTTCAATGATGCCTCCATATTTCTATTTACAGTGTCTATTTTTTCGCCTAGTGCGCCTATTCTTTCATTCACTTCCCCTTTTATTTCATTCATATCCTCTTTCAGCAAACGTATATTTTCATTTACTTCCTCTTTCAGCAAACCTATATTTCTGTTTATTGTGCCTATGTTTCCATTCATTGTTTGCAACATGCCTAACAACATACTTAAACCCCAAGTGGTTTCCACTATGTGTTCCACTTTTATTTTTCATACATGTACTGGGTATGCAGTTGCCCCTTCTAAATTACTTTGGTCACTATCTGTGGCTTCCTGCTTTATAGTTTCGATCTTTACATACACTGTCTTTTGTAAGTCCTCTTCAGCCCCACTACTCTTTGCACAACTTTCGAACACGTTCTGGTTTACTCTCAAATACTGTGCCATCTCTGGTCCACATGTGTTATCTTCCATGTTACTATTTGGACTTCCGCCATCTTGCTCTACTTTGTCCATATCACTTAATAATTTTCGCTTGTCCGCCATCTTGGAATTTCGTAAAAATTTAGATATCGTATTACTTAAAATACACCCAATTTTAACTGCAAAGTTCAGGACACTAATTTAAGATTAATGCCCCTTTCGCCTACGGCCGCCACGTGGCGGTCAAATACCACGAAAAATTGGCTACTGTGACGAGTCCTGTCATGGCAAAGCCATATGCGATGCCACTATCCGTATGTACTGTAATATGTTTAGACCATGCGGCATCGGACGTCTGGAAAGCGGCTATCGCGTGTAATAAGCCTGAGTGCGTTGCTATGTAGTTAAGACTACTACACGGAATATATGAATAAATATTGGCGATGGCGTACAAGAAATCGAATGTTAAATGAATTTTTATTTGTACGTTAATCATGCCTAGCAGTGGAGCAACATTTACGTAACACACATATGATAAACATTTGAACTTGCTGTAAATTAGATTGATCTACACCAACTGTCAGTAATGATTTTAATGTTACTGAATTAGCATTGTACTGAAGGTACAATGAGTACTGTGGTGGCCATAAATTCCTTAATTGAATAATCAATGAACGCTATAGAACTGATGGTTACTAGAAATGTTAAAAACGTTACTTTAGAATCATTTTGTTCTAATGAAACTGGATGAGTTTTTACGTGGATAATGTACTGAAAAGCCACCACATCGAGTTGAACTGTAATTAATGTGGCAGAGTGCCTGGCGTCTTCTGTCAGTTGTATAATCCGGCGTTTGTTGGAAATTTTCGGCGTTAACTCAGATTATATCCTCTCGTTGCATTAATACACCGACACTCACGTAATATAGCCTTTCCACTGGTATTGCTGCACACACAGTGATGGATTTGGGATAATAATCAACTATTTTCTGTAAATAATTGATAACACTCATGCAATGCACTTTGAATCACAAACTTATTATTTCATTCAGACATTACACTGTACAGAACTTGACTTGATAAATACATAAACTGGTTCACTACGTATAAATGTACTTGTTATGGCGGCGGTATAAAATGCACTGTTCATAAAAACACTGTCGTACGATAACTACTAGTTCGTTGCTTGGGCTGGCATGAGCTCATCAATGGATCTCATATGGTAGTAAGATCATATTGCAACTTTAGCTGCACACACTGGTCACTTCATACTTTGCTGCTGGTCGCTGCAGTCCGTCGTAAATTACGCAGACTTCCAAAAGGCAATGCCATGTGCTTTTTGAGAGGGAACAGCAACTATATCGCTCACAAGCCGTCTCCGACGAAATGTTGCATCCTACAAGCCTTATTGCCCATTTGGCTTGCTGACACACCATAAATCCAGTTCGTGTTTGTTGTAAGCTCACTTTCAACTGTCTATAAGCAACGTTACCATACCGTACTAAAACCGTCACTTTCGCGCCTCGTAATCTCTGTTCTGCATCCGAACAGTTCCAGAACACCTCTCTCTCTACTGCCAAATTCACGCGCCAACCTGCATTGTCTGCGATCTCGGGGATTTCCCTCGCATTTAAACATGAATTTACTCTATGCCAAGTTCTCTATCTACAAATGGACATACCATAACATTACCATATTCAATTACAGTCATTTTATATATATATATATATATATATATATATATATATATATATATATATATATAATTAATATTTTTAATATATGTAATAATATTATCCTACTTTAATGCTTCTTTATTTCGTCGTCCGATCGCAGCACTATTCAGATACTGTGTTACTCGTAGTGCTATTTCATTTGACTGACGCCGTGCAATAGCACATGTGCTTTTGTTTCTGCAACTATCCAACAGATGGCATGAGCGTTCACTTATTCAACCGCTGTGCCTTGGCTATGCTTCGTTGTGGCATTACAAAGTGCACATACTACAGAAGGAAAACAAAGAAGTTTGTAACATTATACTAGGGCCTGTACAAAGTAACTGAAACATCACCAACAAATATAAAGCTGCAACTGCCGACAAGGTCGACAATAGTACATATTGGGCATCTATGACCAGTTAAGGGTGCACCAGAGAATTCCATGAGAGATAGTGAGGGCGAGGAAAGAGACAAAGAAGAAGTGGAAGGATGAGAGGTAGGTCCAGATACCTCATGCTCAGTTGCACTAAGGCCAAGGAATTAACTGATATGTATTATGATTTTGTGTTTCTGAATATTGTTCTTTTGTGTACAGTACAGGGAGTTAACGTTGTTTTAGGTAAGGTTATATGTTTGTTACGATAGTTCTCGTTAGTGTGTTAGGATATGCTGTTTAGAAATAGCAGGCTTCTGAGCGGAGGTGAGGTGATATTAATCCTTATCTCGGGTTCCTGTATGAGAGAAGAGCCAGTAACAAAGAATGCTAGTTTTGGTAGTGCTGTACCTCTTCACTGAGGCTGGAGTGGGGGTGCTGCAGGATCGTCACCTGGACGGTGGAGTTCTCTCTTCCAGGCAACCAGACGTAGCGTTATCCAGTCACGGATGCTGATTACATTCCTGCAGAAAGGAATAAGGACGCTGGAGAAGTTGTTTTCAGGGGGTGCAACAGTTAGCAGATAGTAGCAGGACGTTCAGAGAGGTCAGCAAGTTGATCGGTCTTATGCTTGGTTGCTGAAGACCATCTTCAGGACAGCAGACGCAAGCGACATAAGCAGATTGTGCTGGTCACAAGGGGGTTGGCAGAGGCAAATAAAGTAACTAAGGAATGTCATTCCAAGCGATTTGTTAACTTGGAGAGCAACGTGTTAAACAACATACGCATGCTTCAACAGCTTTCTATGAAAGTCATGGATTATGTCATGGATTCGGCTGACACTCAAACCCGGGATTTGGAAAAGGTACAAACACAGACGCAAACACTAGATGCTAGAATAACGATGAAAAAACTGTTGCTGTCACGAAGGGATAGTATCTGCGATGCAACGGTGGAGTTAAATAACTTACAAGAATCTGTCCATTTCCAGTCTTGTTGTCACCTGAGTAGTATCTGAAGGGGTTGAGGAAGGTGCAAGGAGAATCACTGCCGGAATTATAGCTAGTAGAGGAGCTGAGCAGCCACAACTTGTCAGATGTGTGTGAAATCTTATGGGACTTAACTGCAGAGGTCATCAGTACCTAAGCTTACACACTACTTAACCTAAACTACCCTAAGGACAAACACACACACCTATGCCCGAGGGAGGATTCGAACCTCCACCGGGACCAGCCGCACAGTCCATGACTGCAGCGCCCTAGACCGCTCGGCTAATCCCGCGCGGCCGAGAACTTGTCCTTCTACTACCATTACGCTACGTTGGGTGTAATGACAGACACGGCACAGTGGTATGTATCAGTAAAGATACCAGTAGCAAGCAAACAGGCAGTGTTTAGACGGTGAAGTTAGCGGCAGTTGGAAAATTTGCGCAAGTGCGAGAGGATGAGCTGCTACTATTGGCGGAAGATGGGGAGCGACACGTGGTGATGACCGACGGTGATCTTCAGCAGTGTCAGAGCGAGATAGTCACCATATGCCCTACTCGTGACATTGTGATGGATGGGGGCAGATGTTCACATACATCATGCTATGATGGGAGTTACTCTGTTAAATGTGACATAGCTGCATCTTTAGTGGCCAGATGATTCTCCAGAGCTATTGTCCGAACAAAGCCTAACCTCCCTTAACAATGCCTGGGAACTGAGCCTGGACCGCTTACTAAATTGGATTGTAACAGCACAGGGAGGGATGGATCACTACAGAGCAACCGCTGCAGCATGTGGCACAGTATAGGGATGGTACATGTCAGGTAACCATCACCTTGAGTGTGACAGTTCCTAGCGCCGTAGTGACTCTGATTTTGCTCTCGCTAGCTCTTATATATTTGAAATGACGAGCCTTGGGAAAACCCAATCCAGGGGTGACTGGCGTTCTTGTAGACTGAGCGAGAGATGAAAGATGGGTTTATGAAGTAGCAGATTAATATAGTAATTGTATAGTAGTTAAGAGTAGCCAAATTGTGTATTACGTGCTTGTTTTACAGATTAAGGTTAAAGGTAATTACAGTAGGAAACTGGGCTAGAGCAAGACATGAGGGCTGGGTCTTCTTCATGGAGGAGTGGCGGGGAGGGGGGGGGGGGGGCAATGTAATGATGTCGCTACCCAGACTTTGAGCTAAAAGTAATAAGCCTTTAGCAAAAATAATAAGAAGTAGTGAGAAAGTCAGCATAGAGCACTGCATTAGCAGCTGCGGGTCAGTAGGCGTCAGTGTTGCGAAAACACACTTGACCTCTTAGCCACAAACAATCCAGAGCTGATAGAGAGCATCATGGCTGATACAGGGATTAGTGATCACAAGGTCGTTGTAGCTAGGCTCAATACTGTTTCTTCCAAATCCACCAGAAACAAACGCAAAATAATTTTATTTAAAAAAGCAGATAAAGTGTCACTAGAAGCCTTCCTAAGAGACAATCTCTATTCCTTCCAAACTGACTATGCAAATGTAGACGAGATGTGGCTCAAATCCAAAGATATAGTAGCAACAGCAAATGAGAGATTCATACCTCATAAATTGGTAAGAGATGGAACTGATCCCCCATGGTACACAGAACAGGTCCGAACGCTGTTGCAGAGGCAACGGAAAAAGCATTCGAAGTTCAGAAGAACGCGAAATCCCGAAAATTGGCTAAAATTTACAGACGCGCGAAATTTGGGACGGACTTCAATGCGAGATGCCTTTAATACGTTCCACAACGAAACATTGTCTCGAAATTTGGTAGAAAACCCGAAGACATTCTGGCCGTATGTAAAGTACACAAGCGGCAAGACGCAGTCCATACCTTCGCTGCGCAGTGCCGATGGTACTGTTACCGACGACTGTGCCACTAAAGCGGAGTTACTGAACGCAGTTTCCCGAAATTCCTTCACCAGGGAAGACGAATGGAATATCCCAGAATTTGAAACACGAACAGCTGCTACCATGAGTTTCTTAGAAGTAGATACCTTAGGGGTTGCGAAGCAACTCAAATCGCTTGATACGGGCAAGTCTTTAGGTCCAGATTGTATACCGATTAAGTTCCTTTCAGATTACGCTGATACAATAGCTCCCTACTTAGCAATCATATACAACCGCTCGCTCACCGATAGATCTGTACCTGCAGATTGGAAAATTGCGCAGGTCGCACCAGTGTTTAAGAAGGGTAGTAGGAGTAATCCATCGAACTATAGACCTATATCATTGACGTCGGTTTGCAGTAGGGTTTTGGAGCATATACTGTATTCAAACATTATGAATCACCTCGAAGGGAACGATCTATTGATACGTAATCAGCATGGTTTCAGAAAACAACGTTCTTGTGCAACGCAGCTAGCTCTTTATTCGCACGAAGTAATGGCCGCTATCGACAGGGGATCTCAATTTGATTCCGTATTTCTAGATTTCCGGAAAGCTTTTGACACCGTTCCTCACAAGCGACTTCTAATCAAGCTGCCGGCCTATGGGGTATCGTCTCAGTTGTGCGACTGGATTCGTGATTTCCTGTCAGGAAGGTCGCAGTTCGTAGTAATAGACGGCAAATCATCGAGTAAAACTGAAGTGATATCAGGTGTTCCCCAGGGAAGCGTCCTGGGACCTCTGCTGTTCCTGATCTTTATAAATGACCTGGGTGACAATCTGAGCAGTTATCTTAGATTGTTCGCAGATGATGCTGTAATTTACCGTCTAGTAAGGTCATCCAAAGACCAGTATCAGTTGCAAAGCGATTTAGAAAAGATTGCTGTATGGTGTGGCAGGTGGCAGTTGACGCTAAATAACGAAAAGTGTGAGGTGATCCACATGAGTTCCAAAAGAAATCCGTTGGAATTTGATTACTCGATAAATAGTACAATTCTCAAGGCTGTCAGTTCAACTAAGTACCTGGGTGTAAAAATTACGAACAACTCCAGTTGGAAAGAAAGATTGCGTTTCATTGGCAGGACACTTAGAAGGTGCAACAAGTCCACTAAAGAGACAGCTTACACTACACTCTTTCGTCCTCTGTTAGAATATTGCTGCGTGGTGTGGGATCCTTACCAGGTGGGATTGACGGAGGACATCGAAAGGGTGCAAAAAAGGGCAGCTCGTTTTGTATTATCACGTAATAGGGGAGAGAGTGTGGCAGATATGATACGCGAGTTGGGATGGAAGTAATTAAAGCATAGACGTTTTTCGTCGCGGCGAGATCTATTTACGAAATTTCATTCACCAACTTTCTCTTCCGAATGCGAAAATATTCTGTTGAGCGCAAGCTATATAGGTAGGAACGATCATCAAAATAAAATAAGAGAAATCAGAGCTCGAACAGAAAGGTTTAGGTGTTCGTTTTTCCCGCGCGCTGTTCGGGAGTGGAATGGTAGGGACATAGGATGATTGTGGTTCGATGAACCCTCTGCCAAGCACTTAAATGTGAATTGCAGAGTAATCGTGTAGATTGTAGATGTAGATGAAGTGTGTCGACATGTGGGTTACAATAACAAACATGCAAGTGGATTGTGAGACAAGGATAGCAGAATGCAACAGCAAGCTGCGCCATGCAGCGATATCCAAGCAGCACACCAGGGCAATCTCTTGCTATGGCCACCGTAACTAGGTACTGGGTTTTAGAGAAACAAATGCATGACAGTGGCATATAAATAATTCTCAGTATTAAGGCAGAGACGCTTCTCATCGCTAGAGACTAGCAGCACCACTATGAAGCCAGAACTAGACCAGACAGTGAGACGACTGTGCATTGCCAGCAGCAGCCATGGATTCGAGAGTGGGCTGCACCTGCCACCAGCACTGAAGCCTTCATGGGCCCGCCGACGTGCCGTCCACGCCTGCTGTCACCAATGCTGAAATCCTAATGGGATTTGACACCTCAGCGCCAGCCGTCATCCAGCTCCTGCCAGAGGGCAGCAAGTCGTACCCCACACATAACTGTCTTCACGTGCCAACGGTGAGGCTTGCGGAGCGAGAGACCGCCAGGACGCTACGCTGCCGACACGTCAATGGCCATGGCTACTAATGGCCGCCGGCCTACAGTGGGCCTATCGTCAGCATGACACGCCACCTGCTGAGCATCCAGGGTGCAGGCCGCCGCCCGTATGTCGGCACCAACCAGGGGTAACAGAGACAGTGGCGTGTTTACCTCGCAGAGCCGTGATACTTCATGTAGTGGAGTTAAATAAAGTCATTCTTTACTGTCAAAGTGTTTCCATTGTGCCCTCCAGCCCGCCACTGACCTCTATGTCTCTTCAAAGGAGGAGAATTCAAAATATGAGTATATGACCTTGTTTCAGTCCAGCAAATGGTTCCTGTCTAGATGGAGGGTCTTTATTAATAACAATGTTTCGGCATTGCTATCTATAGACACTAACAGAACATAGAACTTGGACTGCAGGTTAAAAATTTGTCGACCACTCACTATTTCGGCAATAAGCGAAAGGTAGCCAGCAATGTTATATTCTGCATGTGAAGGAGTTCTTGAACAGTTGGCACTGGTTTCTAGCAAGATACGTAGGCCACCCAATGTAGTTAGTTCGTGAACTAGGTTTAGTTTTGTTTATCATGTACTTCTATGGGGAAGTAAATAACAAACAGCTTTTGACTTTGTTTACTGCTGTTAATTTGTTTAGTGCTAAAGTATACGCAAAAGCTCAGTATAGATTCATCAATAGATACTGCTAGTTGTTGTATACATGGAAGAATCCTGGAGATACTACAAGGTATCAGATAAATTATATAACGGTAAGACAGAGATTTAGGAACCAGGTTTTAAACTGTAAGACATTTCCAGGGGCAGATGTGGACTCTTACCACAATCTATTGGTTATGAACTGTAGATTAAAACTGAAGAAACTGCAAAAAGGTGGGAATTTAAGGAGATGGGACCTGCAAAAATTGACTAAACCAGAGATTGTACAGAGTTTCAGGGAGAGCATAAGGGAACAATTGACAGGAGTGGGGGAAAGATATACAGTAGAAGAAGAATGGGTAGCTCTGAGGGATAAAGTAGTGAAGGCAGCAGAGGATCAAGTAGGTGAAAAGACGAGGGCTAGTAGAAATCCTTGGGTAACAGAAGAAATATTGAATTTAATTGATGAAAGGAGAAAATATAAAAATGCAGTAAATGAAGCAGGCAAAAAGGAATACAAACGTCTCAAAAATGAGATCGACAGGAAGTGCAAAATGGCTAAGCAGGGATGGCTAGAGGACAAATGTAAGGATGTAGAGGCTTATCTTACTAGGGGTAAGATAGATACTGCCTACAGGAAAATTTAAGAGACCTTTGGAGAAAAGAGAACCACTTGTATGAATATCAAGAGTTCAGATGGAGACCCAGTTCTAAGCAAAGAAGGGAAAGCAGAAAGGTGGAAGGAGTATATAGAGGGTCTATACAAGGGCGATGTACTTGAGGACAATATTATGGAAATGGAAGAGGATGTAGATGAAGATGAAATGGGAGATACGATACTGCGAGAAGAGTTTGACAGAGCACTGAAAGACCTGTGTCCAAACAAGGCCCCGGGAGTAGACAACATTCCATTAGAACTACTGACGGCCTTGGGAGAGCCAGTCCTGACAAAACTCTGCCATCTGGTGAGCAAGATGTATGAGACAGGGGAAATACCGTCAGACTTCAAGAAGAATATGATAATTCCATTCCCAAAGAAAGCAGGTGTTCACAGATGAGAAAATTACCGAACTATCAGTTTAATAAGTCACAGCTGCAAAATACTAACACGAATTATTTACAGACGAATGGAAAAACTGGTAGAAGCCGACCTCGGGGGAGATCAGTTTGGATTCTGTAGAAATGTTGGAACACGTGAGGCAATACTGACCCTACGACTTATCTTAGAAGAAAGATTAAGAAAAGGCAAACCTACGTTTCTAGCATTTGTAGACTTGGAGAAAGCTTTTGACAATGTTGACTGGAATGCTCTCTTTCAAATTCTAAAGGTGTCAGGAGTAAAATACCGGGAGCGAAAGGCTATTTACAGTTTGCACAGAAACCAGACGACAGTTATAAGAGTCGAGGGTCATGAAAGGGAAGCAGTGGTTGGGAAGGGAGTGAGACAGGGTTGTATCCTATCCCCAATGTTATTCAGTCTGTATATTGAGCAAGCAGTAAAGGATACAAAAGAAAAATTCGGAGTAGGTATTAAAATCCATTGTGAAGAAATAAAAACTTTGAGGTTTGCCGATGACAAAGTAATTCTGTCAGAGACTGCAAAGGACTTGGAAGAGCAGTTGAACGGAATGGACAGTGTCTTGAAAGGAGGATATAAGATGAACATCAACAAAAGCAAATCGAGGATAATGGAATGTAGTCGAATTAAGTCGGGTGATGCTGAGGGAATTAGATCAGGAAATGAGACACTATTTAGGGAGTAAAATAACTGATGATGGTCGAAGTAGAGAGGATATAAAATGTAGACTGGCAATGGCAAGGAAAGCGTTTCTGAAGAAGAGAAATTTGTTAACATCGAGTATAGATTTAAGTGTCAGGAAGTCGTTTCTGAAAGTATTTGTACGGATTGTAGCCATGTGTGGAAGTGAAACATGGACGATAACTAGTTTGGATAAGAAGAGAATAGAAGCTTTCGAAATGTGGTGCTACAGAAGAATGCTGAAGATAAGGTGGGTAGATCACGTAACTAATGAGGAGGTATTGAATAGGATTGGGAAGAAGAGAAGTTTGTGGCACAACTTGACTAGAAGAAGGGATCGGTTGGTAGGACATGTTCTGAGGCATCAAGGGATCACAAATTTAGCATTGGAGGGCAGCGTGGAGGCTAAGAAGTGTAGAGGGAGACCAAGAGATGAATACACCAAGCAGATTCAGAAGGATGTAGGTTGCAGTAGGTACTGGGAGATGAAGAAGCTTGCACAGGATAGAGTAGCATGGAGAGGTGCATCAAACCAGTCTCAGGACTGAAGACCACAACAACAACAACAACAACAGTTGTTGCAGTCGTTGTAGGAATTCATGCAGGAGTTGACTACTGTCTGTGAATAGCTGAATGCCGCGTTGGCAATTGTGAGTCATCTTCGTATTGGCTGCTGAGAATTAAGAGGTTGGTGCAGTGGCAGGACTATACAAATGCGCCATGGAGCTTCCCAGTTTCGCGTATTGGTGATACGCTTCATAAAAAGACCAGATCTTGCGTCAAGTAGACCCATGTGGCGACTTGCGAACCGCGTCTAGAATAAAAGAAGTATTTTCGTGAGAAAAATTCTATGTCCGAAATGGCCGAAAGGTTAGCGCTATACTTCTAACAAGCTGGTTTATGGCATTACCTCTCGCTGATAGTGATACAGAGACAGCAAACCTTGCGTTTCATGCTCGAATAGCAGCCTCTCTTTCCTCGAGATCTGTCAAAGAAAGATTATGGTTTAACATCCCTTGGACGTCATTATAGATGGAAGAAAAACTCTGATTGGGGGAGAATGGGGATGGAAAATCGGCAGGGTCATTTTCAGAGGAACCATCCAGGCGTTTGCCTTAGGCTATTTGAAGAAATTACGTAAAACCTAAATCAGAATGGCCAAAGAGGAATTTCAACTGTCGTCCCCTCGAATGCGAATCCTGTGTCCTAACAACTACACGTACATTTAAGTCTACATTTACATCGACAGTCTGCAGATCACTGTGCATGGCGGATGGTATGTCTCATTGTGGCAATTACAAAGTTTTCTCCCTGTTCTATCCACGTATGTTTCGTAGGAAGAATTATTGTTTAAACGCCTCTTATGCGCTGTAATTTGTCTAATCTTGTCTTCGCAGTCCCTATGGGAGCGATACGTAGGGGGTTGTAGTTTATTCCAAGATTCATCACTTAAAGTTGGTTATAGACTCTTTCTAAATGGGGTTTCACGGTACAGGCTGCGTCTATCTTCAAACATCAACCAGTTCAGTTCTTTCAGCATCTTCATGACACTCTCTTATAGGTCAAGCAAACCTGTGACGATTCGTGGTGCTCTTCTTTCATTCCGTTTAATATCCACTGTTAATTCTATTTGGTTCGGATCCCACACACTTAAGAGCAATATCCTAAGACGGCTCGCACAAGTGATTTGTAGGCAATCTCCTTTGTAGGTTGCTTACATTTCCCTAGTATTCTACCAACGAACCGATATCTGCCACCTGCTTTACGTGACTGAGAGTGTGTGGTCAAAAAAAATGTGTGTGAAATCTTATGGGACTTAATTGCAAAGGTCATCAGTCCCTAAGGATACACACTACTTAACCTAAATTATCCTAAAGACAAACACACACACCCATGCCCGAGGGAGGACTCGAACCTCCGCCGGGACCAGCCGCACAGTCCAGGACTGCAGCGCGTTAGACCGCTCAGCTAATCCCGCACGGCAGTGTGTGGTCGTTCCATGTCGTATCCCTAAAAACTGTTACTCGCAGGTAATTTGTATGAGTGTTATTTGACCGATTACAGCAGTAACTCATTTATATTGTAGTCGCAAGATACTACATTTGTTTTGGTTTATGAAATTAACATTTAAAGTGAGTTGGCAGTCTTTGTACCGCTTCGAAATTTTATCGAGAGCCGACTGAAGGTAGTACTTCATTAAGATAACAACAGCATCTGCGAAGAGTCTAAGGTTCCTGTTAATTTTTTCTGTCAGGTGATTACTATACAACACGAACATTAAAGGCCTCAGCATACTTCTCTGGGGCACATATGAAGCTGCTTGAACATCTGTCGATGATTCTCCATCCAAGATAATATACTGTGCCCTCCCCGCCAAGAAATCTTCAGTCTATTCACAAATCTCACTTGATAGCCAAAGCGATTGTACCTTTGATAACAAGCGTATGTGTGTTACTGAGTCAAATGCATTTTTAAAGTCAAGAAATGCTGCATCTATCTGACTGCCTTGATCCATGGCTTTCAAGATGTCATCTGAAAAAAAAAGCTAGTTAGTTTTGACATCATGATTTTTCGGAACCCATGCTGGCTGCCATGGAAGAGGTAATTCTGTTCGAGATACCCCACTGCATTTGAGCTCATAATATGTATTAAGATGCTACAACAAATGAATGTCAAGGATACTGAACGGTAGTTTTGTGGATCATTTCTGCTGCACTTCCTGCAGATGGGTGTGAGCTGTGATTTCTTCCAACCAATGGGTACAGTTTTTTGTTTGAGGGGTCTTCCGTAGAATACGGTTAACAAAGGGCCTAACTCAACTGCAAATTCGCAATAGAATGCGTAGGGATTCCAAAAGGTCCTAGAGCTTTGTTCAAATTTAATAATTTGAGGTGTTTCCCAGAGTCACTGACACTAAAATATGTTTCACTCATTTTAACAGTGGCTTGAGAATTAAATTCTATGTTTTACTTTCTAAAATTACATTTGAAAACGGAGTTAAGAATTTCTGCTTTTGCTTTACTACTATCAATTTCAATTCTTGTCATGTCCATGAGTGTCTGGACACTAACTTTGGTACCACTAAGAGCCTTTACATACGACCAGAATTTCTCCAGATTTTGTGAAAGGCCTTTCGCTAATATTCCGCTACTGTAGTCACTGAGAGCTTCACGCATTGACTAGCATTTGTAGACTGGAATACTCTCTTTCAAATTCTGAAGGTGGCAGGGGTCAAATACAGGGAGGGAAAGGCTATTTAGAATTTGTACAGAAACCAGATGACGATTATAAGACTCGAGGGCTATGAAAGGGAAACAGTGGTTGGGAAGGGAGTAAGTCAGGGTTGTAGCCTATCCCCAATGTTATTCAATCTGCATATTGAGCAAGCAGTTAAGGATACAAAAGAAAAATTTGAAGTAGGAATTAAAATCCATGGAGAAGAAATCAAAACTTTGAGGTTTGCTGATGACATTGTAATTCTGTCAGAGACAGCAAAGGACCTGGAAGAGCAGTTGAACGGTATGGACAGTGTCTTGAAAGGAGGATATAAGATGAACATCAGCAAAAGCAAAACGAGGATAATGGAATATAATCAAATTAAACAGGGTGATGCTGAGGGAATTAGATTAGGAAATGAGACACATAAAGTAGTAGATAAGTTTTGCTATTTGGGGAGCAAAATAAATTATGATGGTTGAAGTAGAGAGGATATAAAATGTAGACTGGCAATGGCAAGGAAAGCGTTTCTGAAGAAGAGAAATTTGTTAACATCGAGTATAGATTCTTTTCTGAAAGTATTTGTATGGAGTGTAGCCATGTATAGAAGTGAAACATGGACGATAAATAGTTTAGACGAGAAGAGAATAGAAGCTTTCGAAATATGGTGCTACAGAAGAATGCTGAAGATTAGATGGGTAGATCACAGAACTAATGAGGAGGTACTGAATAGAATTGGGGAGAAGAGAAATTTGTGGCACAACTTGACTAGAAGAATGGATCGCTTAGTAGGACATGTTCTGAGACATCAAGGGATCACCAATTTAGTATCAGAGGGCAGGTCGGAGGGTAAAAATTGTAGAGGAAGACCAAGAGATAAAAATACTAAGCAGATTCAGAAGGCTGTAGGTTGCAGTAGGTACTTGAAGAAGAAGAAGAAACTTGCGCAGGATAGAGTAGCATGGAGAGCTGCATCAAACCAGTCTCTGGACTGAAGACCGGAACAACAACATGCAGTAGTCTCTGTTTATACTGAAGTTACTTTATGTTGATTTTATACACTCCTGGAAATTGAAATAAGAACACCGTGAATTCATTGTCCCAGGAAGGGGAAACTTTATTGACACATTCCTGGGGTCAGATACATCACATGATCACACTGACAGAACCACAGGCACATAGACACAGGCAACAGAGCATGCACAATGTCGGCACTAGTACAGTGTATATCCACCTTTCGCAGCAATGCAGGCTGCTATTCTCCCATGGAGACGATCGTAGAGATGCTGGATGTAGTCCTGTGGAACGGCTTGCCATGCCATTTCCACCTGGCGCCTCAGTTGGACCAGCGTTCGTGCTGGACGTGCAGACCGCGTGAGACGACGCTTCATCCAGTCCCAAACATGCTCAATGGGGGACAGATCCGGAGATCTTGCTGGCCAGGGTAGTTGACTTACACCTTCTAGAGCACGTTGGGTGGCACGGGATACATGCGGACGTGCATTGTCCTGTTGGAACAGCAAGTTCCCTTGCCGGTCTAGGAATGGTAGAACGATGGGTTCGATGACGGTTTGGATGTACCGTGCACTATTCAGTGTCCCCTCGACGATCACCAGTGGTGTACGGCCAGTGTAGGAGATCGCTCCCCACACCATGATGCCGGGTGTTGGCCCTGTGTGCCTCGGTCGTATGCAGTCCTGATTGTGGCGCTCACCTGCACGGCGCCAAACACGCATACGACCATCATTGGCACCAAGGCAGAAGCGACTCTCATCGCTGAAGACGACACGTCTCCATTCGTCCCTCCATTCACGCCTGTCGCGACACCACTGGAGGCGGGCTGCACGATGTTGGGGCGTGAGCGGAAGACGGCCTAACGGTGTGCGGGACCGTAGACCAGCTTCATGGAGACGGTTGCGAATGGTCCTCGCCGATACCCCAGGAGCAACAGTGTCCCTAATTTGCTGGGAAGTGGCGGTGCGGTCCCCTACGGCACTGCGTAGGATCCTACGGTCTTGGCGTGCATCCGTGCGTCGTTGCGGTCCGGTCCCAGGTCGACGGGCACGTGCACCTTCCGCCGACCACTGGCGACAACATCGATGTACTGTGGAGACCTCACGCCCCACGTGTTGAGCAATTCGGCGGTACGTCCACCCGGCCTCCCGCATGCCCACTATACGCCCTCGCTCAAAGTCCGTCAACTGCACATACGGTTCACGTCCACGCTGTCGCGGCATGCTACCAGTGTTAAAGACTGCGATGGAGCTCCGTATGCCACGGCAAACTGGCTGACACTGACGGCGGCGGTGCACAAATGCTGCGCAGCTAGCGCCATTCGACGGCCAACACCGCGGTTCCTGGTGTGTCCGCTGTGCCGTGCGTGTGATCATTGCTTGTACAGCCCTCTCGCAGTGTCCGGAGCAAGTATGGTGGGTCTGACACACCGGTGTCAATGTGTTCCTTTTTCCATTTCCAGGAGGGTACCATGGAGGGTCCCTCCCATCATGAAATGTTCTACGAGATATATATCTGTCCAGTGCATGGCAAACTATTCTTTTAAATATGAGCCATAGTTGCTCTACATTCTCTTGTCCTCAAGTAAAAGTTTCATATTCCTCCCTGAGATATGATGCTACCACATCTTTATCTATTTTACTGATCATATAAATCTTTCCACTTGTTTTAGTTGGTAATCATTGTTGGTACAGTTGCTTCATGGTCACTGATACCAGATTAAATGTAGCCATCCTCAAAGATGTAGGTCTATTTGTTGCCAGATTCAATATACGCTGGCTGACAAAAACAGTGCAGCACCCAGAAGAAATGGTCGGATGTCAGTTTAACTTCATAAACATACACACCATCGCCAGGTTTGTAAATAAGTAGAGTTGCAGTTCTGTGTGACAAGTAGAACAGCCAACAGAGTGCATTAGTGTTATCCGTGTTTTGTTTTATTACCAGGCGTGGTAGGATATAAGTGGCGTGACCAGTGTCAGATTTTAAGTGGTCACTATGAAGGACAGGACAGGGAGATGCTGCATACTTGCGTGAGACAGAGTTTAAAATGGTCCTCATTGTCGGTCTCCATTTGGCTGGCTGGTCGAATCATGCAGTACCCATAATTTTGTAGCATTCGGATATGGCAGTGGTCTAGTGTTGCATTGTATGGAAACATGAGGGCAGACTTACTCGTTGTCCGGCATCCAGTTGACTACGTCTGACCACCGTAATGGGCGATCGCAGTACTGTGCACCTAGCACATTGTAAACCCTTCACAACTTTGCCTGCCATCCGAGAACAAGTAATGGATTCCCTGTAAAATCTATGTCATCTTTCACCATTGGTCGGAGACTAGCAGCAGCTGGACTAGAACATTAACAGCTTTTAACACCACAACACAAATGGCGCTACGCCTCACACCCCCTATGATTATAAACTTTTATTCCAAAAAGTTTTAAAATTCTACTAATATCGATCCTGACTTAAAATTACAAAATATTTTACAAAAAATATTCTCATTCTTATAAACCAAAATCACAAATCTCTTACTGTGGACTTGGCAGTCTATAACTAACCTAGTCTAAAATCTTTAATTTCTTTTATAATAATCCTTTCTTACTTGAAAACATTTTTTGGAAATCTCTCAAAACCTTTCCTAACTTTTTAAATAACTTTTAATGTTTACTTTTTGAATGTCTTTTTTCAGGCAGTGCAGTTGGTGTTCTGCTACTTAATAATAGTATTTTGTCCTACCTTAAAAAAACTGCATATAACTATCGCCTCTCCATCACACATTTTTCCGTGAGTCTTGAGTATGGCACCTTGCATTGTACCGTCCATAACACACCTCTGTTCTCCACTTATTGATCCCTCCATGGTTTACATGCATTGCTGTCCCTGAAACCATACTTCTGTCTAAGCCTACTTCCTTTATATACATCCTAATATACAATTACTTATAGTATACGAGATTATTTACATTTTTTACTATTTAGTTCAACTTGAATTCAAATGAAAGTAAATTAACAGAGTATTGCTTACTCAAATCCGCAAGATCAAATCTATTCGAAAATCTTTTCTAAAATTTACTTCTTTTCCAAAAACTTAATGAATTTAAAAGAATTAGTTGCTATTGCAAGCAAAGGTTATATTATTTTTTTTCTGTTTAACTTTCACTAAACTTGAAAATAATTAATGGTAAAAAACGCATTTCCTATAAAGCAAATATTTACATACATTTTTATATTAAATAGTTACCACTTTTTATGTATTGTCTCTTTTCATCACTTCTTCCTCATAGTTTCACCACTATGTAACAGAAATCAAGAATTGTATTTACAAAATATATTCTCCACATTCATTCATACTCCACTCACAAAAAATATTCTTCACCTAGATCTCCTTTACTAACTGCCCTTGTCACGTCTGGTAATTCTCATATTTGTACATGTCACTCAGCCTTCAATCACAAACTGACCCCCATCTCTCTCACCACAAAACTTACTTCATCTTAATCCCATGACTCCATCTTACACCTACAAACACACCTTCCCTTTGACTATCCTCTAAATTTGGCACCTCTTTCAATTTTTGTACTATTTTTTCTTGTACCACCCTCATTTCCTCAGGGTCCACCCCCACATCATTTCCATACTCATTGTAGTCCCCCAAATCCTCTGTCCTTCTACAATACCTAACTGGTATACTGGCTACTTCTTCATTGATCACATAGTCTTTTCGAAAAAATGGCACAACCACATCTTTCCCATTTATTCCAAAAAATATCACACTTTCTTTAAAATTTAATCTCGCTTTGTAATGATTAAAGAAATCTACACTAATCAGCATTTTTATACACAGATCAGGAATTATAAGGAAATTATGAAATACTTCCACCCCATTTATTTTCACTGGCAACAGAACTTCATGTCTAAAAGGTTTTTCACTTTTCCAGTAGCTACAGTAATCTGTACCCCCATTACTGGCATAATTACAAGATCATTCCCTTTTTGCAATGATTCTAACCAGCCTTTACTCACAGCACATAAATCACTACCTGTATCTGCTAAACACTGTACCTCTTCATCACACACTTGCAGACTAATTATTGGTTGACTCAATACTTTCCTTTCCTTGCTAGTATCAGCACCCTCCTCCAACAAGTCGTTCACAACCTCTCTTCTATCGAAACCTTGCCTGTTTCCGGATATTACACAGATTTTTGCAGAATCACTTTCACCATTTTTCTCCCCCATACTAAGTATTCTATTCACTAGTGACAACTCAAAACTCCCTTCTGGCGCTTCGCCATTCTCCATTATAGCCTCTCTCTCTCTTCCCTTTCTCCACTATTAACTGGTCGACCACCATTTTGGTCACCATCCTCCTGCTTTTCCCTAATAGCCTCACAAATGTCGTCATTTATAGACGCTAATATTTACTCCACACTGGCATCACTAATTTCCCGTAATTCTGCAGCTTCTGTACTTTCTCCTTCCTCAGAGTATGACTTGACTTCAACTTGGTTGCTAACCACTTTCTTGCAGTCCGATTCTGTCACATATTCCACTAATACACCATCCCTCTCGTCTGCAATACAGTGCTTATCTTGTTTATGTCTATCCAAAAAATCCTCTAAACCTCCATTAAACGTACAGATTTTTATGTAGCTCGTTTCGTCTGTTGCTACTACCTTCTCCTGTACCTCCCGTACAGCCCCTGTCTGGTTACTATTAACACATACAAAAGGTTTTGCTAGCGGGCTCAAACTTCTACTTCCCGTCTGGTAAATGCTAGCCCTTTCACAGACGGCATTTAGTTTGACGGATTCTGTAATTCAGTATCCTTTCTAACGTTTACCCCTCTCTGATGTTGCCTTTGCGCAACATCATTCTCTCGCACTGGAGAATACGATCGATAATCGTACACCTGCTCCCCATTACTTCGCCTATCATTTGCAGGATAGCGCCACCTCCGGGCATCTCTGCCCCAGCCATTTCCACGGAACACGCCAATTTTGTTAATGTTTACATTATGTCGCAGTCCTGCATCATTTGGTGGTCTGTCATTACGATTTGCATATTTCTCCTCATGCAATAACTTCTTAACCCTCTCCAAATGACTAATGAACTTACGCACATCGTCCCTCGGAGCTGAAATGAGTTTGTTCCGCCAGTGCATAGGCAGTTTACCTTCCAAACCAATAACAATTTGCACTGACTCGATTTTGTTGTTTAAGTATGACAAATTGGTCATCCACTTTAACGCGAACTTCTTTACACTTTCCCTTCTGGGATTAAACTTTTCCCCAGCCCAGAAGCTATTTAATAACTCCATCTGTTTTTGCTTACCCCAATATTCTTTCAAAAATGCCTCTTTAAATTTATCCAAAATATCGTACTGTTCAGTATCAATAACCCCCGAAGTTCTGGCGTCTCCTAAGAATTTTGACGTAATAAAAACTATTTTTTGTTTGTCTGGTCACAAACTAGGTAACACATCTTCAAAATCATTCCAAAATTCTTTTGGATGCACATTTCCTGTTGGATCAAAACGTAGAAACTGTCTGTTAGTGACATATGAAATTTCAGATGATTCTACCACAAAACTACACCCACTACTGTTAATTCCATGTTTAAGGTTAGTTTCAACTTGGCATAGTCTACTGTCATGCTCATTCAACCTACTTTCCACCTCTTCTACGGGGATAGTTAGGCGAAGAACATTTTTATCAGATTCATCCACTCGTTCTGACCCACATTTTGCTTCATTCATACAGTGTCAGATTCAGAACTGATTTTGCTGGCTAACACTTTGTGATCAGTTTCAAATACAGATTCACAGCCGCTATTTTAACCTGTACTTTTTGTATACCTTCTTTAATTTCATCTATTCTTTGTTTGTTTCCAATAGCAACTCTTTTCAAAGCCCCTGTTAATTCAAATTTTACAATGTTAACAGATCTTTTGCAATTATTCTCAACTCGAGAAATTTTGTCATTTACTTTATTTTCTAATGATTTCAATTCATTTTCCCACATTTCTTTTAAAACAGCAGTCTGGTTTTCAAGTTTTTCATTAAAACCACTGTCAAGTTTATTAATTTTTTCAGTAAAACCACTGTCAAGTTTTTCGAGTTTACTATTAATTTTTTCAGTTTGTCCTTGTATAGAGCCCATTAAAGCGGCAAACATTTCCTGCATACCTCCTAGTTACATTTTTGGCATCACTGTTTCTTGTTTACCTTGTTCCACCGGCACTATACCAAATTTGGTATCCACATTTGATACATTTGATTCAGTAACACTCCCAACACTATCATCACACACCGGATCATTACTGAGTACATGCTTAATGTCACTTTTTGAATTAATATTATCCCCACTAGTTACTTTAACAGACATACTTGAAGCAGACTCAATTCCACTGTCCGTAAATAACATAGAAATATCATCAAAAACATCCCCTTTTATTTCAACATCTACTCCTTCTCTCTGCTCAGGTGTGCTAGTGTGTGAAGCACTCACACTGAATGAAAGTTCTTCCTGCTTCACCGTATTCACCAGATCTTTATCACTTGCCATTTTTCTCAGTCTTTCAGCACACACACACACAACAGATGTAACAAAGTTGACTTATCTTTTGTCGAATGCTGCAGCCTCGGCGTATTGAAACTCCGAGTCCGACCCCCTGCGGGTGCCTTAACAATTTCCGGGCCCCCGCTCGTCGTGTACTGCTCGCCGCCACCGCTGACATGCCATCTGCTGCTTCGCTGCGCTTGTGTTGCTACTGCAGCCGTTGCGTATCATCTTTCTTGCAACTCCAGCAATTCGAAACGAATTCCGTTCAAACTTCTGCTAGTACCGGTTCACTAAATTCTTTCACTAACGTTCACTGTTCAGTCCATCAAAATCTTTCTCTCTACCGCGGATACAAAATACTACGGCTTTAGTGTTTCCCGGCACCGATGCACCACGTGCGGCTGCGCGGTTCTTTCCGTCCCTTTAGGACGAACCTGCACCTACCTGTGAACATTGCCTCAGCATATCAGCAGTAGGGAAGCCGAGCGAAACCTACTGTACTTCGACGTGAACCAGGCTGCAATTAAAGTCACTAATCTACGTTTCGGGAGAAAGTTTTCAGACGAAATGAAAGGTTGGAAATTTTGTCCTCAGTTAATATATTCTGAAACTTAGGTGAACAAGTATCACTGCCAAGCCCGTGCTAGTCTTAACACAGTCACTCACAATCCCTTTCACTCACGTTAGCAAGTTTATGGTGTTGCATTTCCCGAAAACATAATAGCTACAAAAATACTGATTGTTTTGATTGATAATGCTCGCCAAATATTAAGTCTGTCGATACCAAATGAGGTCACAGCTTTTAGCTGGCTCTGAGCACTATGGGACTTAACATAGTTACGTATGAGTTTCGGATATTTTGTAACCTACGTTCTATGCATATAAAGTATTCGAACATCGGAGAGTGCCTCTATTATCTGCGCCAACAACAGTGGGAAGTTAATTTAAAAAACGAAAGAAGCTGGTCAAATGATTTGTGAAATGATTTGTTTAAACGAAAGGAATGAAATATACACTCTAAGAAAAAAAGACGCATCATGAAGGAATTATCTGAATGTGACGGAAATCGGTAGATGTGATGTACATGGACAGACAAACAAATCATTACAATTTCAGAAGATGGTTCAAATGGCTCTAAGCACTATGGGACTTAACATCTGAGGTCATCAGTCCCCTAAACTTAGAACTACCTAAACCTAACTAACCTAAGGACATCACACACATCCATGCCCGAGGCAGGATTCGAACCTGCGACCGTAGCAGTCGCGCGGTTCCGGACTGCGCGCCTAGAACCGCTAGACCACCGCGGCCGGCACAGCTTTTAGCCACCGACCTGCTCAATACGCCACGCGGAATATATGTCTTTTCTCGTCACAAAATTCACTTAAAAATTCCGAAATTTCTACACACCCATCGGAATAATTATGCCGTCACTTTACCACACTTTTGATGTATGAAACACTGCTAGACCCGGCAACTTATCATTTCCATCGGAACTACTGCTACACACGTCCGAACTGTTTCATGGCTAGGCTCCGACTCTTCTTTAGAATACTCTAAATCTTCTCTACCAGCAGAGAAAGCGCGCGAAGAATATTGCTTTACCATTGGTCAGTTTACTCAACAGCCAATAGCAAAACAACACTCTCCCGCGTCAGTCCGCACTTTTCATCAATAACCAATCGCAAAATAGTAAACCTAACGACTGCACTTTTTACCGGCGTAATTATCTAATACGCTGAAGTTTTGCTTATGCATAAAGTTATTTACTATTGTTATTTATACCTGAATTAACTTCCCCTTTACCATAAACTTACTTTACAAATCTATTCTACAAAAATCCCCTTTGTCCATATCCATACTTCTTCGAAATGTTCCCACACTAAATCCTACTACATAATTCGTTAAACAATTATCTTCATATTAACCTCAAACCACACTCACCCATCATTCATACTGCTAAAACACATTTATAACATTTTACATACACAAAAAGACATAATAACACTTTATGAAAATAGTAGAACAGTTTATGAAAAACATTCTATTACTGTAGTGCACTCTAGTGGGCACTATCGAAACTAAAATCACAGTCCCCCTATCCAATATTGTACTCTATCGGCTGATTCATAAACTACGTGCGCGTCCAGTCTCGCGTCACCATCTGTCACTATCCAGCTCTGAGACACATCTCCCACTTAACCGCCTCCAAGGCAGGATCGGTATATGGCGCTACGCCTCAAGCAGTGTAATTGAATAAGTGTCTTTCCGTGGTGGTGGTGGTGGTTAGTGTTTAACGTCCCGTCGACAACGAGGTCATTAGAGACGGAGCGCAAGCTCGGGTTAGGGAAGGATTGAGAAGGAAATCGGCCGTGCCCTTTCAAAGGAACCATCCCGGCATTTGCCTGAAACGATTTAGGGAAATCACGGAAAACCTAAATCAGGATGGCCGGAGACGGGATTGAACCGTCGTCCTCCCGAATGCGAGTCCAGTGTGCTAACCACTGCGCCACCTCGCTCGGTGTCTTTCCGTATTTGACGATCTGTAAACCACTTTACAGTTTTTAATTGTCAGTGCAGTATGGTGATCTGTACAAAATGCTATCATAATGCTGTATTCAATGATTATAAAGAATCCGCCTCGATTGCAAATAGAAACCGGATGTTGACATAGGTTTCGGCGCAGATAACCACGCCTTCTTTGGAACAAACTAAAACTACAAACTGCCTAATGAGTCATGGTGCAGCATCAATATAGAACGCCCAAAAGCGCAAAAGACTCGCATAAAATGTACAATAAACGGTACGTGTGTACCATGTCAATAGCTGTGCTTAGCTCAAACGTCCGAAGCGTGCTTCCTCACCCCAGCCAACGTTCGGTGGGCCATGGGCTCTCAGGTAAACTGAGGTAGCGCCTGCAACTATGCTGTGAGAATGTCAGAAAGAAGCCGGCCGAAGTGGCCGTGCGGTTAAAGGCGCTGCAGTCTGGAACCGCAAGACAGCTACGGTCGCAGGTTCGAATCCTGCCTCGGGCATGGATGTTTGTGATGTCCTTAGGTTAGTTAGGTTTAACTAGTTCTAAGTTCTAGGGGACTAATGACCTCAGCAGTTGAGTCCCATAGTGCTCAGAGCCATTTGAACCATTTTTTTGTCAGAAAGAAATGCGGATGCGCAAATTGAGAAATCGTCTTCTTCCATGTGATTGGCATTAAATGTATTACAAAAGTGATCCGATGTCCAGGTCAAAGGTGCAGGAAGTTAATGCGTGTGTATGTATAATGTCCTAGCTCGAGTACGATTTTATATAATTATAGAACGTGGATAGGCTGAAACTATATATGTGGGATCGCAAATTCCACAGATGGTAAAAAGGCATGCACATAGGACAGACTAAATACCATCAGCTAGAAGCGTGCTAAGAATATGAGGGATGAATAACCCATTTTTCAATTACTTGGGGGCCCATGATAGTATTTGATGACTACGCTTGGATAAGTAAGTAAAGTTACTATATTAAATTCTAAGCGCTATTGACCAAAAAAGGTCTAATTAGAATGGCAGGCTTAAAGTAATTGCATGAAAGGACGTGCATCGTCGCCTTCAACGCCCTTAATATCTAATGCCCAACAGAGGTCATTTTGAATAGTGCTATCGGATATGTACCAAAATAGCGTCAGTCATTAGATATTAAGGGCTTCTGAAATTTGAGCTAAGTACAGCTATTGACATGGTACACACATACCCGTCTGTGCTTAGAGAGTGTTCTCTTTCCAAACAATAAGAATCCTTTTATGATTAACGGTGTTTACACGAGGGTGCACAGGGTTTTATTGGTGAGAACGTTAAACATTTCTGAGACGTATATTGATAGCAGGACGAACATTTTGCGCAGTGCATGAGCCACACTGGGTACGCATGCATGGCTAGATTCAGCTCGCATGTCCCATTAGAATCGCTAGGAAGAATGAACCCTGAGCTATTCTGTGACATCAGTACCCGCAGCCATCACGTCAGCAATGGTAAATACACGAGCTGCCCAGAGACGTCTCACATATGGGATCGGCGTGAGCGCGCCTTGGAGTTCTGTGATGTCAGTATAACAGTCGAAAAACTGTAACTGTATACCCAAAAGCAGACCCAGCTTTCACCTCCTCTCTCTAGGCAGCAGCGGCGTGAGTGCGATGGCTTGTGCTGGCCTCCGTCCAGCAGTGGCTCGCAGCGGCATCGACGTGCATGCTCCCTTGGAGAGTGCACCCTGCAAGTAGGTCTTCAATCCTGTCCGGTCGCATCAGCAATGGTGCCTGTGTGATCACGTATTTCGAGAGGAATTTCTCAGGTGTCAAGTATGAAAGGGATGTTGCCGCCTCACGGTTGAGGGACCCAAACAGGCACCTGTGCGTGGCTTGGCAGCTGCCGGTGCACCCCGACTTCTGAGATTGCGTGCGGTAGCCTCCTCTGCGGTCTAGTGGACAGGGGGCAGTGGGCAGTGCCTGCACACATTGTTTGTGTGTCTGTTGCATTATTTTGCAAGCAGGTCTGTAGGCTGTGCTATCGGTGGTTTGGACAGTTTAATAGTCGATTTAGTGTCTCCTCATCAGTCTACTGCATTATTTAGGAGGAGTTTGCGTGTCTGTGCGCTGTGTATTGAAATTATTTCTGTAATTTATGAGTTGTTTTCGTGTTTGCAGAGCGTTATTTCAGTAATTTACGAATAGTTTACAGGTCTGTAGGCTGTGTGGCGTGACCCCAAGTACATCAGAACATGTGTTTTGTATCAGTGTAATAAATATACTAGCTAAAACCCATTCCTAAATAAATTGTTCGAAAATAAATAAAGTACACTCCTTCCTCTCTTCAGCAGCTCAGTGCAGGCTGAGTATTTTTCCCCTCCAGACAGCCACCTTGACTTACATCACAGAATGGACGACAGCGCCCCCTTGGGGCAGTATTGTATACTAGGTCAGCTGGACTCTGGACCCCACGGCGACCACAAATTTGCCCCCCCCCATTTCCCCCCCCACCCTAGACCGCCAGGTTGGATTACGTCACGGAACGAACGACAGTGCCCTCTGGTGGTTGTACTGTGTACTAGATCAGTTGGACTCTGAATCCCATGGTGATTACACTTGATGGTGGTACTGTCTTTACTTGTCTCAATAAATAGTGCATTCAAAATAAAGACTTATGTTCAGAACAGCTCGAGTCCTATTCTCGCCATTTCCTAGGACGAGATGGAGGTCGGATGACTTGGGTTAGTTGTGATAGCCCAACTGCCCTTTCTTTCCTGCCAATTTCTTAGGTTAGTAGTGATAGCCCAATTGACCTACCTTCCCTCCAAAATTCAAACTTCCTGTCAGTTCCTAGGAAGAGGTGGCAGTCAGATGACTTAGGTTAGTGGAGGTAGCCCAAGTGACCTATCTTCCCAATATTTTCTTATGTTAGTAGAGGTGTGTTTCATTGTCCTGATGAAATTTGAACTTCCTGCCATTTTCTGGGGGAGGGGTGGGGAGGGGGAGTTAGGTTAGTGGAGGGAACACAATTGACCTATCTTACTGCCAAAATGCACCATCTTGGATGGCGTCATCGCCGCCATCTTGGATAGATCTGGCAACAATGGAGAGCGAGCTGGTACATAGTTTGCTCCACTACTGGTGAATGTATACCACAGATAGTTTTGCATAGCCTGTGTGTGTTTGGTATACTCTTCACAAAATTTTTCAGGAATTGTGAAGGTACCCGTCTTTGTGGTTTCAGAGTAGTCCAGCTGCCACAAAGAAGTTAATGGCGCAGTTTCGAGTCCGGCCTCTGCCATAGATGTGGATTTTTAATGTGCTGTTGCAGTGTACGATCTGTCTTAATTTCAGTAACTACATTGTAACTGATATCCATCAGATCTTTATGTGAGGTACAAAGTACACATAAAAAATAAGGAAACCAATGGTGATAAGAAAACAACAAATGCAATCTGTTATGAACATATCTAAAAATGGCAGAAATTTACCTGTAAGGGCAGTAAGCCATACAACGAATATACATATCAGCATTACGTACCCAGATTCCACTACGAATGTGTGCCATGATTTTATTGCTGCCATCTTACACCATTACTGGTTCTCATTGGACATATTCCATAACTGTAACAATCTAATATATGTTGGACACAATAATGTGATCCTCATTCTCAGCTGGTTAGCTGCCGTTCAGGATTTCTAGTTACGCTGATATATTCATGATCCTCAGACATTTCAGCTGATCCTGACCACAATATCAAATGCACCCTACAGCCTGAAACGACGTAATATAGGTGTTAATGGAGAGAATTCTTAGTTTTGAGGGTACATGTGTGCCAGAAGCACTAGCAAAATTAGAAGCAGTTTGTGCTGGAGTAGTGTATCTCATCCTCTTCTCCACAACACACTTACACTCATACATAGCTGTTTATCTGGCAGTAACAGCTTTCGTCACAGTTTATGACACTATCAATGATATCGAATAGAAGGTGATGGGTTAATCCACCTCAAGCAAGTTAACTATTCTCCCACAACAATAGTCACTCAAACGACGCCTTCAAGCTACCGTCTAATATGATTGCTGCACGTAAAAATATCGCATTACAATTTACTGATTTCGCCTTGACATTCTTCTGGTAGATAGCTCACAAACTGACAGGCTGATTGCTGAAGACTTTCCTACATAATTATCCACGATATAATTGCCGGATACAACGTCAAGACAAACAGCTTGAAAGTGACATCTACTGGCAAATGTATGCACATACCTTGTTTCAATAGAGAAACAGGTTAGCAGTTTATTACGAAGTTTCTTGGCTATTGTTGAAGGTATTTCAAATTAGGTTTTGCAACTACAAAAAAATACTATTTTTGTTACCAAACGTGTTTCGTTTTATTGAAATAAAGCATCATCAACGGTCGGTAATGAAATATATTTACAATTAGACTTGCTTTCCAGTTGCAGAAAACGTTGATTTTACTTCCTATATTTATGCTTAGTTTTCGTTCACGTCAGGAAACATCCTCTTGCACGTTTTTGATTTATTCCTTCGATTTACACTGTTGATTCTGGCCTGATCCCACATTTCCTTGCATAACTATGCATTTCTTGATGTGAAACACATCACAATTGTCTCTATGTTTGTGGATAAAGATGACCTTTGTTTTTTGTGTAGTGTTACCAACTTTACCGCTAGTTTTGCCTTTCATCTAAAAATGTTGTCTTCTATTGCCATTCGTCATATGGGTGTTATTCTTTAAAAACGAAAACGGCCTAACAGCCGTGAATTTTTTTTTTTTATTTTCACAACCTTGTCAAGTCCTCAAAGGAAGCATTTGAAATACGAATACACGGCTCCAGTATGCCAATGTCGATATGTTTCAGTGTCTATACATGAGGTGCATATGGTGCCTGAAGATGGCATATTGAATTGCCGAAAATGGTGGTGAAAATAAAATAACTTCTCAAATTGCACGGCTGTTTGGCAATTTTCCTTGTTAAATATTTGACCAGCCACTGTCCCGCGTCCACAATGGATCAACAGAGATACGGATGTTATGTCGTTTAATTATGTTACTATGTGTTTATTTAATGTATATGAGAAAGGAAGGAGTAGTGATGAACTTGAAGTTCTGAAAGATGAGTAGGTGGGCGGGGGGGGGGGGGGGGAGAATGCGAGAATGGGTTATTCTATAACATATAGTTGATACCAATGTGCAGACGATGCTAGTTTACATGTATCAGTTTTATGTGGAAGTGATGTGATAACAATATATTTCACTTTCGTATCAGCTGATTTACATTTGCTTGCGTTGTCGCTATTTCTGTGGTTTGGAATCCAGTGTACGTGCAGAGCATCTTATTGTCGACAACAAACGTGTTCTACGACTTTAACGTGCACCGTTCATCCAAAAAGTTCCGAGACTTAGTTTATTGCTGGTGTATAAGCGACGCCAGCACAGTAAAGGCCGGTTCCCACTAGGGCTGCCGCGCGTCAAAACCGCGCGTCAGCGGCGTGGTTACCATGGAAACGGCATCAGCGGCACGGCGCGGCGGGCTCTGCGTCGCGGTTTGCCCATGTCGAACCGCTTCCGCTGCCGCGTGACGCGCTCCAGGTCCGCACCGCCAATCACAGAACGCGCTGAGCGTGACGTCAGGTACGGAACCCCGGGCCACACGAACTTTCGCCGAACCGCTGGCGCGGACGCGGCGGCAGCTATGAAATACTTATCATCCGATTCCAAGAAAACTATTCGGCAGAAAAATTTCATTCGTTGGCATGTTACAGCCCGATATCTTCTCTCGATAAAGGACCGAATTTCTTTTCGTCATTCGTCGTGGTTACTTCTTGTATCGCATTTACGTAAACCTTTACGCGAATTTTTAATGAATGTGCAGAGGTAAAAACGCATTGCGAGGACTTTGCATACAGTTCATTTTAGGTAATACATTATTGCGTATGAAATTTAGTCAACATATCGAAATTGTTTTTAAAGCTGAGAGCAGATCGATAGCTATCACCGTTCTCGAGATATTGAATGATATGTCGGCGGACTGGCTGTGCCGTGACGCGCGCGGGTTGCTCGCGACGCAGCCGGTACTTCTTCCTGCTCGTCATAAACCATGTGGTTGTATCAACCGCAAATTTCGTAAACGGTTCAAGAAATCGAAACTTGTTTTTTTGCAAACGATAACTTGTGAAAAGTTCTGTATTTCGTCGCATGATAAATATCCTAAATCTGTTTATCTATCGAGATATGAAAGTAACTACAGTTTTTCGGAAGGGCTAGATGAATTTTTTTAAACAGCATTTAATAGCATGTTGAATGAGAAGTTAAACCGAAACTAATTTGCTGGTATGTCATAAGATGTAATGTACTAAATATCTACAGCTATTGATTATTTCCTTTGGTACGTAACAAACTTTTTTTCTTTATCCAGTGTACTTTACTGATTCAAGACGCGTTTCGCCTTTTAATTTAAGGCATCTTCGGTGTAATCTAGAATGATTCAGTTTTGTTTTGATATGTGATACTAGCAGATTATAAAACAGTTCACATCTTTTTTTACGTGAATGACTGATTACTTACAGTGAATCGAGATTTGGCGGACATATACGTTTCCCCTCACCTGGTCACATGCTGGAGGTTGAACTATAGATTATGGAACATAAGCACATTTTCATGTTCGCTCTTTTTTTCTTCTGTCACTAGCAGTAGACGTTTTACCGAAAACTCTGATTTGAAGTCGTAACTACAGTGTTTTCACCTCATGTCCCTTCCTGTCTGGTTTGTTTATGTACATGTTGCAAACCTGCAGAATTATTGCTGAAAACTAATGTTTGTTTATTTTTGTTCTCCTTATATCTGTATGTGTGTGTGGCTAGCCAATGATAGTTATAGAAAGTTGAAAGTGAACCCAGTAGTCAGACAGTTATTGAAAGATTTGGTGCTCAGCTGATTTCAGCTTTGGTTTAAATGTTTTGTGGAGGAGTGCATGGAAGAGTAAATTCACTACTTACATTAATAGATAAAATAGTAGAATAGTATTTCAACAGATTATTATCAGAATACTATCACCCAACCCCTTTGTCCTCACTCTTTGACGCCCCATAATACGTCCTGTCAAGTAACCCCTATTGTTGTCAAAGCTGTGCCGTAATTTCCTCTTCCTCCTCTATTTAATTCCGTACCTCTTCTTTAGTCACACGATCCTCCTATCTAATCTTCAGCATTCTTATTGATCACCACATTTTGAAAGTGTCCATTGTCTTCTTGACAGAACTGTTCATCGTCCACGTTTCACGTACATACAAGGCTGCACTCCACACAAATGCCTTTGTAAAATAGTATCCAACCATTAGAATTTATATTCGATGTGAACAAATTTTCTTTTTCAGAACGCTTTTCTTGCTATTGATAGTCTTCAGTCAGGTTTGCGTCTGCACCAGGAAATACCTTACACTTTAAAATCTGGTTTCGAAAACTCTGTTCCAAATATATATTATTCTTTTGTTATTCTTAAGCAAGGTGCTGGCGATGATTACTATGCTCTGTGGGAAATTCTATCAGGTGGCTTCCACTTTCATCCCTTCCACCTAGCCTTTGTGTTCTTAGTTTTTGTGTACCCGCTACCGTATCACATTTTAAATTTTTGTCTCGCTTAACTATCTGAATAATCTCTTTTATCGTACATTGTTTCAATGTGTTAGGAGATAGTGAGCAATCATGAACGGTAGTCATGAAATCTGTTTATGCTGAAATGAGAAAACACGGATAATGAAATATGTGAAAGAATACATTTTACGCCGGCCGAAGTGGCCGTGCGGTTAAAGGCGCTGCAGTCTGGAACCGCGAGACCGCTACGGTCGCAGGTTCGAATCCTGCCTCGGGCATGGATGTTTGTGATGTCCTTAGGTTAGTTAGGTTTAACTAGTTCTAAGTTCTAGGGGACTAATGACCTCAGCAGTTGAGTCCCATAGTGCTCAGAGCCATTTGAACCATTTGAATACATTTTACAGAAAATGAAAAATTGGTATGTCTTCACCCAACTTCGTCTTTCCTTCACGTAGGTGTAAGATATAGTTATTCAAACACACCGGTCGTTTCGGTGGGTCCCACCCCGTACCTCAGTGGCTGTCCGTCATTGGCTACTGCTAGCGTCTGCCGCTTCCAGATGGGAACGCCAATTCCGCGAGCCGCCGCGTCAAAGCAGAAAACGCTTGCCGCTGCTATTGTCGCGCGACGCGCTGCCGCGCTCTAGTGGGAACCGGCCTTAACTACGGTGGCAGCTTGAACTAACAACTGTAAATAGCAGATGTACATTCGAGTAGTCAATTGTAAGCAGACAGTGTTAATATATAAATTCTCTAAAATAGTTTTGAAGAAGAGGAAAGTGTGTCTAAAGTTCGTCCCGCACAACTTGACTGCCGAACAAAAAGAACGACTGTGGACGCCTGCTGCGACTTGATTGAAATGAAAAACGCGGACAGTTCTTTTTGTCAGATATAGGGGATATAAAAATAAAAAAGCTGACCGGAGATCATCGCCGTCAGTGTTTCGTGTGTGTGCCTTCGTTTGTGTGTAGTGTTGTTCGCCGTCACGCCACCACCGTTCACGTGCCGTCGCCATCATCATCCGTGTTCTGTGCATCGTGTCGCCCAGTGTTAGTGATGTTTCTCGTCCGGCGTGAACGGCTCCATGTTTTTTCGATTTTTAGTGTCTACATTTTTTGACCACCGTTTTTACTGTCTGCTCTGTGCCACCTTTCTGTACTACTTGTTGCCAAACTCGAGGCTGAAGAGCGGCGTATTGTGCTGCTGACAGCCCGCCTTTGTATAAGGTGTTAAAATAACAATAAAGGAAAAAAAAAAAAAAAAAAAAGCTGGCATACTATGCTTACTTTCATTCCATAATGTCATATGGGATTATTTTTTGGGGTAATTCATCAAGCCAAGCTAAAGTTTTCCGGGCACAAAAACATGCAGTAAGAATTATATGTGGTGTGAACTCAAGAACATCATGCAGAAGCCTGTTTAGGGAACTAGGGATAATAACTACTGCTTCCCAATATACTGTATTTATTCCTTAATGAAATTTGTCATTAAAAATATATCACTTTTTCAAACCAACAGCTCAATTCATGGAATCAGTACTAGAAATAAGAATAATCTTCACAAGGATTTAAAGTCACTTAGTCTTGTACAAAAAGGTGTGCATTATTCAGGAACACACATTTTCAATAACTTGCCTGCAGCCATAAAAAGCTTAACAACCAATGAAATTCAGTTTAAGAGAAGCCTAAAGGATTTATTGGTGGCCAACTCCTACTACTCCATTGATGAATTTCTCAGTAACTGATATAAGTACAATATAACTTCTGCGCAATTTCAGTGCAGTAATGTGTTCATTGTAAGTGTGTGTGTGTGTGTGTGTGTGTGTGTGTGTGTGTGCGTGTGTGTGTGAGAGAGAGTACAATCTAACTTCTGCACCATTTCAGTGCAGTAATGTGTTCATTGTAAATAAGTATTATAGTAGTTGTATTACATGCTTATTACCTTATAAATAAATAAAAAACTTTTTTATTTTAAATTCAGTGCATTAGTATATGTAAAATGACTTTCATATAGTGTTCATTAAAAAATGACGATCATTCCACTTGGGATATGTGGAATGGTACATTAGCTTATTTGGTTTAGTTGTAAATATTTGTGATGTATTGTTGTTTTTCTGACATGTTCCACATCCTGGAGGACCTCCTCACTACGGATCAATTGGAATGAAAATAAATCTAATCTAATCTGGAAGAAATCATCACAGGTGACGAGACTCGGTGTTATCAATACGTATCTACAACAAAACGACAAAATGAATCAATTCACACGAAGAGCCAACGCTTTGGCTACATAACGGACACATTTTGACTATGTAACGGACATTCAAGGCAATGTGACGCGCGAGTTGAACAATATCCTATAGAACGACTTTTCTGACAGATTCATCTAGTTGTATGAACCTTCTGTGCGTTGCACTCAAGTGAAGGGAGACTATGTAGAATACCTGAAGGAGTAAAACCACCAACTTAATGTTTCTCTATTTCTTGTTTACTCAGTCTCGAAAATTTTTGGAGTGACAGGGCACGTGTGAGGCAGTAAAAACTGTAAGGTAATGTTTGGACTGTCTTTGGCTTTTACAGAAGAAAGCCGCTGGCGGAGGAGCCAAGGGCGGCGAAAAGGGCGGCAAGGGCGGCGGAGAAAAGCCAGCTGGCAAGAAGGGTATGTCAAAAGTTTCTCTTTCTCTGTCCTCTATTTACACAAGTAGATGCTACTAATCATCTACATCTACATGATTACTCTGCAATTCACATTTAAGTGCTTGGCAGAGGGTTCATCGAACCACAATCATACTATCTCCCTACCATTCCACTCCCGAACAGCGCGCGGGAAAAACGAACACCTAAACCTTTCTGTTCGAGCTCTGGTTTCTCTTATTTTATTTTGATGATCGTTCCTACCTATATAGGTTGCGCTCAACAGAATATTTTCGCATTCGGAAGAGAAAGTTGGTGACTGAAATTTCGTAAATAGATCTCGCCGCGACGAAAAACGTCTTTGCTTTAATTACTTCCATCCCAACCCGCGTATCATATCTGCCACACTCTATCCCCTATTACGTGATAATACAAAACGAGCTGCCCTTTTTTGCACCCTTTCGATGTCCTCCGTCAATCCCACATGGTAAGGATCCCACACCGCGCAGCAATATTCTAACAGAGGACGAACGAGTGTAGTGTAAGCTGTCTCTTTAGTGGACTTGTTGCATGTTCTAAGTGTCCTGCGAATGAAACGCAACCTTTGGCTCGCCTTCCCCAGAGTATTATCTATGTGGTCTTTCCAACTGAAGTTGTTCGTAATTTTTACACCCAGGTACTTAGTTGAATTGACAGCCTTGAGAATTGTACTATTTATCGAGTAATCGAATTCCAACGGATTTCTTTTGGAACTCGTGTGGATCACCTCACACTTTTCGTTATTTAGCGTCAACTGCCACCTGCCACACCGTACAGCAATCTTTTCTAAATCGCTTTGCAACTGATACTGGTCTTCGGATGACCTTACTAGACGGTAAATTGCAGCATCATCTGCGAACAACCTAAGAGAACTGCTCAGGTCATTTTACAGATCAGGAACAGCAGAGGTCCCAGGACGCTTCCCTGGGCAACACCTGATATCATTTCAGTATTACTCGATGATTTGCCGTCTATTACTACGGACTGCGACCTTCCTGACAGGAAATCACGAATCCAGTCGCACAACTGAGACGATACCCCATAGGCCGGCAGCTTGATTAGAAGTCGCTTGTGAGGAACGGTGTCAAAAGCTTTCCGGAAATCTAGAAATATGGAATCAACTTGATGCAATGTAAATCATACGCTAATTTCCTCACGTTTCATATCAAGTACTACACTTTTCTCTTTCTTCCTCTCATCCTACATCTGCGATTTCAAGATCCAAATTACTGTGAACCACATGGCAGAGGGTATTTTCGATTTTACTGTGTATGAAGCTAGCTTATAAACGTACTGAGGGATGCGACTTTCTAGGAATGACTGGTTCATATGCACGTGTATACGGCAGTGGCGGCTCGTCATGGTGGTGCACTTTGCTCACGAAGGAAAACACCAACAAAAGAGAGAAAATCAGTACACTGCTCATCTTTTTGTAATGCCTGATATAAACAGACCGCTCGCTCGTGTCACTCTTGCATCTACTCATAATAAAACCAAAAGGTCTACACAGAAAAAAGTATTACTTTTGCAGAATAAAAGGAATTAAAATCAACTGCAGTTCTATGTACTCAAAAAATGGTAGGCATACCTTACTAACCTTTTCAGCAGGATGATGTTAACGCCGTTCGATTTTATCTCTGAATTTGGATGTGGTGGTGATCACTTGTACAGGAACTCTGTTCTTCCTTCCTTCATATTTGCAAATCTTTCAGTCATTCTTTGATTGAAATCTGCAATTCCTAAAGCGAGATCTCTTTCAATAGAGAGCACCGCGAGTGCTGATAGTCTTTCTTGGTCCGTAGTATTACACAAGAAGGTTTTGATGCGTATCAGCGAAGAAAAACAACGTTCTGCTTCTGATGTGGTCAGTGGAATTGTAATTATCGCTTCCAGGAGCTTCACAGATTCGCTCAGTGTATCACAAAGATTATTATCTGTTATGTAATCCAGAAAGCTCGAAGCTCGACACATGCTTTTGAACTCCTCTCTTCCATAAATAACAGAGAGTTCTGTTCGAAGTTTCTTTGCTTCCAAAAAGAGTAGCATTCAATAGCAGCTCTGAAAGAAGTTTCTGGAAAACTGTAAGAGTAAGTGGCGAATATCTCTGGTAGAAAGAGAGAGGCTGCAACTAGGTGTCCTGTGAACTTGAATCTTTCTTTTGCCTCGTAACTTATGACATCACATACTTCCTTTGCCTCTCGCAGTAGATTACGCATCGCTGCTCCATCTTCAGTTCTTCCTATTTTGTGGTAACCGTGTAAACCTGTTGAATTTTCACTCACTCCTTCCCTAATGTTCGCAATTTCACGTTCAAAGGCTGTCAGCTGATTTTGTGTGTAAGTTGGGTCAATATACCATTTTTGTAGCTGGTTATACAAAATATCCACATGGATCATGATTTTATAAAAAAAATGAAACCCAAAAAAAGGAACCTTTCATCCTTCAAAATTGTTACTAAGCCACAAGCTAGCAGGATCGTGTTCTTATTACACAGTTTTACCCCCTGGCTCAAATTATTCATGCATGTGATAATATCTACCCTATATTCGGAAACGGTATTGACGCTCCTTGAATGAAAATTCCAAAGAGTAGGCACTGAACGTGGCAGTCGTTTCCGTACTATTTCGTCGAGAACTGCTGTTCTTTGAGGAGATGCTGAAGTTGTTGTTGTTGTGGTCTTCAGTCCTGAGACTGGTACGATGCAGCTCTCCATGCTACTCTATCCTGTGCAAGCTTCTTCATCTCCCAGTACCTACTGCAACCTACATCCTTCTGAATCTGCTTAGTCTTAGTGTATTCATCTCTTGGTCTCCCTCTACGATTTTTACCTTCCACGCTGCCCTCCAATACTAAACTGGTGATCCCTTGATGCCTCAGAACATTTCCTAACAACCGATCACTTCTTCTAGTCAAGTTGTGCCACAAACTCCTCTTCTCCCTAATTCTATTCAATACTTCCTCATTAGTTATGTGATCTATCCATCTAATCTTCAGCATTCTTTTTCAGCACCACATTTTGAAAGCTTCTATTCTCTTCTTATTCAAACTGTTTATCGGCCATGTTTCACTTCCACACATGGCTACACTCCATACAAATACTTTCAGAAACGACTTCCTGACACTTAAATCTATACTCGATGTTAACAAATTTCTCTTCTTCAGAAACGCTTTCCTTGCCATTGCCAGTCTACATTTTATATCCTCTCTACTTCGACCATCATCAGTTATTTTTCTCCCCAAATAGCAAAACTCCTTTACTACTTCAAGTGACTCATTTCCTAATCTAATTCCCTCAATATCACCCGACTTATTTCGACTACATTCCATTATCCTCGTTTTGCTTTTGTTCATCTTATATCCTTCTTTCAAGACACTGTCCATTCCGTTCAACTGCTCTTCCAAGTACTTTGCTGTCTCTGACAGAATTACAATGTCATCGGCGAACCTCAAAGTTTTTATTTCTTCTCCCTGGATTTTAATACCTACTCCGAATTTTTCTGTTGTTTCCTGAAAAGAAGCTGCAAAGTCACTGAAGTTTAGTGAAGAATATTCGCACATTTTTATTAATGGAAGCGCCTTTAAGCATAAGGAGATTCAATTGGTGGGCACAACAATGAACGTATGAAGCACTGGGAAACTTTTCCTTCACAAGAGGCTGCACCCCACGTGACAAATCACTCATGACTGCTGCACCATCATATGTTTGCACTATTAGCTTATGTTGACAATTACCCAAATGATGTTTTATTTGTTCGATGATGGACGTTGCCAAAGAATGTTCATCATGCTTTTCTGGTGCTATGAAGTCCCAAAATCATTCAACTGGTTTTCCGCTAATGATGTACCTATATACTATAACCATCTAGAAAACACAGGCTACATCACTGCTTTCGTCAGCTATTACGGCCAAAAACTCAGCATCCTTAATTTACTTTCTAATTTCCTCTTGGAGGAGTTCAATCTGAATGGTTTTTGAGGTTCCTTTGAAATCTGTAGCTTTCTCTAAATGCAATTTTAATACAGAGTCTAATTCTGCACTAAAATTAATCAAGGAATGAAAAACGCCAGGATTGGAAGATGATTCAGTCTCATCATGTCCTCTAAGGGCAAGTTCCAATGCACCACAGAAAAGAAAACAGTTAATAATTAGATTCAATATGTACCTTTTATCGGTAACGTTTTGGTTGTGTAATGCCACAGACCTTCTGTACCCACTGTCTAACTGGGTAGCTATATTTACATTGCCTAGACTTGCCATGTTCAAAACGTTATTTACATAGGCTGAAGAAAGTTCGTGTTTTCTAATTTTGTCATGGAGGTGTTGAATGTCACAGACTCTGTGTTTAGACCATGAAAGATCTCCTCCAAATAATAAACAAGGAAAACAAAATAAAGCATTTCTCATGTCACAACCACACAGCCATTCATGTTTGTTGTACAATTCAGAGTTAAATTTCCTATTGAATTGGCAATTTTTCGTTTTAATGGTCTGCGAAATTGTTAAAGCAAGAGTCGGCCTACCTAGGCTCTTGATTTATAATTTTTCTTCAAACTTCCGTGAACTGAAGGGTTCAGTCAGATAGCAATGAAATTACTTGATTCATTATTTCACTTATTCACTTGTCATTTGAGCACTTTTTCACTTGTCAATTGAGCCTCAAAATTCACTTTATCACACGCTAAAATAACCAACACAACGCACAGGAAATAGTTCACTCGCAGCTACACCTGAACTGGTAAGGTGGCGTGAGATCCCACTTTGTTCGAAGATCCGATAGTTCCGTTTCCCTTCGGAAGAGTTCGGGCCCACTTCCAGCGGCTGGCAGGGTGGCCCGGGTGAGGTTTATATACACACAAGGCCTGCATACGAGTACAGTGTTGCCAAGCGTTGCCCCAGCTCCCTGCACCCCCTCTCAGACACCCTAGTCCGCATTTGCAGTCACAGTGCAACCCACTGTCGCCGTCGGCACATTCCGTCCAACTCCACTGCGTTCGGCGTTCGGCGCGCAACTTCTCCACTAGTATACAGGGTGAGTCACCTAACATTACCGCTGGATATATTTCGTAAACCACATGAAATACTGACGAATCGATTCCACAGACCGAACGTGAGGAGAGGGGCTAGTGTAATTGGTTAATACAAACCATACAAAAATGCACGGAAGTGTGTTTTTTAACACAAACCTACGTTTTTTTAAATCGAACCCCATTAGTTTTGTTAGCACATCTGAACATATAAACAAATACGTAATCAGTGCCGTTTGTTGCATTGTAAAATGTTGATTACATCTGGAGATATTGTAACCTAAAGTTGACGCTTGAGTACCACTCCTCCGCTGTTCGATCGTGTGTATCGGAGAGCACCGAATTACGTAGGGATCCAAAGGGAATGGTGATGGACCTTAGGTACAGAAGAGACTGGAACAGCACATTACGTCCACATGCTAACACCTTTTTATTGGTCTTTTTCACTGACGCACATGTACATTACCATGAGGGGTGAGGTACACGTACACACGTGGTTTCCGTTTTCAATTACGGAGTGGAATAGAGTGTGTCCCGACATGTCAGGCCAATAGATATTCAATGTGGTGGCCATCATTTGCTGCACGTAATTGCAATCTCTGGCGTAATGAATGTCGTACACGCCGCACTACATCTGGTGTAATGTCGCCGCAGGCTGCCACAATACGTTGTTTCATATCCTCTGGGGTTGTAGGCACATCACGGTACACACTCTCCTTTAACGTACCCCACAGAAAGAAGTCCAGAGGTGTAAGATCAGGAGAACGGGCTGGCCAATTTATGCGTCCTCCACGTCCTATGAAACGCCCGTCGAACATCCTGTCAAGGGTCAGCCCAGTGTTAATTGCGGAATGTGCAGGTGTACCATCATGCTGATACCACATACGTCGACGTGTTTCCAGTGGGACATTTTCGGGCAATGTTGGCAGATCATTCTGTAGAAACGCGATGTATGTTGCAGCTGTTTGGGCCCCTGCAATGAAGTGAGGACCAATGAGGTGGTCGCCAATGATTCCGCACCATACATTTACAGTCCACGGTCGCTGTCGCTCTACCTGTCTGAGCCAGCGAGGATTGTCCACGGACCAGTAATGCATGTTCCGTAGATTCACTGCCCCGTGGTTTGTGAAACCCGCTTCATCGGTAAACAGGTAGAACTGCAACGCATTCTCTGTTAATGCCCATTGACAGAATTGCACTCGATGATTAAAGTTATCACCATGTAATTGCTGGCGCAGCGACACATGAAATGGGTGAAAGCGGTGACGATGCAGTATGCGCATGACACTACTTTGACTCAGTCCACCGGCTGTCGCAATGTCCCGTGTACTCATGTGTGGCTTCATGGCAACAGCAGCTAACACACCAACTGCACCCGCTTCTCCTGTGACGGGCCTGTTACGGACCCGTTTGCGTGCTATGACCATACCTGTTGCATACAGTTGGCGGCAGATGTTTTGCAATGTGCGGCACGTTGGATGCTCTCTGTGCGGGTACCGTTCTGCATACACCCTGCAGGCTTCAGCTGCATTTCGTCGACACTCGCCATAGATGAGTATCATCTCCGCCTTTTCAGACTTCGAATACACTATGGTCACAGTTCCTACAACACTACACTATCACAGACGTCTGGTAACACAGTGTACTACAGTTGGTCTGCGTGCGGAGACGAATGCAGAATAACAATAGCAGCAAGTGCTACATGCGGACACTGCGACAGCTAGACCAAACCACAACAGTGCACTACAGCCACACTCGTAAACACGGTCGTCATCGTAAACATGTCCCTGCAGATGCTGCTCGCCGACCGTGGCCCGTGTTTGTTACAACACGCAACTGAACTTCGGAGGTTTCAAGCGTCAACTTCAGGTTACAATATCTCCGGATGTAATTAACATTTTACAATGCAACAAACGGCACTGATTACGTATTTGTTTACATGTTCAGATGTGCTAACAAAACTAACGTGGTTCCATTTTAAAAAAAACGTAGGTTTGTGTTAAAAAACATACTTCCGTGCATTTTCGTATGGTTTGTATTAACCAGTTACACTAGCCCCTCTCCTCACGTTCGGTATGTGGAATCGGTTCGTCAGTATTTGATGTGGTTTACGAAATATATCCAGCGGTAACGTTAGGTGACTCACCCTGCATAATGCTCAGAAGGCAAACACAGTTGAACAAAATTATTCCTTGGGGTTAGTGCAAACCTGCAAACCTATACAGTAGCCGCCCCTGGTATACAGTGCAATTAATCTAACAACATTTTCACCCTCTCTGTGCAGCATTATATAGAAGGTCGAAGGAAAATTCGAAATTCATCTTCGAGAATCGACCATTAAAGTTCGTAAATACATTTTCATTGGGCAGAAGTATCTTTCTTATGCTGTCAGACACGGCACATTGTTCAATGTCTCTCTCGTGTCAAACAGATTTTGACAATCCACACTGTCCTGCTATGTGTACAAGTGAGATGCCCTATTTGTCTGCCCTACAACGGATCCCATACTCGAGTACTTTTCCAGGTGAATGCCTTCTTCATCTGCTCTGATCAAAAAGCACACACACTCGCAATGTCTACATTCTTCTGTATCACCAACCAATCGCCTCGACATAAGCTGTCCATTGTATTGTATTGTATGTTAACCGGGGATCTAGAAACGATGGAGAGGCTCCGTCCCCACCGCAGCCGCAGTGGTCCGCAACCCCACGACGACTATCGCAGTCCACATCACCCATCCGCTGCCCCACACCAAACCCAGGGTAATTGTGCAGTTCGGCCCCCGGTGGACCCCCCAGCGAACGTCTCACACGAGATGAGAGGAACCCTTATGTTTGTGTGGTAGAGTAATGGTGGTGTACTCGTACGTGGAGAACTTGTTTGCGCAGCAATCGCCGACATAGTGTAACTGAGGTGGAATAAGGGGAACCAGCCCGCATTCGCCGAGGCAGATGGAAAACCGCCTAAAAACCATCCACAGACTGGCCGGTTCACCGGACCTCGACACAGACCCGCTGGGCAGATTCGTGCTGGGCAGATTCGTGCCGGGGACCAGGCGCTGCTTCCCGCCCGGAAAGCCGTGCGTTAGACCGCATAGCCAACAGGGCGGGCACAAGTTGTCCATTACTCCAGTGTTAGCAGCTAGGATTCATTATAACACCGATTATAGTCGTAGTCAGCTATTAAATTTAAAATATTTCGAAATTCGTGATACTGACAGTCACCAGTAAGATACCTTTATGGATGTGACAGGCAAGTAAAATACCTTTACACGTGGAAAACATATCCATACATATTATAACAGTATTTGTTTGTATTTATGTGTATTCCAAGTGTCGTCCTAAACCACTGTCTCTATTTTAATCCTCCGTCGGTCGCACCTGGACGAAGAAAGCACAGCTACAGTTTTTTGGTTCGTTCTCCTGCTTAAAGGCGAACAGTGGCGCCCCCTCCCCAGTACCCCCCTGGCTTGGGAAGGTCTTACCGACCTCCCATCATGGTTGTCGCTATGTCATCACGGGAGCTGGAGCCAGAGAAAGTGGCCAGAAAAGCACATTGCGACCGAAGACGTCACACTTTCTGAGGTTCGTATTTTGAATTTTTTTCTTGCATTCATCTTTAGTCATTACATTTAATGAGTTTATAAGGTTATTTTGTCGTATTTCTAGATAGCAATGGTGTCCCATGAGGTGTGCGAAATTTGCACATTGCGACTGAACTCGTTATCACGAAACTAATTTATTTCGTTTGTCCTCTGTTCCAGATTTTTAGACAATATGGCGAAGAGAACGCTCGATCTGAGTAACAAGGAAGATGTCGAGGAGGTAATAGGACTTTTGGCAGCTGATAATGATGAAGATCCAATGCTGACAGAAGATTTAGGTGAAGAAAGGGACATTGCGTGAGAAGATGGGGTTGAAGAAAGAAAAGATGATACGGCTTCTGACAAGGGAACCTCCCCATCGCATCCCCCTCAGATTTAGTTATAAGTTGGCACAGTGGATAGGCCTTGTAGAACTGAACACAGATCAATCGAGAAAACAGGAAGAAGTTGTGTGCAACTACGAAAAAATAAGCAAAATATACAAACTGAGTAGTCCATGCGTTAGACAGGCAATATCAAGGCTAATTTTGGCGTGGAAGCGCCGTGGTCCCAGTGGTTAGCGTGAGCAGCTGCGGAACGAGAGGTCCTTGGTTCAATACTTCCCACGAGTGATAAGTTTAATTTTTTATTTTCAGTTTATGTGACAAACTCTTATGTTTTCATCACTTTTTTGAGAGTGATTATCACATCCACAAGAAAACCGAAATCGGGTAAGGTAGAAGAATCTTTTTACCCATTCGCCAAGTGTACAAGTTAGGTGGGTCGACAACATATTCCTGTCATGTGACGCACATGCCGTCACCAGTGTCGTATAGAATATATCAGACGCGTTTTCCTGTGGGGGAATCGGTTGACCTATGACCTTGCAATCAAATGTTTTCGGTTCCCATTGGAGAGGCACGTCCTTTCGTCTACTAATCGCACGGTATACCGGTGCGGTCGCAAAACACAGACACTAAACTTATTACAGTGAACAGAGACGTCAACGAACGGACAGATCATAACTTTGCGAAAATAAAGAAATTGAACTTTTTACTGGAGGGAAGACTTGAGCCAAGGACCTCTCGCTCCGCAGTTGCTCACGCTAACCACGGAACCACGGCGCTCCAGAGCCCTTTTAACCTTGATGTTGCCTATATTGCACATGGACTACTCAGTTTGTATATTTTGCTTATTTTTTCATAGTTCCACACAACTTCTTCCTGTTTTGTCGATTGATCTATGTTCAGTTTTTCAAGGCGTATCCAGTGTGCCAACTTATATCTAAATCTGAGGGGGGTGCGATGGGGAGGTTCCCTTGTGAGCAAGAGTTTACTGATAATCCTGAAGATGAAGAGGCTTGTGATACTGAAGAAGAAGAGGCACTGTTAGGGAAGGATAAGAAGACCAAATGGACCAAGAAGCCACCGAATAGGGGAAGGTGCAGAGGACCAGAAAATTTTACCACTCACCTTCCAGGAATCGTAGGAGCAGCTAGATTGGCGAAAACTTAAGCTGAGTGTTGGAATCACTTTTTCACTGATACCATGCTTGAAATGATGGTGAAATACGCCAATCAGTATATCGAGAGCACCAAGGGGAATTTTGCTCGTGCGAGAGACATTGCGTCAACAGATGCGACTGAAGTTCGGGCGTTTGTCGGTTTACTGTACCTTGCAGGAGTCTATAAGGCCAATCGTCAAAGTTTAGAAGACCTTTGGGGTCGTGAAAACGATGGAATTGAAAACTTTGGCCTGGTTATGAGCCTAAGTCGCTTTAAAACCTTGGTCAGGTGCCTTCGCTTTGATGATTGCAATTCTCGAGAGCAAAACGAAGAAGATTGACAGGCCCTGTCCTATTCGTTTAATCTTACAAGTATTTGTCGAGAATTGTCAAAAGAGCTATTCTGTTGGAGAGAACGTCACCATCGACGAAATACTCCCAGGTTTCAGAGGAAGATGCCCTTTCCGTCGGTACATTCCTTCGAAACCCAACAAGTATGGTATCAAACTGTTCACCCTCGTGGATGCAAAAATGACCAACAAATACAACTTGGAAGTGTACACTGGTACACAGCCTAAAGGTCCTTTAAGGGTGAACAACAAACCACCTGACGTCGTCAAACGAATGGTTCAGCCCTTACTGTGAAGTGGACGAAATATCACGTCAGACAACTAGTTTACCGACTTTGCGCTTGTTGATGAGCTCAAAAGCCATAATCTCACCTATGTTGGTACGGTAAGGAAAAACAAGAGAGAGTTGCTTCCAGCCTTTGTGAATGTGAAAGGAAGGAAACAGTATGAGAGTATGTTCGGGTTCAACGATGGGAAAACTCTGGTCTCGTACATTCCAAGAGAGAAAAAAATGTTCTCCTCGTTTCTTCCCTTCATAACGACGATTCTATTGATCCTTCATCTGCACAGGTCAAGAAGCCAGAGATCATAACATTTTACAACTCCACAAATAGTGGAGTGGATACTGCAGACCAGATGTGTTCAACTAATGATGTATGTAGAAACAACAAGCGTTGGCCTCCTCGTCTATCTTGGCAATGATCTCAAAAAGTTGGTCCAGGAGCTTACTCTCCCAGAGCTGCAGAGAAGGAGCCAGAGGAGGCATGGAATCCCCTCCAGTCTCCAAATCTGCCTGAGGAAGTTCAACCCCAAAATGAATTTTGATAATGATGACCATAAAGACGAACCACCCTTCAAGAGGCGTAAGTGTGTGCCTTGCACGACTGAAACTGGTTTGAGGAGGCTTACCGTGTCTAGGTGTCTGTGTTGCGCCTAACCGATATGCAATAAACACGCAAACGACTTCTGCGATGAGTGCAAAGTTGCCATTCTTCCAACTTTTTCTGAGGAGCCTAAATCCAGCGAATCTGAGGAGGACTGAGATTACTAGGAACAGACTGAAGTGCCTATGTGGTTTTGTGTGTTTTCTTTTAATGTTTATGTCACCATTCAGTCAAAATTTTGACTCAAGTACAGTGGAGGGCTAAAAAATGGTTGTTTTCAAAATCGTATGTTTTAGGCAATAAAAATCTTCATTCCTTCAATTCTTTTTTTAATCTATTAATCTAGATCCTAAAGAAGGTTAATACGAAGGGATATCCACCTAATCCAAAACGAGATGGGAATTATGACAATTTGAAATGGTTCAAATGGCTCTGAGCACTATGGGACTTAACATCTGAGGTCATCAGTCCCCTAGAGCTTAGAACTACTTAAACCTAACTAACCTAAGGACATCACACACATCCATGCCCGAGGCAGGATTCTAACCTGCGACCGTAGCGGTCGCGCGGTTCCAGACTGAAGCGCCTAGAACCGCTCGGCCACCCCGGCCGGCTACAATTTGAAATGTGTACTTTTTTGGCGGATTGCGACTGAACGAAGTTACGAAAAGGTTGCGACCGACGGAGGGTTAACCAGACTTGGTATACGTATCAGTTACTGTCTGCAAATAACCACTATGGGGGTGAGAACCACCCGCCTCTCAAAGGGGTTGGGATGAAAAAGTATCGTAGCTCATGACGTGCAAGTAGCCAAACTATTTTCATCCAATATTGAGGATGAGACCACTTAGTGACTTGTAGCAAATTTTGCACATAATTTCAAACTTTTACGAGACTTTTTTCTCGCTGAAAGCCCCAGCAAAATGAAGAGAGGGAAAAAGTTTATCACTTACTCTATTTTCGCTGTTTATGCAGTAAAACTGTCGTATCAGGAATGACGTTTCAATTCATTACTTATTTACTGCTAACTCTATTTGCAAAAAAAAATTGCAGACAGTATCCACACATACCACTGAATGTACCATTAAAAATATATGATTGTACAACACATAGTCCAGGAGATTAGACGTCATAAACGCTAAGATGCGGGAAAAACTGCCGCGTCGGGCATGATGTTTTAATTTATTAGTTCTGTACTACTAACCCTACTCGCAACGAATTTCTCCAACAGTATCCGCATATACAACTGGATGTACCTGTAAAATTATATCATTGTACGACACATAGTTCAAAAACGATGACGTCATAAACATTGAACAGTGTAAAAGCGAATCTGAAGGGTGAAAATCGCTAGAGATACAGGTGAAATATGTGTACAAATGTGAGAGAAATATGTTAAATATATGTGACAAGTGTGTACGCAGGCAAAGCCGCAGGTACGAAGCTCCTCCTAAAACCCTGGACCGATTTCAACCAACCTTAGTACACATATTACTTACTATCTGGAAAGAAATAATCGTGGGGTGATAACCAGCAACCTGCTGTTATGGTGTGAGTGATAACAGGGAGAGAGAAGAGGGAGAAGGACACGAAAAGACAGAGAAGGAAAAAGAGGCGACCGTTCCAGATAGAAGGGAGGTAGAGATTGACAGAGGGGGATGGAGAAAAGGACAGAGAAAGGGAAGAGGAGTAGATGGACCGAGGGGGAGGATCAGATGGACAGAAAGCAGGGTGTGGAGGAGCAAGACAGAGAAACGGGGGAGGAGCAAACGGACAGAGAGAGAGAGAGAGAGAGAGGGAAGAAGGACTGAAAGAGGACTGAAATAAGCACAGACCTGGGCAACGTCGGGTACTCCGCTAGTTGGTATATGAAGTAGGCCTTCGGGGATAATAAATTATGCGATGAAAGAAAACATGCGTCAATGCAGAAAAACAAACAGGAACTAAAACGATCAGTGATTCTTACTCTTATTCTGCCTCTAATAGTGTCAGCGTTGTGGACACTATTATACGGCAGTATGATCGATTCACGATGCCATGCAGGACGTGGGGTGTGTACTATCAGTTTTTTAGTGACTGTGAAATCTGAAAACCTCTGTTATCACTTATAATCTTTATTCGTTCAACGTCTCGTACACTGATTGCAGACGGCAACTCAAAGGAATGTGTCGATCCCCAGGCAGCCGTGGCTTCCTCAGCAATGCAAAAGGCAGCAGCTGAGAACGCCAGGTGGCTGTGTGTTGCCTCAGTGAAGAACGCTGGCTAGAAGACGCTCAGAGACCGGTTGGAGTCACCCTGCCGGCAGCCCCATTCGGATGACGCTAGTTCCGTCCCCAGCAGCGTCAGGTCTAACAGCTGCCCGTACACTGAAAGCTAGTGGAGTTGGGGCTAGATGCAGACAAGGCCGGGCCACCAACATCGGTCCGTCGGCTGGTGTGGAGTCCATCTCGGTGTTGGTAGCAGCTGAACACAGAAACATATCGATACGTCTAAACGGTTAATATTTGTGGTATATTTGCACAGCTTCGCTATGACCATACACCGCCTCTAGTCACGTAGCGTCAGAGACGGTACAGTGTCAGGTACCAGCATGAGGTAATTCAGCTCGCCACTGAGGTCCGCACCATGCTGCCCGAGTCACATTTTGGCCCTACCAGCGAAATTACCCATGCAGCTAGCTGCCTGCCTGGCTAAGGGTTGTCAAGTGCGTTCGGAGGGTTGTTGACGCCACAGTGTCATGAATGGAGGTGTTGCAACAGGATACAAGGATTTAGAACACATTTCATTGCTCAAATATGTGTTATCCACACTACGTTAGAAACAGTAAGCAGTGTTGTGTGGCATGATTGGCTGGGAGACGCTAAGGAGTAGGTTCAGCCACCTAGTTTGAAAGATTTATTTTCTTTCCTTCGAGCATATAATGGCATCTTTCCTTTGTAGTGTGTGAGAGTTGTGTGTTAATTGTATCTGTTGAGAGCAGATCACTGTTAAAAGTTGTGGTAGAGTGCGGTGCCATGTTTGTGTTGTATGATGATGAGAGATGGGAGAGGGTGGAACACTGTGCAGCAAAAAGCCTACTTCTCTCGAGTAGTACCAAGCTACTGGGCTTAACGCCCCTCCGGCAGATGGATCACCATCAACAGTATCATATACCTTCACTTCACAGGAAATTGACGCAAAATCTATTGATCAGGAACTTCTTGCCATTAACTCTCCTTGTTGTAACCACGACTAGTTGTCTACTAAAAGTTACCTTTCTGTAAAATTTTGAGAACTAAGCTGTTAGTTGACGCTCGGATTAGATAATTTTTAGTACTGACACAGAACCTTCTTTTATAATTTCTAAGCTTTTTGGTGAGTGTAGCTTTAAAACTGTTAAGCTTTTAATTTAGTACTTTTTGTTAACTCGATGTTGTATAACAAATAACTGTTTCTCTGTATGTTCCTTTCGTCTTAATAAATAGCAGATATCTGATGATGGTATTAGCTGATACGTCTTAACAAATAAAGAAATTTTAATTAGCAATATAGATGGTTCAGTATTCATAATGATCGTGGACTCATACAGGAAATTCATTTCCTTTACTAATTATAGGCCGGCCGGGGTGGCCGAGCGGTTCTAGGCGCTACAGTCTGGAACCGCGCGACCGCTGCGGTCGCAGGTTAGAATCCTGCCTCGGTCATGGATGTGTGTGATGTCCTTAGATTAGTTAGGTTTAAGTAGTTCTAAGTTCTAGCGGACCGATGACCTCAGATGTTAAGTCCCATAGTGCTCAGAGCCATTTGAACCATTTTTTTTTGTTATTTTTTAGTGGCGTCCACTGGAGTAGACGTTTCTGAGCGTTATTCATCCTCTTGCTAAACCATTCATGAGGATCGACGACTTTTCATTCTATAGTGGTGGTGAAAGACTTCTCAGAATAGCTGGCACGGAGTCAGCTCAAGCTGCCACCGTAGTCACTGAGCTGACGTCACTTGTACGCCAGGAATAAAATCAGTCTCGACACTTTTTGGACGGACGTTGCTTTTATCTGTCACGGTGATGATGTTTCAGGTGTGATATTGTGGGTCTTGGCGGCGCTTTTCAGGTAACGAAAGAACATAAGGTCGCACAAGGAGACGCAACACAATTATAATGCATATGCGGATGAAAACTGCAAAGCAACGATTAATAGTTGCAGCCATGGCGAGTTGCTCACGACCGTCAGAAGTCTACAGTCTGGAGGGATAAAAGGTCTCGTGTTCTCAAGCAAGAAGTACGAAATTGTAAAGGAAACATTAAAAAGGAGAGTTTTATGTCCATAATAGATAAATCCAGATTTCAACCAGAACAATCCGATATTCTTATAGCACTTATTAAGTTTCCGTTGAGAAGTGACACTATATGAATTTGTCTCTATTATTTAAACATGTGTTCAGTTTTTTGGAATGGATAGCTGAAAGATGCATGGCTTCTCAGCTAACTCATTAGAAATATTCTTTAATTCGATACGTAGAATGATCACTGTAACGTGCTAATATCTATAAAAAAAGGAATTACTTTACAATCTTACTGCACCATATGTTAAGAAAAAGAATAAAGGATCTACGTTATAACATGTCTGGAGGGTACTGCCAGCTAAGCAGAACGTGAGGTTTCGATTTTTCGACCGACGTGAAGGCTTTCCCAAATAGCAGCACGTTAGAGCCGTCTAAAATTTTTACAACTTCTGTTCTTAAATGACGTGTAACATAGTTCAACGACATAGGGCGGAATTAGGATACTCGACTCGTACTGGGATCCGGTCCCATTTGACTAGTACGATTTAGATAGTTTCTAGTTTACTAACCACGCTAATCGTTTGCACAAATATCTCATTGGATGCTGAATGTGAGACTCGAACCTATGGCCACATTCCCTGAAATCGTTTTTCAAACCCTATAATTCGAAATGCAGTTGTTTCTGCCTGACAATATCCGCATGCTTTCACAATGAAGTACCTAAGATAAATGATACGCGTGTGCAGACAACTGAAGTGTAATCGAACTTATTAAATTGGGATATCTTCTATCCTTTGTAATGATTAATCGAGCAGCTGAGTTTAAAATTTGCAGTGTATGAAGTGCTTTTCGGCTAACACGTATTAAAGAAATCATTGTGTTTTTAGGTACTTCAATAACGGTCTTAGTCCGGGTCAGGTAGCATCGTATTTGAATAAAGCCACTGAATATTCCTTTTATATTTTGATTCGTTCCTCCAGGGTTACGAGACGCGTATCTAGTTGGCGTTCATTTACGGAAAGAAGCAGTGTGGTTTTGTCAGCAGTGGGAGCTGGCGTTGCTGCTGGTAACGGAAGAAACCATCCGCTGGGAACGTGTAGCACCAGGCAGGCGATAATTCTCTCCCTCGGACTCGCCCGCCCTTCACACACACACACACACACACACACACACCTATTGACGCTCTCGCCACCCAACCCCGAGGAGGCAAAAAATGCTGTAGGGGTGTTTTTATATACCAACAGCGGTCCGGAGGTCCTGCAACCCGTGGGGCTCCTAGCCACAGCACAACGAAAATCGGCGTTTTCCAGAGAGAGTGGAATGCAACTATACTTTTCCGTTAGTTCCGTAAATCGTTTGACATCGGTACCGTCTGCGGCTATAGCCCTTCGCATGTGAACCTTGTATTTGATTAGCCCTTGTGTTAAAGAACAGTGTAACACGAGACTGTGTTATATTGATATAATGTATGTTTTAATCAATAGAGAAAGCGTCTGTATTCCGTTCAATTGTCTCGGATACGTAAATAATATCCCTTTAACGTGAAATGTGTTGGTTACGATCAACAGGCTAGCGAAAATGAGTACAGTAACAGACAAACATTTTACTTTGCAGCAGAAAACGGCAAAGTATTCTCGGAAAGACTGTGCATATTATTCCGGCGTGTCTGAGTTTTTAAAGGTTCGAAAGTCGGCATTCTTAATGCGTGTTAGTGTGGTGACGCAACTGTATGCACTAAACGTTTGCTTCATCCCTTCTCACACAAGAAGATGATCCAACAGTTATCATCCCCGGAACCTCGCGGGATTTGCAGCGGAATCACTGAATGCAACGCATTCCATAGAGAAATCTCCGAATACTCCGTGTGAAGCACCTATTTTCTACGTCATTCATGGCCCGCACCATTGATGCAATGCGGGTTCCCTCTTCAGCAATGTGTACTTCTTTTAAATTTTTATATTATTTACACAAAATCTGTGAATATAACGTCAAACAAAATTTTATTCCGCCAACCTAAACTCTAGGAGATGGTACACAATCTGATTTGTGTACTATTATCTGAACAACGTAGTATACAAGAGGTCAGAAACAGTCCGACGAGCTTATAAGGGCGTTGCAGGGTAATTTGTGCTGGAAAATATTTTTAAGAAAAAAATTCAATATATTGCGCCATTTTCGTGTTAATTAGCACTGAAGTTAGCCAATCAGGCAGTTGCAAGTGGAAATTGAAGCGGCCCGCCAGATACAATCAGTGTCGTTTGCCTCACAGCGTAGATGATAGCGCCGAGACTGCAGTCTTTGGTTCGGGTTTAATCCTCACAACTGTCCCATATCCAGTTTTTTATTGCTCTCTTTTTCGGTTTTAGGAAACCAAACGAAGTACACGTTTGGCGACACCGTCTTTGGCACGCCACTTGAATTTGCGCACGCAACGTCCTGCTTGGCTAACATCAATACTAATTAACTCGGAAACGGTGCAACGTTTCAGTTCTTTTTCTTAACAATTATTTCTCAGCACAACCTACCTTGCAACATCCTTACAAGATTTCCAGACTGTTTCTGACCACCTTGTATACGAGTCAAGACGTTAAAACTACACGCCATAATTGAATTTTTTTTTGCTCCATTAAAATAACACGGAAGAACTACTGTTTAGACAAGTTAATAGTTAACTGGTACCTCGTGTTTAGTGTAAATTCCAAACAAGAAAATTAACTCACCGGTTTGACTATGCACTAATGATTCAGGAGTGTCATGTCGCGCCGGTCGGTGTGGCCGAGCGGTTCTAGGCACTTCAGTCTGGAACCGCGCGACCACTACGGTCGCAGGTTCGAATCCTGCCTCGGGCATGGATGTGTGTGATGTCCTTAGGTTAGTTAGGTTTCAGTAGTTTAAGTTCTAGGGGACTGATGACCTCAGATGTTAAGTCCCATAGTGCTCAGAACCATTTGAACCATTTTTTTGTCATGTCGCGGAGCCGACTGCTATGTCGATTAGGCTCAAGATCGTAAAGAATCGGTTCTACTGGTCAATCTCAGTATGGTTTTCATGCAGTAGTGGGCTAGATAAGCCTTCCGCCTCACATACGTTTTGTACAACCAGAAAGAACACGAAAAGACATGTCTACATTAGAGCACTAAAACGCAGACAGATTTCAACACCTATACATCCATCTGGAGATTTAATCGTTAATCATATTATTTAATCAAAACACGCACACAGAAAGACAAATCTACAAAAACAAATATAAAAAAACGGAGAGGAATATGTCGGGATCCGCATTTCTGCAACTTGAGTCATGTCACTCAGCCCTCTCACATGGAATTAGCCTCTCCCCCAACACAATGGTCAACGGCGTTGCCACAGTGGTTACAACGGTTCCCGTCAGATCACAGAAGTTAAGCGCCGTCGGGCTTGGCTTGCAGTTGGACGGATGTCCCTTCAGGTCTGCCAAGCGCTGTTGGCGAGCGGGGTTCACTCAGCCCTTGTGAAGCTACTTGACTTGAAGTAGCGGCTCCGGTCACGAAAACTGACAACGGCCGGGAGAGCGGTGTGCTGACCACATGCCGCTCCGTATCCTCATACAGTGACGCCTATCGACTGAGGACGACACGGCAGTCGGTCGGTACCGTTCAGCCTTTCGAGGCCTGTTCTGACGGAGTCCAATGCAATGTCATATTCTGGCGTCGTTCCCCCAATCTTTTTCTGAAATTAAAATTTTCATTTTTAGAGCCAAAGTCTTCACATCATTCTTATGACTACTGGTAGTAAGTGGAAAATTATGATGGCCACTGAGGCGCCAGACTGTTACCAGTTTCTTTGACAAATAACAAATAATGCAAACAAAACACCTTAATCTCTGTATCTACATACATATTCGAAAAGCCTTCCTACGGTACATGGTGGAGGGTACCTTGCACCACGGTTAGGCATTCGTTTTTCTCTCCCACTTAGAACAGAACGAGGGAAAAACGGGTGCCTACTTTTTCCGTGCGACCCCTGTTTTCTCATATCTTGCCTTCGCGGCCCTTACATGACATGTGCATTGATGGCAGAAGAATCGTTCTTCAGTCCGTCGCAAATGCCAGTTCTCTAAACTTTCTCAATAGTGTTTCGAGAAAATAACGTTTTCTTCCCTCCAGGGATTCCTATTTGGCATTCTGTTGCGAATAACCACACAAAGCTGAAACTTGACTGCCATGTCATACATACGGACCACATATCGCACAGCGATAAGTGTAATCGTGGATTGTGTAAATGATGGAACCATTTTAACCACCGTAGGTGGTCAGAAATCACGGATAGCATTATAAAATTATGGAAATGTTGCATTAACCATGAAATATTTTGATAGTCTCGCTCAAAGTAGGAACTAATTGCAGAGTAATAACTTTAGCAGCTTCGTGTGGCTATTTACAACAAATTGTCTTTCACGTAAGCTGTGCAGCAGTATTTTAAGAAGATTGTATTCCAGTTTGAGTTCACGAAGCATTTCCACAATCCTCCCGTGATGATAGACTCTACCGGTAACAAATCTAGCACTTCATTGTCCTTCGAAAACAAAAGATATTCTTGGGACGTGTCCTGTGAGCTAAATTGAGACTCACACAACAATATACGTACTTTAAATTTCAGTGGCAACACATGATCACGGTCTCCTCAACATTTGATAGTGGCATCAATAGGTGAGTTTGCCTAGCTAAGCGCAAAATTATGTAATTAATGAAAACATTTATTAGACGTGGCTGCCTGGTTGAACAATACTGTCTAATTTTATTTTGCAAGATTAATATAATCCTTACGAGATCCCAATAAAAGGTAACTGTTAGAAGATATCAGTCCAAAATTATCAACACAAACTGCCACATGGCAGAGGGAGAGAGTTCAAATTATACTATCCAGTCTCGATCCATCACGTCATAAAGGAATGCAAATGTGCCAAATATCAAATTATAACATACTTGCAGGGCGAGTAAAGTAATGTAAGCAGGCTGCAGGCAGAAGTCCACCAACTCATTTTCAATCACTTTCAATCCTTGTGTTCCACGTTTGAAGTCACAGCTGATGAAATAAACGATGGCTGCAGGTGGACCAGGGTCACCACATAATAGCGCAGCACAGCCATAACGTATTGGAAGCGATCACGGAAGCCAATTGATGGTAATGTTGGCACCGACCAACAAGTCACAGGACACTGAGGCCATAGTGGCGGGAATATATGGGATATATTGACATATAATTGGAGAAATGGAATGTAGTCGAATTAAATCAGGTGATGCTAAGAGAATTAGATTAGGAATAAGGCATTGGGCAGGCGAAATTTACTATTTGGGGAGCATAATAACTAACGATGGCAGAAGCAAGAAGCATAAAAAATGCGGACTTGCTGTATCAAGAAAGAATTTTATATAATAGAGAAACATTTTAACATCTAATACAAATTTAAGTGTTAAGAAGTCTTTCTGAAAATGTTTGTCTGAAGTGTAACCTTACGCAGTCAAGTCAAAAGTGGACTTCAAGCATGACAGACAGTAAGATGATAGAATTTACAGAAACGTAGTATTATAGAAGAATTCGAAGATTATATCAGTAGCTCGAATAACTAGTGAAGAGCTACTAACTCGTATCGTGAATTAAAACCTGTTCGGAGGCATTAAATAATAGTTAATTCCGTAATGAGTTCATAAAACCTGTACTAGAAGACCAAGTCATAGTAAGCAGGTTGAAATTGATGTAGGTTCTAGAGATACGGAGAAACCTTCACAGAATAGACTAGTGTGTAGAACTGTATCAGACTATTACGTGGACAACAATAACAATGGGAGGAAATCTTACGAAAATTTATATGGAGCTTCTAGTAGGACAAGATTTATCTTCGGACTTTAAAGAAGATGTGACTGTCTTTATACTCTCCAGACACATTCTACAGGGGGTTCGTAATATCCCGTTATAAACTTCTAGGAGTTGTAGAGAGGAGAGAGTACATAACATTTTGAATAGGGACCCATGTCCGGAAACGTACCATTTCCCATGTAGGACGGTTTTAATTGACATGTTTAACTCATGCACTACTGCCTGAGGAATTTAATCATGCGTGACGCAGTACAATGCTGTGGCAACAATTGGAAAGGAAACATAATGAAAAATCCATTTATCGCGTAAGCACATTTGTTTGTGTTAACACTTAAACGTAAGAAGCGTTACTCTTTTTGCGGAGTTATGAACGTAGATTATTTAGTTATTTTCCAGGGAATTCCAGCAACGAACAGCAAAGTAGACGTTGAGTGACATCAGGTGATCGTCTGACGTAGTACACGTCATCGTACCTTCCGTATTGCATACCAGGGCAAGCTACTCTGAGACTTCTCTCTTTTCCTCAGTAGGCGTGGACGCATTCCATATCTGAATCGAAACCGACGTAGAAAGGAACGGGAAGTTTCCGGAGATGGGCGCCTATTCAGAATATTATGTACTCACTCCCCTCTACAAGTCCTAGAATTTTGTAACGGGAATTTCCGAACACCCTGTATAAGAGGCTACTGGTCGGTTAAGCTTCTAAATGTGGGCTTTAAGATCTACGCGTGACTATAGAACAGTAATCTCAAAGATGTCACACCTTATATCCTGGGGCCTCACCAGGGAGCAAGGCTAATGTTATAAGTTCATTCCGCTTATGGAAACAATGGTTGCATGCCTTGAAATTACGGGGTGCCGTTTTAGACTAAGAGAATGCCTATAACAAAACTGAATCTAAGTATGTAACCGAGACTGGTTATTGCCAGCTTTTAGATAGATACATCCAGGACAGCCATACCCAGAGTGGGGGGTAAACCATATCGATACGCAACAAATTGCCATTAGAAGAGCGCTGCAACAGGTATGGCCGCAGTCCGCCACCATATCTGCTCTAGCGACGGAACCGCTATTAAGAAAAATTCACTCTGTCTTGCTTTAGAGATATTAAAACAATTGTCCAAGTGTACACAGACAATGTGATTGCCATTATGAACAACGTATAAGGTGTAACAGACATTCATAATTTTATAAACGGATACGAACAACGAAACAGGGAGGTGCTACTCAACATGTATAAATCGGCAGTGATAGCGTTTGGCAGGAACCTCAATGTGTACTATCCAGTGGTGACGTCACCTAACTTAACGGAAGCAGTTAGAGTGAAAAAGTGTCAGCAGCCACAAACTAAATGCTTAATAATACAATTTAGGCTTTCACGACCCTTGTTTACTTATGTAAGACTTCCGGCTTTTTACCAGTTGCAAAAGTAGAGCAGATCTAGCTGGCACTGAGATCAGGGAAAACAAAATGAATAGATTAGATGGTATACAGAGAGCACTCTTCGTTAATGGATACGTCTTTACGCAGTTGCAGACTGTTGCAGCAATCTACTCTCCACCGAATATAATAGCACGAAGTATTTCTGCGGAAGCGACATGTCACGTTTGGAGAACTTTAAGGTAACCCTCGCATAATGTCAACGCCATTTTACGCTAAATTCTCACGGCAACAGAGAACTCCATCATGCAGCCATTGTTTCTAATGATGTAGCCGCAGAGCATCTCTCAACGATTATCGGAATTAGAATATTACAATACGTATTGCTTAGAGCAGAGCTAAACAGGATCCAATTCATACTTTTAACAACTTCTCTTCTACTAAACGCTCAGATAACGAAATACCTAGCAAGGAACTGGAAGAATGTCTGCAGGAATGCAATTAACCGACACTCCCATTGAACGTTCACAGTGATTACTACGATATGATAACATAATGAGAAATCAAGAAAATCTTCAAAATCCATTTAGCCATGTCGTCATATTGTGACTGTGACAAGTGCCAGACAGTCTCCCAGGTGAAACATTTATTTACTTACGACGAATAATGTCAGATCTGGAATTAGAAAAGTTGGCCGTCATTAGAGTAACCACGCCTAATCGCATACCGATAGACAGTGCTTTGTTCCTGTTGCGTGAAACAATAGTTACGTATGAGTTTCGGATATTTTGTAACCTACGTTCTATGCATATAAAGTATTCGAACATCGGAGAGTGCCTCTATTATCTGCGCCAACAACAGTGGGAAGTTAATTTAAAAAACGAAAGAAGCTGGTCAAATGTTTTGTGAAATGATTTGTTTAAACGAAATGAATGAAATATACACTCTAAGAAAAAAAAGACGCATCATGAAGGAATTATCTGAATGTGACGGAAATCGGTAGATGTGATGTACATGGACAGACAAACAAATCATTACAATTTCAGAAGATGGTTCAAATGGCTCTAAGCACTATGGGACTTAACATCTGAGGTCATCAGTCCCCTAAACTTAGAACTACTTAAACCTAACTAACCTGAGGACATCACACTTGGCCATGCCCGAGGCAGGATTCGAACCTGCGACTGTAGCAGCAGCGCTGTTCCGGACTGAAGCGCCTAGATACCTCTAAATTTCAGAAGAACAGGATGGTTTATTCAATAAAAAGAGCTTCACAAATTGAGCAAGTCAATAACGCGTTTGCGAGGTTTAATGTTGTACTGTAGAATAACGACTTACATATTCTTCAAATGGTCGAATTCACAGTATTTTATAAGAATGATCTATTTTTTCCAGTACTTTAAAAATAATATGCAATAATGCATGGATAATCCTAAAAAACATGATTATTTTCAATTCGAAACTGCAAACGTTTAATTTTTCCCGAAAAACTTATCTTTAAACAGGTACTAATGTGCAGGCAGGGTACAGAACTTGTAACGTGTACTACTAAGGGGGAGGGGTGCTTTGAGACGACAACAATTTTTTTGAAATACAAATTTAGTTCATTATTATTGTTGACTTTTATTCACAACATACTTTTTAAAAAGATATTAATGCGTAAGTAGGGTCTTGAAGCTCAAAATATTGAACATCACATTCATTGTGAAAAGTCATATCTACACTCCTGGAAATGGAAAAAGAACACATTGACACCGGTGTGTCAGACCCACCATACTTGCTCCGGACACTGCGAGAGGGCTGTGCAAGCAATGATCACACGCACGGCACAGCGGACACACCAGGAACCGCGGTGTTGGCCGTCGAATGGCGCTAGCTGCGCAGCATTTGTGCACCGCCGCCGTCAGTGTCAGCCAGTTTGCCGTGGCATACGGAGCTCCATCGCAGTCTTTAACACTGGTAGCATGCCGCGACAGCGGGACGTGAACCGTATGTGCAGTTGACGGACTTTGAGCGAGGGCGTATAGTGGGCATGCGGGAGGCCGGGTGGACGTACCGCCGAATTGCTCAACACGTGGGGCGTGAGGTCTCCACAGTACATCGATGTTGTCGCCAGTGGTCGGCGGAAGGTGCACGTGCCCGTCGACCTGGGACCGGACCGCAGCGACGCACGGATGTACGCCAAGACCGTAGGATCCTACGCAATGCCGTAGGGGACCGCACCGCCACTTCCCAGCAAATTAGGGACACTGTTGCTCCTGGGGTATCGGCGAGGACCATTCGCAACCGTCTCCATGAAGCTGGGCTACGGTCCCGCACACCGTTAGGCCGTCTTCCACTCACGCCCCAACATCGTGCAGCCCGCCTCCAGTGGTGTCGCGACAGGCGTGAATGGAGGGACGAATGGAGACGTGTCGTCTTCAGCGATGAGAGTCGCTTCTGCCTCGGTGCCAATGATGGTCGTATGCGTGTTTGGCGCCGTGCAGGTGAGCGCCACAATCAGGACTGCATACGACCGAGGCACACAAGGCCAACACCCGGCATCATGGTGTGGGGAGCGATCTCCTACACTGGCCGTACACCACTGGTGATCGTTGAGGGGACACTGAATAGTGCACGGTACATCCAAACCGTCATCGAACCCATCGTTCTACCATTCCTAGACCGGCAAGGGAACTTGCTGTTCCAACAGGACAATGCACGTCCGCATGTATCCCGTGCCACCCAACGTGCTCTAGAAGGTGTAAGTCAACTACCCTGGCCAGCAAGATCTCCGGATCTGTCCCCCATTGAGCATGTTTGGGACTGGATGAAGCGTCGTCTCACGCGGTCTGCACGTCCAGCACGAACGCTGGTCCAACTGAGGCGCCAGGTGGAAATGGCATGGCAAGCCGTTCCACAGGACTACATCCAGCATCTCTACGATCGTCTCCATGGGAGAATAGCAGCCTGCATTGCTGCGAAAGGTGGATATACACTGTACTAGTGCCGACATTGTGCATGCTCTGTTGCCTGTGTCTATGTGCCTGTGGTTCTGTCAGTGTGATCATGTGATGCATCTGACCCCAGGAATGTGTCAATAAAGTTTCCCCTTCCTGGGACAATGAATTCACGGTGTTCTTATTTCAATTTCCAGGAGTGTACTACTGAGACTTAAGTTTGTGTGTTAAGTTTAACTGAAAAATTTAAAACATTTTTGGAATTAAAATCAATAAATATTTTAAGGATTCTGTAACATAAAGTACCTGACTCGATTACAATATTTTCAGAAGATGGGCACAAATGAATGATCTATTATTTCCAGTGTTTTAAAAATACTACACAGCAATGTATTCATAACCCTAAACAAAATGATAATTTTCAATTCAGAACTGCAAACGTTTAATTTTCCACAAACTGAATATTGAATCTGACGCAAAGAAGGTTGGGCAATATCATCGATGAGATACTGCGTAGTTCGGTGTAATGACGAATGATGATGGGCGACGCATTCGAACGGAATTACTGTTAACGTCCACTTTGGAAACCGACAGAGGTACTGGACATCGAATTGTTACAACAGAGGTTCGTGATCCGTTGCTGCTGCTATTGCTTTGTCACTAATTTTAAGTGACCCATACTTTTTTAAGCATTACTATTCAGTTAAATATTCAGAACGCGTCACAGTCATTGCATAAGTATTACATAATTCCGATCAAAATCGTATGTACCGTTCTAAAATTATGTTTCCTGCCAATTTAAAATATACAGTTTCGAGAAAAACGCGTTTAAAATTGTGGGTTACATTTTTTGTAGTTAAGTTAAACATACTTCTAGTCAGCGATCCCTGGACAATACAGCAATTCTTCCAGATCCAAAAGGAGGTCCTCCTCCTTCTTCTTCGTGGCGATGGTGGTCCTGTAGGCCTCTTTGGTAGCTTCTTTTCATCCGCTGCTCTGCTCGATCGATACACTTTTAATCTGCTTTTGTGCAGAAATTATAACAGGATGGTCCGACCTCTAATTCCAGCACACTCATAATTTCCATAACGCCTGTCAGACCGTTACGTTGTTGAAATTACATGCTGTCACAATGCCCGCGGTGTCGACTGCGTTTTTTTCCCGCTGTGAATGGTTTTCGGAGACACTTTTTCACAAATCGCCTTGTCACTTGATAACGAAGTTTCTGGCGAACATGGGATGAACACTGCAAAAAGTACCAAGAAGGCAACCAATTTCAACCTGACCAACCAACAAGTTTGTTACTAGCGAACAATTTCCTCATCCCACTAAACATGGCTAGAGGGGTTGCACAGTGGTTAAGCCACTGGACTCGTATTCAGCAAGACTTGGGTTCAAATACCTGTGTGACCGTTCAGTGTCAGATTAAAGCATTCCGTGTTACTTCAAATCATTTAAAGCAAATTTCGGAATGGGTTGTTTGCAAAAGATATAGTCGATTTTCTTCCACATCCTTCCCCATAAAGAGTTTGCATATCGTCTCTAATGACCTTTCCGTAGCGCCCTAATCTTCCTCTCCTTCCTTAGAATCTGAGAGTGAATACTGAATTTCACAAACTTACAGAAATAAAATAGCGAATTTCTCTACTGATTTGATGTGTGCCTCCATTTCTCCCAATCCCTTGTCTCGTCATCCTGTACATCACGACATGTCTGTGTTCATGCAGACGCTTTGGAGATAGGTATAGAGAGAGAGAGAGAGAGAGAGAGAGAGAGAGGATCTGTGTTCATATATAATTTATTTTTTAACTCAGTGACGTGGTCTTCTGGTCTTTTTGTTCCAGGAGGGAAGAAGTGATGGCAAGATCAGATCAGAAGAATGTCTTCCTCTGAAGATGACGCTTATAAGGCGTGCAGGATGTTGGGAATCTTCAAGCCGAAAATTTTAATTCTAAATGCAAACAAGTCTGTTTTTACAGATGTCTAGGGCGTAAAGTTTGTTTCAATGTAACCTCTATATTAATTTAGTCCACAGACACTAATAACTACATAGCAAATACAGGGCACCTTTAGGTATCCAGTTCTTTTTTTACTTTAAACTTAGTATGTTCTCACGTTATTGTCTCAGAATTTCAATAAACCGAAGTCTGTAGAAGCTAATGTGTAACTTCCTACAGAAGCTTCATGAATAAATTTGTTAGCAACTGAAAAATAAATATTCCAGCAATTTTCTTCAAAACTCATCAGACTTGTGATTCATTTCTAGTTGCATTAGAAATTAGTAATAGCAGATACAATGATCTCTAGAGTACAATGGCTTAAACTAGAACAGAAGAGGGCGTCGAGGAACTGAGCAGGGGCATAACTTGGTTGGGCCTGCCGGGGCTATGACACGAGAACAAGCGGTCCCTGGCACCCAAATAAAGAAATGGAACAATTTAAGGAAAAATTAAAGTTGAAAGGAAAGGTGGAAACACATAAAAATGCCCTGAATCGATGTATATACTTTCCTTTATGATATAAGGCAGCGCAGACAATCGTAAGGCTATTTTCAAGAAAAACACTTGAAATGAATAGCAGCCTGTCGTTCATAATTTGGACTGAATCTAAAAATACAAAGAACTTGATAGCTGTAGTAGAAAACGAAATGATACACACGCAACACATCCGAGGGAAGGGAGACATCATCTTGTAAACTTTCCACAGCAACATTATTCAATAGTGAAATTTAGAACCAACAAAGCAGACTTCCTTCAGCGTTATATGGATTATCCTCGTGGTAAATAACATGTAATATGGGTATTAACAAACGGCATACAGCGCAAAATAAAAGTTTAAAATGAGTACTTGTAGCTGCACGGAGAGTAAAAATGTTACGAACAGCATACATACACACCAGACCAGAAACATTATATGTTACAAATGATAAAATGCCATGAAAGAAAATTATTGTGAATGCTGAATGCAGCAGACATTTGGAAATTGTAGGGGCATTAAGTCTGAAAATACATAACTAAATGAGCATCGCTAGATGTACAATTGACTCTCCACTGCAGAAAGACTTACACCGTATGGTCAACAGTATGCTGCAAAAAGCCCAATAAGGCAACACCTGTGTTCGACGTATGTTGGCCATTGAATAGTTTAGGATATTGCCTGACAGACGTAGGCACTAGCTTAATAATACTGAAATCTAGCAACTACCTATTACAAAAACTCACTAGAGAAGAAACAGTGATGTACTGATGTAATGGTTAGCGGATCTGCCTTCTAAGCAGGAAACATGAGTTCAAGTCCAATTTTAATTCATTGCTTCAACATCCATCATTATCGAAGATCACCTACGCCTCAGATACAGGCGGGATTCTTCCATTAAGTACAAAGCTTGGGTGCTGTTCCAGTACCAGAGAAATTCGGCAATACTGAGAATTTAAGAAGGGAAAAGTGGTCTGAGAGCGTGAGTGGAATTTTGTGTTAGGGAGGGCATTGGAGTGGAGTAATTAGTGCAGCGGTGGTAACGATACTGCTAAGGTGGGGTAGGGGTTAGCAAATCTGCCTGTTAAGCAGGATACCTGGGTTCCAGTCCTGGCTGTGGTACAAATTTTAATTCATTTCTTTAACTTCTATCATTATCAAAAATAAAGTTAGACACATGTGTCTCAAGGAAACTGTAACTCCATCAGAATGGTAATAGTTTTTAAATGTGCATACAACATTGTACAACACAGTGAAATAATTGTGCAAAGAGGACAGCACAGACAGATGAGCGGAAGGGAGAAATGGCGGCACACACACACACACACACACACACACACACACACACACACACACACACACACACACCAAGAGAGAGAGGAGAGAGTCATGGAACTAGAGGTAGAAAGCACGAGGGAGAGAGTTATTCAAATGATGCACAGCCACATGTGTGCTACGAACCAAGTATTTAATTAAACTATTATCTAACAGAATGGATCAGTGTCAATAAAAGACATGTAAACCGTTTCTGTGACTATATTCACGTGAGTAATAGCTGAACAGAACAGAAAAAATTGAGTACTTGCGCAGAATTAAACAAAAACGAAAAATCTTCACTGCTGAAATAGTTACATTTATGACTATTCTGTAGGTCGTTATGTGTTGTTTTTCAGAAACCCAATATTAGGTCCCTGTCTGTGAAGGACACCTTCAAGAAGGATTGTAACTTTGATATACGATCGATTCAGGTCGTAATTCCTGCTGGCAGAAAATTTTCGCTACCGCGCACCCCGCCACTTTTTTTTAGTGCAATTTGACCATTGTGTGTTGTTTTCAACGCCACCTACGTGCAATTTTGGAAGATTTCTTCATAGTACACACTCATTCCATAGCCAAGAATCAAATATCGTTCTCATAACGTTTAACACTATTGGTGTGTGTGGTAATCTCTGAAAAACTACCGTAGTTTCCCGTCGTGGTTATCAGGACGTGAGTCTTATCAAACAGAACATTGAGGATTTTTCTACACTTCATTATCTGTCTCCTCTCTGAGGCTGCAAGACTGTAATTACGCGCATGGAACTGAGTTTGAATCGTTCCTCGCAATGTGGAAACAAAATTACTTATTAGCATCAGAAGCATTGCATTTTACACGAAACAAAAGTTTTGTTTCCGAATGTAAGTGCTCAAGAAAAAGACATAAGATTACAGTATCATAAAGAGGTCCTCTCATATGAAGTAACTTTCGTACTTTTTCTTCAGCAAGGGAGAAATTGTTAATTCCTATCATTACTATCAGTCAGATGATAACGTAATTAAACGTAGTTGACTGGAGCTCCTGGAATGTGTGTCTGTTAATGTACTGAAGTGGCGCCCAGAGAAAAACGACCAATTGAACTTTCTAAAAGGAGACAACCATCCTCTGTCAACTATTAATTGTTTATTATCTTTGAAAGGACGCAGCCGTTTATTTTCCTCAACATCAGCTTGTTATCCGTATCTAGCTACATCATTGTTGACTTGTCATTAAAACATAACATACCTTCTTTTTTCAAATCGAATTTTGACTTGCATCATGGCCAGTAGGATGAAGTTTTCATAAAGAACAGTTTCTTATACGAATGTTTTTTTTTAACGATTAGCGAACAAAAATGTTACATGATTCTACCCGCCGCACGAAATGAAGCAGCTTCAGCTGAAACCAAAAGAACAGATAGTCCAATTCTCCGCAGAAAAACATATATTCTGCTCTATGTGGGTGGTGTGTGAGGTAGTGGGGTAAAAGTAATGAATTGATATACAAAGTCTACGCTGATCGTGAATGGTACTAACTCATTGTGTATAAGCCTCTTAAAATTTAAGACCTGATTTTCAACACTAGGTTTATCGACACGTAATGTGTCTTTATTCACTCGGTCAACTTAACACTTGTCCGATAAACCAGTAAGAGTTAAATGTAAATGTCGTGTGACTAGGACCTCCCGTCGGGCAGACCGTTCGCCAGGTGCAAGTCTTTCGATTTGACGCCACTTCGGAGACTTGCTCGTCAATGGGGATGAAATGATGATGGTTAGGACAACACAACACCCAGTCCCTGAGCGGAGAAAATCTCTCAGCTACCGGGGGCGGACACAGTAAGAGTTAAAAGAAAATGAGACTTCGCACACAAATATGTATCTCGTTTGCAGCTCGGGGGATGTGGGTGGTGACATGCCGTTACTCTGGGAGTAATGTTGCCTAGTGAAAGTTTTAGCAGAGACTGTCGGTACATTTGCATGATCAGGACGATGTTAGCAAAGGAGGACAAGTGGAATGGCCCGCAATTATACGTTTTTTTCTTTCCTTCTGATTATGCAACTTAGTTTCTCTCTAGGCTATACAAACTTACTGAAATGGATGGGTCTTGTTTATCAAACGAGGAAAAGTACTGCAATTTGACGGGGAACTCTATACCCTCATTATACTTATGAATATTTTATGCGTGGTAGTTACTCCTACATCTTGAGTTATTAATATTTTTCCTTAAGTCAGAATCGTCGTAGTCTTATATCAGCTAATAGCAAGATATAAAACAAATCGCTACTAAATGACTCAAGAACAAAATCGTGAACATCTAACCACAAGATATTTTCTAAATGGTTACCAGAATCTCGTTTGCAAAATTCTGGGATTTGGTATAGGGTCTTGTTATCTACAAATTTCATATATTATTCTGCTAGAGAGATGCTCTGCATTTTTGTCCCAAGATACTCCCTCAGACACATCGATTAGGATGCGATACCCCCCCCCCCCCTTTTTAATGGGGACAAATTGAGAGCACTTTAATATGTTATGCTCCATGGCGAGATAATGCTCATTTGGAAAGAGTTTAAAAATCTTTAGTTCACACAGATGACAACAAAGATTAAAGAAACGGACTGGATCTTTATGCTTGACTGATTTTTCGATCTGAACGAGAAATATGATATTCTCAAATATAAATTTTTTGACTGAAAACGATCATGGTGTTCCACATAGCAGGGCATCATTATCATAAACACGACCTAACAAAAGAAAAGAAGATGCACCACGAAGGAACTATCCGAAAGGGACGGGAATCGGTAGATGTGACGTACATGTAAGGGGACAAATGATTACAGTTCCAGAAAAATTGGATGGTCCACTCAAGAGAAAGAGCTTCACAAATTGAGTAAGTCAATAACGTAGTAGTCCATATCTGGCGCTTATGGAAGCAATTATCCGGCTTGGCATTGATTGACAGAGTTGTTGGATGTACTCCTAAGGGATATCGTGTGAAATTCTGTCCAATTGACGTGTTAGATCTTCAAAATCCCGAGCTGGTTGGGAGATTTTGCCCATGATGTGCCAAAGAATCTCAACTGGGAGAGACACGGCGACCTTCTTGGTCAACTTAGAGTTTGACAGGCACGAAGACAAGCAGTAGAAACTCTTGCTGTCCTCGGGCAGGCATTATCTTGCTGAAATATAAGCCCAGGATGGCTTGTCATGAAGGGCAGCAAAACGGACCATAGAATATCGTCGACACGTACTGTATGGGTGCCGCAGATAACAACCAAAAGGGTCCTGCTATGAAATGAAGTGCCACCCCACACTATCGCTCTTGATCGTGGGGGGGGGGGGGGGGGGTATGGCGGGCGACATCAGGTTGTTTTCCTACCGTTATTAGTAGGGCAAATCCATTTCTGGTTCACTTTTGATATCAAATTAATTATGAAAATTAATTAATATACAACTAATTGCCTCCACTCCCTGATGGCATCATTGGTTTTCCCCAGCTGGCACATGGGTCCCTTCTTCCCACCTCGCCATCCCAATTCTCCCCTCCAAATGGCGTGAAATTGAAATTTTGGCACTGAATTAAAAAATGGTGGGAAATTCAGAAATGGTGGGAAATTCAAACTTATTGATAGAAATATAAAATTTTGTGTGTTCATCTTGGTGTTCGTCTTGAGGTTCAGAGACCAACTGATCCAGTTCACAACACCACCGGCACCACTAGAGGTAACTATTGACCCTCCACGCTCCCCTTTCCCCCACTCCCTCTCTCCTCCTCCATTTGTGAGGGAACTTCATTCTGTGCTAAGTTGCTGGATAGTATGGACGTAAGTCTCTGTTTTGTACACAGTGAAGAATATTGTTTATTTAAACAATTTGAGTTGTTTGGGGTATTTCCCTCTGATCGAGCACTAGACAGTATCTCCATCCAGTTTTGTTAATGACTGCTGGATGTGGAATGGATATTTTCGCTATTAGTCTAGCCAAACGCCCTATACCGGAAGAATAGGTAATAATAACAGAAGTACAGAGGAGTAGCCTCCTGCAAGTGAATAACTGCTGGATGGGGAGAAGATGTTTTTGCTATTAGTCTAGAACTAGAGAGTTGCTCCAGCCAGTCTAACCAAGAGACCTTTATGGAAAGGATGGACAACAGTGACAGGACAGAAGCCTCCTACCAATCTGCAAGTGAATAGCTACTGGGAAGAACATGAGGATAGATAATAATATTAGAATAGCAATCCACTATGCCTGTATTTTTTTTTCCTTTATTGAATTTCAATTCCCCCTGAAGGGGGCGGGCTCGCAGCAGCTTAGTATGCCGCTCTTCAGCCGACAGATTTTGTGACAAAGATCAAGAGAACAAATAATAACAAAACAGGCGATAAAATCGGAGACTTAGAGAGTAACAAGGCGAAAAGAAATCGTGGAACTTAAAACAACAACAGAGGGATGATGATGCTAATAAAAATACATACGAAGCAGACAGGGAAAACAATAGACAATTAAAAAACACGGCGACAGTCTGGATTCTGTTCGCAAAAGACATAAAATTCACACCTAGCGACAGCATGGTTTCTGTTCGCAACACGAGAAAGACAAACAACACTGAATAATCACTGGAACACTGCACTAAAAAGTTGGCAAATGTGACACCACAGTCGAGAGCAGGTGGGGGGAAACTGGACAGAAGATGGGGAAAAAAAGGGGGGGGGGGAAAGGAGAGTAAAAGCGAAGGGGGGAACCGGGAAAGGAGCTGACGGAGGATGAGGACCCAGAAGAGGGGTGGGGGGCAGACGCGACAGGGAGTGGGGTAGGCAGAGGAGGGGAATACAAAAGGACTAGGGGGGAGAAGGGAGGTAGGGAGAGGTTTAGTGGGGAGAAAACAGGACGGAAGGGGGGGGGGAAGAGGGAGCCCAGGGAAAGGACAGAGGAAAGGAGGGGGAGTGAGGATCAGAGTTGATAGGAAGGATAAATGGAGGGAGAGAGGGCATTTTCCGGGAGGGGGAGTTGACGGAAGCCACCTTGGGAAAGGAGATGGAGGGTGTAGAGATGGAGGGTAGGGGGGACACAACGGTGAAGACGTGGCAGGGGGCGGGGATGGGAGAGGAGAGGAGCAACCAGGGGGTGAGGGGGTTCAAGACGGCGGGAGGTGTAGAGGATGCGGATATGTTCGAGGAACAGGAGCAGATGGGGGAAAGGAATGAGATCATAGAGGATCCGCGTGGGGGACGGGAGGCGGATACGGAAGGCGAGGCGGAGTGCATGACGCTCAAGGATCTGGAGGGAATTATAGAATTTGGTGGGAGCAGATATCCAGGCGGGACTGGCATAACAGAGGATGGGACGGATTAAGGATTTGTAGGTGTGGAGGATGGTAGAGGGGTGCAAACCCCATGTCCGGCCAGAGAGGAGTTTGAGGAGTCTGAGGCGGTTGCGGGCTTTGGATTGGATGGAGCGGAGATGAGGCATCCAGGTGAGGTGACGGTCAATGGTGAGGCCAAGGTAGGTGAGGGTGGGGTGAGGCGGACAGGACGTGCGCAGACAGTAAGGGAGAAATCCAGGAGCCGGAAGGAGCGAGTGGTACGACCTACGATGATTGCCTGGGTCTTGGAAGGATTGAGTTTCAGGAGCCATTGGTTACACCATGCAGCAAAAAGGTCAAGGTGATTCTGGAGACTATGCCTGTAAGACCCTGCCCGTATGTACAGGACTCCTGTAGCAACATCATTTGGGAACGAAACACACTTATACGCATTTAAGAGTCGCAAGTCACATCCTAGCCAACAGAAAAGTGGGAAATATATCACACGAGATTTTTGACTAATGTAATGCTGATTCTCTTAGCTGAACATGTCGTCTCAAGACGAAAAAGAAAAAACTGACCAGTTACCTCCAGTCCAGTCCAGCGTCGTCTACCGAGTTTACTGTGTACCTAAAGAGACGACCAGCCGAGAAACCGCCTTAAGGGGACCTGGAGGAGAAATTAGTGAAATTTTCGAAAACATTTTTCTGTCACCATCTGAAAGACAATTTTATCCCGCTTCAAAAAATGTATTTTTGTCTACTTTTCAGTTTTTGATTTGGTCTTAAACGTTCTTTGAACAAATGTCTGCAAACCAGCCACGCTAATGCGAGGCAAAAAGGCAAGAAGTATCACCATAAACATTTCTTGCCTGCCACAGTCATGGAAACAATAAAGCCAATATACAGGGCAGGGAGTGTTGGCAGCCCTGCAGCCAGGCGGCTAGCGCGAGGTTTGGTGTTCTCGTAAAGATAAGTCTTTTTAGAGTATAAAACATATAATCTAGTACTGATGACGTGGTCAATAGGTGTATTAGTGTGCCTTTTAAGTGTACCATTAAAGGTTTCATTTTTCTTTACGTAATATAGCAGAAAACGCGAAAAGATCGTCCAGTTGTATTTTCTGTTTACGTTTTACCGCAGCAAATTTATAGAATTTCGTTTAGTTGTTCTATGCTCGCTCCAGCAATTTAACTTAGCGCTACCTCTTCATTATTTAACTAGCATTTCCGGAAAGTAGCGTAAAGTTTAAGTTGCTGTTTCAGAAACTTTGCACTGTTGTTTTTGTTTACATACAGTTGCGTATAGGCCAAATTTGTGGAACCATATTTTCGTGTTTATCTGTAATTTAACTGACTTAATCTTAATAAACTATTACGTTTATCATGAGTGAAAAGTGCTTGACTTGTCGTAGGATTGTTAGGTCGGGGCTTTGGTGCGATGGGTGCTGTAGTTTTTTCCATGTGGGTGACTGTAGTGGCGTGGGAATAGGGGAAGTAAATGAGACTCATCAGTGGTTTTGTAGGATTTGTAGTAGAGATAGGAAGATACTAGAACAGCAGGGGAAAATTGCTGCCCTTCAAGTTGATTTAGACAAGGCCAGGGGAGATCTTGACAGGTTAAGGAGGGAAAAGGGTAAAGAGAAGTGGGAAGTGGCAACAGGCAACAGGAGGAACAGGCCTATAACTTTGTCTGACAGGTTTATGGTGAATGTGGAAAATAGATTTGACCTGTTGCTTCAGTTAGAAACTGGTGACCCTCAAGCAGCTGCAGGTGTGGACAGGACACAACAAACTTTCAGCAGCAAATTGAAAAGTAAGAACATAGGGATATCAGTAAAGAGAAAGAAAGTGTTGTTGTTAGGTAGTTCCCATGGAAGAGGTGTTGGCCAACTTTTGCAGGATGAACTAGGATCAGAATACCAGGTCACCAATTTTTTTAAACCTAGTGCTGATCAGGAGCAGGTGACAGAGGATTTAGGATCACTTTGCAAAGATTTCACTAAGGAAGACACCGTGGTTATAGTGGGTGGGGCAGGTAACAGTATTGACAGAGATCCTGGGTACAGTATAGAGTGTGACCTGGCAAAGATTGCATCAGCATCGAAAAAAACTACTGTTGGCCACCATGACTGACCTCATTTGAACTCTTCTGTCAATAAAGTTAATTTGGAGCTGGAACGGCTGCTTATGTCAGGTGCAGGGTCACACATTGGTGTGGTTCCTGTTGATTCTCTCAATAGGTGGGATTATACTAGGCATGACCTTCACCTCAACAGGAAGGGGCAGGGTAAATTGGCTGGGGAAATAGCAGGAAAGTTAAAGGGGGGAGGCACTGTCATGAGTGGTAAAATACCAGTGGTTATAGGGTTCAGGAAAGACCCTTTTTAGGGTAGGGAGGACAGAAAGAAACAAAATTTTAAGAGAGGTTAGAACTGAGACAAACCTTAAGTTTGAGAAAGAAACCAAAAAACATAATTCTAGCTTGTTACATCAGCATAAACAGCTATTGTTTAAGAATTTTCAACAGTCAGCAGATATTTTAACTCTACCCAATTTTAATTCAGTCAATGTGAAATGTCAGCTATCTTTATTGCATCAAAATATTCGAGGACTGAGAAATAAAATTAATCAATTAACTATCTGCAAACCCAGCTGACATAATCTGCCTCTCTGAACACCATGTGACCACTGGTATAGAACTTTTAAGTGTTACAGGGTTTAGCTTAGCATCTCACTTTTGTAGATCAGAAATGGAGAAAGGAGGAGTTGCCACATTCATCAGGAACTGTCATAAATTTAAGAACATAGGCATTCATAAATTTTGCCTAGAACAGCATATGGAAGCATGTGCAACAGAAGTAGAATTTCATAAAAAATCCTTCATAATATTAAGTGTATATCGAGCACCTGCAGGTAACTTTAATCTGTTCGTAAACCACCTTGAAGCTGTACTGTTCCATTTAACAACCAAAAACAAAGAAATAGTTGTTGCTGGTGATTTCAATGTAGATTTCCTTAAAGACTCCCCCAATAAGAACGTATTTGAGTTAGTAACACTATCATTCAACTTAATTCCCACTGTAAAGTTCCCCACTAGGGTAGCCAATTGCTCACAAACAGCCATTGATAATATCTTTATTGAAAAGTCCAATGACCAAAATTATATTACAAAACCAATAGTCAATGGCCTCTCAGACCATGACATGCAGTTCCTTCTGTTAATTGTTAATACTGAACAGGATATAAAATCTGTTAAATCTGAGCTGAAGAGGGCAATCAATAAGCCAAAAATTGATTATTTTAGGACACTCCTTAGAGACATTCACTGGACTGATGTTTACAGTGCTCATGGCATGAATGAAAAATATAACACTTTTGCTAACAAAGTGCTTACCTTATTCGAACACTGTTTTCCCCCAAAACCTACCAAGGTTAGAGCAAAGTCTACAAAGAAGCCATGGATTACTCAAGGAATAGGGGCGTCTTGTAAAACAAAAAGAAAACTGTATCTGTTAATCCGAAATAGTTCCAATGTTGATGCTGTAGCACATTACAAGAAATACTGCAGAATATTAAAGACTGTAATACGGACATCAAAGCAAATATATTACAAGGAAAAGATAGTCATATCAGATAACAAAATAAAGACAAAATGGGATATAGTGAAGGAGGAGACCGGTAGGACCAGACATGAAGAGGAACAAATAGCATTAAGAGTAAATGATACATTGGTGACAAATGTGTATAGTGTTGCAGAACTTTTTAACAAACATTTTATAACTGTTACTGAAAAGATGGGGTTGTAAGGTTCGGTAGATGCTGCTGTGGAATACCTCAGACCAGACATTTCAAGTAACTTCCATAATATGAATTTGTTCCTCACTACCCCAGCAGAAATAATGTCCATCACAAAATCTTTAAAATTAGAAACATCTAGTGGGTATGATGAAATATCCACAAAGTTAATTAAAGAATGTAATTCTGAGCTAAGTAACATATTAAGCTATCTGTTTAACCAGTCGTTTATCAGTGGAATATTTCCTGAATGGCTGAAATATGCTGAAGTTAAGCCACTGTTTAAGAAGGGAGATAGAGAAATAGCATCAAATTTCTGTCCAATTTCACTGTTGCCAGCATTCTCAAAAAATTTAAACCATCTTATCTCAAATAACATACTATCAAGTCACACTTTGGATTTCTCTAGGGTTCTGATATTGAGAAGGCTATCTACACTTACAGGAAAATGTGCTTAATTCATTAGACAAAAAATTGCAGACAGCTGGTATATTATGTGATCTGTCAAAGGCATTTGACTGTGTAAATCACAATATCCTTTTAAGTAAATTAGAGTATTATAGTGTAACAGGAAATGCTGCAAAATGGTTCAAATCTTATATCTCTGGCAGGAAAATAAGGGTGTTATTAGGAAAGAGACATGTACCAAGTTATCAGGCATCATCCAAGTGGGAACTAATTACATGTGGGGTCCCACAAGGTTCCATCTTGGGCCCTTACTTTTTCTTGTGTATAGCAATGCCCTTTAATCAGTAACATTACCAGATGCCAAGTTCTTTTTGTTTGCCGATGATACAAGCATTGCAATAAATAGCAAATCAAGCGTAGTCTTAGAAAGATCAGCTAATAAAATATTTGTGGACATTAATCACTGGTTCCTAGCCAATTCTTTGTCACTAAACTTTGAAAAAACACACTACATGCAGTTCAGAACTTGTAAGGGGTGTCCCACGAGTATATGTCTAACATATGATGACAAGAAGGTAGAAGTGGACAGTGTTAATTCTTGGGATTACAGCTTGATAATAAATTCAACTGGGAGGAGCACACCACAGAACTGCTGAAGCGTCTTAACAAATCTCTGTTTGCAATGCGAATTTTGTCAGACATAGAGGATATAAAAATGAAAAAGCTGGCATACTATGCTTACTTTCATTCCATATTGTCATATGGGATTATTTTTTCGGGTAATTCATCAAGCCAAGCTAAAGTTTTCCGGGCACAAAAACGTGCAGTAGGAGTTATATGTGGTGTGAACTTAAGAACATCCTACAGAAGCCTGTTTAGGGAGCTAGGGATACTAACTACTGCTTACCACTATATTTATTCCTTAATGAAATTTGTCATTAAGAATATATCACTTTTTCAAACCAACAGCTCAATTCATGGAATCAGTACTAGAAGTAAGAATAATCTTCACAAGGATTTAAAGTCACTTAGTCTTGTACAAAAGCATTATTCAGGAACACACATTTTCAATAACTTGCCAGCAGCCATAAAAAGCTTAACAACCAATGAAATTCAGTTTAAGAGGAGCCTAAAGCATTTATTGGTGGCCAACTCCTTCTACTCCATTGATGAATTTCTCAGTAAAACCAACTGATCTATACACACACACACACACACACACACACACACACACACACACACACACACACACACACACACACACACACACACACACACACACACATATATATATATATATATATATATATATATATATATGTGTGTGTGTGTGTGTGTGTGTGTGTGTGTGTCTGTGTGTCTGTACAATATAACTTATACACAATTTCAGTTCAGTTATGTGTTCATCGTAAATAAGTATTATAGTAGTTGTATTACGCGTTTATTACCTTATAAATAAATAAAAAACTTTTTTATTTTAAATTCAGTGCATCAGTATTTGTAAAATTACTCTTTCATACAGTGTTCATTAAAAAATGACGATCATTCCACTTGGGACCTGTGGAATGATACAACAGCTTATTTGTTTTAGTTGTAAATATTTGTCATGTATTGTTGTTTTTCTGACATGTTCTACATCCTGGAGGACCTCCTCACTATGGATCAATTGGAATGAAAGTAAATTTAATGTAATCTAAAGGGACCTTGCAGATATAAAATTACTTAGCAAATGTCTACATGACCATACACAAAACCCTAACTAGAGTTTGAACAGCTGCGTGTGGAAACGAGTACCAAAAACAGTGTTTGTTGGATGGACAGTACTCAAAATGGCTGTGATGGATGCTGTCATCTGTTTCAATGATGGTGTAATCAGTAGCACAAAAGTAATGGACAAATTAGGCGTCCAGCCAGGAAATAATATGATAGCTGCTCTGATTGCCATCGATCGTCAGCGACTAGTTGAAGCTGAAAGGGCTGTGGAAGCCACCACTAAAGAGTCCCGAGTAAGGAAAAGGCTCCTGAAGAAGTCTACAGAGGATAAAGAAGTAGCTGATCAGCAAGATTATGCTGCTGGAATGTTCTGAAAGAGGGATACGCTGAGTCAAAAACACTGTGAACATTCTTTTCTCATTTTCTCGAAACAACATTTTCAGAACATTCTGTACATATAACTTCACAATGGTTTTATCCATGTTCACCAAATTGTGAAGAATGGGATAGTATCTTTGTATTATGCCCAATACATCGCAGAAATGATCTATGTTTGTCATTCTGTATAGAATTTTTGCGGTATTTTTTAGACTAAATGTGGTATAATAAAGGTTTTTCTATTTCCTCAGATATAATCCAAACTACAAAACGAGAGGCATAATGTGTTCCTATGAATGTTGACAGCAGCCTGCCACAGTTTTAATGCTATTAGACTGATGATGGACCAGAAAATGGTACCAGAATGGGAATGTGTATTATAAAAACATCTATTAGGCAAAATACTGTAATGATCTATGTTTGTTATTCTGTATATAATTTTAGCGGGACCTTGCAGATATAAAATTACTTAGCAAATGTCTACATGACCGTACACAAAACCCTAACTAGAGTTTGAACAGCTGTTCGTGGCAACGAGTACCAAAACCAGTGTTTGTTGGATGGACGGTACTCAAAATGGGTGTGATGGATGCTGTCATCTGTTTCAATGATGGTGTAATCAGCAGGACAAAAGATATTTCAGTAAATTTCCTTTTACAGCTTCAGTTAATGTCATTCAGTGCTGGAAAAAAACCACAACTTCCTCCACATTGTAGATCAAGAGTAATGTGCACTGAGAACGAGGTATAAGAATGTAGCCCGTTCACGTCCAGATCCCCTTAAGCATCGACTTCCAGTCACCCAACCACCTTGTCACTATGCCTGCCGTGGACAATGGCACAGTGCAGTGCAACTTGGACTACCTTGCAGTTTCACTCCTCACACAGACTCCTCAATTTAAAAAATCCGAAACAGGAATGTTGTTTTGTCAATACACCTCGAATTTCTCACACGAAATTTAGATTCCTCCCTTTTATATGAGTTATTCTCGATGATAGAAGAAATGATCGTACAAGCGTTTTCACATCGCTAAAGTATCGTTACTTGTTGTGAAAATCCTGTAAAACACTATGGGGTAGCCTATATATCCTCTAAGTGTTCTCTCAACAGGTAGAATACTGTTCTTATAGCTTAATATCTGCCACGTCCTGTATCACAACACTAGAATATTGTAGATTGCAACTTCTGTCACCAAATGTAACAGAAACACCAAATGTAGCGGCAAGAGGTAGAAGACACTGTATTAAGACTTGTCCGAGCTTACCAAGTAATTTATTGTTTCCAACTACAGTGCCATATTCCCCTCAGTCTGTGTCACCGGGTCCTCCAATGCTGAGGACGCCACCTCAGCGACCCATCAAGCACTCTGCTAATATGTCAGCCTTGTACGGCTGCAGTGATATGACAATATCAGGGATGCACCGGCAGTCGACTCAGCAGCCTTTGTCCTGCACTGCCTCAGCACTGCCCGCTGTCAACTGCAGGGTGGCCCACGCCATGCGTCCCTGCCGGCATGGCTTGGGTCATGGAGGCAACAAACGCCTGCGATCCAGCGTCCGAAACTGCGGCCCTCGCCTCGGGATGCCTCTGGCGTGTGTTGGGAGCCAACAAGACTACCTGTAGTAGCGAGCTGTGGCGTGGCCCGCCACTGGATGGCTGTGGACCCTGCGTTGGCCTCAGAGGGTCGAACCAGCGACATGCTGTGGACTGGAATGCTGGCACCACATCTGCTGCTGCATGTAAAAAATGGCTCTGAGCACTATGGGACTTAACATCTGAGGTCATCAGTCCCCTAGACTTAGAACTACTTAAACCTAACTAACCTAAGGACATCACACACATCTATGCCCGAGGCAGGATTCGAACCTGAGACTGTAGCAGCAGTGTGGTTCTGAACTGAAGCGCCTAGAGCTGCTCAGCCACAACGTCCATCTGCTGCGTGTAGCCGGTGGTGTGACATGCCCTACCGTCCAAGAGAGCTGTCACACTTGAATGCTTTGTTAGAGAACCGGCACTTATTTATATGCGGCTGTGCGCCTGTGTTTTGTTACACGCGCCGCTCTGTGCCATGTACTCATAACACTTAGGTTGGCCAGTGGGCCCCTTCTGCCTGTGATTTACGCCATGCAAACCGCAGTGTGTACTTTTCCCAGCTGTTCTACGCCCCTGTAGCCTCTATTTTACTTCACAACTGCTGGTGAGCGTAACTCACTGGAAACAGGCCTGCGCCTGGCTGTAACTTGCAGGCTCAGAAATATTGCACCAAAACTGAATATTCCTATCGCAAACGGTAGTGCCGCTACATTATTGCCCCCTTCAGAAAGACCCAGTCCCCGAGTCGACCCTTAACTAACTCTTAACTTATATGGGTTGGCACCTATGACATATTTCCTTACTTTTAGGAAACTTAAATGTGGTCTAGTGCCCCTTAAAACACATGACATGAAACAAAATTTAAAGATTCCTTACAGGACGACCACTGCTCGATCAACCCCTTACCTGCTCATCTCTCGCTCTTGGTATCCAATTCACTGGGACTTGGACTATCCTTGGTTCCCTCTTGGAATTGGCTCTCCACCTGATCAGAATGTAAACAACACATAACAAAGTTAAGGTTGCGAAGACACTTGGGACAGAGGTGCTCAAAATGATCCTAATTTGCCATTGCCTTTCCCTATACTGAGCGACATGTTGCACAAGCTGTTCGGCTGATATGCGCCCCTCTTGATCTAAAATAAACTGATTTACGGATCTCAACAGGCCTGGCTCCAGAGTTTGATTTAACAAGGTCAGATCCTGCCTTGGCAAAAACTCTAAAGTGGCTTTTGGCCAGTACAGCTGTGGCTGTTTAACATTCAATTGCGTGACTCCTGGAATTGAAGCTGGGAGGTGGAAGGTTGGTTCTAGTATGTTACACTCAGTTCCAGTGATTAAAATTCCGCTCTCCTCTAGCTCTATACGTTTCGCTTCTGCAAATACTCGTCACTCAAAACAATTTGCTACTACTATTAGTGTCTCCGAGGTGGAGAAGATCTAATGCATCCCGATCCGTTGCAAGCTCAATTTTACCTCCACGATGCCCCTTGGACAGTCTATTTCTTCCCTCCTGGCTAAAAATAATTGCACTGTGCACGTGTCTGGATTGGTGCTTATCACCCGGGCTGGACATATCGTTGCCTTCCCTCTATGGTAGCTCCATAATTCCTCTCTCATCATCTCAGCGTACCAGCTGTTAACTGCCAATATCAGCAATACCTCCTCAGTTTTTACTTCTACTACAAACTTGCTATACACTCCCATCATCAGTGACCTGAGGACAGTGATCACCATCACCCTTCCTCCCTCTTCAAAAAGACTGCTGTCCCCAGTAGGCTCACAATACTCGAAAACACGCACAACATATGAAAATACAATGCTCTAATTAATCTATGCAAACCCAATGATATCTAATAAGAAACAAAAACTACAAATACTTTACTACTTTCTGGATCGCAAAGCATACGGTACATCATACTGTTCTCTATCTTCCTGGTATGCTCTGTGCTTAGCACCTCTCTTCACTCTCTCTTTCCTCCTCTTTCCTTCCTGTGACACACCTGGAATCACATCTGGGCAACCCTTAAATGGCCTTAACCGCCCAATGTGTACTGTCGTTGGTCCGCAGCTCGTGGTCGTGCGGTAGCGTTCTCGCTTCCCGCGCCCGGGTTCCCAGGTTCGATTCCCGGCGGGGTCAGGGAGTTTCTCTGCCTCGTGATGACGGGGTGTTGTGTGATGCCCTTAGGTTAGTTAGGTTTAAGTAGTTCTAAGTTCTAGGGGACTGATGACCATAGATGTTAAGTCCCATAGTGCTCAGAGCCATTTGAACCATTTTTGTACTATCGTTGTTCTAGTTGGCAGCTGAAGCTTAACATTAACGGGGAATGTGGTTTCAACTACTTGATATGGCCTTTTATACCTCGTGACGAACTTCTTCGTTTTCCCTTTTAGCGTATAGGGGCTGGACAGCATTACCCATTGCCCCACTCTATACTGTGGTAAACTTGCTTTCTGCTTGACTGCGTCTTCCTGCCTTTTCAAAGCCTTCGTATTTGCCTTTTGTACCCATTTCCAAACATTCCGAATTCTTCTCGCGAATTGACGTACAGATTCACTGGTCCTTCCTCTCTGTAGTTTCACTAAATCAAACGGTGACGGCATTTTTAACCTGTACACTGCCTCATATGGAGACAAACGGGTATTGGTATGGACTTTTGCATCGTATGCACATACAATATGCTTCAAGAGCTCGTTTCACTGACGTTGATGAGAATCCACATAAAAACTCAGCATCTTCTCGATTGTTCTGTGTACCCGTTCTGTCCTTCCGTTGGCCTGTGGATGCAATGCGCTCGTCCTCAACTTCTTTACGTTCAACAATTTACACAGTTCCTTCATTAAAGCCGACATTGAAGTTGGTCCTTGGTCAATAATTATTGTCTCTGGTACACCAAACTTCTTATTGTGAGAACGAATCTGTTCCACGATGGTGTTCGCCTGAAAGGTTCTAAGACATCAATCCCCAACACAGAGAATGGACATGTCGCTTCTGGCCATCACTGTAGCTGTATCTGTTTCCGACTCAAATCAGTTCTCTGCGCACATGGTATACAATTCTTGACATATTGATCCACATCTACTTTCCTACCTCTCCACCAATACCACTTTACCACTCTCCTATTCGTCGCGCTACACTCTCCATGACCAGATAACATGTGATCATGTGCTTCCTTTAAAACCTTATCCCTCAGCTTCGCTGGCACTACTACCCTTGGTCCTAACTTCGTTTCCCCGCACAGAAGACCGTCATACATATTAAATTGTGGCTGTGTCCGATACAATTTACAATCGTTGTCCATGTCCTGTAATTCTTGCCATACCGCTAGGTCATAACCTATTACTTTTGCCACCTTCCTACTCAGTGCATCCGCATTACCGTGCTTTTCCCAGGCTTGTGCACTACCTCGTAATCGACTTCACTAAACCTCACAGCCTGTCTAGCGAGTTTAGTGGACGGACCCTTCAACCCCAACAACCACTTCAACGCAGCATGATCTGTCACTACCCGAAATCTTCTCCCGTACAAATAACATTTAAAATATGTGATTCCATAGATTATTCTAAGCATCTCCCTCTCTGTTGTTGAGTAATTCCTCTCTGCTGCATTCAACTGACTAGACGTATAGGCTACAGGATGTTCTTTCTCATCAATTTCCTGAATAAGAACACACCCTAATGCTTGATTCGATGCATCGCATGCTAGTATAGACTCCTTTTCAAAATCTGGAAACACAAGAACCGGACTTGATGTTAACACTTCTTTCAGTTTGTCAAACGCTTGTTGACACTCTTCTGTCCACTCACATTTACACCCTTCCGTAAGAATCGCGTCAATGGCTGTGCTAAATCTGCAAAACCCTTCACGAACTTTCGATAGACATTGCAAATTCCGATGAATGGCTGCACTTCCTTAATTGTTTTCGGTTCCCGAAAATCCCTTACAGCCTGTAGCAACCTCGGATCTGTTCGCACTCCAAATATTTTACTTCTTCTAATGCAAAATGACACTTCTCCACGCTCAACGTCAAACGAGGTGCTCTCAACCTCATAAAGACTTCCCTTAACCGCCGTCTATGTTGCTCCATACTACTTGAGAACACTATAATGTCATCCAAATAGGCAAGACACTGCCATGGATTCAAACCCCTCAAGACACTGTCTAGCAAGCTCTGACACGTTGCTGGAGCGTTTTTCAAACCGAATGGTATTCTGATATACTGGTAATGACCTCCAGGAGTAGAGAACGCAGTTTTTGGACGATCCTCTGGAGCAGCCACTTCTAACTGATGATAACCACTTGTCAAATCCATCGCAGAAAAGTACCGGCACTGTCCTAAGTGATCCAAAGTCTCCGATATGTTTGGAATGGGGAAGGTGTCCGTTACTGTCTTGTTATTGAGGTATCGGTAGTCACAACAGAACCTGTATTTCTTAGTTCCGTTCATAGAATTTTTAGGCACAACGACAATTCCCGCTCCCCAGCAACTATTACTATGCTTTATAATACAGTCCACAAGCTGCTGATCAATGAAATCCTCCACAATCAGCTACAAATACCTCGGTATTCTGTATGGTTTACTTTAAACAGGTACTTCATTCCCTGTAGGTATACTATGTTGAACTAATGGAGTTGTTGGCAACTGCCGTTGCAGAAAAAACAAATCCTTAAATTCCCACAGTAATTCTTCCATATGCTCTCTTTCTCCTCCTTTCGAATACTTAATTTTGTCACGCAATGCAGTTCTATCGGCAGTTAGTGTTTGATCGCTTCGCCTACCTCTCGAACGCCACTCTTCATCATCTGGCACATCCAAATTTGCTACTAAAACTCCTTTTCTCAAATTCGCGTCTACAGCGCTAAAATCATGCACGTTCACGGGAACTACTCGTCCGTCGTTCCCCTCCTGTACGCGTACAATATTACATTTCAGAAAACAAACCAATGGACACAAAACTTCATTATCCTCCAATGGTTCAATAACATATACTGTACCCACAGGTAGATTCGACTCCACACTTACCCAAAGTGACTTCTCGGTGCCACCAGACACACACTCATACGAATTAAGCCTTAACGTTAATGTACACGGTTCAATTGGTCTGTTCATTACGTTGAACGTCCTTCACGACATCTCTGCATCGACAACAGTTTCCCCTAGCTGAAATGACATTCCACCAAGTTCCACAGTTCGTTGACCAAGGTCAGTTTTGTCATGATGTTGATGCAAGGAATCTACTCATAGGATCATGTTGTAGCCCTCGATTACTCATGGTACTACCTCCATGCATGCATCAAATCGGACTTTCCCTGTGCGCAAGTTAACTGTCACTGACTCCAAAGGTGTGACCTCCTTACCCCCCAGACCACGCAACCTATAATGTGGTGGGTCTAACTTCCTTAGTCCCATTCAACTCTTAAGAGCTACTGACTTGCGCCCCTGTGTCCAACAAAATCTTAAACGTTTTAGTCCCTGTGGATCCTACCACTGAACATTGCACCTCTGCATACGTATTTGTAGCATTGAAATTAAACAGGAACTTCCTTAGGTGGGTCTTGCGCCTCCTCTGCCGTTAAACGATTGACCATCTCTACTAACTCCACTTCTCTATCCTCTACGCTGCTGATTTCCCCCCCCCCCCCCCCCCACCTTTTCCTCTATTCCTCGGTGACTGGGTACATTGCCTCTGCACCTGTCCTGTACGACCACACTTACAACATTTTATACCTGCTGTAAACACTGTTTGTCTATCATGTACGCCCGTTGCCACATCTATTTCCTCACGTTGAATTGCCAGCTGAATGGCCGAATACAAATCTTTTGGAGTCCTTTCACGCACTTTCCGCGATATATGCGCCGGTAACCCCGTCAAAAATACATCGAGTGCCCTTTGCTCGGCCTCCTGCAACAGAACACCGTTAGTCTCATCGCTCTGACCCAACTCGTAAGTGTACTCGTTAATTTATTTTATTCTGTCTGCAAATTTCTCTACCATCTCCCCGTGTCTCTTGGTCATTGTAATCAGCCTCTCCCTTAAGTACCGAGCGCTATTCTGTTCCTTGTACCTTTGTTAAAGCTCCTCCTTCAACTGCTTAAACTTTCTCGCCTTCCTTAAAGCCTCAGAACACCTTACATATGTCTTTGCCTCACCCATTAATCTAATCTTGGATGCATGTAACAACTCTTCATCAGACCAACCATTCATCAAAACTGAGGTTTCCAAGTCCTCCACAAACGAACACACATCCACAGATGCTTTGCCAGAAAATGGAATAATCAAACTCGCGGCAGCTGCATCAATCTCCTGCTGTGGCACTCTTTGCAACAACGACCGATCAGATGCGGTTTCCCGCTCACTTCTAGATGTTAATTCAGTTCTCAACTGCGTATTGTCCACTGTCAATTGTGCCACCTTTTCCAACAAAATCCATACCACTTCTGGTTCCGACACACCTTGCGTCCTTGATTCTGACATTGTGTTGCTTTCGTTCCCAGTTAGTCTCGAAACAAAACATTTAAGTACAAGAATAACCTGACTTCCCACAGCACCGCGTCATCATACTCAGTATCATAATACACCAATATAAAACTAATCAAATGTCCCAAAAAACGTCTTACTGCCCCAAACACACTAACACTTATTCTGACAAAAATATAATATGCCTCCGAAAATCATCTAAAATGGCCTGACAGGAGCCACCCTCAAAACACAAAAAAAGAAAGAAAACGTCCAACACTGAAAAAGAAAAATTGGTGAACACTTACCACATAATGTGACTGTAATGCAGGCGGTGGGCTCAAACGTCGTACTGTACATACAACGCCTGCTATTCTTCACCAAATGTAGTCGCAACTTCTTTCACCAAATGTAACAGTAACACCAAATGTAGTGGGAAGAGGTAGAAGGCACCATATTAAGACTCATCTGAGCTTTCCAAGTGATTTACTGTTTCCAACTACAGTGCCACATTCCCCTCGGTCTGTGTTACTGAGTCCTGCAATGCTGAGGACGCCACTTCAGTGACCCGTCAAGCACTCTGCTAATGTGTCGGCCTTCTACGGCCGCGGTGATATGACGACATCAAGGCTGTGCTGGCAGCCGCTCAGCAGCCTTCGTCCTGTGCTGCCTCAGTGTTGCTTGCTGACAACTGCAAGGTGGCCCATGCCGTGTCTTCCCGCCGGCATGGCTTGGGTCATGGCGACAACAAGTGCCCACAATCCGATGTCCGAATCTGTGGTCCTCACTTGGGATGCCTTCGGCGTGTGTTGGGAGCCACATGAGTGCCTACAGTAGTGAGCCATAGCGTGGCACACCACTGGCTGGCTGCAGACCCTCCGTTGGCCCCAGGGTCGAACCAGCGCCCTGCCATATACTGGAATGATGACGCCCCATCTGCTGCTGCGTGTATTATTTATTTATTTAACCTGATCAGATTAGGGCCATCAGGCCCTCTCTTACATCGGACCAGTGTTCCACACATGCAGCATTTCACACATCAGAGTTACATCATGACCATAGTTTAAATGAGAAAATTAGCTTACTCTAGTGACGATATGAATAAAGAGTAGTGACTAAGACCTAAGAAAGTAAATGCGGCAGTATTTTTACAACAGGTGCTATACATACAGATTATGATAAAAGTAATAATAATAACAGTAAAAAAATCAAATAACAATGATAAACATGACTAAGACCTAATGAAGTAAATGCTGGCAGTATTTTTACAACAGGTGCTATACATACAGATTATGATAAAAGCAATAATAATAACAGTAAAAATATCAAATAATAATGACAGACACGAGAAAGATTAGCAATAGTAATGAAGGTTTGTGCAGATGTACATTAATATCTTGGTGTGTAAAGTAGATGTTTACTAGTATAGCGAGTTTTGGGGAAGGGAGATTTAAGGAGGGGGAAAGAGGGAAATAATGAGGTGAAGTGCATTCATGTACAGAGGAAGGGATCACTGTTGCTTAAGTAGATACGTCATTAACTGTTTTTTGAAGCCGGACATGTTTTAAGTTCTCTTAACATACTGAAGGAGGTTATTCCCGAGTCAGGTTCCCGCTACTGTAAAGGACTTGGAGAAGGTGATGGAGCGATGCAGTGGAACGGAGAGGATTTTATTATAATGTGAACGTGTGTTTCTGTCATGTTGTTCTGACATGAGCCTTAGGGATGAGGAGAGATATGAGGGACAGTGTACACTTATAAGGCAGTAGATGAGACAGAGTGTATGGAAATCTCTGCGTTTGTCTGCACGCAGCCAGGACAATTTTGCATATGCTGGTGAAATGTGATAAAAAAGTCGAACGTCACAGATATATTGGACGCATGCATTCATGACCAGTTCTAGACGTCGGGAATTTTCCTGAGAGAGGCTTTGTAGGATAATATCGCTGTAGTCAATGATTGGGAGTATAAGAGTTTGTACTAATTTCTTTTTCAGATCGAAAGGGAAGAGTTTTTTATATTTTTGTAGAACATGAAGGGATGCTGATGCTCTTTTGCACACTGCAGTTACGTGCTCTGTCCAATTTAGATTTTCATCTATTATTACTCCCAAACTCTTTGCTGAAGGAGAGAAGTTAATATTTGTTCCATTTAGGATAAGAGGTGGTACAGATTCCCGACGTTTTGGGCTAATGAGCTTAGAGTGACCAACAAGTACCGCTTGGGTTATAGATGGGCTTAGTTTTAGACCTATGTCCTGTGCCCATTTTGACAGTGCATCGAGGTCAGTATTGAAATTTTCAATAGCTTTCTTGAGATTGCTTGGTTTCGCACTTAGATACAACTGAAGGTCATCAAGATACATATGATATTTGCAATAGGTCAGAACCGATGACACATCATTGACATACAGAGAGAAGAGTATAGGACGTAATACTGAGCCTTGGGGAACGCCTGACACTACCTGCCGCCATTGTGATTTTATATTCCCAGTCAGGACGCGTTGCTGATGAGACGTCATGTACGAGCGAAACCATTGCAATGCACTTGGTGAGAAATTTAGACCACTAAATTTGGCTAGTAAGATGTCGAAGTCGACAGTATCAAATGCTTTGCTGAAATCTAAGAAGCAAATGATAGTCGCTTCTTGTCTGTTCATGGCAAGTTTCAGGTCATCAGTCACCTTTATCAGTGCGGATGTTGTGCTCCGATGTTTACGGAAACCTGATTGGTATTCGTCTAGTAGATTGTTAGTAGTTAGGTAGTTGGTGAGCTGGTCATGAACTATATATTCTAAGGCCTTTGATAGTGCAGGAAGAAGGCACATGGGGCGGTAGTCAGAGGGTGCTGTGGTGATGTCCTTTTTAGGCAGTGGCTTAATTTGTCCCAGTTTCCAGGCCTCAGGGAAAACACTTGTGATTAATGAATCGTTGAAAATGTCTGTTATAGAGGGCAGTAGTTGGTCAATAATAAGTTTTACCATCTGGATAGTGATAACATCATGTCCAGTAGATGCTGATCAGATCCGCATTATGGCTTTCTTGACAGTACTGCAAGTGACGTGCTGTAGATATAATTTTTCTTTGCTACAGTCGTTCATCCCCATGAAGTAATCAATAATTCTCTGTTTTTTTTTGTGGTTCAGTTTTGGTTGTAGGTAATGTGAAGAATCGGTTTAATTCTTCAGCTGGGACCATGGGATTTTCTGCAACTTTTATTTTGCCTAAACCGAGACTACGGAGATTTTTCCACAGGATAGCTGGTTTACATCAATTGTCAGCTAATGTACGGGCATGTCTGAGCTTAGCGTTTCTCACCGCTTGACTGACTTTGTTTCGTTTCTGCTTGTATACAGCATGATTTTCAGGTGTAGGGTGTATCTTGTATGCTCGATGTGCAGCATCTCTGAGATTCATGAGCTGTTTTAGTTCATCAGTCAGCCAAGGTGCAGGTTGCCTTTTTACTTTTCTGGTCTTTATTGGAGCATATTTGTCATATAGTTGAGTAATTTTGTTAGTGAAATCCTGGAGTTTGTCGTTTATGTCCATGAGGGGAGTAGAGGTCAACCCCCAAACTATTTATTGTGCCTCAGTTTCGAATTCAGATGTAGACAGTTTTTGTTTCTTCCTAGGGCATTCTAGTGAATACGTCATGGAAATGATGTCATGGGCAGACATGCCAGGCGCAGATATTTGAGAGGTGCAGATTATTCTGTTTGGAGATTTCGTTGCGAATATATCTATGAAAGTGTGACTGGTAGTCGTGTGATGTGTAGGTGCCAGCTGAAGTAGCGTCATATTTGAGGAAGAAAGCATCCTCTTAAATTTTCCAGTGGAAGGACTATTGCACAGAAAATCAATGTTAGTGTCACCTGCTATAATTACATGTTCATATGACGATTCGAGACTAGAGAGGGCAGTTTCGAAGCAGGCGAACCCACCTACTTTAGGAGGTTTGTAAAGGACATATATTAAGCACTTTCTGTTAAGTAATTTGATCTCTATGAACATATATTCCACTTGTTTATCTACATTGTTGTCGGATGTGTGTAGTACTATAGGTGACAAATCAGAGCGTATATACGCCCCTACTCCGCCCCATCGTCTGTTGCATCTGTCATGCCTGAGAAAGACATAGCCATCTAGGTTTACGGAAGTTGTAGGAATACTTGGTTTGAGCCAAGTCTCTGACAAAAGTATTACGTGTATATCAGCAGTTTGAAATATATGTTTGAACTCGTCGAAGTGAGCTGGCAGAGACTGGACATTTGCATGTGCAATATGCAGCTTGGTGCATTTGGGTATTGATTGCCCGAGGAGGCTGCCGACCGATGTTTGCGGGTCATGGTTAGTGGTGACAAGAGGGTCTGGCATGAGGAATGCGGAAGGCGTGTGAAGGAGGGGGGGGGGGGTGAGGGAGTGTCCTCCCAGTTCTGTGCATGTGAAAGCGGCCGGGAGGTGGAGGGGTAGGTCCCCGGGGAGGCAACGGGATCTGCGGCCAAGGTCAGCGAGGTCTGCAACGGTTCTGGAAGTAGCCGTGGGCTGGCAGGAGAAGGAATTTCGGTAAACACAATGGGAGTAATCTGCACATTACGACAGTGTGTGATATTAATTTCACTTATGAGGATAACAACTAAAGTATGATGGTGGGTTGCTGATTAAGGATGGAATTGAGACTTATGTAATAATTAACAAAGTTACATGAGAAAAACAATTAAAGATGAAAATAGTTATGTGGAGAAACGAAAAGTTATGTGGAGAAACGAAAAGTTGATAATACAAATAATAACAAAAATTACACGAGAAAAAATAATTAGAGATAAAAAATAGTTGTGTAGAGAAACGAACAATTTGATAATACATTAGTTAAGATATGGTTGACAGTGTAAACAATATAAACATACAGGTTAGTGGCAGCAAGACATGATTTAGCTTCTAAAGCCCAGGCTTTCGAGTTCATTAACACTGCAAATTGTTTTCTTTCCGTTTTCGGTCTTAACCATTATCCTGCCGTCATTTGTCCATACGTTCTGAAGCCCAAATTTCGAAATCGCACTCTTCAAAATGTTTAGTCTTTCAGAGGTCAGATCCTCGCGTACCGTCAGACCCGACTTCGCGAGATTCTTCTTTGCTCTGAAGATTTCAGATCTTTCCCTATACGACATAAGTTTCACTATTATAGGTCTCGGTTTTGTAGAAACTGGCGACTTACGACCCACTCTATGGCTTCTGTCAATGTCACTCAGAGTCACCTGCACGCCTAGCTTTTCTTGGACAAGGTTTATCACTACTTCATCTGTGTTCTCTCTGCTGCTCTCTGGAATGCCGAACAGTCTGAGATTACTGCGTCTCTGATATTGTTCGAGCTCGTCCGTCTTCTCGCTCAATTTCTGTTCGAGCAGTCGTGCTTTCTCCTCACTTGTGCACGGACCTCGCTCGCATTCGCCTCCAGAGATTTCTGTCTTTTATCCGTCACTGCTGCAGTGACAGCATAAGTGATGGTTTGAACAACGAGCCCGAGCGTCTCCTTAGCCTGCAGCGCGGCACTCACCTCAGCCTTCACGAGTGCGGCGATGTCAGCGATGCCGGGTGGAGCGGCCGCAGCTCCCGGTGTAGACTCCACGCCTGCGCTGTCGGCGGCCTGGCCGTTGGCTGCACTGCGCGTTGTTCGGCGATTTTCCATTTTAAGTGCGATTCCGTGTAATTGGTGCTCAGTATGTGATGTAAAATACGTCACTCGGCAGTAGATATACGGCTTCAGTATATGTAGACTAGCCTAACTGCTTAAAACACCTCCAGATTTCACGTGAACTTGCGAGCCAAGCTAACGCACGTCACTCACTCGCCGCCATGTTGCCACTTAGCCGGTGGTGTGACACACCCTGCCAACCTGGAGAGCTTCACACTTGAATGCTTTGTTAGAGAACTGGCACCTATTTATATGCAGCTGTGCGCCTCTGTTTTGTTAACTGTCCACTCCGTGTCACGTACTCATAACACTTAGGTTGGCCAGTGGGCCGCTTCTGTCTGTGACTTGCACCACGCAAACCGCTGTGTGTACTTTTCCCGGCGATTTACGCTCTTGTGGCCTCCATTTTACTTCACAACTGCTGGTGAGTGTAATTCACTGTAAACAGACCTCCACCTGGCTGTGACTTGCACCCTCAGAAACATTGCACCAAAACCGACTTTTCCTATCCCAAACGGTAGTGCCGCTACAATATTAAACTCATTTTTGGTTCATGATGGAGTGCTGAGACCATGCTCTACCACTGTCACAGACTGCCTTCTCACTTTCAAACCCTCTTAAAGTAAACAAATGTCTCGTCACATACAAAGTCTCTTGAGGTAACAGCACAGCGAAAATGTAAAAATCAGGTTTTACTATATATCACTTCACAAATTCGAAAATATATCTGATTTTATTACGCTGACCATATCTCCCTGTGAAGGTAGGAGACTGGAATTCCATTAAAAGATCTCCCCACAACGAAAAAAACACCCGACTGTGCTCCAAATCTTGAATAATTTCTGTGCTACTCTAGCCCTCACTTCTACGCACCTAGCGGCATATCACTGATATCAAATTGATGGGCTAATTAATTACGTTGATCATGAGAGTACCTTTACATAGTGAGTAATTTTCTTTCTTGCAGTTGGATTACAATCGCCAGGTAACTGTTACAGACGTTTCCGTGACATCTCTGGAGGCTTGCCACAGGCTAGGTAGTAACTTCCCCGATACCAAAATGGATGCTAACCATCGTCAAATAGCTGAAGACATCCAGTGGTAATTATTTTCTTTTTCTTAGTTGTCTAGTCACTTAGAATAATGGTATACTGCCCCCGAACTAATCTTACTGAGACACCTCCGCCATTGGATTGCATGTGAACAGCTGCCACCACCGCCACTGGGTAGAGAACCTCCTCCCACGCATCATGGCTGTCCCACTCTTGGCCGACAACCCACTGCTCGCAGTGTCGGACTGCTGTTAATGATTCCAGACTCGTAAAAGTTGTCCTGCCCTTCTCAGAAGGACTGGGAGCTTAAATGTCGCTGGGGTGAATACCAGGATGGTGAACAACATGCTTGCCCTCATCCCTCCTACAAACCAAAAAGTTCTGAGATGTGTTTTCGAAATATACCAGAAAGGGTAATGCAGTGAGCAGTAACAAAGAACCTGTTTACTGACAGCCACTCCCCGAATGTGTACAAGTCTGCGGACCTAGGTTTCCCTCAGAATACACTCTGACAGAAGTATTCCTATTGTCTCCCACCAAATTAGGGGGCGGATGCTTCTAGAATTCAAATGGCAATCCCTAGATGGAAGAAGATGTTATTTCAAGGAACACTATTGAGAATAAACCTCTGAAGCTGATCACAGAAATATTCTACTGCCGTCAACATGCATTTCACATAAGGACCACAAAGATAAGGTACGAGAAATTAGCACTCGTAGGGAGGCATATAGGTTAGTAGCAGAAAAAGGAGGGTGCGCCCCATCTCTATTGACGAAAGATGTATCCAAGATGGCGGACTCTAGGCTTGGCAACAGCACAAACCGTCATACAAGATACATCATCCAAAGTGGCGGAATTCGGTGGGAAGATAGGTCAACTGGGCTACCTCCACTAACCTAACCCCTTCCCTCCATCAGAAAATGGCGGGAAATTCAAATTCCATCAGGACAAACCAACACACCTCTACTAACGTAAGAAGATAGCAGGAAAATAGGGCACTTGGGCTATCTCCACTAACCCTCCTCTTCCCTCCCCCAGAAAATGATGGGAAGTTAAAATTCCACCAGGACAATGCAAAACACCACTACTAACCTAAGAAAATGGCAGGGAAGACAGGGCCGTTGGGCTATCACCACTTACCTAAGTCATCCGACTGCTAGCTCGTCCTAGGAAATGGTGGGAAGAGGACTTGACTTGTGCAGGACATAAGTCTTTATTTTGCATGCACTATTTATTTAAACAGTCAGAGGCAGTACCACAATCAAGTGTAGTCGCCATGGGGCCTTGAGTCCAACTGACCTAGTACACAGTGCTGCCACCAGAGAGCATTGTCGTCCATTCAGTGACGTAATCCAAGATGGCAGGGGAAAATGGAAGAAAACAGTGTGGTCGCCATGGGTCCAATTGACCTAGTACACAGAACAGCCACCAGAGAGCACTGTCGTTTGTTCCTTGATGTAATCCAAGATCGCTGCCTGCACTGGGCTGCTGATGAGAGGAAGGAGTGTACTATATTTATTTTTGAACAATTTATATAGGGACGGATTTTAGATAGTATATTAATCACAGTGATACAAAACAAAAGCTCTGACATGCTTGTTGTCTCGCCACACAGCCTACAGACCTGTAAGCTACTCATAAATTACTGAAATAACGCTCTGCAGACACGAAAACAGCTCGCAAAATACCGAAATAATTGCAATACACAGCACACACATGCAAACTCCTCCTAAATAATGCAGTACACGAATGTGCAGGCACGAAATCAACTCATAAACTGTCAAAATAACGCATAGCACAGCCGCAGACCTGTTCGCAAAATAACGCAACAAACATGCAAAAAACGTGCTCAGGCACCCCCCTCCGCCCCCTGTCTGCTGGACCGCACAGGAGGCTACCATACATGCTCCCAAAAGTCAGGATGCACTGGCAGCTGCCAAGCCATGCACAGGTTTCTGTTCGGGTCCTACAAGCATGAGGCGGCGGCATCCGTTTCATACTTGACACTAGAAAAATTCCTTTCCAAATACACGATCACCTAGGCACCGTTGCTGACGCGACTGGATTGGGGTGAAGACCTATTTGCAGAGCACAGACTCTCCAAGGGAACGTTCTCGTCGATGCTTCTGCGAGCCACCACTGGTCGCACACCAGTGCGACCCATCATACCGGCAGTTGTGGCCGAGCGATTCTAGGCGCTTCAGTCTTGAACCGCGCGACCGCTACGGTCGCAGGTTCGAATCCAGCCTTGGGCATTGATGTGTGTGATGTCCTTAGGTTAGCTAGGTTTAAGTAGTTCTAAGTTCTAGGAGACTGATGACCTTAGATGTTAAGTCCCATAGTGCTCAGAGCCATTTGAACCAATCGAACCATCACTCTCACGTCACTGCAGCCTACAGTGAGCAGGTCAAAGTTGAGTCTGTTTTCAGGTATACAATTAGAGTTTTTGGAGTGTTATACTGACATCACAGAACTCCAAGGCGCTCTCACGCCGGTCCCATATGTGAGCCGCCTCTGGGCATCATGTTTGTATACCATTGCTGATGCTATACCTGTGGATACTGATGTCACAGAGCACTGCAGTGTGCATCGTTCCTAGCGATCCTAATGGGACAGACAAGCTGTGTCTAGCCATGCACACATACCCAGCATGGCTGACGCATTTCATGAAATGTTCATCCTGCTATCAATATACACTCCTGGAAATTGAAATAAGAACACCGTGAATTCATTGTCCCAGGAAGGGGAAACTTTATTGACACATTCCTGGGGTCAGATACATCACATGATCACACTGACAGAACCACAGGCACATAGACACAGGCAACAGAGCATGCACAATGTTGGCACTAGTACAGTGTATATCCACCTTTCGCAGAAATGCAGGCTGCTATTCTCCCATGGAGACGATCGTAGAGATGCTGGATGTAGTCCTGTGGAACGGCTTGCCATGCCATTTCCACCTGGCGCCTCAGTTGGACCAGCGTTCGTGCTGGACGTGCAGACCGCGTGAGACGACGCTTCATCCAGTCCCAAACATGCTCAATGGGGGACAGATCCGGAGATCTTGCTGGCCAGGGTAGTTGACTTACACCTTCTAGAGCACGTTGGGTGGCACGGGATACATGCGGACGTGCATTGTCCTGTTGGAACAGCAAGTTCCCTTGCCGGTCTAGGAATGGTAGAACGATGGGTTCGATGACGGTTTGGATGTACCGTGCACTATTCAGTGTCCCCTCGACGATCACCAGTGGTGTACGGCCAGTGTAGGAGATCGCTCCCCACACCATGATGCCGGGTGTTGGCCCTGTGTGCCTCGGTCGTATGCAGTCCTGATTGTGGCGCTCACCTGCACGGCGCCAAACACGCATACGACCATCATTGGCACCAAGGCAGAAGCGACTCTCATCGCTGAAGACGACACGTCTCCATTCGTCCCTCCATTCACGCCTGTCGCGACACCACTGGAGGCGGGCTGCACGATGTTGGGGCGTGAGCGGAAGACGGCCTAACGGTGTGCGGGACCGTAGCCCAGCTTCATGGAGACGGTTGCGAATGGTCCTCGCCGATACCCCAGGAGCAACAGTGTCCCTAATTTGCTGGGAAGTGGCGGTGCGGTCCCCTACGGCACTGCGTAGGATCCTACGGTCTTGGCGTACATCCGTGCGTCGCTGCGGTCCGGTCCCAGGTCGACGGGCACGTGCACCTTCCGCCGACCACTGGCGACAACATCGATGTACTGTGGAGACCTCACGCCCCACGTGTTGAGCAATTCGGCGGTACGTCCACCCGGCCTCCCGCATGCCCACTATACGCCCTCGCTCAAAGTCCGTCAACTGCACATACGGTTCACGTCCACGCTGTCGCGGCATGCTACCAGTGTTAAAGACTGCGATGGAGCTCCGTATGCCACGGCAAACTGGCTGACACTGACGGCGGCGGTGCACAAATGCTGCGCAGCTAGCGCCATTCGACGGCCAACACCGCGGTTCCTGGTGTGTCCGCTGTGCCGTGCGTGTGATCATTGCTTGCACAGCCCTCTCGCAGTGTCCGGAGCAAGTATGGTGGGTCTGACACACCGGTGTCAATGTGTTCTTTTTTCCATTTCCAGGAGTGTGCATATCAGAAACGTTAAACGTTCTCACTGCTAAATGCCTATGCACGCTTGCGAAAACACCGTTAATCATAAAAGAATTCTTGTTGTTTGGAAAGAGAGCACTCTCTAAGCACAGACAGGGGGAAATCAGAACAATTATGGAAACAGAATTCGAAGCACTGTCTTACAGAAGAGAAAAAAAAATGGCCAAAATTTTCGGTATCCTACAGCTGCAGATCTGGAGATGTCCTAATGACACAGTGGCGGATGAGTGACGGCATCCCCACCAGACATGGATGGTCTGCTTCAACCTGTCTTTGAGCACTTGCTTTCTCAGAACTTTCCATATATACCTTGCCTACATCAGTTTGCAGACGCTCCTACGTCCTGGCACAAAGGCTGTCTTGAGAATGAAAAGAGCATTATGATTGAATTTTGTACAGATCACAATATTGCACCGACAATTAAACCCTGCAAATTGTGTTACAGATCGTCAAATACAGAAATACTCTTACTCTGTTACACTGCTCCCACTGAGGACAGGACATTGAATAACAGAGCGTGAAACAGATCTCCAACCCTGCAATACATCACTGTGTACCGTGTCAATGTAATAAACATACAATTCGTAAACTGCACCATACAAAAATCAGCCCTTTTACATCATTCTTACATATACCGCGAAGTCAAACAGCACTGTATACACTCCTCACAGCACTAGATATTTCTGTGTGAGACTGGTGGTCATCCACCCCGATTGGGTAACAAGAGCGCCCTCAGCGGAACGAAGTCACTCTCAAAACTGTTCTACAAATTCGGGCTCGTTCCCCCTTGGCACAAACGCATTACTGTTTCTGGTCCAGACCTGCTTGCGTGTTTGCTTTTTCTACACCCATCTCCAGACTCTGGGATTACAAGAACGCATATACACCCCTGGAGCCAACACCCGGCATCATGGTATGGGGAGCGATCTCCTACACTGGCCGTACACCACTGGTGATCGTCGAGGGGACACTGAATAGTGCACGGTACATCCAAACCGTCATCGAACCCATCGTTCTACCATTCCTAGACCGGCAAGGGAACTTGCTGTTCCAACAGGACAATGCACGTCCGCATGTATCCCGTGCCACCCAACGTGCTCTAGAAGGTGTAAGTCAACTACCCTGGCCAGCAAGATCTCCGGATCTGTCCCCCATTGAGCATGTTTGGGACTGGATGAAGCGTCGTCTCACGCGGTCTGCACGTCCAGCACGAACGCTGGTCCAACTGAGGCGCCAGGTGGAAATGGCATGGCAAGCCGTTCCACAGGACTACATCCAGCATCTCTACGATCGTCTCCATGGGAGAATAGCAGCCTGCATTTCTGCGAAAGGTGGATATACACTGTACTAGTGCCAACATTGTGCATGCTCTGTTGCCTGTGTCTATGTGCCTGTGGTTCTGTCAGTGTGATCATGTGATGTATCTGACCCCAGGAATGTGTCAATAAAGTTTCCCCTTCCTGGGACAATGAATTCACGGTGTTCTTATTTCAATTTCCAGGAGTGTATTTTCCCTTGGTTTGCCATAATATTATACCATTTTCGCGGTACTTCTCGAATTCAGGCACACAGCAGTAGCCTACCGATCGCTCGCACAACATAATTCCGAAGATATAGACTGGAAATTGTTTCTCTACATACCCGAAACTTTAGCTAGGTGGGGCGTAGTGTAAACCTCTGTCTAACGAGCAACTTGTCACGTCTGCGGCGACATTTACGCGGAAGCTCGAAAAAATAGAGAAAACTGATATTTCCACTCACGAATACTGATGTCGGTGATGTAGCAGATTCCAAATGATCCCTATAATTTACAAGGTCAACTAAGATGACTCTCATGTCTAGAGAACTAGCAAACGTGTCTTCGACATGCTACATGCAAACACCACAATCTATCTTCTCTCAACTAAATAAAAGCGCGAAATTTGCAGAAGCAGTTCAAAATGGTTCAAATGGCTCTGAGCACTATGGGACTCAACTGCTGTGGTCATCAGTCCCCTAGAACTTAGAACTACTTAAACCTAACTAACCTAAGGACATCACACACAGCCATGCCCGAGGCAGGATTCGAACCTGCGACCGTAGCAGTCGCACGGTTCCGGACTGCGCGCCTAGAACCGCGAGACCACCGCGGCCGGCCAGCAGAAGCAGTCATCCTAACAATTTACATGGGAGGGAATAATGGTCCATGGCAAACACACCTCCATAGTCAATCTTCTCAAATTTTCACACTATCACCAAACCTATCCAACATATACTAAGTATTAGTTCGCTATTCTGTCGTCCAGAGGACAACACTGTTTAGTCATCTACACTCCAACAGGCCTCTCCATTTGGACAGCTCCTACCTTTAATGGGAAAAGTGAATCATCTCCACACAGGTCACTGGCGCTGATCGCCAAGAGTGCACGCCATTGTTGCCGAGTGCATCTAGGCACTTCAGTCCACTGCTGCACTGCTGCTATGGTTGCAGGTACGAATCCTGCCTCGGGCGTGGATGTGTGTGATGTTCTTAGCTTAGTCAGGTTTTGGTAGTTTTATGTCTAGGGGCTGTGACCTCAGATGTTAAGTCCCATAGTGCTTAGAGCCATTTGAACCATTTTAAACTGATGGCTGGCAATACGAAATAATACCGACCGAAAATCAACGATGGGTGGATATGTTTCATAAGGTTTTCTTGCGAGGGCTACCACCATGTCTTAGAAACAGGGGTTTAATCGTCTTACAAACAGCCAGATGTTAAAAATCAACTACTGTATGTTACTGTCAAAAGTGGTCTTGGTTCTACATGTGCACACAAGTATCCATGTTAAAAGCTATATTGGCTTTATAAATACACGTATGGCATTAACTAAGAATCACGTCATTTTTCCAGAGTAATACCAAGATGGTGATCGCCGGAGTGTGTATTATCAGACCAGCAGTCTGGTTACACAACAGCCCACGATGCAACCGTGTCATAAAATCGCTGAATTTTGAAAGTGATTCGGCTAAGGAATGTGGTATGTAACCGCTATCTGGTACTCCATCACGCCGCCGCCACTAGATATTTCTCCAGTATTTGTAATGTATTCTGTCTCGATACCATGTCAGAGGTTCTACGATATATCCACTGAGTTTTAGGCGATGACTGATTGAGAAGGATCGCAAACAGTAGTACATGATGTGCTGATTGAGGTTGTAAGAAATGTACGCTACCTTTTCAGATCTCTAGTGCTACGCTATCCGCTAGAAATGATGTCTATGATTTGGAATCAAGTGTTTCCATTCAACCACATACATGCATTGGGTCCTGTGGAGAAGCCTTTTAATGATTACAGCCACAAGTGAATCATATTTCTGGCATTCACATATCTCGAAACGAGTCACCTTTCTCGAACCTATCTGCTAGAGTAAAATTCCCACCTCGTTTTAGGTAGCCCCTATGCATCCTGCAACTGCTCTCTCAGACTCTTTGCTAGTATCCCTCAAGTGATCGTTCCACTGTAAGTCGGAACTGATTAGAGGTCAGAAGATGACTATATCTACCACCTTCTGCAACCCATGTAGAAACAGGCGAAGCTGAGTTACTGCTACAGACCTGTGTGTTGCCATTCGATGGAAGCGAAGCCTGCCCCTGCAACACTAGGTAGTATAAAAGACAGTACAGGAACTGGGGGAAGGACGAGGGCTTCGCTACAGCATTGTGGTGCTTCTACAAACTAGAAGCAGGTACTAATGATCCATGTCCCTCAGGGCCCACTCACATCTATCACCCAAACAGTCTATAATAGTTATTCTATTCCGTCCACCAGGGAAAAAATTACGAACTGTAAAAGCTCTACTAACTTCATCTGATAGAGAACTCAATAAGACTTTTACCGCATCTCTCTCCTCCCATACATCGAAAACAAATACCACATGCGTGTCGGCATCGAGCACATCTAATGATCCTATTAAATATACACTTATCGATCCACTGCACAGACCAGTTTAAAGTTTCATCACCTGTACTGTAGGAGGATGACCGTATCCCGCAGACCATACAGTAAGTGACAAGAGACGTTCCCTGTGACCCTGCGTCGCTGTTTGAAACATTTTTTTTTTCTGCTGTAACACGCTTTGTATACTGCCATTCATTTTGCTTTTCCGTCACGATTTTGAGGTATGTGTCAGGTTCTAAACTGACATTAACACGTTCTGATACATCGCCTCTCGCAGAAAACTAGACGTCACACGTCGTCAATTATCTTGTTACTCTGCCTACAATAACATGCCACACACACTGGATGATTTTAAATATTGCAATCATGTACGCGATCTCTGTTCCGGTGCTATCCGTCCCCAGAAGTTGTTGTCCCTTTATCAAAACTGCTCTCCAACTTAAACAACCGTTGTCAGTCAGTAATTATGTGGTAATCAAGAGCGTACCAGTGGACGGATGGGATGGGAAAGACACCACCGGTTTACTGAAATAATAAGCATTACAGTTGACTGTGTGAACAATTTTACCATGTTACAGTAGTTTCAACACCACCAATGATGTGACAGCGTGTTTCCCAATTTCAGTATCATAGCTAAGCCACCCCTTCCCCACTTTGCAAGTATCATTTCGAATGTCGATTGATGGGTGTGCAGTACATCCATGCATTGTTAATTCTCGAACACATCCACCATCAAAGTACGTCAGAGAGCGCACTACATATTTCTAACACTTCGAGTATAGTGCTTAATTTACGACCTATATGTATTCTGATGGGAGTCACAGAGCATTGTCACAGTCTTTATGGTAAAATTAGAGACTGAAAGACGCCCCTCACACTGTTGTTGAACAACCTGCCCTGCAGTACCGTTACCAATTTAATCTACAATCGACGAGAAGTAGAGCCGCCGCCGTGGCGGAGCGGTTCTAGGCGCTTCAGTCCGGAACCGCGCTGCTGCAACGATCGCAGGTTCGAATCCTGCCTCGGACATGGATGTGTGTGATGTCGTTAGGTTAGTCCCATAGTGCTCAGAGCCATTTTTTTCAGCCAGAAGTAGACCGCTACATTCCACGTCTCGTGAATGAATGAAGCTTGCCGAGTCCTTGTCTACCAAGTGCACAAGATTTCTCGAGATGCGCCCATGTCGATGAGGTTAGTACTCCTTATCGATGTATAGTAACAAATTTCAAAGTGTTGTGATGTAATAGCAGACGATGAAGAACAAGAAACGGGTGATTTTTATGCATGATGGTGCCCAGACGCATGGAGGTCGAAACAGTTTTACGTAAATCAACCAAGCTATCAATTTTAGAGTGTTAATACAGAGTCTAGGATCAGTACCTGGAGAATATTCGTAAGAGAGAACATAAACACATGCACTCCTAAGGCTACAACGTTCCGCAATTAAAAGGGGCTCTAATGTTAGATCGCTTGTGTTTCCAATCTATCAGTAATATGGACTGTAGTCATGTTAATATTCCAATGTAAGAAAAGTATTTCAAGCGCGTGACATACATCCTTCTTCCTGGGTTCTCTACGATAAACTATGTTATCGAACCGTAAAACGAAAAAACTACTGCCTTCAAACATCGGCTCTGTGTGATATGAGCACAATATAGTTTTCTGGAGATGTATAGCGTCCACTGTTCACATCCGATCACAGTTCAGAAATTATACTATGTCTGCCTCAGCTGTATATAAAATGATCTTTAGTAATGGGGAATACCTTTTACAAGGAAATAGATAAACGCATAAGAGCACCGTCTGACATGTGACAATTACAAGTCATCCCGCTACTAACTCTGTAACAGCACATCTGTCATGCAAATGTATACACAGAGATTGCAGTGCCTCACAAGCACCTATCGCTAACTTAGTTATGAAGCTGAAATCTTGATTTTACACCAAAGACGTGACAGGGGGAAGGAGTACATCGCATAAATGATAGTTCGTTTAGGGGAATGTGTCTCGTTTCATCACACATGAGATGGAAGTCCTCTGACGACCAACAGGTTTACCGTTAACGATCGCAAGTAGACAGTGCTTCAAATCACATACAGAACACGTGACTGTATAGGAGTGGCAGGCTGTGTCACGCGACTGATGCATCCTGACATAACAGTGGAAAAATTGACCTATAGCAACTTCTCCCTCTCTAGAATGCATCGCCAGTCTACCATTAAATCGTACATCGTTACAGCTGATCTCAGTCAATCACCGCATCCACTCTCTGTCATCCTTTAACGCACTTCCATGTAAGATTAGAGGCAGATGGTTCTCTGTCTTCCTGAAAAGCGTCAAATACAGTAGTCAACTGGTACGTTAATAGACATAGAGTATAATGCTGCCTCGACAGGAACAAAAATTTGACAGCTTCGCTGATTCCCTTCGCTTCCATGGCGACGTTTTCTCAGATTCCTCTTGCTGCCGCATACTTTTTCCCATGTACAAATTGCTCTGTGCCAACCAGAAGTTACGCAAGTTCTTCCTCAATTTCACTGCATTTCAGTATACATTCAGTCAGTTTATATCTATCACCCATCATTTTTCTCAATTCTATCGATTTTATGTCAGTTCCATCCATCCGATAATGACATCATCTCTCGTTCTGAGTTCTAAAATTGCTTGTAAATGTACTACATCTGCCAACACCTAACCCAAATGTACTCATCGGGAGGTGAAGTATGCCACTATACTCGATTGTATCCAGTCACCTCCACATTTGTTGAGCGTTTGCTCTGTTTTCTGTGTGTCTCTGTACATCCATCTGTCGCAGATGGCTCCCAGGACCTGCAATAGACCCAAGATAGTGTTCGGGTGTGGATCCTCCACACGTTATATACAGAGCTATGTTGGGATGCAGATCCAGAATATGCCGTGCACAGGATAGGGTTTGAAGGTGGATCCACCATGCACAATGTACGGAGCACTGTTGGGATGTAGATCCACAATATACCACATTTGAGTTTGCATTTGAGTGTGGATCTGCTGTGTGCTATATATATCCAGCACAATGTTCGGAGCCGGATCCACCACGTCACATCTGGGATAGAGCTCACAGGTGGACCAATCACACGTACATGTGCTCTATGTTCGAAGTTTGGTCCACCAGCGCTGTCTGATATAATTTGATGATGGATGTGTTGGAGAACTAACAATGCATGGATGTACTGCAAAGCCATCTATCGACATTCACAATGAGACTTGCGAAGTGGGGAGGGGGTGGTTTAGCCATGATACTGAAACTGGGAAACATGCTGTCGCATCATTGGTCAGTGTTGAAATTACTGTAACATTGTTAAAATGGTTCACACAATCAACTGTAATGCTTATTATTTCAGTTCATTGGGGGTGTCTTGCCCATCCCATCCATCCACTGGTGTGCTGTTGGTTATCACATAATTACTGACATCAGATATTTAAGTTGGAGAAGAGTTTTGGTAAAGGGACAGTTTGGAAACTCTCCACAACGCCACCAAACTCTTCCAGTTTCCTTATGTTGTAACTTTCTTTTATTTAAAATCATCCAGTGTGTGTGGTGTGTTATGGTAGCCAGAGTAACAAGATGATTTACCCTGTGCGACATCTAGTTTTCTGCTAGAAGTGATGGATCAGAACGTGTTAATGTCAGTTTAGAACCTGACACAGACCTCAAAATCGTGGCGAAAAAACAAAATGTATGACAGTGTACAAAGCGTGTTACAGCAGAAAAAAAAACAATGTTTCAAACAACAACGCAGGGTCACAGGGAGTATCTCTTGCCACTTACTGTATGGTCTGCGGGATACTGTCACCCTCCAACAGTACAGGTGATGAAACTTTAAACTAGTCTGTGCAGTGGATCAATACCTGTATACTTAATAGGATCGTCACATGTACCCGATGCTGGCACACATGTGGTATTTGTGTCGATATATAGGTGGAGAAAGGTGCGGTAAAAATCTTATCGAGTTCTCTATCGGATGAAGTTAGTGGAGCTTTTATAGTTAGTAATTTTCCCCTGGTGGATGGAATAGAATAACTATTATAGACTGTTGGGGTGATAGATGTGAATGGGCCCTGAGGGATGTGGATCATTAGTACCTGCTTCTAGTTTGGAGAAGCACCACAATGCTGTAGCTAAATCCATGTCCTTCCCCCAGTTCCCGTACTGTCTTTTATACAACCTCTTGTTCCAAGATCAGTCATTGTTTCCGTCGAATGCTCAAAACACTGTTCTATTGAGGTAACTCAGCTTCTCCTGTTTCTACATGGGTTGCAGAAGGTGGTAGATATAGTTTTCCTCCGACCCCTACTGAGTTCCAACTTACAGTGGAACGATCACGTGCACAAAACTGCAGCGATAGTAGCGCAGAGTCTAAGGGGGCAGTTGCAGGATCCATAGGGGCTACCTATAACGAGGTGGGAATTTTACTCTAGCAGATAGGTGCGAGAAAGGTGACTCGTTTCGAGATATGTGAATGCCAGAAATATGATTCACTTGTGGCTGTAATCATTAAAAGGCTTCTCCACAGGACCCAATGCATGTATGTGGTTGAATGGAAACACTTGATTCCAAATCATAGGCATCATTTCTAGCGGATAGCGTAGCACTAGAGATCTGAAAAGGTAGCGTACATTTCTTACAACCTCAATCAGCACATCATGTACTACTGTTTGCGATCCTTCTCAATCAGTCATCGCCTATAACTCAGTGGATATATCGTAGAACCTCTGACACGGTATCGAGACAGAATACGTTACAAATACTGGAGAAATATCTAGTGGCGGCGGCGTGATGGAGTACCAGATAGCGGTTTCATACCACATTCCTTAGCCGAATCACTTTCAAAATTCAGCGATTTTATGACACGGTTGCATCGTGGGCTGTTGTGTAACCAGACTGCTGGTCTGATAATACACACTCCGGCGATCACCATCTTGGTATTACTCTGGAAAAACGACGTGATTCTTAGGTAATGCTATACGTGTATTTATAAAGCCAATATAGCTTTTAACATGGATACTTGTGTGCACATGTAGAACCAAGACTGCTTGTGACAGTAACATACAGTGTTTGTTGGGATCGAGTTTTTTTAACATCTGGCGGTTTGTAAGACAAGTAAACCTCTCTTTCTAAGACATGGTGGTAGCACTCGCAAAAAAACTTACGAGACATGTCCACCCATCGTTGTTTTTCGGTCGGTATTGTTTCGTATCGTCAGCGATCAGTTATTGACGAAGTATTATACTTAGTTGTAGGGGGTGCGTGACAGGTTCACCTTCAGCATCAGGCTTATAACGTATGCGTTTGTGTTCCGACATGTGCAAAGGAAACGACTATGTTCATTTGTAAGAAAGGTATGGATTTGACGTCGAGTACTGTGATAGCAAAGGGAAGAGTATGTCAGGTCATAAGAATGGTACTGATATTTCTATTTCCAGAGCCACAGCCGTCAACTGGGTGTTATTCCGATGCTTCGCTCATTGTCGAATGTCGCTCAATTTGAGACCGCAATCGTAACATTTAGCTGTAGGTACAGGGACAAAATATATATGTGAGTGATTTCTTAGGATGATGATTCTACCTGTGTGTGCAGCGCCGGTGACCTGTGCGGGGATGATTCTCGTTTCCCATTAACAGTAGGACCTGTCCAAATGGAGAGGCCTGTTGGAGTGTAGGAATGTGGATGACTTAACCATGTTGTCCTCTAGACGACCGAATAGCGAACTAATACATAGTATGTGTTGGATAGCTTTCGTGGTCGCGTGAAAATTTGAGAAGATTGAATATGGAGGTGTGTTTTCCCTGGACCATTATTCCCTCCCATGTGAATTATTAGGAAGACTGCTTCTGTACATTTCGCGCCTATATTTAGTTAAGAGAAGATAGATTGTGGTGTGTGCGTGTAGCATGTCGAAGACACGTTTGCCAATTCTCTAGACATGAGACTCATCTTAGTTGACCTTGTAAATTATAGGGATCATTTGGAATCTGCTACATCACCGACATCAGTATTCGTGAGTGGAAAGATCAGTTTTCTCTATTTTTTCGAGCTTCCGCGTAAATGTCTCCGCAGACGTGACAAGTTTCTCGTTAGATAGTGGTTTACAGCACACCCCACCTAGCTAAAGTTTCTTCGCGTTATATGTACCAACGATGTAAAAGGGCCGATTTTGTATGGCACAGAATACGAATTGTATGTTTACTACATCGGCATGGTACATGATGATATATTGCTGGGTTGGATATGTGTTTTGCGCTCTAATATTCAAACTCCAGTCCTCTGTGGGAGAGCAGTGTAATTGAGTAAGAGTGTTTCCATATTTGACGATCTGTAAGCCACTTTGCAGGGTTTAATTGTCGGTGCATATGGTGATCTGTACAAAACAGAATCATAATGCTCTATTCATTCACAAGACAACCTTTGTACTGGGACGTAATAGCGTCTACAAACTGATTCGAACAAGATGGAGGCAAGGTATATATGGAAAGTTCTGAGAAAGCAATTGTTCAAAGTCAAGTTTGAGCAGACCATCCATCTCTGGTGGGGATTCCGTCACTCATCTGCCACTGTGGCATTATGACATCTCCAGACCTGCAGCTGTAGGATACCGAAAATTCCAGCCATTTTTTTCTTCTGCAAGACAGTGCTTCGAATTCGATTTGCATAATTGTTCTGTTTTCCCCCCTGTTTGTGCTTAGAGAGAGCTCTCTTTCCAAACAACAAGAATGCTTCTATCATTAACCGTGTTTTAGCGACCGGGCACAGGCTTTTAGCAGTGAGAATGTTTAGACGCAGCTGCCAAGTCCCATTAGGGTCGGTAGGAACAATGCACCATATGCAATTCTTTGAGTTCAGTATCTGCAGGTATAGCATCAGCAATGGTAAACACACGTAACGCCCAGAGGCGTCTCACATATGGGACCGGTGTGAACGCGCCTTGGAGTTCTGTGACGTCAGTATAACACTCGAAGAACTCTAACTATATACCTGAAAATAGACCCAACCTTCACCTGTTCGCTGTAGGTAGCAGTGGCGTGAGAGTGATGGTCAGTGCTGGCCTGTGTCCAGTGGTGGCTCGCGGTGGCGTCGACGGGCATGCTCCCTTGGAGTGTCTGTGCTCTGCAAATAAGTCTTTGCTCCAGTCTGGTCGCGTCAGCAATGGTTCCTAGGTGATCACATATTACGAGAGTAATTTCTCAGATGTCAAGTATGAAAGGGATGTCACCGCCTGATGCTTGAGGGACCAGAATGGGCACCTGTGCATGGCTTAGCAGCTGCCAGTGCATACTGACTTCTGGGAGCGTGTGCGATAGTCTCCTGTGCAGTCCGGTTGACAGGGGCGGCGGGCGGTGCCTGCGCATGTTGTTTGCTAGTCTGTTGCATTATTTTGTGAGCGGGTCTCTAGGCTGTGTTGTACATTATTTGGACAGTTTATGAGTTCATTTCGTGTCTCCACATCCGTGTACTGCATTATTTAGGAGGAGTCTGCATGTGTGTGTGCTGTGTACCAAAATGATTTCGGTAATTTGGGAGTTGATTGCGTGACTGCAGAGCATTATTTCAGTAATTTACAAGGAGTTTACAGGTCTGTAGGCTGTGTGGCGGGACCCCAAGCATGCCAGATCATGTGTTTTGTATCAGTGTGATAAATATACTATCTAAAAGTCATCCCTAAACAAATTATTCCAAAATAAATAAAATACACTCCTTCCTCTCTCCAGCATCCCAGCGCAGGCTGAGTAATTTTCCCCCTCCAGACAGCCATCTTAGGTAATGTCACTGAATGGACGTCAGTGCCCTCTGGTGGCAGTACTGTGTACTAGGTCAGTTGGACTCCAGACCACATAGCAACCACACTGTTTCCCTCCATTTCCCCTGCCGTATTGGATTACGTCACGGAAAGGACGACAGTGCCCTCTGGTGGTAGTTCTGTGTACTAGGTCAGTTGGACTCCAGACTCCATGGCGACTACACTTGATGGTGGTATTGCCTCTAATTGCGTAAATAAATACTGCATGCCAAATAAAGACTTATGCCCAGCACAGAGCCATTTCCTAGGACCAGTTGATGGTTGGATGTCTTAGGTTAGTGGAGATAGCTCAACTGCCCTTTTTCCTGCCATTTTCTTAGGTTAGTAGAGATAGCCGAATTGACCTATCTTCCCTCCGAAATTGTAGCATCCCACCAGTTCCTAGGAAGAGGCAGTGATCGGGTGACTTAGGTTAGTGGAGGTAGCCCAAGTGACCTATTTTGCTGCCATTTTCTTAGGTTAATTGTGGTGTGTTGCATTGTCTGGATGGAATTTGAACTTCTGGGCATTTTCTGGATACAGGATGGGAGAGGGTTTAGTTTAGTGGAGGTTGCCCAAGTGCCCAATTTTCCCACCATCTTCTTAGGTTAGTAGAGGTGTGTTGCATTGTCCTGACAGAATTTGAACTTCTCGCTATTTTCTGGGGGGGAGGGGGGTTAGGTTAGTGGAGGTAGCCCAATTGACCTATCTTCCCGCCAAAATCCGCCATCTTGGACGACGTCATCGCCGCCTTCTTGGATGACGTCATGCGCTGTTTCCAAGTCTACAGGCCGCCATATTGGATGACGCCATCGCCGCCATCTTGCATGCATCTGGCGACAATGGAGAGTGGGGCAGCACCCCCACTGTTCTACTACTTGGGTTGTCTTTTTCCCTCTTTCTGTTTACGAGTGGAATAGGAAAGGCGCTGACTAGTAGTGGTACAGGGTGCCATCAATCACACACTATACGATGGCTTGCAAAGTAAGCATGTAGATGAAAATTAGGTCCACCTATTAAGATGTCAGTCCTTCGATTAGTAGGCATACAAAATTCACGGAAAAATATTATGTCTTATTTATAGAGAAAACAAAAGATGTAATTTCTGCTGGTGCTGTTTGTCTCTTTGTAGAAACATCCGTGTTAGCTCCTAATTTCCTCATTGCAGTCACTTCGCAAGATGTGTGTGAGAGGTTGTTATGTTTTCCCACAATACTTAGAACGAACAGTATAGAGCTCACCTCTGAACTCCCTTTCGTCGAAGTACTGCATATTCTTACAAATATGGACAAAGTTCAAAAACATCGTACAATATGCATTAGATGAGTATGTGCCAAGAAAGAACGTAAGAGATGGAAAAAAGCCACCATGGTATAACAATAGAGTTAGAAAACTGCTGTGGAAGCAATGGGTATTTCACAGCAAACATAAACACAGCCAAAGCATTGCAGACAAACAAAAATTACACGAAGAGAAATGTAGTGTGAGGAGGGCTATACGAGAGGCGTTCAACGAATTCGAAAGTAAAGTTATATGTACTGAATTTGGCAGAAAATCCTAAGAAATTTTGGTCTTACGTCAAAACGGTAAAGAAACAAAATGTCCAGACACTCTCTGACCAAAATGGTACTGAAACAGAGGATGACAGACTAAAGGCAAAGTACTAAATGTCTTTTTCTAAAGCTGTTTCGCAGAGGAAGACTGTACTGTAGTTCCTTATCTAGATTGTAGCACAGATGAAAAAATGGTAGATATCGAAACAAATCACAGAGGGATAGAAAAACAATTGAAATCGCTCAAAACAGGAAAGGCCGCTGGACCTTGTAAAGCCAAAAATGCATATCCTCCTATTACCATCTATTGTACTTTAAATTTTTTCCTTATCTTGTTACCTGAAAATATGACATTTCTGTGTCTTTATATATTGTAACTGTCTTACTATTTGTATATATATATTTATACATTTATGTCGATGTATAATTGGTTTTTTTGTAAATATTATTTGTATTTCTACGCTGGGTCTTGCCTAGGGAAAACTATGCTATCAAATGGTTCAAATGGCTCTGAGCACTATGGGACTCAACTGCTGAGGTCATTAGTCCCCTAGAACTTAGAACTAGTTAAACCTAACTAACCTAAGGACATCACAAACATCCATGCCCGAGGCAGGATTCGAACCTGCGACCGTAGCGGTCTTGCGGTTCCAGACTGCAGCGCCTTTAACCGCACGGCCACTTAGGCCGGCAACTATGCTATCGAACGATTACATCGATAGGTCGTGTGGAGAACCAAAGTGTTTAGGATCTTAGGTAGGGTTAACTCTGCCACGTGGAGCGCGGGCAGAGGGGTCTGGCTGGAGGAGGGCGGTGGAGGAGGTGTGTTGTGTGACGCTCCCGCGAGTGGCCGCGCTTTCGGGGTTTGGCAGCATGTAATTGCGCTCGACCTGCTATGTTAGTTTCTGACACGGTGTCGCGGACGGGAAGCATTAACTGGTGCACATCAAGAGCCCGTTTCGCCTGGTGACAGTGTCGAGAAGAAAGCGCGCCAACATCCAGCTTCTGCAACAGCGACGGCCGACAATGAGTGACTGTCGCCACCTCCTCGACCGACGACTTCAAACCTTCAATCAACCAAAAAGGAAGACTGGTAGCACGTAAAGTTTTAGAACTGTATGGCAGACCTCAGCTTTTAAATTTGCTCCATTTGCCTCAACGAAATTACAGCAACTTAGCATGAACCTTTGTTGCTCGTTTTCCCAATTGCATTACCAAGCAGGGTCCCTTACTTTTCCGGAATGAACCCGAGTGTCGTTGAAATTCAAACGCCAGCATTAAAGTAATATCATTCGATTTCACTGCTTTAATTTCAAAGTTCAGTTAAGGTATTCATAGCTGGCTACAATATTTAGATTACACAAGCACAAATTAAGAGTGCGAGTTTTGTTACCATATTTTAGCTTACCTGTGACAGCAGCTCAGCTTAGTACGTACTCAATTTTACTATTGTTAATTGTTCAGAATCATTTAATTCAAGTTCAAAGATAAACCTCTTTTTTCTACATTGCGAAGATTCAAGTAGTTTTTGAAATGATTGTTGAGGTAGACCAAGACTAACCTTATTTTATTGAATTTCGTAGTGCTTCAGAAACAAAGTTCACTATTAATTTCAGTCACTAAATTAACTTTCAGTTTTCCGGTTTTATTAATTCTTTTGCTAAATTAAGACAGAGTGTAGCGAAACGTATTACTTCTGACAAACATTCAGTTTTCACACAGTACGTGTCAACCTTCAGTTGCCACGCTTTTAGTGCTAATTATATGTGCATTAATCTTTCATTTTCAGTTATTATAGTAGTTGTCCATAGGACTGGCGACCGTAATTTACCCCAAATCTCAAATATCTCATTAACGCCAATTAATTGTTAACGTAACGACCGCACATTTACTTTCTTTATTAATTTTACCCTTTTCTCAAAATTAATTTCCACCAATTCCATTTGCATTTTTCCTTTCATTTAGATGTAATTTTGCCCTCCCTCTTTACCGACAAATTGACTTCGGTGACGATTGCTTTTCCCAAATTTCCATTAGGTACACGCGGTTTAATTTTTACTGTCATTAAGGTCGATAAGTAAGGGGGTGGTTACACGTGGCGACCTGGTGACAGGACAATCTTCGGATTTGAGGTTGTTCTGGACACGAATTTTACATTGTGCAAATCTCGTAACAAAGTACTGGTTATGAACAGGTCGTTTCGTCAGCGAGAATAAGTAGTGGGAGGAATCCTAATTAGATTTGAGATTTGTCATTTATATTTAAAATTTGTAAAATGAGTGAAGGCAACAATTACCACAATTTGGTAGAATTGGGTACGGAACAATCGGTCGAACAGTGAAAAACGCGCGCCGCGGAATACATTGTTCAGGAGCAGGCGGCTAGAATGAAAGACGCGACCGCCGAAACGCAACAAAGAGCAGAAATGGAATTCCAAACTTTAGAAAATGTTTCGGAATCGGAAGTGAAAATCAAATCTGAACCCCTTGATGACGATTACGGGGGGACAATTAAAGACGTAGCCGCTACGGAAGTAAAACCGGCAGTTTCCGGGAATTTAACTGATTTATTGAATGTTTTCATTAACGAAATCAAGAGTCAATCGGCAGAAATTAAAGCTCTGACTGCCAAGCAAGAAGCTCAGTCTGAAAAAATTGACAGGAAGCTAGACAATCAGAACAAAGCTATTAATGTTGTTAACAACAATGTTGGAGTTGTTAACACAAAAGTTGATAAAATCAAAGAAGATATTGTTGTAATTGGTACCGAAATCGGTAATCTTAAACAGAAAATGATAGGCGTTCAGGTGGCAATTGCGAGCGTAAATACTCGTTTTGATTCCGAAATTAGCCGAATCGAGAAAAGCGTAGGAGAAGCAGTTGCTCCGATCATCGAGAATAAGGTGACGGAACAAATTCAATTAGTGAAAAAAGAGGATCAACAGAAGGTGGAAACTTTAAAGGCTTTAGTGTCCGAAGTAGATACTAAAGTGAGGGAGCAGGCTAATACCTGCGAAGAGAAAAAGAGGGAAGTGGAAACGCTTGCGACAACCATAGCCAAGTAATTACGAGTGTCGGAATTAGAAAATAAACTTGACGAAAAACAGAGCTATGTGCCAATCTGTGCACATAGTTCGGAATTGTTGACGAAAGAGGAGCGGTTCGATCCCTTGAAAAATGGCGGTATACACGCGACGGATTTCATTAAAAATTGTGAAAGAGTTTTATCCAGATCATGGACTATTGAGAGAAAAATTAATGCGGTTATTGACGTGTTGGCTGGTGATGCCAAGCTTGGGGCTTAAACCTCAAAATTACGAACCTGACTTTTGACGAGTTTAAACATTTGTTTCTGGCTGAATACTGGTCAGAGCAAAAACAACAAAGTGTCTGGCGCGAATTTGTCGTATCGAGGCCTTTCGATGCGAATTCGCGTGGCTCGATGAAGGAGTTTTTTGAGGGCTGGATCCGCAAGTTGGAATATTTGCGTGATCGCCGCACGGAATCCGAAATAGTCTGGGAACTCTACAAGAAGCTTCCAGATGATACAAAACGCTACGTAGGAAGCAATTACAAGACAATCAATGATTTCCTGGAAAGAGTTGAGGACGAGGACAATTGGCGCAATAATCGCGACAGTGGTAGAGGCCATGGTAACAACAACGGGTACCACAACAACCACAAGAACGATAACCATGGGAATAATGCATACCGCAACCATGGCAGCAATAACAATAATGGTTCGGACCGTAATAACAATCGGTACAATGCAAATAATAAGAGGAATGACGGAAACCAGTGTCATACTAACGTGATACGGGCTTCACAGAATACTAATAACGCCAGAGGGTGTGATAAGCCGCCTCAGCAGCATCCAGGGAGCAGATCTGCTCGGACGAGACAGGGAAACCATTAGCCGCGCAGGTTAGGGGCCGACCGGGCGTGGAGAAATTTTGGCGGGCTAATAACAGGACAAAACCCAGGTGTCGTCGTTATGAAAATTCCGTATGGAATAATCAACGGCGGGAGAGTGTGCCAGTGTTAAGAGAAAGGAGTGCGCCCACAAGTAGTAGATCAGCTGTAGACACGGCAGTAGAAAATACATTCACTGTCAGTGAGAACAATGTAAGTAGTGTTCCGGAAATCGATTATAAAGTGGCAGCTGTAACACCCACAGCGGAACTGGAGATTGAGTTTAAAAATGATTCGCAATTGTTGAGAGAAGATCAGATGCCGGATAACACGTCCGTCATCGAGTGAGGGGATGCAGAGAGGAATGAGGTCTGGTTAAGGCAGTTCGGTCGCTTATACGACGAACTAAGAGATTATAGGGGCCTGTACGGGAGAAGTGTTTATGGGGAGCGCGGGCAGGATTTGCCGCGTCTCGTCCCACAGGAAGATAGTGTCTGTGAAGTGATAGAAAGTTCTGGCCCTAACCGGCAGACTTTACCAGAAATAGTTGATGTTAATGGGGAGCACGAGCAAGATTCGTCGTGTTTCGTCCCGCAGGAGTGGGATTTTGAAGTAGTAACGGAAAGTTCTGGCCCTAACCGGCAGACCTTACCGAAAGTTATAGTGGTACAAGTAGCCGACCCATCCGACGCAAAACTCCAGTTTAAACATTGCGAGAGTATTAAGGAGAAAGATAACGAAAATTTTAGTGATAGCCGGACACGATTGGTAGAAAAGCACGTAGATTACAGCGTGTATGAGGTTAGAGCTGACGTTAAACGGTCAGACGACAGCAGTGTGGGTTGCGCAGATCCAGAGGAAGTAATTGCAGATACTACTGGGCACATTCCTCCAGGTAGATTGGCAGATGAGATCAATCTGACCAAAGAGGAATCAACGAAGGTGACAATTAGTGAATTGATAGCAAAGCAACGCTCACTAGTTGACGAGTTACAGGAAAAGGTTTCGGTATTGGAGGCGAAGATACAGACTAAGCCTCAGGACAAACGTGTTGAAATTAAAATTATATGTGAACAGAGGCTGAAAAAGCCGCCAGATAAGCCGGATTTAGGATCAAAGCCCAATGGTTTTTTCTGAAATGACCTGGATATAGAAGATGATTTATTGTGGGACAATAAACAAACAGTCGAGGACAAGTGTAGACAGATAGTAGTGTCTGTTAATATGCACGACCTACAACTAAACGTGTTGATTGACACCGGTGCAGAATTGAGTGCTGTATCTGGGAAAATATTTGAGTTACTGAAAGACAGACCTGGTATCGTAGTTATGCCAGTAACAGGAGTGAAAATTATCGGTGCTACTGGGAAGGCCAGTAAACCGGTCACAAAACAGATTTTTGTCAACTTCGAGATATGTGGGGCACGATTTGAACAAGAGTTTGTGGTCGTGCCAGACTTAACTACGGAAGTAATTATCGGGTTAGATTGGCTATTAAAGTACCGTGCAGTGATTAATTGCGAAAGCAAAACTTTGACATGTACGTCACAAGATAAAACAATAGTAGTTAGTTTTGACGAGGCAGGAGACGGTGTGAATAGGCAATACCAGCCTATACACATTGTTAACTGGCCGGATGTCATTGACGTAGGTATGAATTTGAACTACTGTAACGTGAGGGATCTCGGCATTGACAATAGTGTAGAAAGTGAATTGGGAAGTATTGTAGACCGTGTGTCAAACGTAACACACGAACAAAGAGGACGCCTGTATGAAATAATAATGAGGAATAAGAGTGTGTTTTCAGACAAACCGAGACTTGTGGAAGAGATAATCAAATTCCCTCCACGCATTGACATTAGTATTGGTGTGAAAAAAGATCGTTTGCGAGAAATAATGATGCTAAAAGCCGATGCTCGCATACGTCGTCGTGACGCTAAACCGCGTTTTGCTAAGTTTGCAATCGGAGACTTAGTACTTGTAAAAGCTCATGAGAAATCGAGCGAGATAGGCAATGAAATCTCTAAATTTAAGTTGGTTTATAATGGACCATATAAAGTCATTGGTATACCTCACACAAATGCTTAATGCTTACAGAGTATCCAAGCTCTAGAAAACTATTAGGTATACGGAACATTGTAGACTTGAAATTGTACCAACCTAGGATTGATTAATAGCACAGAATGGGTAATTTGTACAGTTTGTAAATATAGAGTGTAAGATTTAAGGATTTGCTAGATTGACATGCTTTTGCTTGACCAAGAGGACATTCAAGAAGTTGTAATTAATAAGTAACTAATTTTGACTAAATGATTTAAGAGTAACTGATTATTAATCAATTGAAAAATCCAAGCTGCTAGTTTAAGTTTTCAGCTGAGTCACAGTAGATTAAGGAATGTAAATATGATTTTGTAACTAGCTGTAAGATTTCATAAATATGTGATTTACTAGTCATTGCCGATGTACTTAGACGCTGTTTTAAGTTTCAGGCTAGTACATGCGTGCGACGATGGACAGTGTTGAGTTATCCACTGTGATAGCATTAATGGACTCCTTGAGATTACTCGGGAGTGAGTTTTTCCGAAAGAATTCAGTGAAACGGACGTTCTGGAAATGCCGTTACACAGGCGAGTGATATCAAGAGTGCCGCACTGGCGGGCGCAACAATACTGGCGAGGCGGAGTCGCTCTCGGCTCTTGTGCCACTCTTGGCATTCTTTGTACTTGCGGGTACGGAAGGTGGAGTTGTTTTTCTTCCCGGACAGCTGATGTGAAAGAATTGTTCTGTCAATTTTTTTTTTCGATCTGCTGTACATTATTTTCTTGTTTGCAGTTGTTTTCTGGACTCTCAAGACGAGAATATTAATTATAAAAAGGTTATATAAAAATGTGCATTCTGTGTAATTAATTATTAATTTGCGTATTTTGAAATACCTATTTTTTATGACCATGTACTCTGCTTGATGTTGCAAATAGTATTCCATTTCTTGATACTGTTTTTCCGTGATTTCCCTAAATCGCTCCGGGCAAATGCCGGGATGGTTCCTTTCAAAGGGCATGGCCGACTTCCTCTCCGTCCTTCTCTAACCCGATGAGACCGATGACCTCACTGTCTGGTCTCCTTCCCCAAAACAACCAACCTTGATACTGTTAGGAATTTTGAATAGAGGAACCATTTTCTATGTTTTCTATGAATTTTAATATGTTGTCAACCTGTTTTCTTTTGTGTAAGATGACAGAGTGGAATAAGGTTAGAAGTGTCTCAACTCAATTATTATGGTCTAAAAATTGGTTTATGGTTAATTAGCCTAATGCTAAATTTTCGTGATGTTTTGAGCATATGCATTTCCGCTTTTTTTTTTTTTCCTTTTGGGAGATTTTCTGAGTGTTAAGTTACACGTACATCCTCAGACAATGTGGGGCACGAATAACGCAGGAAATGCATATCCTCCTATTTCCATCTATTGTACTTTAAATTTTTTCCTTATTTTGTTACCTGAAGATATGTCATTTCTGTGTCTTTATATATTGTAACTGTTTTACTATTTGTATACAGGGTGTTACAAAAAGGTACAGCCAAACTTTCAGGAAACATTCCTCACACACAAATAAAGAAAAGATGTTATGTGGACATGTGTCCGGAAACGCTTAATTTCCATGTTAGAGCTCATTTTAGTTTCGTCAGTATGTACTCCACTTCCTCGATTCACCGCCAGTTGGCCCAATTGAAGGAAGGTAATGTTGACTTCGGTTCTTGTGTTGACATGCTACTCATTGCTCTTCAGTACTAGCATCAAGCACATCAGTACGTAGCATCAACAGGTTAGTGTTCATCACTAACGTGGTTTTGCAGTCAGTGCAATGTTTACAAATGCGGAGTTGGCAGATGCCCATTTGATGTATGGATTAGCACGGGGCAATAGCCGTGGCGCGGTACGTTTGTATCGAGACATTTCCAGAACGAAGGTGTCCCGACAGGAAGACGTTCGAAGCAATTGATCGGCGTCTTAGGGAGCACGGAACATTCCAGCCTATGACTCGCGACTGGGACGACCTAGAACGACGAGGACACCTGCAATGGACGAGGCAATTCTTCGTGCAGTTGACGATAACCCTAATGTCAGCGTCAGAGAAGTTGCTGCTATACAAGGTAACGTTGACCACGTCACTGTATGGAGAGTGCTACGGGAGAACCAGTTGTTTCCGTACAATGTACAGCGTGTGCAGGCACTATCAGCAGCTGATTGGCCTCCACGGGTACACTTCTGCGAATGGTTCATCCAACAATGTGTCAATCCTCATTTCAGTGCATATGTTCTCTTTATGGATGAGGCTTCATTCCAACGTGATCAAATTGTAAATTTTTACAGTCAACCCGTGTGGGCTGACGGGAATCCGCACGCAATTGTGCAATCACGTCATCAACACAGATTTTCTGTGAACGTTTGGGCAGGCATTGTTGTTGATGTCTTGAATGGGCCCCATGTTCTTCCACCTACGCTCAATGGAGCACGTTATCACGATTTCATACGGGATACTCTACCTGTGCTGCTAGAACATGTGCCTTTACAAGTACGACACAACATGCACGGAGCTCCTGCACATATCAGTTGAAGTGTTCGTACGCTTCTCAACAACAGATTCGGTGACCGATAGATTGGTAGAGGCGGACCAATTCCATGGCCTCCACGCTCTCCTTACCTCAACCCTCTTCACTTTCATTTATGGGAGCATTTGAAATCTCTTGTCTACGCAACCCCGGTACCAAATGTAGAGACTCTTCGTGCTCGTATTGTGGACGGCTGTGATAGAATACGCCATTCTCCAGGGCTGCATCAACGCATCAGGGATTCCATGCGACGGATGATGGATGCATGTATCCTCGCTAACGGAGGACATTTTGTACATTTCCTGTAACAAAGTGTTTGAAGTCACGCTGGTACGTTCTGTTGCTGTGTGTTTCCATTCCATGATTAATGTGATTTGAAGAGAAGTTATAAAATGAGCTCTGACATTGAAAGTAAGCGTTTCCGGACACATGTTCACATAACACATTTTCTTTCTTTGTGTGTGAGGAATGTTTCCTGAAAGTTTGGCCGTACCTTTTTGTAACACCCTGTATATATATTTATACATTTATGTCGATGTATAATTGGTTTGTTTTGTAAATATTATTTGTATTTTTACGCTGGGTCTTGCCTAGGGAAAACTATGCTATCGAACGATTACATCGATAGGTCGTGTGGAGAACCAAAGTGTTTAGGATCTTAGGTAGGGTTAACTCTGCCACGTGGAGCGCGGGCAGAGGGGTCTGCCTGGAGGAGGGCGGTGGAGGAGGTGTGTTGTGTGACGCTCCCGCGAGTGGCCGCGCTTTCGGGGTTTGGCAGCATGTAATTGCGCTCGACCTGCTACGTTAGTTTCTGACACGGTGTCGCGGACGGGAAGCATTAACTGGTGCACATCAAGAGCCCGTTTCGCCTGGTGACAGTGTCGAGAAGAAAGCGCGCCAACATCCAGCTTCTGCAACAGCGACGGCCGACAATGAGTGACTGTCGCCACCTCTTCGATCGACGACTTCAAACCTTCAATCAACCAACAAGGAAGACTGGTAGCACGTAAAGTATTAGAACTGTATGACAGACCTCAGCTTTTAAAATTGCTCCATTTGCTTCAACGAAATTACAGCAACTTAGCATGAACCTTTGTTGCTCGTTGTCACAATTGCATTACCAAGCAGGGTCCCTTCCTTTTCCGGAATGAACCCGCGTGTCATTGAAATTCAAACGCCAACATTAAAGTAATATCGTTCGATTTCACTGCTTTAATTTCAAAGTTCAGTTAAGGTATTCATAGCTGGCTACAATATTTAGATTACACAAGCACAAATTAAGAGTGCGAGTTTTGTTACCATATTTTAACTTACCTGTGACAGCAGCTCAGCTTAGTACGTACTAAATTTTACTATTTTTAATTGTTCAGAATCATTTAATTCAAGTTCAAAGATAAACCTCTTATTTCTAAATTGCGTAGATTCAAGTAGTTTTTGAAATGATTGTTGAGGTAGACCAAGACTAACTTTATTTTATTGAATTTCGTAGTGCTTCAGAAACAAAGTTCACTATTAATTTCAGTCACTAAATTAACTTTCAATTTTTCGGTTTTATTAATTCTTTTGCTAAATTAAGTCAGACTGTAGCGAAACGTATTACTTCTGACAAACATTCAGTTTTCACACAGCATGTGTCAACCTTCAGTTGCCACGCTTTTAGTGCTAATTATATGTGCATTAATCTTTCATTTTCAGTTATTATAGTAGTTGTTCATAGGACTGGCGACTGTAATTTTCCCCAAATCTCAAATATCTCATTAACGCCAATTAATTGTTAACGTAACGACCGCACATTTACTTTCTTTATTAATTTTACCCTTTTCTCAAAATTAATTTCCACCAATTCCATTTGCATTTTTCCTTTCATTTAGATGTAACTTTGCCCTCCCTCTTTACCGACAAATTGACTTCGGTGACGATTGCTTTTCCCAAATTTTCATTAGGTACACGCGGTTTAATTTTTACTGTCATTAAGGTCGATAAGTGAGGGGGAGGCTGCAACCTGATGGGACAGCGGCTCGATTTTACACAGAGTACGCGAAGGAACTTGTCCCCCCTCTTGCAGCGGTGTACCGTAGGTCTCTAGAAGAGCGTAGCGTTCCAAAAGATTGTTAAAGGCACAGGTCATCCCCGTTTTCAAGAAGGGACGTCGAACAGATGTGCAGAACTATAGACGTATATCTCTAACGTCGATCAGTTGTAGACTTTTGGAACACGTATTATGTTCGAGTATAATGACTTTTCTGGAGACTAGAAATCTATAGGAATCAGCATGGGTTTCGAAAAAGACGATAGTTTGAAACCCAGCTCGCGCTATTCGTCCACGAGACTCAGAGGGCCATAGACACGGGTTCCCAAGTAGATGTCGTGTTTCTTGACTTCCGCGAGGCGTTTGACACAGTTCCCCACAGTCGTTTAATGAACAAAGTAAGAGCATATGGACTATCGGACCAATTGTGTGATTGGATTGAAGAGTTCCTAGATAAAAGAACGCAGCATGTCATTCTCAATGGAGAGAAGTCTTCCGAAGTAAGAGTGATTTCAGATGCGCCGCAGGGGAGTGTCGTAGGACCGTTTCCATTCACAATATATAAAAATGAGCTTGTGGATAACATCGGAAGTTCATTGAGGGTTTTTGCAGATGATGTTGTAGTATATCAAGAGGTTGTAACAATGGAAGATTGTACTGAAATGCATGAGGATCTGCAACGAATTGACGCATGGTGCAGGGAATGGCAATTGAATCTCAATGTAGACAAGTGTAATGTGCTGAGGATACATAGAAAGAAAGATCCTTTATCATTTAGCTACAATATAGCAGATCAGCAACTGGAAGCAGTTAATTCCACAAATTATCTTGGAGTATGCATTAGGAGTGGTTCAAAATGGAATGACCATATAAAATTAATCGTCGTTAAAGCAGATGTGAGACCGAGATTCATTGGAAGAATCCTAAGGAAATGCAGTCCGAAAACAAAGGAAGTAGGTTACAGTACATTTGTTCGCCCACTGCTTGAATACTGCTCACTGGTGTGGGACCCGTACCAAATAGGGTTGATAGAAGAGATAGAGAAGATCCACGGAGAGCAGCGCACTTCGTTACAGGATCATTTAGTAATCGCAAATGTGTTACAGAGATGTTAAACTCCAGTGGAAGTCTCTGCAAGAGAGACGCTCAGTAGCTCGGTACGGGCTTTTGTTGAAGTTTCGAGAACATATCTTCACCGAGGAGTCAAGCAGTGTATTGCTCTCTCCTAAGTATATCTCGCGAAGAGACCGTGAGGATAAAATCAGAGAGATTAGAGCACACACAGAGGCATACCGACAATCTTTCTTTCCACGAACTATACGAGACTGGAATAGAAGGGAGAACGGATAGAGGTACTCAAGGTACCCTCCGCCACACACCGCCAGGTGGCTTGCGGAGTATGGTGTAGATGTAGATGTAGATGTAGAATCTTAGTCTTCGATGTACAGCATTTGAATCGACCTGATTTCGATGAGTAAGATATGTCCCTCGCCAAGCTAGAGAACCCTGCTAATTCTCTCGAAATCCCGTCATGTTCCAACAGCACTGTCCCATTAGTTAGAAGGCTGACAGGTAAAGAGCTATCACAATGAGAAAAATATCACACCGACATACAGGAGAAATTCAAAACCATGCAGAGTATACACGGACTGCACAAAGAAATCCGGTAGCATAACACCTACAATTCATCGACATCGGATGATGGTCTATAAACGTCACTCTGTACATGTCCTAATCTCCTTTATCATTTTCCTATTATTACCATGCTAGAAATACGTCAGTGTAATGGTGCCCAAGTCTTTACTGACGGCACAGTTTCTCTCTCTCTCTCTCTCTCTCTCTCTCTCTCTCTCTGTCTCTCTCTCTCTCATTCTCCTCCTTATGTTTGTAACATCTAACTGATTAAAACTACGAACTATACAACCTTCGTTAATGTTACCGGGTGGAGAACTCAGTAGGGTCTTACCGCGTCTCTTTCTTCCGATGTATTGGGAAACAAATATCGTCTGCGTGTTGGGATCAACCATATATGGTGATCCCATTAAACAGACATGTATTGGTCCATTGGAGTAGGCGACAAGTGATCGAAGTCGCTTCCACGGACCCGTGTAAAGTTTTTAACAAAGAAATTCACCAAACGGCCAAGCAAACTGAGAAGTTATTTATTTACAATTCAATATGCCACCTTCCGGCCCCATTTGCACCTCTAAAAAATTATTGGCATACTGGGGCCATCTCTTGCAGTCAAGTCTTCGAAGGAAGCACTTGAGAATTCACAACATCCAGAAACAGATGGTCCTAGTATAGCAATAGAGTTCTTGAGACGTGCATATGGGGTCTGGAGATGGCGATTTGAATTGCCGAAACTGGCAGCGAAAACAAAATAAATAACTTCTCAACTGTCAAGGCTGTTTGACGAATTTCTTTGCTAAATATTTTGCCTGCCGCTGCTCCATGTTCACAATGGATCAACAGAGACTGTGAAAAGTTTTGTCGCCTGTACTGGAAGAAGACCATACCGAGTATCAGTCACAAGCAGTTTGATACATTGTTTTTTTTTTTTTTTTTTTGCTGTAACACATCGAAATAATGTACGACTACAGCTGTGTACACAGCCACACATGTGCCACACATGAGTTTGAGGTCTGTGTCAGTAGCTAAGCAGAAAATGGTTCAAATGGCTCTGAGCACTATGGGACTTAACTTCTGAGGTCATCAGTCCCCTAGAACTTAGAATTACTTAAACCCAACTAACTTAAGGACATCACACACATCCATGCCCGAGGCAGGATTCGAACCTGCGACTGTAGCGGTTGCGCGGTTCCAGACTGTAGCGCCTAGAACCGCTCGGCCACATCGGCCGGCAGCTAAACAGACATTAACATGTTTCGATCCACTGCCTCTCACAGAAATCTGGACATCGGATGGTGTAAACTGTGCTGCTCCCACAACGCACATGCTGGCTGAAATGAAAGACAGAGTCGGTATTTCTTATTGACAAAAATGTGGAAGACATCGCAACATATGGAAACTGGAAGAGTTTGCAACATTGTGAAGCGTTTGCAGAAAGCCTTCGGAAGGTGATGACATCTACATTTAATCTCATCGTTCACAGTGACGGGGTAGCAGATTCCTGGTGTTCCGTTTCAAAAAGACTGGAGATTGAAAGATCTCCTGCATTGTCTTTGACCAACCCTGCCTGAAACACTGTTGTCAATTTTATTTGCAACTTACCAGAAGTGGGAGGGTACTACACCCATTATATTCCATGTCTCGTGAAGGAATAGAGCGAGCTGAGTCTCTAACTGCTGTGCAGCAAAGAGTGTTCCACACCAATCTTACTCACGGCACCCATCCAAGTGCACAAGATCTCTCCAGATGTGTGCATGTCGAGGAGGTCAGCACCCCTTATCGATGTATAGTAGATATGAGAGTGTTTTGTCCATATAACAGAGAGTTAAGAGGAAACGTGTGGGTTAGACATGAGAGAGCTCCAGACAGACGGAGTTTGAAGCATTTATGTAAACCAACTGAGCTATTAATTCTGAAGTGTTATTCTAGTGCCAAGAAGGTACTCGTAAGAGAGAAATGATTGTAGAAAATAAGCACACGCACTCCTAAGGCTACCAAGAAGGTACTGGCGAGAGAGAAATGATTGTAGAACATAAGCACACACACTCCTAAGGCTACATCGGTTCTATACTTCAACATGCTATAATGTTAAAGCCATGTGGTTCCCAAAATATTAGACACGCGGAGTGCAACGCTTTTAGTGCTCTAATGTAGGACATGTATTTCCAACATCTGACATATATCCACTCTGCAGGTTTTCTATCCCACTCACTAGAGAGACAAACTTTAAGATGATAAAACTACTTTCTTCTACACCAAATAAAAACAGAGATTCATTTTGATACATGCACAATATACTTTCTGGAGGAGTATAGCAGCCAGTGATCACGTTCGACTACGATTCGAAAATTAGCCTATGCTCGCATCAGTCCTATAAAATGATTCCCAGCAATGGAAAATGTGTCTCATGAAGAAACAGGCACATGCATAGCAGCGGTGTTTGGGATGTGATATTACACACCATGTGAAAGGTGGCTACACTGAGCCACAGCGCCAGAGATCGCTAGAGAGCATTGTTCCGCTGCCTCCACTGGCAGTGATTATTGAGATGTCGTAGTGGGCAGTGCTTGTCCAGGACTCGTAGTAGTCAGTTCGTGTTCAGATGTGCTAGTAGGGAGTGCTTGCTGAGATGTGATACTGAAAAGTTCTTGTTGAGATGTGGTAATAGCGAGTCGGTGTGGAGATATATTGTAATGATTAGAGTGATTTTGGTCAATATATGAAGGTAACGAAACTTGATTTATTTTTCATTATTTCCATGTTTTAAATAATGCGTCATTACAGGTTCAGTGAACAAAGCATCTGGCTTGTGTTCTTGGATTAGAGTGTAATTCTGGTTCTCTTGAGTAATTATGGTATTTTTATTTTCTTTAATTAATTCAGTATAAATGATATTTAAAATTTCTTGTGTTATTGGAGAAGAACCGTGCCAGATGCGTACGTTGAGTCATACTTCCACACACAGAACAGTTACACTTGTGCTTTGGTTTCGTAGGTTTTATAGTTGCTGGGGACTTAATTAATTGTGTTAATGAAAATTTCCATTTCATTCTTTGTTGTTGTTCTATGCAGTCAGATAGCGTAATAATACTAGTGAGGGCCAACCGTTTACGAGACTTCGTAACCGAACAGACAGTTACAAAAACAAAAAATTAAAATTATTTTCATTATGTATTAAATAAGCCCCCATGCACGTGGCGACCGCTGCTTCGGATCGTCCCTTGGAATTCTTCTGATTGTAAAAATAGTAGACAGTAGTATTGTTGTAGTACTTTGTAGTTTAGTAATTGTAGTCTATTTGCATGAGTAGATTTGGTAATTGTCATTCTTTTAATGGTATATTGGCAGAATTTAATTTTCATTGTCTTGTCTACGGGTTTGACAATTAGTGCAATTATTTCAATTGTTCGATTAATCGTGTTTGAGGGAAACATTTCGTGTGAATGGTATTGTTGGAGATAAAGTGTCATTGTGTGTAATTTTCATATAGTGACGAGTTTTGTATGTTTTGTAAATGATAACGCGATTGATGAAAAAGGCAAAAATGATGGATAGTGAGAATGACGAAATTGTTGACATGGCGAACTCGCCAACACAGGACAACAGTATGATGGATAATGAAGTTGAAAACAATTTAAGAAGTCGGGAAAATAGTCCAGAACTAGTTCAAAATTTTTCACAATCAAAAAATTTTCAGAATACGAGATTAACGACAGAAGATATGCAGCAGTTGTTGGGTGCAATATTAAATTTGGGATCTCAGTTAGAATCACTGCGAAGAACAATTAAAACCGAATTCAAAACAGTGGGATCACAGTTAAGATCTGAATTAAAAACAGTGGGATCACAGTTACGATCTGAAATTAAAACTGATATGGGAACAATGGAAACACGGTTAGACTCACGGGAATCACAAATAGGAACAAATAAAACCGAGATGGAAACAATGGAAACACAGTTAGGCTCACGAACAGGGACATGTTTCAAAAACATGAAAGATGAATCAAAGAAAGAAATTAGAGAAGAAGTACAACCGATTTTGAAGGCTCACAATAATAGTTTAATTTCAACAGGAATTAGACAAGAGGAACAGGACAGGGAACAGGAAGAAAAAGATCGCGTGATAGTTCAAAAATTTTCAGAGTTAAATTTACAACGTGCACACGATAATGAAGAAGTATTTGAAAGAATTGAGGAATCAGTACCAAATGACTTAACGCAACAGTGTGAACAGTCAACTATTAAATGTGACAATACCGAAACCCGAATTGCGACACTTACGGAAGACGTAAACTTATCGGAAAGAGTTGAGGAGATTTCAGATCAATTGACAAATCTTAGTTTAAATGGGGACAGAGATTCAGATGATATAGCTCCATTGCCATTTTCAGAAACCGAAGAGTACCAGAGCATAAATAAGCATGTTGAAAATCACGGAAAATTTAATGAACGCGTTAAATGGGAATTTGAAGCATTAGGAAAGCAAGTGAAACAAATTGAAGGCGAAATTGTAGGAAAAGACAGCAAAAGAAATTTAGAATCACAAATAGCAGAGGGGTTTGAAGAAAGTAATTTGTTTTATTTACGGGATGCAACAAGAGAGCGCCAAGCGCGCGAACTTGACAATAATCGACATTCGGACTGGGACAGACGCGGTAGGTCTTTGTCGCCACGAGGCGAAAACTTTGACTGTAAACACTTCTTGACTGTTCGGAAATTTAAGATCTTCCGCAATTCTAAGAATGACATACATCCATGTTTATGGTTAGATCAATTTACGTACGCACTTCCGCCAGATGTGCCACTAAGTCACAAACTGAAAATTATGTGCAGCTATTAAAGTCCTCAGGGGATTCACTACACTAAGTGAATATGTGTCGTAGCGCTCACAGGGCCCCGAGCTGTAGTGGTGCTATTTCTCTTTTAGTTTTCTGCACCGCTGCTTACTCTTTCACTATTCTTTGCATCTATAAAAAACAATTCTTCTACTATCCATCTATCTAGACAGTAGGTAAACAATAACCGGATTTGACTATTTTACCCAGAAGTGACTTCGGAAATTACCGTTTGGACTTACTGTATTTTCTGCAGCATTCATTCGTAATTTAAACGAAATCTTACCTGTTTATCTTCGTGACAATATTACTTCATATGTTGACGATATTCTTATTGCTAAACGTTCTTGGAGTGAGCACAACAAAATTTTGGATTACTTATTACGTATTTTTGCAAGAGTTGGCATTACAGAGAACTTGGAAAAATCTGAATTTGGTCGTTCTCAGGTGAAATTTCTTGGTCACATTATTTCTACAGAAGGTATTCTTCCTGATCCAGAGAAATTAGACGCTATTCGTAATTATGCTGTTCCTACCACAAAACGTGATGTTCGTAGTTTCCTTGGTGTCTGTAATTTTCTTAGACGCTTTGTTAGATTGGATGATTTGGCCACACCTCGTTTACACATTTCAGTTATGCGCACTTTGGTCCCAGAAAATGCTTTCATAAATTGCGAGAAAATTGCTACTTCAGTAATATGGAAAAACGTATTCGATCTGTTCTTGCCAAATGCAAATTATGTCAACAGGCTAAGCCGCCAACTGTTTCTCACAGAGCACCGTTGTTTCCTATCATTCCAGCGAAATTAAAGGACATGGCTGCAGTCGATTTGTTCGGTCCAGTGGTTCGTTCTACTAATGGTTTTGCGTACATTTTCGTAGCAGTGGAATTGACATCAAAATACGTGTGTTTTACACCTTTACGCAAAGCAACAGCTCGTTCAGTATCTAACGCTTTCATCAAACATTTTCTTAAAGAAGTTGGTCATGTTGATAAGGTTATATCAGATAATGGATCACAGTTTCGCTCTAAAATTTGGCTTCGTACTCTACGGCGTCGTAAAATTAAACCAATCTTCATTTCACTTTTTCACCCTCAATCTAACGCTTCAGAAAGATGGATGAAGGAAATCAATAAATTGTGCCGTCTTTATTGTCATCAGAATCACAGAACTTGGGATCAGTATCTTCATATTTTTCAGAACATTCTGAATGAACTTCCTAATGACTCAACTTCTTTACCGCCTATACTGATATTAAAAAATAAAGTACCAACAAATCGCATTTCTGAAATCGTCCCTTTTCCGCCTTCACGGAAACTGCGGCATTCTGAAGTTGTCAACCTGGCTCTACGAAATATTGCGTCTGCGGCTGCAAGAAGAGAGAAATCAGCTAAACGTCCTGGTCGTTTAAAAATTTTGTCAGTTGGTCAAAAGGTATTAATTAAGTCTCACCGTTTGTCTCACAAAGGAAAAGGCTTGTGTCGCAAATTTTTTCTGTTTTATAACGGTCCATATAGAGTTCGCAAAATTATTCATGATAACACTGTTGAAGTAGAAACTCTTAAATCTCGACGCTCTAAGGGAATACATCATATATCTAACGTTAAAATTTTTGTGGAATGACATATTTTTGAGACATCAACAGTTATACGTAAACATGCGGAGAGTACAAGGATACCGCGCCGTGTTCCGGCGGCGGCACATACTCAAAGCAACAGTCAAGTCGGCGCGCCGCACAAGGCAGTCGTTGACCGCAAACAATCGCTTCCTACGTCACGCGCCTACAGCTGATCGAGCGCACAGTGTGAATGCACTGACAGACGTAAACAAATACACAGTCTAATTTCTCCGACTAAATTCAGTATAAAGCTATAGTGACTTGATAAATTATGTTATTAACGTTCAGTATTTTTCAGGATAATGTTGTATAAAATATTTAAGACCTTCAGGTAAATTCTATGTGTGTCCGACGTTAAGAGGACTTGCTATGGAGAAAATTTCAGGAAGAATGTAATTTCAAAAAAAAAAAAAAAACTATTAATTGAGTTTATTTTTCAGGTAACATATTTCCACTTAGCTACGTACTTTAGACGTAATTTGCTGCTCGCGATTACGTGATTCATACTTTGTGCTAAATTTCATGTTCTATGAATTTACTAGTGAAGCGACGTGCTTGCGCACATTAACTGATTTTGACAATGATTGACTAATGAACAGGGTTGTTATTTGTATATATTATGCATTGCTTGGCTGCACTGCTTTTTCACTGATGTCATATTTTTTATTATGTGCTTGCTGTGCTTATTTATTTAAATTATAATTGTCACCCTATTAGTTGTGCTGTTATGTATGTAGGTTACACTTTGTGATTTATCTGCTTGCGCCTTCATGTTTACTTATTAAGATTACATACGAACATTTATTTGTTTATGCTGATATGATGCTAATGACTTGTTTATTACGTAAGATATATGTTTGCTGCTTTTTGTATGGATTGCATATTTACACATTTCTGTTTTGTTGTCATAACTACTCTCCAATTTAGAATATAGAAATGCTGATATACTGTGTACAAACATAGAGTTTAGGTTACACTGTGGTATTAATTATAGATTGTTCGCTTGGCAGAGCCTCGTTGTAGGAATTGTGCTGCATCCACTTGTTGACATTCAGTTCTCTACTGGTATATTTACTCGCTATTGCATGTTTTGCTTATGCTCAGTGCCTTATATTTTTAAGATAAGAAAATGAACTGCAGTAATTCGACATAAACGACATTAGTACAAGAAACTTCATAGAAGTCACATGAGCTGGAGGTTTTATGAAAGCTGTATAAATGTATGCTAATAGGAAGGAAGCTAACGACATGACATACCAAAACTAGGTTTAGACCATTGACAGTTATTACACTGCGTTTTTCGTGAGCAATTGAAATAGGAAGTGACATTTAACACAAGAAATACTCCACATGTTTGCTTCTGTTTGCCATAAGTCTTGAAGTGGTGTGCACACTGTGAAATATTATGATCATTCACACTCCGTAATCGTACTTAATTACTGAGAGTTATTCGAACTAAGTCTGTTAGAGGTCATGTATGCATTTCTTTTATTTAATGATGGACAAGGAACCAAAATGTATCTTACAATTTATAATGAGTAGAAAATTTGGGTCAGATGGATTACACAGAGGTTGTGTGTAGACACTGTGTCTTCGGATTGTATGGGATGATGAATTGAAGTTGCACTAGGATTTTGTCTGTACTTGTTCGAGGAGACTGACTAGAGGAAAGAGTTGTTATGGAAGTGAAATGATATTGGTGCTGAGGTTTATATATATCGACGTAGTGAAGAGGTATTATTGAAGTATTAAGATTAAGTGATGATTATTGGAGTTTTCGTGGACAAGAGGTAAGGTAAATGATATTGATGATAAGGTTTATATGTATCGACGTATTGAAGAGGTATTAGTGAAGTATTGAGATTATGCTGATGATTATTGGAGTTTTGGTGGATAAGAGGTAAAGTAAGTGAGGAGCATATTTTTTTTGTTGGTCCATATGGAACAAGGAGGATGAAGATGGCAGACTAGAACACTCAAGTAGAAGGAAGATTGTCTACACACACACTTTGTCAAATCACTAAGCAGTATATACTTTTTTTTGAGAGAGGAAGCATTTGCATATCTTGGTACACTGACAGTTGTTCAGCAACCGTACATTTTGATCTGGCTTGGCAAACATTGGTCTTGACATGATGACTATGACGTTGACTTAACTATTATTGACTGTTATACATTGCTGCCACTACTACTTGGTACACATGATGAACATCAAATCTTGGACAGAGCTACATTTACACAGTTAACACTATTCAATTACACAGTAGTACTTAATGTGGATGAAAGATGAGTGAGTGTGTTTTGTGCGTTTTCCTTTCCTAATCCTACCCACCTATCTCCTAAATATTATTTTATTTGTTGGTAGTGGCTTGCACTGACACCCATAAATGTTATAGGTTTACTGGTATTTGTGTATTGTAATAATTAATAGGACAATTATCTGATATCATTTGTGTGTTTGTTATGATTTGTATGTTTAGTGTAAAAGCATTGTATGTGTATTCAAACTATTTTTCATGCCTGAACTGTCTGATTAGTGATGGTGCTGCACTTTTCAACATGATGTGTGACATTTAGTCATGTTTAATTTCTGCTGATGAACTGTGTGATCAGTGATTGGAAAAATTATGGACTGTTACTTGTACCTTTTCTACATAATTGGTGCCACTAGGACATGTTTAATTTCTGCTTATAAACTCTGATGAACAGTGTGATCAGTGATACTGAATTTTATGGAACTGCTTCTGCTGAGAAATGTGACTTGTTGCTGTGTGTACCTGCTCAACATTGCTGGGTACCACTGATGGACTGCTTCTACTGAAATGATGTTGCTTCTTGCTGTCTGCACCTGGTCAACATTACTGGGTGCCACTGATGGACTGCTTCTACTGAAATGGTGTTACTTGTTGGTGTCTGCACCTGCTCAACATTGCTGGGTGCCACTGATGGATTGCTTCTACTGAAAAGATGTCACCTGTTGATGTCTGCACCTGCTCAACATTGCTGGTGCCACTAATGGAACTGCTTATACTGAAATGGTGTTACTTGTTGGTGTCTGCACCTGCTCAACATTGCTGGGTGCCACTGATGGACTGCTTCTACTGAAAAGATGTCACCTGTTGCTGTGTGCACCTGCTCAACATTGCTGGTGCCACTAATGGAACTGCTTATACTGAAATGGTGTTCCCTGTTGATGTCTGCACCTGCTCAACATTGCTGGGTGCCACTGATGGACTGCTTCTACTGAAATGATGTCACTTGTTGGTGTCTGCACCAATTCAACATTACTGGGTGCCACTGATGGACTGTTTCTACTAAAAAAATGTCATTTGTTGGTTTTTGCACCTGTTGACCATTGCTGGGTGCTACTGCTGGAACTGTCAACTGCTTATTCTTGGGCTATGGAAAGCGTTTATGTGAATATTTGTATAAACTGATTTTTTGTGTATTACTGGTTGTGAAAAGTTATGAGACTCTTACCTGCACATATTCGTCATTGCTGACGCTATTGATTGAATTGTTTAACCACATAATACTTGTGTAAACTATTATGTAAAGTCACATGTATGAAAGAATTTGTATTGCTTACTGTATTCTATATAATAGGTTATTGAAAGGTCAGTGCAAAGCCAAAATTTTATCTAGTTATATGATATTTACGTATTAATATTATCTTTTATTTTTGTCTGTATTTTTTTTGACGAATTTGGTGGTATTTTCACCACCAATGCTGGCAAAAATACCATCAAATTCTAGCCCGTGGAGGAAGGGCATATGAAAGGTGGCTACACTGAGCCACAGCGCCAGAGATCGCTAGAGAGCATTGTTCCGCCGCCTCCACTGGCAGTGATTATTGAGATGTCGTAGTGGGCAGTGCTTGTCCAGGACTCGTAGTAGTCAGTTCGTGTTCAGATGTGCTAGTAGGGAGTGCTTGCTGAGATGTGATACTGAAAAGTTCTTGTTGAGATGTGGTAATAGCGAGTCGGTGTGGAGATATATTGTAATGATTAGAGTGATTTTGGTCAATATATGAAGGTAACGAAACTTGATTTATTTTTCATTATTTCCATGTTTTAAATAATGCGTCATTACAGGTTCAGTGAACAAAGCATCTGGCTTGTGTTCTTGGATTAGAGTGTAATTCTGGTTCTCTTGAGTAATTATGGTATTTTTATTTTCTTTAATTAATTCAGTATAAATGATATTTAAAATTTCTTGTGTTATTGGAGAAGAACCGTGCCAGATGCGTACGTTGAGTCATACTTCCACACACAGAACAGTTACACTTGTGCTTTGGTTTCGTAGGTTTTATAGTTGCTGGGGACTTAATTAATTAATTGTGTTAATGAAAATTTCCATTTCATTCTTTGTTGTTGTTCTATGCAGTCAGATAGCGTAATAATACTAGTGAGGGCCAACCGTTTACGAGACTTCGTAATCGAACAGTCAGCTACTAAAAACAAAAAATTAAAATTATTTGCATTCTATTTTAATTAAGCCCCCATGCACATGTTGCACTAACTCCATAAACAGGACAACTGTACAGCAAATGCACTCACATAGGGTTTGCAGAACCTCACAAACTTCTGTCAGTGACTTAGAAAAGGAGTTTCATACATTTTACATAAATCTCTTGCACTAAAAATCCTGAAGTATTGTTCCAGTGTTTGATGTCCATACAAAGAAGGTATGAGAAAAAGAGAAATGATTATGGAGGATAAACACATCCCAAGGCCTATACAGATCTGCACTTAAGCACAGTATAATGCTAGAGTTGTGTGGATCCCAACCTATTAGTCATGTGGAATTCAACGCTGTTAATATTCCAATGTAAGAAATATATTTGCAGTGCATGACGTACTTTCTCCCAGGAAGTTTCTCTTCGATAAACCATGGTGACAAACTGTAAGTTGATAAAACAAATACCTTGCACACCAAAGAAAACACTGATTCTTTGTAACACAAACACTACATCAGTTTCCGGAGGTGTATGACGCCTGCTGTTTAAAAAGTTCGAGCCCAATTATGGTCCAGAAATTATGATATGTTCACAACAGTCATATAAAACGACCGTCGGCAGCTGAAAATGCATATGAAGAAACAGCAACGTCTTACAAGGAAATAACCACCGCGATCAGTAGCAAGAAGAAATGTAACAGACTTATCGCAGTTTACCTCCACCCCTGGTAACTTTCCTCTTGCACACGGAAGTCATGGTCCAATGGTATAGGTCGTATTGCTCACGTGCGAGATAATATGGCCATTTTGCCTTGACGCCACATCTCTAGAATGCCTCCTGTTTCCACTGTTAAGGTGTGCATATGTAGCATCCGTCCACTCTCCTCCAGAAAATGCAATTTTATAGATTTTTTCAGTACTCATTTTATGATATTTTTTTCTCTAATTTTATGTATTCTCAGTACATTTCTGTTGTTTTGCTAGGATTTTGCGGTTTTACATATTTCATCATATTTCTCTCAATTTTACGTACTTCACATCAATTTTTCATGATTATACGAGGTTTCCCTCGAATGTTACCGATTTTATGTCATTTTTCATATTCCTTTGACAGTTTTCCACGTGTATATGGTCACATTCCTGACGTACCCATTTGATTGTTTGATTTTCTACGATAATATTTGCTCGTCTTATACACCAACCTACTAAAAGATCCTAAGACTTCCCCTCTTCCTGATGATCCACATGCATGCATTTTGGATAGGTTGATCATGGAAAGTGTAGTAACAGTCGCTTCATACCTGTATGAGACTCAACGAGTGGTGTAGATGATGGATGTGTTGAGAACTTTAAGTCTGAAAAACAGTTTCATGTAATGCTTTGACCCATCAGAGAGCCTGTCTGCAGACTCACGTAGTGCTGTACTTGATGGAAACTCAGAGTCTGGAAACACTTCTACATGTTCATTTGACATACACTCCGTCATGTAGGATTCTGCAGCAGGTAGTTGGCATATGTATAGAGTTGATTTCTGTTGCTGCTCAGATTTCTTTTTCCAGATTTCTTATTGCTTAACAGATGTGCTTCGTTATTTCAGTTTATACATTCCAACTCTGATATGTACCCACAGCCCTCTCAGGACATCTATAAACGATTGATTTTGGTATTTATTTTTGTTACTGCAGTGATAAGTTATTTGTTAGGTGGCAGTGTATGGACTGCACATAGCATCATGGGCCACAAGAGTTTCCCTTCTCTCTGTCTCTACTTAAAGAGTGCATCTCCCCAGCAGCATCATTTATAAATGAACAGTTAGCAAGTTATGCATCCAAACCGCAATCATCCACCACTGACTGCTCTACACACATTCACATTTAGACATTGCACGCATATTACATGTCACTAAGTCTCGATTTCAACTACTTGTACGTTATTTTTGACAGTGCTATAGCTCTGCAAATAGCTAAATACTCTTCGAAAAACGGTTCTGCAGCAGCTGCAACCACATTTAAATTCTTCCTACTAAAGAGCATAAATCTTCGATATAATTTATATTACCAGTACTTGTAACAACATTGTCTACATTCTCCAGTAATAACAACCATCCAAGGCATCCCTCCATGCCTATCACACCTCCTTTGATACACTAAAGATCCACAATGATGGCACATGATCAACTCAATCATGCTATTTTTTGCACTAGATGTCCATTGGATGGAGGGAGACAGTCCTTAGTGTGTATGATTCTTACATACCAGATATAACGCTACATTAGTCAGGTGGTATAGTATATAGTATAGCACTGTACTCGAATGCATCCAGCCACTTCCAACCATAATATTCTACAGGTGCAGTGCATATGCTCTATTTTCTGTATGTCTGTGTCTGTGCGTGTGTCGCAGATGGTCCCTCACAAAAGGAGGAGGAGAGGGCAGTAGGGAAGAGGGGAGTTGAGGAGTGGGGAGTGCCAACACCGCCCTCCGGTGGTGGTGTTATGAATTAGGTCAGTTGGTGTCCAGACCTCACGGTGAAGACACAAAATTTGATATTCCCGCCAAAAAATTTTAATTTCCCGCCATTTTTGAATTTCCCGCCAAAATTTCTATTTCCCACCATTTCGAGGGGAGGGGCAGGATAGGGTGGTGGGGGAAGAGATCCACGTGCTGGCTGGGGAAAACCAGTGACGTCGTCATGGGATAGGGTTAAGTAATTGATCAATTTATGAATTTTCATTATTACTTTGATATCAAAAGTGCACCAGAAATAGCTTTGCCTAGTATTACTGCTGTTTGGAGCGCCTCCAGACAAGTCTTTGCTGGTCATTAGGGCTCAGTTCAAAGTGAGATTCATAACTGAAGACAATTCTACTCCAGTCAATGAGATTTCAGGCCGAACATGGCAGGCACCACTGCAAACGGGCTCGTTGGTGTACAGATGTCAATAACAGTCAGCGCAAGGGGTCGCTGAAGTACCAATAGCACGTCGGATCAATGATAATGATGAATACAGATCTCTGAGTGCCTCTCTGGCGACTACCCAGTTCTCACTTTCTGCGTCTCTCTATATCGACCACTTCCTGTGTCCTGTCATGGTTCACCCAATCCTGCCAACAGCGTCAATACTGGAATCACTCTTATTCAAATGTCGAGCGATTCGTCAATTACTCTAACTGGCTTCTCAAAGGCTAACTGCACAGCTTGTCTGAATTGCTGACATCTTCGTATATTGTTCATGTGCCTGTCTGTGAGTTATAGTTAACTGTCCAACTGAGTACACAGAGTGAAATTTGCAAATACTTTATGCCCCGGTATCGACATGTCCCCTGTTTATTGTCCTTGCCAGCTGCGCGGTGAAATTGCGTTGCAGCATCACACAGTCATCCATCGGCCACAAAAGCTTACAATTTTGCATTTTCTGTCGATACCTGTATGAAAATAAGTTTGCATAACTCCTTCGTGGCATGTAGATTTTTTTCGCCTGTAAAGTATGCTATCAAAAGTGCCTGAGAAACTCTGCAATAGTCGATAAGTCCTCATCAAATCCATCAACAGCACTATTAATATGGTACTTCCCATCACCGTCTTCTGCATGTCGATCTAATGCTCGCTATCAGATAGTGGCCTGTCAAAATTGCTACAACACGAAAGACGAATATCGCGAAATTTTAGTTGTGCATGTGCAGAGTAGTAGGAAGAATACATAATAAAATTTGTAGGTTGTTAGCGGTATACAGAACAGGAAATCTGTACACAAAGCTGCCACCTCTGGCACGAACAATGGCTCTAACCTAGCAGGGCATCAAGTCGAATTGCGCTTGGGTGACAGGTACGAGACCATCACTCCATCCTGCTACATCTCTATGGTAGAGACTATCGATCATAGTGGCTGGCTCCCATATGGCGCGCCACTCTCTCAGCTAGTCATGACCAGATGCTCTCAGCGGGTGATATATCTGGAGAATGTGCTGGTCAGGACAACACTCAAACACTCTCTGTACCGAGACAGGTCAGGAAAGCCTGGACAACATGCAGTCTTGCGTTATCTTGTTGAAAGATTGCGCCACACTGACCTCAAAGGCAGAGCACAATCGCCAGACTTAACATACCAGAAATGTAATGACTGCTGTTCAGAGTAGAGCTACCACCACAGGTGATGGTGTTGCGTACTACATGGCAAACGCATCATCACAACAGGTACTGGGTAAATGTGACAATGATGGATGGAATCTGGCAAAGTTTGCTATCCTCTGAGCCTCCACTCACAGGTAAGTCCACCACGATGCTGTACGTGGAACAGGGACTCATCTGAAAAGACAATGTGGGCCACTCCTGCGATCACCCAGAATCAATAACACTACCTGATAACCGCTGTCTACAAATTATGGTTCTTAGGTATCTCGAGCAGAAATCGGCATAACTGCGCTCTGACATTTTGGAGGCAACAAGGCGAATTCTGTGGACCCAGACAGTAAGCAACCGTCTCAGTAGGATAAATTTGGTCTCTAGGCGTCTATTAAGAACAAGAGTACAAACGTTCAGTCATCATAGCGTGCGAAGGAGATGAACAAGCAGACACCTGAATGGAACCTCATTCATTGTCATTGGATTCTTTTCACAAATGAGTGCAGGATTTATCTGATGCCTGATGATCGTCATATAAGTGTGTGGAAATACCCAGGTACATATGCATATCTCAGGCATACAGTCTCATGGGTTAAGCTAGAAAGTGGGTTATTCATGTTTTAGGCCTGTGTCACAGACAGATGTCAAACTCTTTTCATTGTCGAGACAGAATCCTCCAATCTACTCTCCAGGCCCACAGTCAACATTTAGGCAATGGATTAGATGATTATGCGTGAACAAATTGTGTCCATCTACAGTAGAGTTGGTGAAAGAAAGTCTCTGATAGAATGGACTTGATATGACTACCTTGTGTCAACCGAAATGTGTCAACCTCAACCAATCATGTAACGCAATTTTGTACACCAAACATCCCAAATGGTCTGGGACTGATTTATTCCTGGCGTACAAGCGATGTCAGCGCAGTAACTATAGTGTCAGCTTGAATTAACAACTGTAAACAACAAATGTGCATTAGAGCAGTCAGTTTTGAGAAGGCAGTGTTAAGTGCATCTATATCTCCATAAATACTCCACTGCATGCATGGTGGAAGTGTGGCTGTGGCTGGCCAACATTGCTGTGCCAAAAATCTCAACGGAGTAATATCTATAACTCAAGTGTTCAAGATATTCTTCAGAATGCACTGAAGAAGAGAAAAGTGTGGGCAAAGTTTGTTTCACACACCTTGACCCCAGAACAAGAACAACATCTCCTGGACGTTCACCACAACTTGACTAAACTGGAAAATGTGGACAATTCCTTTTTTGGTAAAAATAAACACAGGTGCCTAAACACGATGTTATCAATGCAAACCTACCAAGAACGGTAAAGTGCAGAGATTCACATGATGGCTCAACGCTTCCACGGCATAACCAACATTCAAGCCAATGTGACGAGTGAGTTGAACAACATCCCAAAGAAGGATATTTCTGATAGTTTTGCGTGGTTGTATAAACATTCTGTGCGTTGTACACAATTGGGGGGGGGGGAGACTATCTACAACACGTGAAGCATTAAAACTCCACCTTAACCTGTGATTTAGATATGGAATATGGAGAAAGAAAACAACATTTCCTCCATATATTTTAATTTATATATCTATTTTTGCACCGAGGGAATTATTAATAATAAAAATCACAACAAAAAGACCATCATCAGCCGTTTGGCATTCACTAATGATCAAAGATCTCCTCTAGATTTCTCCATGCATTATTGTTTACAGCAGTTTCCATCCATGTTGCTTCTATGTATTTTCGAATGTCATCTTTTCACCTTCCATTTTTTTTTTGTATTTTCGTATCTCCTGAAATCCGGAAAACCACTTCCTCAGTCTACTTACCGTCTATTCACCTGGTTGTATATTCGGTTCACCTCTATTCCATTTTCATTACTGTCATAATCAGGTCTTCTACTCCAATATTTTAACCTGATAACTTTATTTCCCTCTCTGTTTTCGTAATTACCAATATGTATACCCCGCTGCACGCCGAGAAACCTTCGGTTTTTGAATGATTTTGTCATTAAAAGTGCATGTCTCACAGCCACAAGTCAAAACTGGTGGCACGCGACTTGCTCTTCGTAAAATTTGTTTCAGACGTACTGGAAACTTAGTTTTCGATACTTATTTTAGTTCATGAAAAGCACTCCACGTTATTTTAGTCATTTCTATATTTCTTTTTCTGTACATAAAATGTCCTAAGCCAAAGTAGCTCCATACTCAGAGAATGAACGTAGCGGAGCAGATGTAGGAAACCTGCATATCGTTCTTGTCAAAGTCCTAGTGGAAATCGTTTGCCATTACCTTCCTAGGACCTATTAAGAAGTGTTGTGTATGTGTATCGTGTAGATGATTGTGATGGGTGTTTGCACAGTGTAGTGTTGGGTTTGTGGTGTTATGGATGAAGGAAAGGGAGGGGGTCATACCAAGTGCCAGCACATAGCCTACTCTTCTCGGGCTGCTGAACTTGACGTCTCTATCAGCATCAACAGTGTCATACTCCCTCACATTCTCTGCCATAACGTAACAACCTTGCACAAATCTGACAAAAAAGTAGATCATATTTAAAAATAACGTTTAAGATCTTATAACGAACATAAAAATTGTAGTACAACCAAATATTAAACATTCATATGAAGCAAAAATGTTAGGGTTTAACGTCCCGTCGAAATCGAGGTCATTAGGGTCGGTACATTTATATCTACGTATGTAAGAGGGCGTGCTGAAAAGTAATGCCTTTCTAATTTTTTATGTCAAAACTTTTAAAGGTTTTTAAATAAAACCAACGTTACTAACGTTTTACATTTTTATTCTGCATGTATACCTATTAATTTCTTAACATAGTCACCCTAGCGACGAACACATTTCTCCTTGTTTGTTGATAATGTCAGTGTAGAATGTTTGATTTTGTTGATGGAACCACAACTTTATCTCTGCTAACACCGCTTCATCAAAATGAAGTACTCGATGGTGTTCTTTAAGTTTCGAAAACAGATGACAATCGGATGGGGCCAAGTCAGGACTGTACGTAGGATGATCGATGACAGTGAAGCCGAGGCGTGGGATTGCTGCAGATATCGCAACACTCGTGAGCGTCCTGGCACTGCCACGCTCAAGGAGAGGCTGCTGCACATGGGGAAGAGCTCTTCCAATTCGGAATTCGATTATAGCATACCGTTTCTCGCGCACCGACTTAGTTACGTTACGCACCGCCATATTACACGCTACAATTCGGAGCCCTCCAGCGGCAGAGGGCTGCAGATATGTAGACAAAGAATATAGGTGTAGAATTTTAATAACGTTTGTTTTATTCAAAAAATTTTAAGAGTTTTCACATAAAAAATTCGGAGGCATTACTTTTCAGGACGCCCTGATAATTGCATGATTGCATATGGCTACTAGTTGATCATAAACCATCACTTGAAACCGGTAGCAACAAATAAAATATAAAACAGCAGCTTTGGTGGATTATTACTGCAATAGTGTGGATTTCATACCATTTGTTGAGGCTGCAGAACAGTGCCGGCCAGGGTGGCCGAGCGGTTCTAGGCGCTAAAGTCTGGAACCGCGCGACCGCTACGGTCGCAGGTTCGAATCCTGCCTCGGGCGTGGATGTGTGTGATGTCCTTAGGTTAGTTAGGTTTAAGTAGTTCTAAGTTCTAGGGGACTGATGACCTCAGATGTTAAGTCCCATAGTGCTCAGAGCCATTTGAATCATTTTTTTGCAGAACAGTAGACACAGAAAATATTCAAGCCAACAATAGTAACTATAGTATGATATAAAATGAAAAGTCCCGATTGCATTCACAGTTATGAATGAGTTAAACATGTGCGCCGCCCGCGCGCGTGCGTGCGGTGTGCTTGTGAACTTCTACGCAGTGCATTGAGGCGAGAGGGTGACCGGTGAGGTCACTGCTAACAGCACACCTGTGCATGATACCTACCGTGTACTCTACCAACCGTAGATCGAGTAGCAAGTCTTTCACGAGTACTTATTCGCTTTTGGTTGCAGCCAACGTAACCTAGCTGACAGTACTGGGTGAGGTAGGCAATGTCCTCTGCTGCGTTACTGTTTTGTAATCAACTCGGTTTGGTATTACGATATAGCAGTTTAGATTAGATTAGATTTACTTTCATTCCAATTGATCCGTAGTGAGGAGGTCCTCCAGGATGTGGAACATGTCAGAAAAACAATACATGACAAATATTTACAACTAAAACAAATAAGCTAATGTACCATTCCACAGGTCCCTAGTGGAATGGTCGTCATTTCTTAATGAACACTATATGAAAGTCATTTTACAAATACTAATGCACTGAATTTAAAATAAAAAAGTTTTATTTATTTATAAGGTAATAAACATGTAATACAACTACTATAATACTTATTTACAATGAACACATTACTGCACTGAAATGGTGCAGAAGTTAGATTGTACTTACACACACACACACACACACACACACACACACACACACACACACACACACACTTACAATGAACACATTACTGCACTGAAATTGCGCAGAAGTTATTTTGTACTTATACAGGGTGTTACAAAGAGGTACGGCCAAACTTTCAGGAAACATTCCTCACACACAAAGAAAGAAAATATGTTATGTGGACATGTGTCCGGAAACGCTTACGTTCCATGTTAGAGCTCATTCTATTACTTCTCTTCAAATCACATTAATCATGGAATGGAAACACACAGCAACAGAACGTACCAGCGTGACTTCAAACACTTTGTTACAGGAAATGTTCAAAATGTCCTCCGTTAGCGAGGATACATGCATCCACCCTCCGTCGCATGGAATCCCTGAAGCGCTGATGCAGCCCTGGAGAATGGCGTATTCTATCACAGCCGTCCACAATACGAGCACGAAGAGTCTCTACATTTGGTACCGGGGTTGCATAGACAAGAGCTTTCAAATGCCCCCATAAATGAAAGTCAAGAGAGTTGAGGTCAGGAGAGCGTGGAGGCCATGGAATTGCTCCGCCTCTACCAATCCATCGGTCACCGAATCTGTTGTTGAGAAACGTACGAACACTTCGACTGAAATGTGCAGGAGCTCCATCGTGCAGGAACCATGTGTTGTGTCGTACTTGCAAAGGCACATGTTCTAGCAGCACAGGTAGAGTAACCCGTATGAAATCATGATAACGTGCTCCATTGAGCGTACGTGGAAGAAACTAAAATGAACTCTAACATGGAAATTAAGTGTTTCCGGACACATGTCCACATAACATTTTTTCTTTATTTGTGTGTGAGGAATGTTTCCTGAAAGTTTGGCCGTACCTTTTTGTAACACCCTGTATATATATACACAAATCAGTTGATTTTACTGAGAAATTCATCAATGGAGTAGAAGGAGTTGGCCACCAATAAATCCTTTAGGCTTCTCTTAAACTGAATTTCATTGGTTGTTAAGCTTTTTATGGCTGCTGGCAAGTTATTGAAAATGTGTGTTCCTGAATAATGCACACCTTTTTGTACAAGACTAAGTGACTTTAAATCCTTGTGAAGATTATTCTTATTTCTAGTACTTATTCCATGAATTGAGCTGTTGGTTTGAAAAAGTGATATATTTTCAATGACAAATTTCATTAAGGAATAAATATATTGGGAAGTAGTAGTTAGTATCCCTAGCTCCCTAAACAGGCTTCTGCATGATGTTCTTGAGTTCACACCACATGTAACTCTTACTGCACGTTTTTGTGTCCGGAAAAATTTAGCTTGCTTTGATGAATTACCCCAAAAAATAATCCCATATGACATTATGGAATGAAAGTAAGCATAGTATGCCAGCTTTGTCATTTTTATATCCCCTATGTCTGCCAAAATTCGCATTGCAAACAGAGATTTGTTAAGACGCTTCAGCAGTTCTGTGGTGTGCTCCTCCCAGTTGAATTTATTATCAAGCTGTAATCCCAAGAATTAACACTGTCCACTTCTACCTTCTTGTCATCATATGTTAGACATATACTCGTGGGACACCCCTTACAAGTTCTGAACTGCATGTAGTGTGTTTTTTCAAAGTTTAGTGACAAAGAATTGGCTAGGAACCAGTGATTAATGTCCACAAATATTTTATTAGCTGATCTTTCTAAGACTACGCTTGATTTGCTATTTATTGAAATGCTTGTATCATCGGCAAACAAAACGAACTTGGCATCTGGTAATGTTACTGATTAAAGGGCATTGCTATACACAAGAAAAAGTAAGGGCCCAAAATGGAACCTTGTGGGACCCCACATGTAATTAGTTCCCAGTTGGATGATGCCTGATAACTTGATACATGTCTCTTTCCTAATAACACCCTTATTTTCCTACCAGAGGTATAAGATTTGAACCATTTTGCAGCATTTCCTGTTACACTATAATACTCTAATTTACTTAAAAGGATATTGTGATTTACACAGTCAAATGCCTTTGACAGATCACATAATGTACCAGTTGTCTGCAATTTTTTGTCTAATGAATTAAGCACATTTTCCTGTAAGTGTAGATAGCCTTCTCAATATCAGAACCTTTTAGAAACCCAAACTGTGACTGACAGTATGTTATTTGAGATAAGATGGTTATAAAGCCAACTGTACATCACTTTATCGAAAATTTTTGAGAATGCTGGCAACAGTGAAATTGGACGGAAATTTGATGCTATTTCTTTATCTCCCTTCTTAAACAGTGGCTTAACTTCAGCATATTTCAGCCATTCAGGAAATAATCCACTGATAAACGACTGGTTACACAGATAGCTTAATATGTTACTTAGCTCAGAATCACATTTTTAAATTAACTTTGTTGATATTTCATCATACCCACTAGATGTTTTTGATTTTAAAGATTTTATGATGGACATTATTTCTGTTGGGGTAGTGAGGGTCAAATTCATACTATGGAAGTTGCTTGAAATTTTTGGTCTGAGGTATTCCATAGCAGCATCTACTGAACCTGACAACCCCTTCTTTTCAGTAACAGTTATAAAATGTTTATTAAAAAGTTCTGCAACACTATACACATCTCTCACCAATGTATCATTTACTCTTAATGCTATTTGTTCCTCTTCATGTCTGGTTCTACTGGTCTCCTCCTTCACTATATCCCATATTGTCTTTATTTTGTTATCTGATATGACTATCTTTTCCTTGTAATATATTTGCTTTGACATCCGTATTACAGTCTTTAATATTTTGCAGTATTTCTTGTAATGTGCTATAGCATCAACATCGGAACTGTTTCAGATTGTCAGATAGTTTTCTTTTTGTTTTACAAGATACCCCTATTCCTTGAGTAATCCATGGCTTTTTTGTAGACTTTGAGCTAACCTTGGTAAGTTTTGAGGGAAAACAGTGTTCGAATACGGTAAGCACTTTGTTAGCAAAAGTGTTATATTTTTCATTCATGCCATGAGCACTGTAAATATCAGTCCAGTGAATGTCTCTGAGGAGTGTCCTAAAATAACCAATTTTTTGCCTTCCTGATTACCCTCTTGAGCTTAGATTTAACAGATTTTATATCCTGTCCAGTATTAACATTTAACAGAAGGAACTGCATGTCATGGTCTGAGACGCCATTGACTATTGGTTTTGTAATATAATTTTGTTCATTGGCCTTTTCTATAAAGATATTATCAACAGCTGTTTGTGAGCAATTGGCTACCCTAGTGGGGAACTTTACAGTGGGAATTAAGTTGAATGATAGTGTTACTAACTCAAATAAGTTCTTATTGGGAGAGTCTTTAAGGAAATCTACATTGAAATCACCAGCAACCACTATTTCTTTGTTTTTGGTTGTTAAATGGACCAGTACAGCTTCAAGGTGGTTTACAAACAGATTAAAGTTACAGCAGGTGCTCGATATACACTTAATATTATGAAGGATTTATTGTGAAATTCTTATTCTGTTGCACATGCTTCCATATGATGTTCTAGGCAAAATTCATGAATGTCT